>NC_091890.1:296704-1496704 GCF_019399895.1 Cardiocondyla obscurior | reverse complement strand
TGCTTCTCGAGTTCTTTCCGACGTTCCAGCTCTTCTTTAATCGTCTACAATGTTTTAATAACAATAAAACTTAACTGCTTACGTAAGTAATACAAGGAGCATAAAAAATTGAGGTCAGAGAGTTCAGAACTTTCCAACCTAGAATCACCTTTGCATATACATTCTTTAAATAAATTCTAAATTTTCTCTATTATTTTTATTAAATTAAATAATTCCGGTTCAAAATTAACGCGCTAGTATTATTATTCTAGCACAGGTTTCGTTACCTCGACAGTTTCTGGAAAAAGCTCACAGAACATTTTGTCCTTTAGGTTATATTCCAAGCTCTGCGCAGCCAGCTGTCTCTTTTCATAGTCTGTCGTATTAATGCTGCCTAGTGTGGGACTTTTCTCAATCTAAAAAGAGTTCAAGGCTTTAGTTTAAATCTCTTTTCTTAAATCAACTCTGTTGCAATGTTTCTAGACTTACCATAAAGCTGAGCAAGCCAGTGAGAATGGTAGACACACTCCACGCTGGGTTCCACGTATCTGGATGGAAATCAGAGATGGACAGGCACAATCTTGTGTTAACTTTAAATCTGCCGTTGGGAGTGGTCATGTAAATGCTAGGAGGTTGGAATGGAAACTCTCCTGGAAATATAAGCTTCCCGTGATAGAAGCCACCTTCGTACGGCGTCTTTTCCGGCCCTATGACCACATAATGCCTAAAATGAATAAAATTCACGTTAAAACAACATAAAACTAAATCACTGATTTATTTCCATGGCTCGGACTTGCCATTCCAGGATATTCGAAGGCACTGGCTCCGCGAGAACGTATGGCACCGGGTCCCTTTTCAGGCGCAGATAATCCTGTTTCAACCTGGCCGTCGCACTGTTGGTTTTTCTGTTCATCCTTACCATGTAGACCGATGTTGCTCGCGAACTAGCACTGTCGGAAGTCCCTCGCGGTCGTCGCAACGGTTTCTCCACCACCGCTTAAACCAGATTCCACGTCCAGCTAGGCCGGAATGACACTCAAGCCCGTGTCCTCGTTCCTTCGACGTCGCAGAGTCGCATCGTGGTCATCCACGTGGAATAGGCCGCCACGACGTTCCCTTCGAGGGGCTGGGGCTCGGTCCCGCGGGCACTCCGTTCCCCGGATAGACGAGACGATGGAACGCGATAGGGTTACGTCGCCGCGGAGTAACGAACGTGAGAACCGAGCGGCGATACGCGTGAGAGAGCGAGCCGATGGGCCGCACGTCAGGACAGTTGGGTCGATGGGTGTCGGAATCTAGGAGATAAGCGCTCGGATGACGTGCCAGCAAACTGGAATGCGAGCGTACGCAACCGCCGGCAGAAATGGATGCTGACAGCGCGGCCAGCTGTCGCGCGACAACGGGAAACATCTGACTGCGGGGACCCGCCAAATTAATTCATCTCCGGGTCCAGGCTTACCACGCTCTATATATCGTACGGAAAGCGTAGCTTAGCCGACGCGCGGTTATCGCTGAATGAATCGCGGAGACGAGACGCGCTCCCTTTTTTTTTTTTTTTTTTTTCGAGATCGTACGTATGTGTGTTACATATGTACGTGCACGAATGACGACGTAAAATGCGATTTTAGATGGAAATCGAATATTCGTTATTCTACACAATTTTAATTAGAGATAGAATTAAGATTTATTATTAATTATTTATATTTAAAATTTCTTTAACTCATTTAATATACTATTAAAATTAAATATTTTATTTTATTTAGTTATTAATTTAATTAAAGAATTTCTTTATACGCTCTTTTTCATATATTAATTTTTTTTAATGAGAAACAAATTGAACTAACTTTTTTTTCTTTTTTAATGTCACGACGGCTGCTGCACAGATAGTTAAATCGAGTTTGGTTCAAGTTATTCCTCGCACAAGAATCACTGATCTCACACTATGAATGAGGCTTAAGATCCGTGACAGTCGCTGCCTCCCACCGTCGTCGCCCATCACCGGGAGAGCGGATTGCGACGCTAACGCGATTGTTGACATTCGTTTCATTCGCTTGGAGCGCCAATGTAAATCTTCTGCCTGGCCATCGACGCTCGTAATCCGGAGACTCGGTGTTCTCACTTGTCAGATCGGTTCTTCGAGTCGTCCCCGTATGATTATGAGCTCGCCAATCTCCATGAGCAACGCTGGACCACCGACAACGAGCAATGGTATGGAGATGGTGGTGGCTGTTGCTCTGGGCGCGCTCGCCGCGGTCTTCCTCGGCGCTCTCTTGGTCCTCCTGGTCATCTGTCGCAGACAACGCTGCTACTATGTGAGTCTGACTTGATGAGAGACCGGAGCGAGGAATACACTGACCTTGTTTCCAGAACCAAAAAGATTCCGCAGAGCTGAGCTCGGATCTGCTCGAGGGAGAGAACATCACTGGCTTAGGATTGGATGTATGGGAAAGCGAAGAGTGGCTGGCGGGTGCTGAAAGGTAAAGGAAATTGTAAGCAGGAATGTCAAAATATATATATAAATATTTTTTTAATTGTAGATGGGTAGATGATGCTACTGGTCTGGCACCACCTTGCATAGCAGTGCTCAGATCTTGTCACTCTCTTGCAGCTAGTCTTACCACCATTGCTGGCACTGTCAATAGTAATACTGTCCCACTGGAAATAGTTGATGTAAGTGCCATTACCGATGCATTACTACTCCATGCTTCTATTTTTAATAAACTTTATCGTTGATCACAGGTTGCCCGACGTATACCGCCTCGCGTGGATGACGTCGTTCGAAGTCTGTATCCGCCGTTGGACGCCAGGCTTTTGGAGGCCAGGGTAGCAGCCTTGGTGTTGGCTGTCACTCACTTGGCGCTGGTCACCAAGCACGGCGTGCCTAAGAGCCAGGCCAGAAAACTGGCGTTCATCGATCAAGCCCTGAATGACATGGACACGCATCTGTTGGTGCTGAGGAATGCGGCGTTAGCTCAGGAAGTGGCTTGTTCCATTCCAGCGTCCACGCCGGTTTGAGTACACAGCGATTGATCTCGTGACGAAGTTGAATCTTTCTTGTAACACAGTATTTGTAACAATCGTTGAATTATCTCTAGAATCTCACGACTTTGTTCTCATTATAATATTATTACGGCAGCAATGAAAGTCGTGCGCAATACGGTTGCTAAATTTTGTATATATATATATATATATATCGTACACGTTGAATATGTTATGTGTCGGGCGACAAACACTCGAAAATAGGTCGTCGTTGATCTCCGAGGCGCGCAAAATGAACTAAAGTTCGAGATTACTGCTGTGGAAAAAAAAACTCATTAGTGCTTTATGTCAATTACTCTTACGATAAAGAGAATGCATACAAATATATATATACACAGCACACGTCAATGATATCGTGATATATCTTAATAATCGTTTTAATTCACTACGTAAAACGTAGTGAAAATTTGTTAAGATATTTCGAGAGTTTGTAATACAGAGATACGAAAATGACGTCTTCCATGTTATATTATCATAATTATTTATATACGTACACAGATAAAAATGTATTTTGGGACCATATAATCAATCGTACCTGCGTATGTTTGTACACGTTATAATATTTTATATTCCTGAACGTAATCAAATTGTTTTATAGATTAGTAGTAAGGATTTATAATAAAGTTGATCGTCAAAGAGAAATTACTCGTTCTTTCATCCTCTTTTTTTTTTACACAATACCTATAATTATAAGTAACTCGTTAATGAATACGGAAATTTAATCTCCTTGTAACATGCACGGATTTACAAATTTCTAAATTTCTATAGTGATTGAGTAATGTGCTACAACAACCTGCGGTTGTTGAATAAAGAATCAATTTCGGCCTACATAATACAATAAATTAACTAATTTGATCACTCACTGATACGCGCTACAGAACAGCGTTTACAGTGTCAATCAGCACATTACAATTTAAAAAAAAAAAGAAAAAAATTCCTATAAATGTGGAGGCTTAATACGTTAAAAAGAGAGAAGCAGTGCTGTCTCCATTATTTTCCTCGGTTTGCCAAGTCCTTCTGCCTTTTTTGGTTGTCCGACAGAACCTTGTCCTTGAGATGTTCCTTGTAATCCAAAATATTGCCACTCCACTTTGTGACCGCTCCGTTTTCACACACCCAGATTTCTTCGGCGACCTTAGCATCGGAAATATTGTGTTCACAGAGCTTATAGATTTCTCGAGACAGATATATTTAAAGACGCATGTACCTGATTAATCAATCTGAAATCGTGCGATACGAGAACCATGCCACCGTCGAAGTCATTTATGGCATCGGCGAGTGCGTCGATTGTTTCCATGTCCAAATGATTAGTAGGTTCGTCGAGTAATAACAAATGAGGCACTTGCCAAGCTAGCCAAGCAAACACAACTCGACAACGTTGGCCATCGGATAATTGACGAATAGGACAAATCTGTATTAACATAATACAATATGCTCCATTATTTATTACTCTTATTTATTTTTTGTTTTATTATTGCTCTTAAATTTAATTATTTTAAATTTAATTTAATTATTTTAAATTTAATTATTTTACAAGTACTAATTTAATAAATAAAACAAATACTTAAATTTAATTATTTTACAAGTACACTCACAGTCAGAAATGGCATTCATGTGCTACGACGGCGGCTAGCGTACGTGATCTTGGCGTGATGTGCGTCGAATCTCACACGAAGCGCGCGCGTAGATGTGTTACGGAGCACCGGTCACAGAGAACTGAGCGAGAACGCGGTCTACTACCCTCCCTCCCCGTACTCGGCCGCCGAGAGTCGGGAAAGTCACGTACGCCAGCCGCCGTCGCCGCTCGTTGCAGCAAATGCTATATCTGCTTTTTTTAATGTACATACCTGCTGACGTCCAGTTAAACCGTAGCGACCAATGATCTTTCTCATTTCTTCACGCTCTTTTACCTCGGGGAAAGCCTTCATCATGTAATCCAGAGGTGAAATATCCAAGTCTAACAACTCGTGCAAGTGCTGGTGATATCTACCAATTCGGAGATGACTATTTTTGCGAATCATTCCGCTTGTCGGTACTAACTGTAACGTGAAATTATCTTATTAAAATGTCAAATGCTACATTTATTAATAAATATATACTCGTAACGTACATCACCATATAATAATTTCAGCAGGGTACTCTTTCCCGCTCCGTTTGGTCCAACTAATGCAATTCTAGTATCCAGATCAATTCCGAATTCCAGATTCTTGTAAATCCAAGGCGCGTCCTCGTTGTAACGAAAGCTGACGTTCTGAACCATGATGACCGGCGGCGGAATCGTTCCGCACGAAGGAAAATAAAAGTTCAGTACTTTATCGTTAACAACTTTTTCGGTCAATCCTTGCGCCACCATTTTCGCTAAAGTTTTCTCCTTTGATTGAGCCTGTCTAGCCAATTTTGCAGAGCCATGACCAAATCGTGCGATATAATTTTTCATGTGTGCGATCTGATCTTGTTCCCAATTATATTGCTTAGCTTGATTTTCAAGTAATTCCATTCTAAAATAAGAAAAAGAGATGTAGCGTAATAAGAAATAATTTATTAAAGTATATTTTTTACAACTCACCTTGTTTTCACAAACGCTTCGTAATTACCGGTGTAATATTTCAATTGTTTTTTATTAACGTGAATGATATTGGTGCAAATACCATTAAGAAAATCTTGAGAGTGAGAGATTATAACAAGAATCCGTTTATAAGTTTTGAGTTCTTCTTCCAACCACACACATGCATCAAGATCAAGATGATTAGTTGGTTCGTCAAGTAATAATAAATGCGGTTTTACATACAATGCTCTGCAATAAAAAAAAAAACAACAAATTTTATACACATGATTTCTTTCTAGCGTTCTTTTACTTATATACTTAACATTATACATACCTAGCGAGAGCTATACGCATTCGCCATCCTCCGGAAAAATCTTTGGTAGGAGTTTTTTGCATTTTTGCAGTAAAACCCAAACCATGTAAAATATGAGCAGCTCGAGCTTCTGCTGTGTCGGCGGCCATGTCGTCTAATCTTTCGTACACATCCATAAGTTGTTCCTGTGAAATAATCAAGTATATTAATAAAAATAATTCTGTTTAACCAAGATTTTTTTGATAAGAACATTAATCAAACCTGAGCATCCTCTTCGTCGCAATCTATTAACTCTTCAGCGAGTTTTTCTAATCGTATTCGATCCTCATCGACCTCCATCACGCATTCCAGAGCTGTTTTATTGCTTGCGGGCATTTCTCTAGTCAAATGAAAAATATCTATCTGCTCCGGAATAGGAACTTCGCGGTTTCCTAAAACCGCCAACAACGTAGACTTTCCAGAGCCATTTAGACCTAATAATCCGTAACGTCTACTGCAATTCAACTCCAACATGGTGTCTTGCAGCAGTTCACAGCCATGGAAAGTAATAGAAAAGTTAGATATCTTTATGTCCCGGCTGCGCGGATGCGAAGCCAGGGAACCAGTGCACGAGCGTGCATCTGCATTTAATCTGGCATCCTCCTCCAGTTTCAGACATAATGCCTCTGCAAAAATAATACCAAGTGTTAGATAATGAAAACTATAACTTTGTGCAATTTATCATAAACAATACTATTTCACAATTAACATTAAAAGAAACATAAGACGTTAAAACTCGAAATAAAATAAAAAGAAAATTCTCAAGCCTATAATTCTTCGGAAACATTTAGCCATGTATTAAATTCTTTAATTATTAAACTTTGTTTGAAACATTAATAATAACGCGTCGGTTTAAATAATTAATAGTGCCTGGCAAAAATGCATCCGAATTGAACGAGACGAGAATTGTTTCAGCAATTAATATGCTCGTTTTCTCACCCTCGGCGCTAATAGCCGTGCCGTTGGTGCCGTTCTGAAGATCTCCCGACGCCGGGCTTTGCTCCTTGCCGTCCTCGGCCGCCTTGGTTTGATTATTGCTCTGCGGCTTCTTCCCGGACTGCCTCGCCTTCGCGGCCTCCTTCTTCTTCTGCTGCTGCTTCTTCTTCGCGTCGGACGGCATTGCCTCTCACCTGGAAACGTCACCGGCGGTTAGGACGCCTTTCGCGGGGACAGGCGGGATGCCTGGCGAGAGGGGCCGCGGCGTTTGCACGTTACGTAAGGCGAGGTTAGAAGCAAATTCGCGGCGAACACGTGCGTTATTCGCCCGAGGGAAACCTTCGCGGGAACGAAAACCGGGCTCGGCGGCGTCCCGCCGAGGCGATTAAGGCCACGTTGCGGAACGAGGCGAAGCAGAAATGGAGAACAGAGACGGGGAGATGCGTGATCGTTGAACGGTGCCACTCGTAAACTTACCTCGGCGAGCAAACGAGATTCTACGGTCGCCGAGCGTAGCGCGAGATCGCTTGCCTTTCGCGCGGCTTGTCCGGCGGTACTTTCAAGCACGCGCGAAACGATCCGCGGATAATTATGCGTACCTAATTGTGCGCCAAGAAGCGGACGATCTGTGACACGCGAACCCACACGTGCGTCGGACGAACGGAGGCAAAACCGTCAAACTTGGAAGAGCTGGTTGTTGGCAAGCCTGGCGCGCAGGCGCATAGATGGCGCCAGGCGTACCAAAAAACCGCTCCGTGAGATATTAATTGGAAGTCATTAGAAAGAGTACTGTTGCCTGCGCTTCTTCGAGCTTCTTCGTTTCCTCCGCACTTTGACGGTATTTTAAATTCTTTAAAGATCTTTTACAAGCCCTAAGATCCGCCCTTAAACTTGGTCTAGTAATATTTACGTTAGCAATAATCTGAATATAATCGACGTATGCTTTCAGATTCGATTAGAATTAGGAGCACTCGCCAGTCAGATTTTCGCAGGAGGATTTACCCGTGGGATTAACGAACTACTGCCGCATCGTCGCGAGAATGGTTCCACGAGTTTCAAGTCACCCCGCGCGCACGACAAGGTGTTTGCAGCCCTCTTTTTTCGGCTTACGGCGAGGGACCACTTCCGGATTTCCGATTCCGGCCGACCGATGCCTGAGCCGGTCAAGGTATGTGTTCTTTCTGATGAATGAACGAATGGATAAACGGCCGCGGAAGCGTGGGGTTGGTGGGTGGGCGGTGGGCGAGGGGATAAAAGAAGACATAGACTTGCGCTCCGGGTCCAACGTCTGCGTCGGCTGGACGACGATGGTGGGGTGGCGGCGCCGAGGGGGCGGGTTTCCGGGCTTAATTGCACCGCATCACAGAACGTAGTATCCCCGTAGTACGTGCCGATGGCGAACGGGGGAGGGTGGCGAGGGGGGGGAGGGTGCAACGTGGTCGGCGCGGCGTTTGTACGTGGGCCGCACACCCGGTTCGACGTGTACGATCGCGGCCGACCAGTGACGTACTTGTTCCACTGGCCGACCCGCGAGCTCATCTTCCGCCCCCCGCGGGGCGTCCGGCGCGTTTAAAAATCCGTATTTCTGAGAGAACGCTGTCGTGATTTCAATCAGGATGATGGGACTTTCTCGAAAAAGAAGAAAAAAAAAAAGGAAAGGACAAAACGGAGTAATACAAAAGTTACTCGCGTGGAATGAAAAGTCTCTGATTGATTGCGAGATGATTTAGCGCGGCGGCTCCTTCGCGGGATGATTTACAGAAATCCCGACGCGTTATCGCGTGCGTTAATTGTTATGCAAATGAACGATTTGCGTGCCGATCGCTGTAATCTTTGACGGTTTTTGCAGCGGACGGGAAAAAATAGTTATACGATCGTCATCCACCGTTCATTTAATCATTTTCGTAGCGCGCTGCACGTCGGAGATGAGCCCGCACGGTTATTTCCCTTTGCTAATTATCGGTGTTCTGTGCTTCATGGATAATCGATTTAAACAATTATTTTCTGACAGTTACTTCTCCCTCGAGTTTCATCGTCGACGGCTGAAATCATAAACGCAAGTTAATAAAAACGGAAAAGACGCGAAGATTGCATTTAATACCGACAGATCGACGATAATAAATTGTATCATATATCGGATCGACAGATTGAGATAAAATGAAAGTAATACCATACTTTTAACTCTTGAAGAAAGCGACGAGATCAATATCTTCTCGCACCACACTGTCGCACAATCACACATCGAGCAAATCAGTATTTCGCATCGGCAAACAGGCGCATGCACCGCGCATACGGCGCGTGCATAATAACATTTTATAACAATATACCGCGCGCCACTCGATAATTATCCAATTAGCGGTCCATTACTGGATTAAAACTCGCGATCTATAACGTCCCGCGTCGTTTTCGCCGCATGATGGATGCGTTACCGGAGTTGTTCGATGGGTTTACGATCCATCGTCGCGAGAATTTAATCCGCGGCCAGGCCGACCGCGGCGTCGTCGTGAAAATTTATGAGCTTGGCGGCCGCGCCGCCGCTTTCTCGCCAAGGAATCGACATGACGTCTTTCGTGCCGAGTGTTTTTGACACGAGGCAGTCGACCCAATCGATTCCCCTCCCCCTCCTTCTACCTCCCGGAATAGCCGAACCGGAAGTAGGACGTTTAGGCCGGTCGACGGCGACAAGAGAGCCCAGACGGGGGGCGTACGAGGGTGGATCAAACCGCCGACTTAAGTCTGGATCCCCTCGAGTCGCCGCTCGCTTTAGGAGGAAGTCACTCAACTCCTTCAACGGGAAAACGCGAATTAAATGAGATATCTTTTCCATGTAACATCGAGAAGCGCGCAAATGGACGGTGAATAAACGATTGGCGGATTCACCGAATCGCGCGAGGCTCTCCGCGCGTCGAAATTATTTTCTTTTGCAAGCCGAAATGATGGCACGATTGCGCGCCGTAAGGCTGAAAGATTGAAATTCAATTCCTCGCGACGAAAAAATTGTTTAGCCACGCCGGGTACTGTGATCGGTGATAAATGATTCGTGGGGTAATGAGCCAAGAGAGGGAATTTTATAGACACGCGCATTTAAATAAACGGCTCTGTTAATCCCGCGAGTTAAGCCGATCGTTCGCTCAAAATTATCATTACCGTCCTCTTCGACTAGTTATTGACCGTACAATTATCCGCCGTGTGCTCGAGAATGTCATTAAAATTATTTCGATCGCTGGCCGGACGGTGTTTAAATTTAAATGGTTTTTAACGGGACGCTTCGAGTCTAAGCAAGTGACTCATTAATCGTCATTAATTATAGCTATCGTCGAGCTGAGATACGGCTCGCGATCCGCCGAAAGAAAGTCTCCTCGGTCAAATTGATCGCCGGAAAAACCATCACAGCGAACGCAGTCGTGTTCACGACATTCGGTACCGTTTTGCGCGAACGGTAAACTCCCCGCCGCCTCGATTAGCATGTCTACCCTCCGCCTCGCGCTCAAGTTTCGTAATGTTTTGCCCTGAAACTGATACACTCTCTAAAACGTAGGTGTCCATCGATTTCTTTGAAAGATCCCCGCGCGCATCGTGCCGAAACGAGGCCTCGTTTCGCTCTCTGCCGCCGCCGGAGCTCGGACGAAATTCGTAAAGCACACGCGCTTCGTCTGTGATTTTAAAATAATTTTCAAAGTAACTTTGCGCGCACGATATATCGGACACGAAATGAAGTAACAAAGTATTTCGCGAAACTAAACGCGACGAGTGTTCCGGCGCGGTTTTGTTTTAGGAAATAAATACAAGGGAAGCTACTTGAAAAATCTTTCATCGACGTGAATTACAAAAACCGGGCGCCGTTTTCCGCCCGTGTCGCATTTGTCCTCTCTCCGCCGGGATACGTGATTTTCAGAAGCATAATATTTTACATCCCGCGCGTGTAACTTGAACGGAAGTTTGAATTTTAAGCGGCAGCCTCGGCGGCTGCAGCGAAAACTTGAAGCACCGCCGGGCCCGGGACTCTGTTCGGCAGCCCTTAAAGTTTCTTTAAGCATTCCGCCTCAGTGGCGAGCAACCTCTTAAGACGTCCCCGGTAATCAGTATGCAATAATTGACGCTGCGCTTCTAATGTCTCCTGCGCGAGGTGACTTCGAGTCGTGCCGCACCGAGAATAACATCGTTACCGAATTTTTATCCCTCCGTTCCAGTTAGCCGAGCGCGACGTGGAATATAAAAAGGGGGTTGAAGTTCACTTATGCAGCCGTAGCTGCCAAGCTGTTCCTCACAATTCTCTCTCTCTTTCTCCTCTCTCGTGGGATAGTTTAGATACGCGGAGATAACCGAGAGCCCTGCCGTGATATCGTCGAAATCTGGGAACATTCATTCGAGCCCGATCCGCGGAATAGACTCCTCGGGACATGTGGGGGGACCTAAAGATATAGGGGATGGCCTGCTCGGCGAGATCGATAGGGTTTTTGGCACAATTTGCGATCGAAGGTCCGGCCGGCGAAGGGAAGAAGGACCGGCGTGTCCGCCGGCTCTGTCGTCTATATACACTACTGCGCGCGACGATGACGACGACGACGACGACGGCGGCGGTCGCCACCGCCGCCGTGGTCTTCGTCGTCGCGCCCGTCGCCACCCTCGCTCGTGCGTCCGCTCGCCTGCGCGCTTGCGTGCGTATTCGCGACCCTCAACATGTCCGCGCGACGCCGGCCGAGCGTATAGTCGTGGTTACGCGGCGGGACGCGTTGCACCCCGCGGACCCGGTAGTTCTCGGCTCCCTCGACGCAGGGGTGGCCCGTAATTCCCGCGCGAAGCGCCCCACGCGCCCACGCACTCTCACCCTCGTCCGCGTCGACGCCGTGCGTGCGTGCGTGTTCGAGCGTGCCTCGTAATCGCGGTCCTCGTGTCGACGCCACTGCCGTCGTCGGCGACGCTGTCACCGTCGTCGTCATCGTCGTCGTCGCCGTCGTCATCGTCGTCGAGGTGCTGTTTCGTTCGCCGACCCTCTGCGAGGAGGAACGGCCCCGCTCGAGGCGAGAAGGAGAAAGCGAAAGGACAAGGACGGACGTACAAGGTGCACCGTCCGAGCGCGGAGATAACGGGGAAGTGAAGGGGCACTGCTCTTCAACTACGTACGGTGGAGTGGCGTGTACGAGCCCGAAGGGTGCGCTCGCGCGCGAGGAGGAGAGGAGCGGCGAGGGGGGTCGCGGAGCGAAGGGCGGTCGGACAGCGAGGGTGGCCCCAGCCGGAGGGTGGGTGACGGAGAAAGAGCGCGCGAGAGGGACGCGCGAGTGAACGAGGGAGCGAGATGGTAGAATAGAGCGGAGGGCGGTCGGTGTGCGAGCGACAGGAGGCGAGAGTGCGAGCGGACGAGAGTGCGCGGCGAGGGAGAGAAAGAGAGAGAGAGAGAGGGAAAAAGGCTCGAGGCAGGCGCGCGTATTGATTCCCGCGTGGCGTTATACGGTGAGGTGAGAAAGCTGCAACCGGAAGATTCCTCCTGCCTCCTTTCGCCGCTGCGGGAGAAGGAGCGAGGAGAAAAATAGCCGGAGAGGAGAGCGGGCCCGAGTGCGAGGCGAGAGGGAGAGGAGAGCCGCCTGTACCGGGACACGCCGCTCTCTCGCGTCTCCCTTTCTCGTGCTCTCGCTCTCTCGTCAGGTACGTTTACGCGTTCGCGAGAGAGGGACGTTTTTAACGCGTCGCGATTTATTCGCGTCTTGTGTCTCCGCGTTTATCCTTCGAGATACCAAAAATCGCCTTCCTGGAGAAGAAGCGGGTAGAAAAGAAATAAAATAAAATAAGCGGTTAGACCGACGGGCGGGCAGACAGACAGGTCGTCGGACTTTCTCTTTCTCTCTCTCTCTTTCCCGAGGGTGAGGCAAAGTTCGCGAGCGTGAGCGAGAGATCAAGTAGAATGGATGCGAGAGAGATAGAGAGCGATCGAGAGAGGGACAGAGAGAGATAGACAGTTGGAGGAAGCGAGAAGGCACTCTCGAAAAAAGGGTATATCGATCGGGCTGGTCCGGGACCATCGGCTGGCACGCCATCACACGATTTTCGTGGTGGCTCCATTCTCTCTCTCTCTTTCTCTATCTCTGTCTCTCCTTCATTCCGCCTCGTCCCCGTCACCCTTCTCATTTCTCTCTCTCCTTCTCTCTCTTCCTATCTTTTTCCGTCCGATACATCACCGGCATCGTGTGCACATCGCTTTTTCCCACGCGCCACCGGCTCGCTTTTCCTCCCTAACTCGACTTCGAGACGGCACAGGTGTCGCTCGAAAGCTCCTTGCGCGTTTCGGACGTCGCCGGCGCCTCTTCCTCGCGGGATAACGCGGTTCCCCGGTGGAGTCCCCGTCGTACTCGATTCGGCGTGCGCGACTCCCCTTTCCGGGGTGCCTCGCTCGTGCGCGGTATTAGTGGTCTCATCGACGATTCCCCCCGTAAGTTCCTCGCGAGGAGCATCTTCGTTATCTCTAATGTACCGTCTCGCTTCAAGAAACTCGTCTTCGACGGCGATCAAGTTTTTCGTCAGTGCTCGTACCTCGATTTCGACGACTTCGACTCGCGTTCGGCGCGATAGAAAATATCACTCCCCCCGCGATACCGCCCCCGTGTCACCGGTCACGTCTGTGATAAAAAAGGGTATCAAAGTGTTACTTCGAGGAAGCTGGACTGATTCGGCGAGTTCGCGAAGAAATTGGTCGCCGCTTCGAACGGGTTCTGCTTCACGGCGAGAACCATCGTGCGTCAATTATTCACACGGATCGTTAGTGGTACACGGTTCATTCTCGCGTGCGTAAAAGTGGACATTAATAAACGCTAATGGATAAGACGGTAAGACCGATAAGGTGAAAAATGTTCCCCGACGTCGCGAGAAGGGTAGAAAACTCTTCTCGCAGCGGGTTGAAATTCCCCCCGCGATGTTCTCGCGAAAGATATAATTACTTTTTTCAACTCGCTCGCGTTTTTTAAATCTTATCTGCACACAAAGTTGGTTCTCCTTATATATACTCATAAAAATAACATAAACGAACAGAAATCATAATTAATTAATTTAGAAAAAAATCCTTAAAAATCGAACAAGTCGAGAAATCAGCAGTAAAACATTTTTCGATGTTCAGAGATAAAAAAAAAAAAGAAAAAGAAATAAAGAATAACGAATGAAAGACGTGGTTTTTTAACGCCGGTACACCCGAACTACCGTTTTCTCGCTTACGACCGTCTGCTTTATTCGCCGCGAATGGGAGTACGATGAAAGGACGAAATAAAAAAGACCAAAAGAAAATTAATAAATAAAAATAGCGAACGCACCCGACGTGTACGATAAAATACTTTACGTCGCCTACCCCGCCGCCTCTTTCCGGCCTCGCCGTCTTGCACGCGCCGGCAAGTCCCCTCCTTTCAGCGTGGTGGCCGTGGATCGATATAGCGTAGGAGGATCGCCACGGCGAGAACGGAATCGAAGAGCGAAGTTCAAGAACCAGTTGAATGTCGGTTATGTAAATGGTTATGCCGACGGCGTCGCGACACCGTCGTTCGACGTGGCGGCCCGAATACGCCCGCTCGCGAGATTTCGCCGCGTCTGACTATATTCGTCCGCTCTACTACTCGGTGACACCCCGGGGCGGCCCTCCCGACCCGCGCCGTCTCGTTTCTCGAAGAAAAATTACAGGTCCAGGGAACGAGGCCTCGAATCGTCACGCGGAATCTCGTTTATCTTCCCCAAATGATACTCGAGCGGGATATATTTTTTTGTTCTCCGAAGGAAACGGAGCGTGTCGCACGATGGGCCTATATTTTTTTTCAATTTTTCCCCGTCACGGAGGAGCGTTCAATGTGCGGATAAACAGGCGGAAGAATGTATTTTTGATTTTAAAATATGCGAGGGATGGTTCCTCGCGCGAGAAAAGGCACGAGTTTTAACGCGGGCGCGAAGGCGAGCGCCGAAACTCCGACGGACGATCAAACGCGAAAGAATCCAATTAGATTCCCCGCGGCGAGCGGAATGCGTGTTGAGCGAGTCAGGGAATCGAATGGGATTTTCTTCGACCGCGATTCTCTCCGCGTGTCGAAAGTTTCCCTCCCGATACGTTCCCTTTAACGAAAGCGACGTTCGGCGATTAAACGCGTTTGCGTTGCAAACAAATACCGGCGCGCGGCGTTCCCTCGCTGGTTCTCATTATTCTTTCACATTCAGCTACTCCGATTCGCCGGCGCGACACGCGCGTGTACGATTTCCCCGTCGCGTATACCGAACAAATTGAAGGACCCGTTTCATTAACGCCGCAAAACGGTCGAGTGATTTAGGACGCGTTCAACCGGTTATTTCGATCAAGGATTCCCGAGTTCGTCGGGACGGGCTTCGAATCTCCGCTAATCTGTACGCGACTTGAGCCTAAGGTGCGTTGCGAAAAAGGGTGCGTGAAAGAAGTGGACGGAAAGAGGCCACGCCGGGCCGAAATAACATTTGCGATGGAAAAGAGGAAAAAAAAAGAAGAAAAAAAAAAAATCGCCGGGCATCGTTAAGTGTTAAGTGGCGTGTGTAAGGGTGTTCAGTAACCCGTGGCGTGATAGGACGTAGTTAATCTCACGTGTGTGTAGAAATGATCGGTCCGCTTTCTTTGCGCCTTCGATGCGCCATTAGCCAAGTGGCACCGTTTAAACCCCGATGTTTTACTCGAAGGAAAAAATCGCCGCTCTTTTCCTTTCTCCCGCTCGCCCACCCCGTGACCTCCCCGCGAGTAATCGCGCCTCCCGATAATTTAATGACCGGCGGCCACGTGGCTCGCGCGTAAGCAGCAAACGGTGATCGCTCTGTGATCTTTCAGGAGGACGGAACAGGGTGAGAATCGACGGGCGGCAGAATGAGAGAGATCATCAGTCACCGATCGAGCAGGGACCCGCCGGCCCTTCGCACGAGAGATGGTTTTTAGAAGGTACGTAGGGAGATTTCCACGTGCGCGGCCGCGCTTCATCAACCGACAGACTTCGGCTCTTTAATCGGGTTTTAATGAGAAAACGAATATCTTGCACTTTGGCATTCAGTAAAGCGATCCGCGATCGAGAACGAATTGAAAGAAAAATGATCGATACTGGCCGAGCGGCGAAAGTCAGACCTGCGAAACTGGAGGAGCTAAATTATTTCGTAGAAAATGGAGAAAAAGCGAATGCAATTTCCGATTCCGCATCCTTTTTGCGGCGTCCCGAAAGTGCAGCATGAACCGCGATTTTTCGAGCGTAGTATTTTACGGAATCATCTTTTTCCGCGGCAGTTCAATTTCTTTCTTCTCCGCTTTTATTTTTTCTCTCTTTTCTTTTTTTTTTCTCTCTTTTTTCTCCCCTAGTTCCTTTTGCAAATCTTCTTCTCTGTCAGTCGGAAATCGTGTGCCCAAAGTTATTTGTTTCCGACTTAGTCTAGAAATATGAATCGCATGTAACGTGTCGTGAAACTGTAATAACGCTCCTCCACGAAGTCACGTAGAGAATTGGCGATTGAGCGTGACAGAAAAATTCGTGTCGGTCGATGTTCCTCAAATAAGGTGGCCGTTTCGTCGAATCGTCGCGCGGCAACCTCGAGATTTGAATAAAAAACAAAAAATGAAAAAAGAAAAAGAAGAAAAGAGAGAAAAATAACAGGAAAAGATTCTTGCTCTCGGCGGTCTGTAGCCCCGCCAGAAATAAATCGAACGATCGCGTTAAACCGGCAAGAACCGTCCACGAGAACCGCGAGGGACGTTGACTACAATTTGACGATACTAATAAATTCACCGTGACATTTACACAACATAATTCAGGCTCAAAACGCTTCAATTACAGTTAAAAGCATCAGCGGCGACATAATGCGCCTTTACGTCGCGGTAAATTCGCCACCCGGCGTAATCTTGTCCGAGCTATTACAGCGGGCGCGAAACGTAGTGCGCGAGTGCTATTCTTTTTGCATAATTAAATTTCTTTTTTTCTTTTTTTTTTTTCGTTTTTCACGCGACGTGAACACGCGTGGATCTCATTCTTGGCGGAGTCTCGAGAAGCCGCGCCGCGAACCGTGGGCGTCACGCGCCCTTCACCCTTCGAAGTGCCGGAAAAATGACGTAATTCGCTGGAGCCGCTATTTTTTTTTTTTCTTTTTCGTCGCCGCCCTTGTCGCGCATTTTCCGACGCTCCGGCGTGTAATCAGCGGAGTCTCGAGAAGTGTTTAAGCTTAATCACGGGCGACTACCACGGCGCGGCCCCATAAAGCACGAACGGCCCGTTCCCAAAGATTTACGCGATCGCGACGAAAGAGGGGAAGAGGGAGGGGGGAGCGGGAAAGGGGATGCAAAATCGGCGCACGGCACCCTCGGGAGCGCGTGACGGTTTATCTTCCCCCGTTGCATGCGCATTATTATCATTATACCGCCGGTTCTTTCTACATTCCCCCCGTCCGGCCTCTCGCCACGGAGCCGGAATGCTTCTCCGCAGCGACTCGAAAGAATTTCGCAAGGGAGCGATTGGCCGCCGTTCGCAAACTGCAACGACACTGTTTACGACTCCGCATTACGATGCATAGTGCAATAGCCGGCTGGATAAGCCGGCGCGACCTCTTAGCGATTATGGCCTCTCTTACGGTCAGCGTTTCGTTGCTCGAGCTGCGCGCGGACCTCTCCGCCTCTCTGCGTGGCGGATTTCGCGGAGAAGAGATCGCCGATCCATCGCCGAGGCACGCGAGCGATAAATCGAATGGACGAAAACGAGATAAGAAACACCGTGGGCCGAGCGCGGCGTAGCAAAGTTCCACAATTCACGTCCGCGACTACGGTAAACTAATTTACGGGACAACGACGCACGCGACGCGCGCTTTCTTTTTCTTTTTTTTTTTCTTTTTTAAAAAGCGTTTGCTTGTATTTCGCAAAAGTGCTCGCAGCAGCAACGTGGAGTCCGAGATAATAAGAAATTTTGAACCTTTTGCTCCGCAAAAATTAAAGAAGAAAAGAAAAAAAAAAATTAATTCTGCTACTAACGCACGCAACTAGATTTTTTTTTTACCGAGCGCGTTCTCGCGAGTTTCTCCTCCTTTTTCTTTCTTTTTTTCGCAGACCAGACTGATAATAATAACGCTCTTTCATTCAACGGTTCAATTACGCGACCAACGCCGGCCGTTTCGAGTCGGGACATCTGCGTTCCCTCACAATCGCCCCTTGGCGTGCTCTACTTTACCCCGACGTGTGCCCGTTTCGAATAAGTTCTGTGAATGAAGTTCGTCTGGCTCTAATTAAATTGCGTGAATGAGTGCGGGCGGGGCTGTCGTCGTAAGTGTCAAGGATAATAAAGTTCAGAAAGATAAACCTTTCGTGCGTTAGAAAAGGCCAAGGGGGAACGGAGGCGCAGGGAAGAAGGGAAAAAATATTCGTAAGAGGATCGAAAACTTCGAAAGTATCGTCGATTTATTTGCGATGCGTGGCGGAGGTACCTAATGCCGTCAAGAGATGAGACAGAAGTTTGGTCGGGCGCTCATATATCACGCAATACATATATCATTGACTATTGACACGTGACAAAGAAGAAACTTCGTCCTTTTTCGCTAATAACGCAATAATCTCAATTTATTTTTAATTCCACGACGCGCCGCGGTATCGTTGCAACGTTAACCGCAGGGTCAATTTACTTTTAATTATTAATGCTTTTTTTAATTATATTCAGCGGTTATTTAAATTCCGCCCGTGGACGGCGGGGATCTCTGGCAAACCTATCTCCGCCGCAAACACGGCTCGTTAGTTTACAAAATGCGTTGATTTAGTAGAAATTTCCTTCATAAAACGCAGTGAAATTTATTACTAAGGTAACATTCCATAAAACCAGATATAACAAAAAAAAATATTAAAAAATGAAAAATTAAGAGAAGGAAAAAGAAAACTAAAAAAAAAGAAAAAAAAAGAAACGCTTAATCGGTGAAAAGAAGTTAGAAATCGAAAGGTTTCTTTTAAAACGACGTACTAATATATGATATTACATATAGTCGAGATACAAGATTACGATACGTGGGGAATGAAAAAGAGAACGCTAAGAAAAGGGATTCCTCTTTCATCGACACGTGCCTTGGTATTTCGCTGAATCTTAATGAACGAGTCTGACACAGAATGTCACAGAAATAGTAATCCGAGCGATTTGGCATAGCCGGTTGCGACGGACGTGGCTCATGAGATTCCTGTCATGCCGCACTATGACCCCAGATCAACCGTGATCGCGTGTCGGCATGTACTATAGATTATCCGATCATGTTCGATATATGGGCTCCTATAGAAGTGGGTCACTCATCTCAGATCGCAAATATTATAGAGATATCCGGGACCGGCGAGTAAAACGACACGCGGTTCGTAATTCTTTTAATAATTCTTTTAATTCTTTTTTCCACGCAAAAGTGGAGCGCGTAAAAGTCAAATTAATTCCTCGCATACGTAAATTAAAGAAGACCGCGTCGACTTAATTAAATTAACGATTATATAATTTCCTTTCTCTTAATTTTAAGTAGGTTAAATTTTATTTTCTACTCCTTTACTCTGTTTTCTTTGTTTTTTTCTTTTTATTAATTATACACGCCGCTTAATATAGAAAATTAGAAGATCGATTTGAAATTTTAATACGTTTTCTGTTTCTCATTTATGAGGAAATTACTTTTAGATTATCTTATTTCTTTCTAAATTTAACAACCCGAATAAGAAATAATTTTTAATATTATGGGGTCTCGTGATACGTTCCGATGGAGTTTTATTTTAGTTCTTTTAAAGGGAGATGAAAAATTCGCAGATGGAGAAATGTCACGATTAATTTTAACGATTTTCCCCGACGACGGCGATTTATTAGCACAATAAATGCGTGCCGACACGTAATAGTATCGATTATCTTGGAACAACCAGTGACGTTGTTCCGAGAATCGAATAAAGCGGGCGGCGTTTAAATATTTGACGGGCTCTCTCTCTCTCTCTCTTTCTCTTTTACTTTTGTGTCCCTTGCCGAAATTACATTTACCTCGACCTGTGCGATACGCGTACTAACATCGGAAATAATTATTAAATTTGCATTCGTGGCTGTAAGCAACATATGCCGATCACAATTCGACCGAAATGTTTAATTTATGCATTAATTACGTATGCAATCGAATTACGATCGAAATTATACCGCCGATTTGGCTGTACAATTTAATATTAATTAATTGATCCACATTTTACCCGAATATATATAGCACATATGTATTTGAAGATACAATTTTTCAACGTTATACGAAATACATATTGCTTCCTCCGGTTCTTTATTTTATCTAGAACGCGTAATATTTAATTTCAAATTCTTTCCGCGGTCGCAAAGTTTCCAGCGAAACGCCTGTAACATATCCCTTTCCTTCCTTCCCTTAAAAAAAATTTTCCTTTTTATTTAAACAGTCCGGATTTAAATTCTTGACGAATTTCGGACGAATCGCGGCGAAACCGAATTAGCGGCGATTGAAATCGTAAATTCAGGACGACAGATCGGGGGGAAAGCCTCCATCGAGCGAAATCGCGACACCGATGCATCTCGAAGCGCGCATTTCAATTATTAATGCCAACATGACGTGTCACGGTTATTTCAGGGGGAAAAAAAAAGAAAAAAAAAAGGAGGCAAAAAAAAAAAAGATGAGAGACATTTCGCGTGGCCGGAGGAGGATATAATGGAAATGTAGGACGAGAGAAGAGAAACGCGATCGAGAAGGACGGGGAAAAAGCGGGAGAAAGAGAGAATGCGCGCGTTCTCGCTTATATAACTATCGCCGGTCCTTCGAACGAGGGAAAAAGAGAGGAGCCCCGCTAACGGGAGGGGAGGGAGGAAATCATCTGCATATACGCGAATCGGTAATCGATCGCGCGCGGATACAGGCCGGCTGTTAATAAATTAAGATAGTCGCGGAACGGAGAACGAGAGGGAAAATGGGTTAATGAGTCGCGACAGAGGAAACAGTTTCGCGGCAAAGGGTGGCGAAGCGGTGAACGGAAGAACGAGAGCTGCGACACGTGGGGATTATTACGGGGGAGGAAAGGAGGGGGGTTTCATTTCAAGTTTATGATTCGGCCGAGGATAAAATACGAGCGCGGGGCTTCGATATTAACCGCGTATTAACGTCGCCGTAAATTAGCCGGGCGAGAACGACGTCTATTCAATAGGCGGACGATTGTACGGAATACTCTACTAAACTGTCTTCTATCATTGCCTATATACTTCCCCGATCTACGGCGATAAATCTCCCGACTTGTTGCGTACTTATCGCAGCTATCGCTGTTCTAAAAAAAATATATTACGCGTTACGGAATTTTTTTTCGCGACGAAAATGGGAAAGAGAACTTTAATCTGCCTTTCTTTTTTTTGTTTCTTTTTTTTCTTTCGTTGATGTAATTAATTTTTTGGAGAGTTTACTTCTGCTAGCCCCGACTTGTCATGGTGATTTCAGGAAGAGGGCATGACGCACCGAACTCATGCAGTGGCGAAAACACGTGCGCATCAAGTACGGTGGTCGAGTCGGTGTCGGTCAAGGACAGCGGGAGCGGGAGCAAGGGCAGCTGCAGGTGCGCGTGGTGCAGCTGCAGCGGGAAGGGGGCGCACGACTCAGCTACGTCTGTCATCAGCCTCAACTCTCGTCAACGGCTCGCCGCAGCTGCAGCGCAGCAGTCATGCTCTGCTGCGGCCGCAGGAAAGTAAGTGCATCCCAGAACGGACGATATACGCGACAGGGTCCAGCGAAATACACATATCGGCCCCGGCCGACGGTGGTATCCCTTCAACTTTAACGGAAAAGATCTTCGCGAGGGGGGGGTCGCGCGATAAAATATCCCTCCGCACGTAGAGCGATACCGCCGAGATTTTCCGACTCGGCGGAAATATCGACGGCGCGGGTTATTGTTAGCAGCCCCCTTCCCCATCGCGTGTGTGTACACGTGTGTGCGAAATTGGATCTGGATTCCGCCGATGAGCGCGATGGACCGGAGCCAAATCAGAAACGCGCCAGAATCCGCTTTCCGACGATCGAGCCTGGACCCGTGAGTTAAAAATCGCCCGCGTCGGGTGCCGCGGAATATCGCGGAAAGAAAAAGGGGAGTAATTTTTAGGAAACCGCCCGTCGCAGAAATTTCCCTCGCGGGCATCCGGCCCCCTTCTCTCCACCCACCGGATCCCGACGCTCGTATCATGAATCACAATCTCGCACACGCTAAAGGGCGAACGTGAATCGTCCACGTCCATCACGCGTTCATTCATACCGTAACTTTTATCCGATATTCCATTGCAGCCCCGGCAACGATGCAGAAATCGTACGAGCGCATATTTAATTTTATATACGACGTCGAGAGCGACTCTATCAGGTTTTACTCGCCGCGAGTTTTCGATCGGAGGGAAAACTCACGCGGGCCCCTCGAAATCCCGGCATCGAATATGTAATTGATACTATTCAAGCGTTAAACTAAGTTTCCTTTAAAATAACTCGTAATCATCTGTAAAGAGCGAGATTTTATCTACTTCCGAAGTTAAATCCGACGAGAAGTTTCACTTCTCGATATTAGATCTTCCGCGCTCTGCGCGACAAGCTCAATTTCGGCGAGAAACGAGTTTCGCTGGGGGTTTTTAATAAGTAACGAAATTTGACGTCACTTAAAACGCGGACAATTTCCATTTACGATAAGAATAATGGAAATAACGTGCAGTATATTTAATTTTCCTAAGTTCGGTCGAAATTAATTCAATAATTTATTCCGTGCACATTTCGAACGTACTTTGTACAACATTGAAATATATTCTACGAGCTTGAAATTTATTTACAATCGCGGAAATATAGGCGCGACGCAACCACGACGAAGTGTTTCTTCAATTTAAAGATAAACCCGCGTCTTCCGTTCGCGGCTTTAAAAAATAAGACAGTCTCGCGCGGATATTTTTTTATTAAGCACGAAGAAAAAGTACGTTTATACAAGCGATGGGCCGCCGGGAGCGAAGAGGTTAACTGAAGTCGCTTTCAACCCCATCGTTTCGACCCTCTCATCGCAAGCGCACCGCGAATTGAGAAACGGCGATGCCAGAGCACGAAGCCGAGTCGTTCGAGCACCCCCCCGTCGAGCGGACCCGGCTTCGCATTTGCCGTCCGTTCAATTTGTCTCGATAAATCGTCCAGCGGACCTCCGCCTTGTCAGGTCGAATAGTTTGGCCACGCGATTTTTCCCTCTCGCGGGAGCCGTTCTTTCCCCGTTAAAAAGTACGCTTTAATTGTTAAAATTGTACTCCCGCTCGCGGAGTCGCTTGAATAGTCCGACGTTGTTTCTTAAACTGGCTGCGCCCTCGGAATTTACGGATCTCGCCTCGATAATTAAAAGAACGAGGACGACGCGACGATCTAGAATTATCCGAGACACGCGCTGTTGGAAAAAGGGACTCGTTGCCGACGCGCCGATCGCTCACCTGTCGTGATTTAGCGCGACGCCCTAGAAACCCGAGCAGCTTTGTCGTCTTAGATAGGTCGTGGACCCTCGATCGAACGCCACCAAGCTCGTCTTGCACCGAGTGATCGGCGAAGTCGAGATTAATCGGATCAGCGCCGTACATTTTCGCACGCGCGTCTCGTCTCCACGTGTATCCGTCGACCCGATACCGGCGGATGTTATCTGAGAGTACCGGTGCAGCTGAATTTATCACGCGTCGTGAATACGTCCGCGATATTTCATTGTCCGAAAAATTTGCTAATAAAAATCGCGGAATATTAGCATTAAAATAGCGCGTTCGCAAGATTATTTTCTTTTTTTCTTTCTAACTCACGCTGCCGGCTTTGTGGATTTTTTAATTTTTTTTTTTTTACTTTATAATTAATTTCTTATTTATTCTACTTTTTTCGAGTATCTGATCCGTTAAATTCTTGGTGCCAATTTTATTTAGTTCAATTCGAGTCGCCGTTATATCGAGAAATCGCAGCGGCGACTGTTTCGAAAACGGTACTAAAAGTTTGTCATTACGATTCGTTAATCAAGATGATATTTAAGATACGCATGTTATTATAATTTATTATTTTTTTTTTTATTTCCAGTAAGTGGTCGCACAAACGCGACCGACATTTCGCATGCGTCGCCCGTGATTGCGCTGTAATTATAACGCACCATTTCGCCGTCCACGAATCGGCATAATGAGAATTTAATAATTTAATTGAACCGCGCGGGTTTATTTCCGAGTAAACTATTAAAATTTAATTATATATGTACACAAACGCGTATGTGTGGCAATCATCGCGCGGAAACTGCGAGAGGAGCGCGAACAAACGAACGCGACGATTTAACAAGAGAACACGGTATGTATCGCCGATCGGCTTGAAAGAGGCTGACGTTTTCCGATATGCCGAGGGTTACTCAGCTAGTTCAATCGTGTCGCAGTGTCGCAGCTCGGAAACGTACGCATTGTCGCCTCTGCGGCGAGCCACGTCACGCCGCGACTATTATCTCCATTCTAATTAAAAATTTACTTAACTCGCGAGAGAAATCTAATCGACAGGCTGCGCCGTGAAAAAAGGAACCGTGTCTCAGAGCATAATAAATGAACGCGTTAACATCGACCGTGCGGAAATACTAAAATTTACTCGCGGCGCGGTGTAACAATAGCTCAGGGTCCAGAGAACGCATACGCGAACGTACGAGGCGCAGTGAAAAGTTCAGATCGCGCTTCAGGGGATTTTCTTCGCGCTTACGCAAACGTTATTTCGCAGTCCAGCGGGCGAATGCGAATCACGGCTTTATGATCGCGTCCTACGTAGTCGGGGCATTCTCTCTCGGGGAAAAATTCGTCGGGGAATGCGCGCTTTTGCGACGGTCACGCGCGGGAATACCTCCGCATTCTTGCGAAGTGGTTTAACTCCGAGACCGCGGGAGCTGGGACACTTCGTGCGCGTCGAGGCGCGTCGCGTCGCGCTGATAATCAAACGCGCTGGCCGCGTTTTAATTAGTCGATAAATATCGCCGGTCTTGATCGCGGTTTCAACACCGCGGGTAGGAGAAAAAACAAATTCTCGCTCGCAGTGTAAGCCGCGCGGCGTACCTGGGTTCTCGAATTGATATTATCGGGGTACACGCTCGCGGGGATCGAAAATATGATACCGGCGGAGTATCAGTTCGCGGTAAATCAATATAGAGAGATACGGAGCGCGGCGCGCGACGGGACGAAACGGCGTGCTGGATGGGAAAGAGAACGGCGGCAACGGGGGGGTGAGGGGGGTGGGCTTTATCTGATATATTTGTCACAGTTGCGCCCGCAAATATCCGGCAGGTCGCCATTATTTTGCATTCTATCGGCGCCCGGAGCATGGGCGAAATAAACGCGCATATATTTTCTATCCGGGCCCTGCGTTTTATCGGGGGAGGAGGGCGGAGGGGGGGGAGCAGGGGCACGACCGTTTTCGGTCAGCGCGGCCGGAAAGTCGGCGAAAAAGAGTAGAGAGATCGGGGGAACGAGAAGAAGAGGGGAATTTATTTATATACACGTACGCGCGACGTGATTGCCGAACGCAATTAAAACATGAACGCACGTGCGGATTATGGTCCCTTCGGCGGAGAGAACGGTGGACGAAAAAGGGAAAGGGATCGGTGCGTCAAAATGCATCGCGCCGAGCGTCTCGTCGGGAAGAGATTGACTCTAAATTTACATCGGGAGAAGCTGACATAATCTGCATAATTTCTTCACTGCCTTTACTATTAAATCTCTCCGCGGAGTAATTTTTTACAATAGTTATCCGACAGATTCTCTCTTTCTCAACTGTAAAAAAATTTTCTGCCGCAATTTAACTTTCTTCTGGCGGTGATTTTTTTACTTTGCGTTATAATAAAATATTTAATTTTTTGCTTTTTGTAAAAAACAAAAAAAAAAATTGATCTTTCAAGTTTAAACCTGGATTTTAATACGCAAGGCTGACGTGGGACGTGTCTGTACTTTAACGCAGGTACGAAGGGGGTGGTAGCGAGAAATAAAAGCGACCTATGGGGAGACTGCGTAGGTTTTAATAATAAATCTGCAGGAATAAAAAGATGCAGAGTCTTCTCCCACGACATTTGATATTTTAATTTCTTCATTAACGACGATACTTTTTTATCAAGTGAATGATCCGAAAGACTTGTCGCGAGCTCTCAATAAAATAAATACATATACACGCACACATATTCCAGTCGTAGTTCGATAAATCGACTCACAAAATTCAATCAGACGTTACTCCACAAAAATATATTAATTACTTCTTGATATTAATTTCTCCACGGAAAAAGACCGCCAAAGATTTATTCCGAAAACGTAAAATTAATTGGTCGGTTCCCTCGTTCTGCAAGATGAATTTTCCAGAATTCTTCGCTCCTATCTGTCACGGGGTAGCACTCGTTTAAGCGCGCGAGTAAGACGCGAGGGTGTACTTGGGGATGCCCGGGCCCGGATTATCGTGAAATATCACGGCTCTTGGCATACGTACGCCGCCCCCCGTTGCCTTACACCGACGTCCGACCGTGGAAAGTCGACGAGGGATCGAGCCTTTTCAAAGAGCCTTGCATCGTCGCAAGTTCAAGGGACGCGAGAGAAGGATAGTCGAGACGCGCTGCGAAACGGAGACCCCGCGCGCTACCCTTTGTATCGTTGTTGTACTCTTTTGTTAAATATCTCGAGATTGCAGGACGAAAAAAAAGACGTTCTGTTATCTCCCGACGGATTTTTTAACACAATTCTTACTGATAATACTAAGGGAATTTTTTTTAAATATATAAATTATATACAAATTCGAAATAAATTAATTTATAATTAAATAAATTGAGAAATAATTTATTTTAAAAAGTTATTCGTTAATTTTTGTTAACTTTTATTTTTGTGGATTTATTTCGTGTGAGAAATATCAGTTTTTCTGCAATTTTAGTTTTACGTTTTTAGTAGAAGAACTGGTCTATAATGTTAATATGTACATGCGTGAATATTGAGAAAAGAACGAAAGACACTCGTATGCGTGAGTTTTTCCCGGTAGCACGGCTAATTTAGCTGCGAAACGCTTAAACCTACCTAGCCGACTGTGTAATTACCGTTATCTCCGAGACGTTGCGTAATCTGCGGTCGTTTATTATCACCGATTCTGTTTCGCACACCTAAATCACCTTTATCGCTACTCTCATCGGGTAGAAGAAATCGATGTAATAATTCGCAGTTGTTGCGAATCGTTATTAAAAAAAAAAAAGAAAAAGAAAAGAACGACGACCGCGTAAGTGGCGAAACTTTTCTTCTTCCTAAAATAAGCTCGCCGTAATTTCGTTCGTTTTACTTCCCAGCCGCTTTTACGTTCTTGAACGATGCAAAAAGCATCAATTAAAAAAAGCAAGAAAATAAGAACGAGAAAACATTTTGCACAATAAATTTATGTATGTAGATATTTTTTTTTTCTTTTTTTTTTTCTTTCGAGAAATGGAATAAAATTACAACGAGCAATGTGTCGGTTTCTGCGCTTACAAAGCAACGACGTGGCTTTCGGCGAGACTTACACCGGTCCGCGCGAGAGAACAAGTTGACAACTTTAACTTAAATTCCACTAATGACATCATTAAAATAATAAACGACGTCGTTTAGAAAGTAAAACGCGAGGGTCGGCCGCGACGTGCACGGGACTTCGCGACACGCCCGGTCCTCGGGAATCGGAAAAGTTTCCGTTTGCGACGACGAATTTCGTTCCGGCTGCCGCATCCCGATTATTGGTGTCCGATACTCGAACACCCGGCTCTCGTTCGATGCATAAAGACAACGGCGTCCGAAGGTCCGAAGGCTTTCGACTCGCGATTACGCGACTCTGCCGACTTTCAGTCCAGCGTGCAAACCCGCGTTATTCTCCTCGCGCGTGCACGTGATAATCGCGAGAGTTTACGCTGCTCGATCTCAAGTATTTTTTTCTTTTTTCTTTTAAAGTTGTAACAAGAACATCGACGGACGCGACATTACAAACGCAGATTTTAGCTAAAAATCGCCCGACGGGGATCTAAAAATAAACGGACTGCCCGGAACTTTATTCATCAGCAAGCCCGAGTTTTTCTACGCTATTAATTAAGAGTTGAAGGAAGTTGCTAGTGAAATGGCTGACTTCCAGACCGCCTTAACGCGCGGCATGCTTTTTCCGAGGAGAACCAGTTTCATGGATCTTTCGGCGTTTCGTAGTATTATTTACTTTCTAAGTAACTAACCGCGGGGTCTTTTGTTGCGTCGCTTCGTCCGTTTCTACTCGATTTCTTCCCTGAGCAAGTTCGTTTCCGGTCCTCCTTTGTTTGCGGTCCCACAGATATTTGGCGCCGCGTGTTAAATGAAGCGCGATAAAATTCGGGATCCCGTCCGAGGTCGATGGATATCGGTTACCGGTCCTTTTCGTGGGCGCATCCTGCCAGGCGACGACGGCGTGCTAAGGAAGGGTTCCGGCGTATCGTAAAAAGTAACTTCCGGTTCGATATTACCATAAGCGAGATAGGCGGCTGTATAAGTTTCCGGAACTCGGCTTTACGCTCCTTCCGCGTATCACGCGTGTCGGCACAGCCGGCCGGATATTTTGCATGCTTCTGCGAAAATCGTTCCCCTCGCGCGGCGAGAGAAATAAAGCGAAAGAGAAAGAGAGAGAGAGAGAGAAAAAGAGGCGAGAGGAGAAAAAGATAGGAAGGGGAGTGCATTACGTGCAATCGAGTCCTCCCCGCGGACACGCAAGCCGGATGTTTCGACAAAGACGACGCGGCGAGCGGCTCGTGCATGCCAGGTGTCACAGAAGCGTCATGATTCGTTGTTACGAGAAGGCTAATTTGAATTGTAATTGTATCTCGCCCTTTCTGCCACCCCCTCCCGCCACGGCCCACCGCGGAAACGATTATTCCGCGTCAAAATCCCGTCCCGGACACGCCGTGAACGTTGTCTCCCTTTCGGAAGAAAAGTGTCCCGAATCGGGAGCGGCTGGCGGAGGTGTTTCCCGGCTCGAGGTGGCGACTTTGACATCCATAAGTAATCGCGAAAGTGCCCACGATGATAAATTGCGCCGCGACATATTATTTAATGAGGCTTAATGTCATTTTGGAAGTTCGCTTTGGAAAGTTTTGCAAGACCCACCCCCTCCCCCTTTCCTCCTCTTTACCTCACCCCCCGCTGCACTTGAACCGGCAGAAAGAGAGGGCTCGATCTCGTTAATTATACACCGATTAATTATTAGTTCAACTTCCTGGGCGAGCGCGCACGTTGTTAACTTTCGAGCGTTGATAATCCGTCGAATGCCGGTCGCGGCGGCTCCGGACGGGAAACGAAAACGTTCCGTCGATCCGGGATTAGCCGGCGATCGATCGCGTAAGCGGCGCGTAAAATTCCAAAATTCTCGGACGTTTCGTTCGGAAGTGCGCTCGCGGGGCGCGCGCGTAGTACAAACGGCATTTTGCAAATATAGGTCCGACCCACTGGATCGGATAAATCATTCAGCGTGACCCAAATTCGGCTTGACGTAAATCGAATGCTCGATAAGAGAGAGAGAGAAAGAGAGAGAGAGAGAGAGAGAGAGAGACGGAGAAAGAAAGGGAGAGAAAGCACTCGCGTTTGTACGCTCGCGTCAATGTACGCGAGCTTACGCGAAGTTTAATTACGCATGAGCCCGGCTCGCGTATTCCCGGCCGCGGATAAAACTTTGGCGCAGAGCGCGGCGAATGATCATTCAAACTTTTATCTCGCAGTTCCCTTCTCGTTAATGCTCGGCTCGTTAATAAAAAGAGCACCGGGAAAGAAATTACATCGATGTAATTTATGACAATCGACGGCGCGAGTGTTTGCGCGCGACGGCGTTCATAGATTCCGTTAGAATGCGAAATGTAAAAAATAAAAGTCCGTAACAGTTATATGAAAGCGACGTACAAAGCGCACACATTAGACATTTGTAAAAGCTACGTGTCGTTTCGGAGTATGAAAGTACAATTTAACCACTCGATAAATGTTAAATGTCAATTACCGTGGTTTAAAAAAAAAAAAGAAAAAGGAAAATCTTTAAAAATTGAAAGTTAAAACCATCCATCAGATTTAAAACGAGATATTTTATCAAGATTAAATAACTTATTCGAAGGGAATTTTGGATGGCCCGTTTAAATTTAAATTCTAATTAAATTATCGGTGTTCTTTCATTTTAATTCAACCTCAATCGAGGATTATATGTGTGTGTGTGTGTGTGTGTGTGTGTGTGTGTTTCATTTTACAAATTGGCCCTTAAGAGGACGAACGAAACTTTCGCGATTGTCTCGCGTTTACGGTCAAAGGAAAGTTGATAAAATTTCACAAATAAATGATTCGCGACATAATCCGACAGCGACAGAAAACCTCTCGGGAGGATTCTGCCGGGATAAATATTCATCCTTGAGATGTAATTTCTTTACCTCGCCCTCGGAAATATTTGTTACGCCTAGAATTCCCCGGATTGCTGAAGAAACATCGGCGGAAGACGTGAAAGGCGGGCTGCAATGTCTGTATTACATTCACCGAATGCGAATATAATCGCGAGGAATCCCTTCTCTTTCCGGCCGATTCGCGCAGATTACGTTCAATTTAAAGTCCCTGAATATTTGATCGCGTGATTCGCGAACTCTTCCACCCTTTGATCATTATTATTAACCGCATGCATTTCGCGTTTCCTCCGCTTTTCGGGCCATTATTATTTCAGCCCGCGGCGGCGTCGCGATAAACACTTATCTATTCACTTGTCCGTTCGTTTATCCGTAAAACCACCCTCTCCCTCCCCATCTCGCGGCTACGTCCCCGCGAGCGCCGTAAATATTGTAACACACTTCCGCGAACAAAGTGCAGCGCCCTACAAAATCGGTGACCGTGCACGATTTCTGAGAAGAACCGGTGTAAAAGATCCGCGGACTCCTTTTCGCCGTAAGCAGTTCGCAACGGAGATCGTTACGTCGCGATCACGATTAATATTACATTTAGATAAACGTTCTCGTTCGCGGTAAATTCGACAAATTAATCCCCCGGATTCGCGAGAGGTAAAGACGGTTCTGTAAACGTGGTATTGAGATATATGTATACGTAATAAATCCGTCGAATCAACTAGACCCCGAAGGCCGAGGGGAAGAGACTTAATGAAAGCGGGGTCTCGTCCCCGGTCCTTTCTTATCCACCTTTCTTATTCCGGCGGAAAGTTTGTTGCCGGCGACGTGAACGCGACAGATCGCCGTCTAGATGGAACAATCGGGCGACCTCAAAGGGAGACGAAGAAAAGGGTAGAACAGAAGGAACGGCCCGCGTAATATGCCGGGAGAGTCCCAGCCGGGTCTTTGATTTTAATGGATCGACCAATGAGCGACGGCACTCGTTACAACACGTTAATGAATGGTCGTTCTATCTTAGCGCGCTCTAATGCAAAATCAATATTTAATTATCTGTCGCCATGTGCTTTCGGTCTTTCGATCAATCCCGCGGCGCTTCACGCCGGAACCGCCTATCACGAAAATATCGCGAAAATGACGAGCGCGATCGTCGGCATTAAATTCGCGATACTCGCCGGGTGATATTTCGCTGCATCGTCCAAACATCGCTCGAAGTCAGTCAGCGCGCGAATAAATATTTGGCTCTTCATTTACACGTAAAATTGATAGAACGCGTAAAAATATTAATTTAACATTTCCCCCCGTATCTCCCCCTGGAATCCGTAATTGTACGGGCGTTATCCAATTTTCTCTCTCTCTCTTTTTTTTTCTTCATGCTAATTACGGTCCTTTATTAACGCGCGCCGTGACGTTAACGTGATTTCGCCCGAGATACGAAATGGCGTGACGATTATGGGCGTCGGGGCCGCCCCACGTGTTAATACGATATTAACCGGCGATCCCCCCTCCCTCCCTCCCCCCCCTCGCGCGCTAACGTTTCGCGTTTAACCGTGCAATCGTCAGAATTATTTATAAAGCGTGCGAGGGAATTAGCCGCAAATATCTAACTGGCGTATAAAATATATAACGTATACAGGTACGTTGCGTATCGATAGAATCATCTCCGGGTGAATTACATTCGCGCAGTTGCGTGATTAATCGCGCGGCAAGTGATACTCCGTCGGAGTTTCGCGAGGCGACGGTGTAACGCGCCAAAACGAGTGGTCCATTAATCCCGCCTTACAACGCTATCTCGCCATCGTCTCTTTTTCGCCGTCCTCGCTCGCGGGAATCTCGTCTCCCACGGCACCTTCTTTTCTCACCTACTTCGGGGAAACGCGCAAAAAGCGGGAGATCTTCGTTCGCGCGGATGGCAAATTCTTTAATTTACTCCCCGCTTTAAATTACCGCGCTCTTAATTTACGTTTTTCTTTTCGCAGAATTGCCGGCACGGATTTTCAAGCTTCCCGAGGTAGTGCGTCTCTTTAAGCGTATCATCGAATATCTGCCCTAGTTTATCGCTCTCTCTCTCTCTCTCCTTTTATCTCTCGCTCGCTCGCTCGCGTTTGTGCGCCTCTTAGTGCTTCCACGCTATTATATTATCCGAGATGCATTCTGGGGACCCCGGCCGAAGCGATGCAGCGCGTCGCAGCTGCACGGTGGTCGGATTAAAGTTTCCTCCCGCAACAATGCGGCGTAGCCGCGTGAGCACGAACGTGCCCCGCTTGTTCGCATTCTTGCCCGACATTACGCGCGTGCCTGAACGGCAGGTGTAACACAGGTACGCTCTCTCGCCCGGATCCGCGGCGGCGCGGCGCTTTCGTGCATGTCAAATTTCGCACGTAATAATTCGGAATTGGAATCACGCCAATTGTCGATGTAACAGACGGTTTCGCGAGGCCGTAATCACCCGCTGGTGCGCCGTATCACCTTGAAATCTCAATCGGGCCCGACGCGCGCGGAGTAAAATAACGAAGTGCAGCGGAAGAAAAACGAGGATAGGGAAAAATAAATTGATTACGGAGAATCGAAAGAATTACCTTACGGGGGTGCCCTTTGCGCTTCCTTTTACTCGAGGATACTACGCCCCGTTTCAAAGTTGAAGGAACAATCGATGCCCGTCGTTAACTATTCACTCGGCAAAGAAAGTCGAAGAAGAATAGACCGGGGGGGAAAAGGGGGAGGGGGCTCGATACTTGGAGCGACGGCCGCCCAGCGTCGACGACCCTCCATCGGGGCGCATCGAAAAAGTGCACGCGGCGGTTCGATCGGCGGCCGCACACGCGCGTGCGACACATCCTTAAGCGGTATTTCTCCTCCTACGTCTTTCCCTCGGGCCACCCTTTCTTTCCGGGTCACGCGTTACCGCGCCAAGGGAGGTTTCATAATTGAGGACTAATTGTCGCCCTGCCTGTCGAGGTTCGAACGGAGAGAGCGCTCGGAATAAAGGGGACGGCGTACCGGCGAGGATACAGAGGATAAGGGGAGAAAAAGAGAGAAAGAGAGAGAGAAAGATACTCGAGAAAGCGAACGGCGAGAGACACCCGCGATTATGTACCCACCGTTACATACATATGTACGGAAAGGATACCGTTAAGGTACCGTAAACGCGGCTCTCTTTGAGGGTAACCGAGCTGGGAAAAATGCATCACCGGATCTCGCCTGCCCGATTTATTTCTTTCCTTTTTAGCCGCTATTATCTGCGGTTTTCCAAGTTATCTTCTTAGCGCGAGGGACCCGCAGCTTGTTTCGCGACGCCCTTACGCTCCCTCCCGAACGGATTTAGCCCATTAGTCTCGATGGCACTTCGATAAAAAGGTAGCGAAGGTGGTCGAAAAATCCGTTTCTCGCGAACAGAGAATCGCGGACTCGAGGAGCGCGCGTCGTATTCGATCAACCTCGACGAGGGCGATTTTCGAGGGAAAAAAGTAACGCGAGATCAGCTGGCGGAAAATCTTCTTCCGCCGCTACCCGAAATATCTCTTTCTCCCGGCGAAGAGCCGCGCTCCGTGGATTAAAACGCATCATCCAGACAAGCGGAAAAATGGGACGGCGTAGGCGCGAAAGAGTAACGTCGGAGAGGGATAAGTTTTTTTGATTTTCAGACAGGGCCGCGAAATTATCTTCCGGCGCGCCGGAATGGAAGCAGGTGGATCGTTACGGAGACGCCTCTCTCGTACTTCCGCTACGGTTTTCCCTTCCCTCGCGCAGCCGTTCCACCTCCGTGAAAATGTACAAAAGGACCACCGAGAGAAATGTACGCTCGCGAATGATCGATCCCGCGCGCGAGAGAGACACAGTCCGACTTGTACGTCACCGGCAACGTCGATTCGCAGTCATCGAAAGGCATCGCGAACTCGGTTATCGACGGAGACAGCTGGACGCCGCGGTTTCCCCGAAGACGCATTATTTTTTTATACTGCCCGTGATTTTCTGGATCGATTTTCGCTTTCGGCAAATCGACTTATACAAGCTGCAAGAGCCAGAGCCGCGACGGGCCGATGAGGAAATTTCACGTAAGGGCGCAAATCAATTCGAGAAGAGCGCGCGAATCAATTATCGCTTATTGCATTTATATCCCGCGCTTATACGAATCAGGCTCGTGCAATAACGCGCGATGTGATTTGGATAAAATCGTTAGCTATAATTCAATCTGGCCGCTGTACCGCGAAGGACTCCATCGGGAATATTGGTGACAGCAATCGGGTCAATTGATAATACGGGAAGAACGTACCTCGCGCGAGCCCTCCCGGAACTCTCCACAGAGTTGCCCGTAAATCGTCGGACGCGCCCGCGTTTTCGCAGGAATTTCGCGCAGGCTTAATTTATTACATTATTCGATAATTGCCGGCGCGACTTTTACAGCCGCTTTTCCGTTCCCCTTTTTTTTTTTTTTTTTTTTTTTCCACTCTTTCCCTCGTTCACCTCCGCGCAACTCCCGCTCCCTCGTTGCCGGTCGTTTTCATAGCGCGCCTACGTGCCATTCGATCTCGGCATATTTAAATAAATTACGCTCTCCAGTTATTTCATTAATGTCGTCGCCGTTGCGCCGTATCGTCGCGATGATACATCATAAACGAGACGTATCGTTTATTCATCTCGGATAACGCGAAATATTATAATCAGCGCGAGTACACGTATTAATTATGAATTATAATTATGTCTCTTTATGCGCGCTAATTACGGCTAATTACGATGATTGACGATGATTAATCGACTTGACGGTAAAACTCGGTCGATTCACGTTCGCGTAATTGGGACGATTTCGTACGCCGTTTGAGACCGCGGGACGTTAATTGTATCGAGCTTCCATTGTTTCATCGTTGCAAAAAAATAAATAAATATATAAATTAAAAAAAAAAAAAAATAGCGCGAATGTTTCTGTCGCGTAGATTACGCACGCACGCACGCAGAAATAATCATCGAAGCGCGAAATTGTTAATGCGCCGCCGCGCCGCGTTAGTCCGATTATCGCGATTTATTTCCATTATGCTAACTCAGAACGGTGAATAAAAATATCGTCGATTTTTGTTTACCCGCCCTGTTATCTCGGCCGAATTCGCCGGGCCGGCCGGTCGCGGCAGCCGCTAATTACACCGCCCTAATGAGGCCCCGCTTCCAAAAGCGAGGAGCGCGCAATACAAACGATAACAATTACGACGCGCAGATTGGCCGGAAGTTCCGGGACGTGTTTGACATTTAACGCAGACAGTCGCGCGAATGCCGAGTACGTGTCTGCGCCGGGCTATCGACTTCGGTAACCGTCAATCGATCCTCCGGCAACAGTCTATAACCTTTACCCGAAGCATTTCGAGAGTTCGCTCTGCATTAGTTATAAACGAAGCACGTTACGTAAGGGACGTAAGATAAACGCGCCGAGATCAACGAGAATCGAAACGGGAACGCCGAAGAACCGTGGCCCGCGACACGCGAATCGTTATAGCGCTCCACCGAGCTCCACTTTGCGCGATTCTAATACTTATAAATAAATTTGGAATAAAATACGGCCCGAATAAATGCGTAAGAATTACACAACGTTGCACGTATCTATATTTGGAGTTTGATATAGAAATATGTTATTAATATCTGTTTCCTCACGAGAGACGCAACGGCGAGGTAATGTAATTTTTGATAACAAGACGCCGCGTTTATTAATAATACATATCACCGAAAATAAATTTGGAATAAAGTGCGGCCCGAACGAATGCGTAAGAATTATACAACGTTGCACGTATATTTCGAATTTGATATAGAAATATGTTATTAATATCTGTTTCCTCACGAGAGACGCAACGGCGAGGTAATGTAATTTTTGATAACAAGACGCCGCGTTTATTAATAATACATATCACCGAAAATAAATTTGGAATAAAGTGCGGCCCGAACGAATGCGTAAGAATTATACAACGTTGCACGTATCTATATTTGGAGCTTGATATAGAAATATGTTATTAATATCTGTTTCCTCACGAGAGACGCAACGGCGAGGTAATGTAATTTTTGATAACAAGACGCCGCGTTTATTAATAATACATATCACCGAAAATGCATGGAGCTCGAAAGGCGAAATACTCGGCCGTACGTTTTCAGCCCGCCGGTGTCGACGCCCGGTAATGCTCTGCATTATTTACATAGGCAGATCGAGAGGACAATCTTTTTTACGGGGGACAGATGCGAGAAAGTGGTTGATGCAAACGACGGGGCGTTTTCTCACGGGCGGCAACGACGCGAAATTGTTATTACGCCATGATTTTACGCGGATGCCCGGGTTGTATTTTCATCTTCTGTCAGCGCCAGACTCTCGCGATTTGTCACCGCGAGATCTGCGATCCCGCGAGCGATGACCGTTCGAACAAGCTCGGCCTATCGTTTTTTTAAAATCCGCGAACGAGCACTCGTTTACATATATCTTTTTCCTTCCAGGTCGCCACGCGCTTGGTCAATGCACTTTTTGCACCCGCGGGTTAAACTTTCATATAAAGTTAATCGAAAAAATTTGAATTTCCTATGAATTAGTTTAAAAGTTTTCCCCGCGCGCAGTAAGCGACGCAGATTCCGCAAAATTCCCGGAGCTTTTTGAGAAAATCTGCTGCGGGAAACGAGGTCTATATATGGGTATTCGATCACAAAATATATTATGGGTTATACTATGGTGGCACAGAGTCGCGGGGAAGTTGATCGACAAGGAACGTCGATACCGAATGCATAATTTATAAAACGCAGAAGAGACGAGTGCCTGAGGAAGAAAAGAGAGAAGGGGCGCCTTGAATTTCCGTCCCTCCGATTGCACAATCTTGATCGACATTTCGTTTCTCTCCATATTGCATTTTGAAATATTTGTTCTTTCCGCTCCAAATGAGCGACTTAAAAAAAAAAAAGAAAAAAAAAATTCCAGAGCGCGTGCATTAAAAACCGCAAAACCGTCACTCGCGCGTAATTTAACAGCGTTGTTTATTTAAAATCGCTGAACAAACAATAATTTTTTAACGCGCGATTGCATTAGCGGAGTGAATAATAATTACTCATTATGCGCGCGATACAATCAAACAACCAGCGTTGTTCAAACAATTTAATGAAGTCGCATATCAAAATAATAATTATTCTATACGCCGGTTGGTATTTTTGAGCCACGTGAAATTGAAACGCTATTGGGAAACGAAACATCTTCGTTGCGTTTTAAATTTTTACAATGCAAATTTACGGGTGATCTTTTAAAACGTCGCATATACGATCGACTTACTGCTAAAGTATTATACATATTGCCTTTCCAGTTCGACTCTCGATCTTATCGGGATGTTCTAAAATACAATACTCAATGCACGGCCTCTAAAATTGGTATTGTTTTATTTATGGCATTCAAATGCGACCACGTTCGCTCAAACGTGCAAAATAAACTCGACAGTCTATGATTAAACACACGTTGATACTCTTTTCTCCTCCCTCCCCCGCATTCACGATCGTCATTCGCGAAGAGGACGGCATTCCGCATAAAAAATATGCGTGTTTTATGAATTTTAATATTTTCACTTTTTATTTAAATTACCTGCCTTTACAATGGAAACATTGCTTTGATCGACGCGCGCTTCAATGGCGTCTGGCCCATCAAATAAATCTCTTTGCCGCTCGAAGTAGAATAAATCGATCCGCACAGAAAGCTGATATACCGCGTGCGTATATATATTTCCGCCGGCTCGACAGTTTCATTTACAAATCGCAGCGATCTGTCGTCCTTAAAGAACGTCGTAAAAATCAGCGGCACGTGAAATTTATCGAGCCTAATACGTCCGATCGTTTTTCGGCGAGGCGGGGCGGGATATCTTTCGCCGAGCGACTCCGACGGTATCGGGGAAGAAGCGGCGAAATTCTTCCCGGTAAACGCTATTAAATTCAGAGTCCGTGCTTAAGTTCCGGTATTTCAAGCTGCGGACTATCGCGGCATTTTTCCCCCGATATTAAGAGAACACGAAGGACTCCCTCCGCGTCTTCGATGCATTCCCGGCTGCTTTATAAATATGAGAAAAGACGTACCACTCAAATTTGAATATTTCCCTTCTATTCGATCCCGTTACAAAGCTTTCGCCGGTGCCCTTTGAATTTCAATCCCTCGGCCGTGTCTCTGACCGCGCGCCTTTCCGGATATTTTAGAATAAAGCGATCTGTAACGAGCGTCGGACCGAGATAGGATGGATATACTCGCGTATTTGCCTTTCAATACGATTATACGTGTACTTTGCGCTTCGAGTGACCCGGGGCGCGTCCCAATATAAGGCGCGCGTTTCTCTTTTCGCGTCTACGGATAAAGCCTCGAGGGGGAGGCGTTTATTCGATTTCCACGGGCGACGTTTCGCGGCTGACCTACTCGGTTTCGTCTCGTTTCTCTCCTCGTGCCTTTCAGCTTACGCGAAGCTCACTCGAGAGCCCCCCGTCTTTTTATTTCTCCCGACTTGTGTACCGATCGGTGATCCCGCGTCCCGAAATCGTCGAAAGACGACGTACGTGCCGATCGAGCGAGCCGCCGGTCGATCCCGAGGCATGTTTTATTATACCGGGCAAAATCCAAACAAGCGACGTCGTCAGACGGATTTGCAGCTGCGGTTAACTAGGGAAACTACGGGCTTAACTCGCGCCCGAGGTGCGAGAGAAAGAGGGTCCCTCGCGGTCCCCCCTCGTTCATATTTCACGGCCGGATTAGAAATTCATGAAACGAAACGTGCGGACGCGGCTACGTAAGATTTAGAATATATTTCGTCCGGCCGGCAGTTTTGCCGGAATGCCGGATGACGAATTAATTTTGTAACGTTAATTTCAAGCCCCCTCCGTCCCTTTTCCGTCCCCGAAACTCATCCCGCGGGGTGCCCCGTGCATCGGTTAGACTTGCAGATTCTTAGCTGCAGAGAGGATATCGCGCAAGAGCGCGTATGCTTGCTCCGTAAAATGCACTACGCGCACAAGTACGAATGGAGAGGGATAAAAGGAAACCGAAGAAGCTCATTCGCGGAACTACGGCGTTCCCGGAGGATATTTATGGCTAACAACGTTCTCGAGAATACGGCAATTGAGGGTAAACAGCGGAACCGATGATTCGCGGTTTTCCACGAGAATCCCTAGACGAAGATTCCTACTCGCGAGGGCGATCCGCCGCGCAAATAGTCGTGTATCGCGTGTCGCGGAGATCTCGTTATATCGAGAAAGAAACGGCGCGGAGGAAAAAAAAGAGGAGGAGGGGGGAGAGGAGAAAAAAAGAAGAAAAAGAAAGAGGAGTAAGTTCTTCTTTTTTTCCTCCCTCTTCAATTACGGGCGCCGTCTTATTCGGCGAAGTTGTGTTGCCGAGCCGGGCGACGATTCGCAAACTCGCCCAGGCGCGTTATTAAATTATGAAACACCGTATCGCGAGAGTCGTATCGCACGCGCGCGGCGGGATCGGGAGGTTACCGGCAATTTACTTTGCTAATTACAAAAGTTCGAGGGCGGCCAGGTGCCGTTCTGCCCCTGCTCTCCTCCTTGGAGTCGTCGTCGTCGTCGCCGTCGAGCCTGAGTGTCGTCCGCTCGCCGCATACCGCCGCCATCGGCCTCCGTACCGGGATCATAACTCGCGTACAGCTCCGTTCATTAATAGCATCCCTAATGGTACCGCGCAATTAGCATTACCCAGCGACTCCCCCTCCCTCCCCTCTATCGCCAAACTCGTCCGCGTGTCGTCGAATATCTATTTGCACCGCGCGCGAGCAACTAGGACGGAGTTAAACGGCCGAAAGTCCACCGGGGTGTCTGAAAGACGTTCGTAAAAAGAGACCTAAAGCCACTTCAGGACGGCGGCACGCGGGAGGTCGCACGGTGGAATTCGCGGGTCCATAAATTTGCATGCGGAAAACGCGAAAGCGAATTTTGTATCGGGATAAATATGCATCGGATTTGCGCGGCGTATAAAATTACACGCGGGATCCCCGCCGCGGAATTCTCGCGAGTCCGCGCTTCGCCGAAAAGCACGACTTTTGACGACTGTGTATTTTAATGCGCGATTGTCGATTAATTTTATGTAGCCGCTTTTTCTCGTGTTACGTATGCGAGGGTTACACTTCGTAAAATGAACGAAGTGACACGCGTACAGATACAATATTTTATTATTTTATTATAGACGTAATGCAGTAAAAACGATACGTTAATTTTTCTTTGCTAATCCGATAAAACAAAAAGCTCCCAATCAATATTTTAGCAAACTAGGTCAGTCTTTCTTGATTTAATCGCGGTGGTCGACACTTTTTATTTAAATGTACAAAAATACGTATCTATACGCGAGTATGAGAAATAAAAAGGAATTATGGTAGGAAAAAGAGGTAATGTTGCCATTAATAAACAGTATTATGCCATCGTGCATCGACCCAGCAGAAAGTACGGACAGAAATACGAGTACTGTAGCGTGCATTTAGACTATATAGCGTATCACGGAGAACGTAGAAAATATTCAGAAATTCGTGCTACTCAATGTTGCATTTTTAAATATACCTTGATAAGCACCGAATTGAATAACAAGTATAACCTTTCTAAATAAAAAAAAAAAACGAGGCAAATTAATAGACCCAATAATTTCTTCTAATTGATTTAAATCCAATTTGCAAAGTTTCACACTTATCAAAGTTCATCGCTAACGTTTCTAATATAAATATCTTTAAATAAAAAATCGATCAGAAACCGACAAAAATAAATAAAAGAAAATAAAAAAAGCAAAATTTCTTTTTCCTCTTTCCTTTTTAAATGCCGCGATTCGAAGCCAGGTACGCTCTACTCATATATGCACCATGCATCAACACGTGTTTAATATTCCAAAGGCGCGTATAAATAGGAAGTTCTCGTTGCGCGTGACGGAAGAATCCCCCGCGCTTGTTACAGGCGAACGCGTAAATTTCTCCGCACACCGTCGCGCGCGCGTCAGATTTTCCGCGCGGGGCAGCGGGGCGGGGGGAGGAGGAGAGGGTGCAGACGTACGCTCGCAAATAGAATACCGTAAGAAGAAGCGCGAGAATATTTGCAGGTTGCGGCCGGCGTGTGACTCTGTGACGCGGGAGGCTTCCACTTTGGGAAACTCCGCATACGCGCGGCGACGATGAAACGTATCTCTCCCCGAATGCGCGAGTCGAATATTACGACATATATGATGTCGTGCGGTTGCGTTCTGGCGCAATATTCCTACCACCACGGGCGCAGCATCCGTGTAGCCGACGCTCGTGCACGTGTTGCACACACGGGCGAGTATAACCGCGGCGGAAATTAGTTTGACGGAGCGGCTTTCTGAAGGCTGCCTGCCGAAAAATAGCCGTCCATTATGGAAATCGATTTTCCGCCGACGCGGATTTTACACGAGTCCGCGGTACGACGACCCACCTTTCTCTACGACGGGGTGATCGATGATTCGAGACAACGTTTTAGCTCAAACCCGTAAAACCTGCGGGCGATTGTCTCGGCGAAGTGCGTTTTGTAACGGAACGGGGGAAAAATTGGCGCCGCTTCTCTCTTTTTTTCGCAAAGCGGAGTAACGGATATTCCGGGGAATAAATGAATATGTTATTCGAAGGGCTATATTTGGCCGGGAATTCTCGTAATATTCAATTGATATTTACGCTCGGTAAATACCCAGTTAACTGCTATTCACCTCAAATAACGCAATTCCCGCATTTGCATACTTATCGATTCCTAGCATCGATGCCATTCACAGGGAACACGTTAACGTACTCTCATTTCGCTGCCTAATGACCTATATACCGTGCCCCCGCGAGATGCCGCGTTGTTTTATTGAAGTCTACATAAAACAATACGCGTTTCTATTTCCATTTAAATTCCCTTTCGGTCGCCACAAAGCTATCGCCGACGCAATAACGCGCTCGTAGCCAAGGCAGGATACATAAAAACCGTTCGATCGCGCGTCAGTTTTAATGCGACTAGCCGCGATAACCGTCACACATCGATTTTGATCCGCGTACGTGTCGCGGATTTATCAGATCATCCCCGCGTAAAGAGGAGATGTAAAAGATTTTTTTTGTTGCCCAGTTATTGGACAAAAACGCTTTTCTCGCATGCATAATCAGCAGTTTTTTTTTTCTTATACTGCTGAAATTAAATAAAATTTCTTTGACTCACCGGACGATGCGCAGCAGCGGAGTTTATGTATCAGCAACGAAGTATACTGCAACAGAAAAGAGAAACATTTAATTAAAAAGATGTCGAAAATAATGTTTGCGTATAAAAAGAATTTTTATCGCATTTTTAATTCACTCAATTATTTGTCAATTATTATATATTTAATATTAAAATTATCCAATACTTTTTAAGCGAGAAGAAAAATATTTTCTTTACTCTCGAGATAGAAAAGATTAAAAAAATACTCACTCCTGGGGTTGCTCCGCCGATGCATGATGCCTTTTCCGAGGCCTCCTCCTCCTCTCAGGATGTCTGGGATGTCTTCCTTCCGAGCAGAGGACACTCGCGAAGAAACGCGCCCGGGACTCGAAATCGCGCGATATTGCACGACACTCCCGGTTACAAAAATCGTTTAATAAACTCTGCGCCCGGTAACTTTGCGGCACTCCGCGACGCACGCGGCCGACGAACCGGCTGCGGTTCGTGTAACACTTTAATGATGAATATCGGCGACGCGATTAAAGTCGAGCACGCGGTACGACACTCCCGTTTTACAAGATTCTACTCGCGAAATGAACGGCCGACGAACCGCCGGCGGTTCGTTTGTTACTGATTACGGCGACGTACGCAGACTTCGCCACGCTTGACCCTGAACAGAAATAAACATTGGGTTAGATAAAAAATATCTTGCGTATACGTGGAAGTAAATTATAATACAAAACAAAAGAGACATATCGTTCGGAATACAGTGACTTATAATCGCAGCGATAAAATTCGCAGTAATTAAATTGTATACAGCAAATAATATTGCAGACAAAAGCGGACAACTGTATTATTTATACAGAAGACAGAACTGTGAGCTTCATAAAAAAAAAAATAAATAAAAAAAAAAAGTACATACTTAAAAATTCTAAAAATTTTTTATCGAACCTGATATTCCATTCGCGATTTAATGCACGATGCAAATATTGGTACTTTCATTTGCAGGGTTCATTACCTTTACTCGCAACAGAAATCGATGCCGCGATTTACTTCTAATTTCCTTCCGCGGTGCAAAAATTTAATAAGCTCAGCGGAATGTGGGTAAAGCGAGCAACTTTTATTTGCGTTCACCGTGACATTGCGGGAGGCAAGAAAAATAAGCGGGGCGTGCAAAATTCACCCGGTGCGCCCGGCGTGCGCAAAGATAAACCTCCCCGCCCGATCCCGCCGTGTACTTTTTATCAGTCCCCGTTCATCGGCGGTGCTTTCGGTACTCTTTCGCGATTTTCGAAACCGGTACGTACGGCAATTTACATTTGTTACGGTCCCGCACGAGCTGAGCGCACCGCGGGCACGCCGTTGTTACGATTTATGGCGGCGCCGACGCTTTTTGCCCCCTTGAATCACGCGAGCACTCCGCCCCGCTGAAACTGCTCGCCACCTGACACATTTAAGTCACGTACCCCCGGACGGTACACGGAAACTACAGCCCGGTGGTGAGTCCGATTGCAACCCCCGGTTAACTTAATCGTGATTGAAGTCTTGGTTATCGTGCCGCTGAGAGCCGGACGGCTGGATAAGTCAATAGGACCGTTTGCGGGGGCCAATTGTAACCGGGAACAATTGTAACACCAGCGATAATTGGAACCCCTAGCGATTGTACACGTCGGCGGGCGGTAGTATAGTTGAATAATCGCGTAACAAATATCAAGGCCCTCCCCGCAAGAATTGAGACGTAAATTTCGTCGGAGCTATCGCGATGAATTTCGAGCCCCCTTAGACCGCCGGCTGGCAAGATGAATTATCGATTGCTGTGTTGTTTTAATCGCGCCGTGAATTAATTATATATTCAGAGATGTAATAAAATTGCACCGCAATCTGTTAAAAAATTAATGACGGTAATCTTCCCTGTGATCTTCCTATTATTTTTTTTTATAATATTTCTACGACATCTGTGAGAAAAAACGATCACGACCAGACTCTGATTTACAATCGATAACATCACATTATTGATCCCGTCACGTTATCCGAGCCGTGCGGCGAGGCAGGGCGTCGAAGAAAAATGAGATCCCATTTCGCGAAAGACAGCAATCGCCAGGACTATCAGCCGCCGTCGGGTTTACGAACGGAGGGTGCATACACCTTTCGCGGGCGCGTCTCGCGACAGACACGTAAAACTCACACCAGCGCACATCGATTTCCCCGATGTCGGAGGTAGAGGCAGGCACGCGCGCGTGAAGCCGCGCGAGGATCGCGATGTGTGCGCGGTCAAGCTGGCGGGAGGAGGAGGGGGAGGACGCGGGGGCACACACACGTGAATTCACTTCGAAACCTGCTCATTTCGGGACCGCGAAACGCAGGCGCATTGAACGGTTATCGCGGGATTCAGGGGGGAGTAGCGGAGTCCTCCACCCACCCTCCACTTCGCCTCCCTGATTCTCGCCGTTTCCTCCCTCGGCCGTGCATCCCGCGGATCCTCTCTTTCCCATTCCGACGTGCCCTCGTTCGCCCCTTTCCACCCCGCCGTAATTCTGCATCTCTTTCGCGCTTTCCGCATTCGGTTCTCGCCCCCCCCCCTCCTCCTCCTCCCCCTTTCGCCCTGAAATCGTTCCCCTGGCCCTGCGACGGCCACTGATGCCGAACGTGCGTACGCCTGCGTACACGTCGTTACTACTTACTACTACGCTTCACTACTGACACTCGCGTACTACTACGAGCGGCGACGTATCGACGACCTTTCGTCCCGACCTTCGCTCCCGCGAGCAGCCGCGGGACTTCTTCCAGGGAATTTTCGGTAGGGTAGGAAAGGAGACGCGTACTCCTCAGCGACGCGATTTATGCACGCTATTTCCTCTTAGCATCCCTCGCCAAGTTACCGCCGCAGCGCGCACCGAATCTCGATGGCGAGTTGTTACGTATCTATTTTATTTATTAGCTTCCCCGGTTCCTCTATTCCCTTTACTGGAAGTTTTATCTAACTCAAATCTCCCTCCTCGAATCGGCGGCGACGATAAAGGATCGCGCTACGGTTATTAACTGCGTCAATTTTCTTCTCGCGACGTAAATTTTTAATTCGATCCTCGCTAAAATTTAACGGGAGGGGGAGGAAGAGGGGGAAAAAAACGTAACAAAATTTTCACAGGTATTCTCTCGCGAGCCTGAGAGATGCATTTGTCAAATTTATAATTAAAAAGTTTTGCTCCGGGACCGAATTTATCTCCGCGAAAGTAGGACGCGCCGTTATCAAATTATAGCGAGTATCGCAGTAGTGAAATTCGATGCACATTACGCGAGGTTAAAAGCAGAAATCGCCGGGTCTTTTCGTATCACGGTCTCATCGCAAATTATCTATTTTTGAAAAAAAATCTAGGTTGCGTAACGAAAGCTCATAGTTCAAAATATTCCGCGCCAAATTGAAATGGAGATCGCGTAAATCGGCCACCGTGGACTCGATTCCATTGGGATATATTTCTGGTCTGTGGGCCAGACTCCGTCCTCGTTCTTCATTCTTAACTCCCCCCCCCTCTCCCCCGCCTCTCTAAGTAAAACTTTATTTTCTGCTTGGTTGCGAATGTAATTTTTCCGAGGGCTCTCTTGCGGGCAAGACTCAAGATAGTTCGTTCGGAGAACGCAGAAATTAATAAAGCGCAAGCTCGATAATCGGGTCTTAATCGTGGGACTTCTCGGACTATACCTCGCGACGTAGATAAATTATATCTCGTATACGTATAATATAAATACGTAAAAAAGAGTCTAGAGCATATCGCGCTAAAGATATAAATTTCTTTTTCTCTCCCTCCCGTGCATCGCGCGTGGTATTTCGATTCGATTCCGAGGCGAGGATCTCCAATGCGGCATTAGATGTACGCCGTGTGCACAAAACTCACATCCGAACTTTCCATCCCGCGGTGGTAACGCGAGACACGAAACCGGAGCACGAATTTAGTACCCCTTGTCAAAAGTTGCACAATATCCATGCTGCCACTTTGCCAACGAGTAACTCGACAATACGGGAGTTTGGCGCGCACGTTCGGGGTTGCGCATGGGTCGGGAAACGTTAAATTCAACCGACCCTTCCGCGGGGCAGATTATACTGCTGACTCGCGTCCCCGCGCAAGGGCGACGTAAATCTGCGCGAATGCTCGATAGGCCACGTTTACGTCGGCGTTTACAATTACATCCAGCGTGATATTAACAGACGACGTAACGAGACGGGATAGATGAAGATTATTCGCCCATTATTCTTCGTCTTTCACGTGCCATCGCGAAGGCGCGGATGTCAGGACGAAAAGACGCGCTTCAATTTTTGCGCCACCGGGCGAATAAAATCGATCGGTTCGATACGATACGAATAAACGTTACCCGGCAGTATTACACGGATCTAAAGTTGAATTCGAATCGAAATGTTAAATGTGAATTTGATATGATATTCAACGAGAAAGAATCCTAATAAAATTAATTAGCGCATAATTAAGTATACAGAGATAATTATAGAAATTTCAGAAATATGTAAATTTTGCACGCGAATGTATAAATACATCTATGCAGATATGTAAAATCAATAAAATAACAAAAGCGTCGGTGCTTCTCGATAAAATTTCTTTTCGTAACACTTAAATTTTAATTAACGTGTGCGCGGCGGCATATGTAAGTAAAAAATTTACTAAAGAAATCAATTTTTTCTCCTCGCATTAGGGATCCGTCGCGTCGTTAAGAGTTTCCCCTCTCTCCCTTCTTTTTAATATGACCGAGTATGCTAAGAGGAAAGAGATCAGAAACGCGGTGAGAAGAAAAAGACTGGAAATAAAAAAAAAAAAACGTTGCGGATTAAATTGGAGGCGGAAAGTGTGCGTGGAGCGCGGTATTAATATACCCCCGTGCATACGCCATTACAACATTCCTCGGCGTCCACGCGTTACAACGCGTTACTACTGTTACTACCACCGCTGTAATGTCACCACCGTCCATTACGTCCGCGCCGTACTCTTCGCGCTAGGTGGGGAAGAATCCGGCGGTCCGCCCGCTCCCCTACCTCGTAAATCATCGCGATGGGCATCCACGTAGGTCACTGGACACGTCGGCGAAATAGCGACGGGGTGACGGAGGGGGGGGAGGGGGTGGCCCGACAGGGATGGAGGAACAAGAGAAAAAGAGCAAACGCTCGGCCCGGCGAGAGGTCGTGATTTTCGAAGCGGAGCGCTGCCGAAGATCGCCGCGACCCGAATTATCGTAATGGCTATCGAATTAATAGATCCCTCGAAAAATCAACGGATATTATTAACGGTGGAAATCGGTTTATTTCGCGGGTCTCCATACCTCCCCGAAAGGACGTTTATCCGACGCGGATTTTATCGGCGACGTGACATTATTCGCGAACTTTTAATGGGATCATCAGTTAACAACGTATGACCTTTGATGTTTCCGAACGTGAAATAATTAATTGGCTAAAAACAACACTGTTGTCGCATTAGCTTTTCGCTTTTTCGAGAAGCGAAGTCCGACAGAGCGATTAATATAAAGAGAAATTCCGCGTAAAAAAATCTTTTTCCTGAGGGAGATATATGTATATTTTTTTTTTTAATACTTTGCCGGGTTACTTTTTTTACTCGTTTTAATATTTCATTTTTCGCAGGAGTAACGAACCATTTTTCTCAAGTAAGCTTGCTATTCAATGGAAATATTATTGTACATTCAATGCCAGCGATCTCCTCTCGCTCAATGTCGCCTCGCGTTGCACAAAGAGATGGCCCTCCGGCTGGAAAACGGCTAGCATTATGTCAACGCGAGAGGATGATGATATAGACTACTTTGGAAAGTGCATTACTGGCGTTTCTCGCGTTTGTCCCCCCCCTCCCGCCCCCTGGCTTATTTATCGCTCCGGGGCCCCGAGTCGTGCCGGCTTCAAGTCGCAGCTGCTGTCTGTAATGGAGTTGCGTACCCGCCGTCATATGTGAGGCAAGAAGTTGGGCACGACGGGGAAGTAGTGGCCGACTCGGGAACAAACGTGACGGAGGGGTGAAGAACCCCGAGAAAAAGTAAATACTCTCAGCGTCGAAGGTGCGGAAGCTGCACGAACCGGGAGCACAAAAAGAGCAAACGTACGTCGGATGAAGGAGGACAAGGGGGAAAAGCGCCATTCGTGAAACACGATGATGAGATAATACGAGAATATGCAATATGCAAACTGATATCGCGCATCTGAATACGTAAGGCAAGACGCGGCGATAAAACAAGGGGAGAGAAAAAAAAAAAAAAAGACGATATCCCTACGGGGAGATACACGCGGAAATAACCTGGGACATTATCACGGTAGAAGAAACCGGACGACCGGAACGACACTTTGATGCATGGAGGGCGAACGCACGAGCGCGCGGATCAGAAAGAAATCCACTCTCGTAGGTCGCAAAAATCCGGCGTATCAAAAAAAAAAAAAAAAAGAAAAAAAAAAAAAAAATAAAAAAGTGCGAACGCAAGGCTGCCGCTGTCGCGCGAGGTGAGAAGTCGGAGGAGAGAATCCGCGCGACCGCTGACACCCGTAAGTGGAGTGGCAGCGAGTGCAATAAGAAGTAAGCGAAACGGAGAAAATCCAATTGAGGAGAGCTGAGACCGCGCGGGTGAGAACGGAACGCAAGTTCTCGAGTAAGGGTGGAAGGTGCGAGCAAAGGAAAAGAGGCTACGGCGCATCGCGCGGAAAAAGGGAGAAGAATTGGAAGACATGCGCGAGGTGAGAGAAGCATGAAATGTGTCGCTTAAGGGATATAGAGACAACGGCGATTTGCTCGCGCGGTCGAGAAAAATTCGAGAAACGTGAAGATAAATAACGCGAGAGAAAAGGAAATGCGGAAAGAGAAAGCCTCGAGATAGAAAAATTGCACGGCCAGCTGTGCACGGTCACTTTCGAACGCCACAAAATAATTTCTCAGCAAGGGATAATCACCCGTAACTCTGCTCGAACGAAAAAGATGCGACGAGATTGGCGAAACACGCTAGAAAAAAAAAAAAAAAAAAAAAAAAAACGAAAAAAAAATATCCGGAGGGACAGAGAAGGGCATTTTGCGGAAAACCGCGAATAACGTGGAGTCAGGAAGCGCCGTTCTCGGAGGTAGACGGCGAAGGAGGTAAGGGACGAAGATAGAGGGTCAGAAGGACAACGCAGACAGGAAGGACCAGGATAATGAGAGAGGAGGACGACGTGGAAAGAAGCGCCGGGCGCGACAGAGAGAAATCGAGTGGGCGCGCAGGGGGTGAAAGGGAGAATGGCACGCTGGAGGTAGGAGTGCTCGAGCGCGTAGAAAGAGAAGGGGTGAGAGGGGCAAAGCGAGGAGCGCGGGGAGACGAGGTACGCTGCGATGGGAAGAGAGCGGAGGCGAGGGAGGACACGTTGAAGGAGGGTGTGAGGTGACGTCACGCCGGGTCGATACTCACTCATACTACTCCTCCGCGTGCGGCGACACGATAACCCCCCGGTGATGGCGCACGCGCGCCTTTTACCCCTTACTCGCACCGCCGACACTCGTACTCGCTCCTGAACGCCGCTTCCCGCCATATTAGCCACCATGGGGTAGGCAAGAATGTGCGACAGGGGTGGCTCGGGGTGCTTCTTCTTCCGCAAGGTAATCTACGCATTCTCTCTTTCTCTCACATTCTTGCTTCCTCGTTCTCCGTTTGTCTATTTGATCGTTTTCTCACTCTGCTGCACTCATTTCCTCATCGGACACCCACCTACTAATCATCATCCTACGCGCGCCCTTTCGCACCGGTCACATGAAATCGAGAAGAGACTAGTGGTCTACGCTCGAGAGAGAGAGACGGGGCCATAAAGGAAGAAGACCGGCCGGCGTCTTGTTGAACGGTGTTAACCGAGGACTGCTCCGCGTACCTATGGGACCACCGCGACGAGATAGCGCGACACGCGCGGCGGCGTTCGCCCAGCAGACGGGTGAGACCGAGAGACGAAAAGAGAAGACGGACGGAGCACGGGGGTGGTGGGCGAACGGCAGGAAGGGCGGCAAGGAGCTCCAGGAGCCGCCGCCGTCGACGGCGAACGAAAGGGGCTGCAAATCCGCCGCGGCAGCGTGGATGTCCCTGCTGTCGCTCTGCGACCGGATGTGCGGCACCGCCGCGTGGCTCATTCCGGTCACATGCCTTCGCGGGGTGCGTTTTTTCCCACGGTTTACCCTTTTGTGCTACTTCTATCGTCGGCATCGCGAGGCGACTATTAATACGTGCGCTGACAGGTGAAATAAGTCTGCTCGAAACGGGCAAAGCTCTCCGCTCTACGAATCTCGATCCCCTCAAAAACGAACGACCCTCCCCCGTCCCCTCATATTTGCTGGCACCGCGATTAACGAATGGGCGCTAAGATTTATGGTGATGTTCGTGGCAGGTGGATAGGCGACATTCGGAACGCGCGTGGCGTCGATAAGAGTGCGTTTTTCTCGACAGGTTCACCGCGAGGTGTGAATCCGGTCGGAGTCACGGTCAACGAGCGCGGGGATTTACGGCTGGTGCTTGTGCGTTGTCGAAGTGACAGATTGATGAGTTTTTGCGAGACGTCGCGTGCTTCGTTAGAACACCCCCCCCCTTCTCCCCCTCGCTCTGGGTCTCGGTCTTGAGCATTACGTTCACGCGCATTTGTCTTAAATTAAAACGTGCTAATTCGAATAATTATCTCTGGATCACATATTCGATCATTTCTATTAAAGTTTACGTAAACTATTTATTATTATTAATTATTAATTATTAGTAATTATTTATTATTAATATTATATTAATTAATATAATATTAATATAAAAAGAAATTAATATAAGATATTCAAAGAGTAAAAGATAAAAATTCAATGTCTCAATTTTATCGCTTGCTTCTTTTACAAATTATTAAAAAAGAAAAAAAGAAAAAAAAAAATAAGATATTAAATTTATTAGCAGCGATCATTACCGTTACACAACTTTCGAAATTACTGCAATGTTATGTGACATAAGACGCGGGGAAGCCGAGTTATGTAATAGCCAATGGAATATGCGACATATGTAGCTGACCCATTACATACGTAGTTCGGTCGCTGCGGTTATCATTGATCTAAACCGTGACTAATCTGCTTTCGATGAAGGGATACCACTTAAACGGTCAAATTTTTTCGGTACTGCAAATACGCTGACCGGAATCACGTCGACAATCGAGTTTGCACGGCCGTCATTTTTTTCTTTTTTTTTTTTTTTTTTTACTCATTCTTCAGCTTTGCAATAATCGAGGTTAATCGCGCCGGAATTAGCCCGGTCGGACAGCGAAAATAATCGGTTATTGTTTTGCAGGAGGGCCGGGGGGAAGTGACAGACATAAGCGCAAGTCCTGGGAGGCAGGCACCTGCCAACCAGTTGCGCCCCAAGGAACCACCCCCCATGGTCATTCAAGGAGACTTCAGGAAGGTAGTGGCGACACTTCATTAACTCGTTGCCGACACAATGGACGAATTTAGTGCTCGTTGTGTCGGCAAACTTCAATTGCCGGACAGCACAACGATGGATTCCGACACCCGGGAACCCTATTGTGTTACATGCGAAGCTGTCTCGAGGGCGAGAAACGTATCGGCGTGTGCCTTAATCGCCAGGCATTGTTTCGCGTAATCTGATCGCCATTATAATAAACATGTCAAATTTAAATTAAGTCGTCTTGAACCTTCGTTGCAAACTAAATTGAAATTGAAACGCCGTATCTATATTTCTATTTATTATTCGCATCGATTAAGCACGTTATTTCTTTGTTATACGTTTTAATTAATATTTCTATGCTTTAATGAAAACGACGTAATAAATAAGCGAAGAGAAGTATTACTCTCGTCGTCGAGACAATTTCGCTGGCTCATGCAATTATCGGTTAATCACGCTTTGCAATCTCTGTAATGAAAGGTACCGTTTCAGGTAAGCGGGATCAGCACAGAGATCTTCAAGCAGATCGAGACTGTCGAAAACGATCATGACGCATCGACAGCGGCGGCTCTCGAAGCTGTTGAGCGGAGAGGCGAGATGGTCGTGCGTGTCATCGAGCCTCGGCAAATGGGTAGACAGGCTTCCGAGGCGGCGAAAAAATTTATTGCTATGCAGGTACGTTATCGATGGGCCGTCTGCTTTCGACAGATTGTGATTCATCCGCGTTATAACGTAATACCTTCTCATAAATTAGCACCGCGCGCAATTCTTTCGTTACGGTCAACATATTAACCCACCCGCTTTGTCATAAATCTCTCCGCGTTTGCATATAATTTTGATTGCAGAATAGTTTTGGAATCTTGGAATACTTTGCCGTTTTCGCCCCACCGCCTCGGTTAGAATAAATGAAAATGCGCCAACATTTATTACTTTTCCGAGGTCTATAGATGTACTTTCAAAGACTAGTTAAAGCGTAATATAAAACACAATTTTAATATTAAATTCAATAAAGACTGAATGAAATATTTGATATATTTTTTAATATTTTACTTAACATATTAAAATCGTTCTTTATTTCATTTTTCAAAAATTGTAAAAACTAATGTATTACTTTTTTCTTTCTTTTTATCTTTTTTTATTAATATCGAGCAAATTATTTAAATAGAGAAAAATCTTTCGAGAGTTTAACTTGTCTTGTCAGAATTAAATGAAGAGAGTGTAACAATTCTCTTCTACCGCGGCCATATTCGCGCCGTTCGGACTCGAGGGAAAATTATTTTCACGACAACGAAGCAATTTTGCACAGTGTAATTTTCATTCAAGGAACGCGAGCACGAAAAGCCGTGAAATATCTCGACGGCACGAATTAAGAAAGTTCGCCGGCGATCTTCGTTTCAGGATCCTAAGCACCCCATCCACTTCGTCGAGATAATCAAACGACCGGGACAGACCCTAGGTCTCTACATACGCGAGGGCAACGGCGTCGACAGGAACGACGGAGTCTTTATCTCCAGGATAGCTTTGGAGACCGCCGTGTATAACAGCGGCTGCTTGAAGGTGAGCATCTTCACCCTGTAAGTTTGCCCGCTGTCGCCGTCCCGGCGACAGTGAGAAACCGACGCGATGGAGAAAACGAGGGAAGCGGTAGAATCAAGACACATCCGTGAATCGTCCCCTCGTCTTCTTTTTACCAGGCGAGAACTTAATTGCTGCCGGCGCTCGGAACGAGCAGCCATTTAGGATCGGGAGCCTATTTCGACCGAGAGAGAAAGAGAGAGAGAGAGAGAAAGAAAGATACGCGACGGCGGGATGCACGAGAACGCGCCGAATTAAATTTATCCTTTTGCACCTTGACATTTCGCGGGTCTCGGGCATCGATCGGTCCCGTATTCGGAAGGGATATTTATCCTCTCGTTCGTCGCGGCGTCGCCTTCCCGTCTTTATCGGCCATTCGGCAGTAACCATGTATTCGCACGTGCAGGTGGGCGACGAGATCTTGGCGGTGAATCTGGTTGACGTTACGCACATGAGTCTGGACGATGTCGTGATCATCATGTCGATACCGAGGCGACTTGTTCTTGCGACGAGACACGGTCCGCATCAACCAGTTTCGCACAGCCGTCAGACCGAGCACAAGGCGCCGCCCGTGGTAGTCATCAAAAGGGAACTGAACGAGGACGAGAGTGACCACGCGACGAGTAATCACGTCAGGTATTATCTCAGACCGAGTTCTATATTTGCCCCTTAAATTAATCGCCGGGAAAACACCTCGCAAATTGGCTATTTCAAGACACGTGGAGCTTTTCCCGCTGACGTCATCGCGAACCTTTTTACCTTCTGTCTGCGCTCATACAAAAGCTTATCGAGACTATAAATTGATCGTTAGCGAAAAGCCAATATTCCAGAATCCTCCTCCAATTATAACAATGTTACATCGACTATGACGTTTGACATGGACAATTTAAATCTTTTCTTAATTAAATTCAAGTATCAATGTACTATTATATGTTTAGCAATGTCGGACATACATAGAGCAATGTATTTTTTTTCTTTTTTAATATACGCAGGGATGGCAGCAGCCGTAGACGAGGTGATGGCCGCGAAATGTTACCGTCGCGATCGAGACTCGGTCTCACCGGTCTTGGATCGAGTCAAGATCTCGGATCGAGCAACGGCGATCTGTATTATAATTCACGACCGGAGGGCCACTGGTCTTATCAACCTCCACCACCGCCAGTTATCACGCATCAGCCGAAACCATCGTCGACGCAACACTTTCAGCCGTACGAGCGTGGCTATCCGAAAACGTTAGAGAGCTTGGCCGAGAAAGTAAGTCACGCGTGATATTTCGAAAATGCGAAATACGAAAATTCTAACGCGAATCGAGATCGATTTTAACGACGCAAGCCGTCGTCGGATAATTAATTATTCAGATTACTTGTAATAAAAATTGGAGAACAAATTATTCTTAAATGTTGACGTACAAACTGAATCAATAATTAAATAATTTCATAATTATTAATGTACAACATGAAAATATTAAACATTAAATATAAAATGTTAATATTCTTTTTTCTTGCATTGTGAATATTAATTTTAATAAAATGATAATCTTCCCACGATGCATATTTCTGTTATTCATGAGACGAGAAGATTATCAATATATTTTAATTACCGCAAAATATACGACGTTTATATTATTCATCGTCGAATTAACAGTAAATTTCTTTTTTTTTCTTTTCTTTTTTAAACGCATCGCGATCTCGATTCGACGTTAGTTCACGCATAGATGTTCTAGACGATGTGGATCGAGCACCATTTCACACCTGTCTGCACCAATTCGATACTCGTTTGTCCTTCACTGTCTCCAATGAACGTTATTTTAAGACTGAAAGAAAGTGGTGAACTCGTGGCAATGTCTCGGGACACTTACTGTCGCGATCTCCGCGTCATTCGGATTGTCGGATTAAAAAGAACGCGAGATAATTCGATGCGCCGCGAAATAAGAAGCGTAAAAAAAGAAAAAAAAAAATTTTTAATTTAAGGATCGTATGTCTCGCGTTAACACGTTAGGCAATTTCGATGATTATTTCCGAACGACGCGGAGCGTCGCCAATTCGCTCGCGTATCGTATCGACCACGTGCTTCCAATGACTAATCGGTTCTATGAATGAATGCTACATTGAAATTAACCAGGATTTTACAAAGGTAAAGACAACACAAAACTCTATCTTGATATCTAGATTTGTATATGACTGCAATTTTCTGTATGACGCCTTTAATGGACAAGTATAAACATATTCTCCCTCCCTCACGTGTACACGTACTCGGCGAGAAACGAATGCGCGAGTGCCCCCGCCTGTGCGAGGTATTTTTTAAATTTTCATCGTCGGCTTCTTAAAAAATATTCGACTCGTTCGTTTTTGCCCGGGACGCTAGTTTCGAGGTACAAAGACCGAGAGTAAGCCGGAGGAATGGTCGGAGAGATTACGAATATACATTTTATTATTATTACTACGTAAAAGAGATGTGAAAAAAATTGCATGTAATTTTTTCCCTCATCACGTCAAAGGAATTTGCAAGAAAATGTTATCGGTGGAAGGAAAAAAAAATATATATAATTCTATTAATCAAGCCGTTATAATCATGACACTTGCGGAAGCTCGAGAACTTTGACGGTAATAAAAGAAAATTTTAAAAAGAAATATTTTACTCGCGGGAAGAATAAATCGCTTGGAGATGTAATTGAGAGTTTAACGGACAAAATAATCGCGAATGCCGTTTAATTGCGAACGAGGGAACTGCACCAGTGCATTCGTTTAACTTTCTTCCGCCTAGAAAAAGCGTAACGCGAATTAACCGATATTTATGTGCGTTCTTAAACCGTAGTAGTCGCGCACACCTGCCGCTATTTGCGACGTGAACCCTAACTTTATGTTTCCTTGTTGCAAAGCTTGCGCTGTTGTCCGTCTGCTCTTTCGATTGCGTATTGTGTCTGTGTTCTGGATGATGTTAATTACTGCCCACTGACCGATATCATCGCGCCCGATCGATTATCAACTGCCGGCGCTTGGCGCAAAGTTCGCTACATATTTTAATTATTTAATAAAAACTGTACTCGATGTTTAAGTTTTAACGTTCTTTTTTTTAAGAAAAAACTTTCGCGTACATTCTTCTGATAAAATGCGTCAAGTTTGTTAAATATCTTTTTTGATAATTAATTCATTAAATTTTTAGCGAACGTTATCGCCAGCACGATGTAATCGATCGATCGTGAAAGATAAAACGTTATCGTTGTAATTGCCGTTGACATACTTTTTAAGTAGAAAAAAAAAAAAAAGCAAAATCTTAAAACCGCACTCCATATTGTATCTATTAAAATTATTAACAACGACTAAAATAAAATCAACAATTATTGATACAAAAAAAGAACAAGAAAGAAGAAATAAAAATAAATGTAAGTCACGGCAATCGGCAACGTTAAAAAAAAATCTAACAAAAAATCGTCCACGAGTCGTACTCAGAGAATTCGTGCGATCATGCGAATTAGGTACACCCCTTCTACACGGGGCCCATGATGCCCTCGAACGGCCGGCGTATGTCAACGGGCGGCGGAATGCAATCGGTCGGCGGAAGACTATCGAACCAAACCGCGCAGACCCATTACGGCTACGGGCAGCACACCGGAAGCGGAAGGATCATGCCGAGGAGTGGTTCCGACCAGCACCTACCCCGAGTCGATTACACGAGCATCACGACGCCGGCGCGACATACCCTTCTTAGATCCAGCTTGAAATCAGGTCCGTAATGAGTTTATCTATCATCGAAGCTACTCCCTTCATCCCCCCTTCTCTCTCTCTCTCGCTGTTCTTAAGACACTTGGAAATTTCTATCGATAAAAATCGCATCCCTACGTCTCGAAAGAATCTTAAATTCTGCGGTGAACGCAGAGCTGCAAATTATATTATGTTTGCGAAATTATTGCGAAAATAATAGTATAATATAATGATATATCGTTATTAGGTACGTCAGCATTGCGTTACAACCCGAGGTACGGGCAGACTGACATAACGTCCGCCGTGCAGAGGCAAGGACAGTTCGGCACCTTGACGAGGCGGCACCGGCCATCGTTGGACTACGCTTCCGACACCGAGGCCACGTGCTCGAGTTCACCAAAATCAGCGTATTACTATTATAGGCACAACATGAACAATCCATCTCAAAGCAGCGCCGTATCGCATTTAGCTACCCTATCGAGGTCACAAATCGGTCAGAGTTCCTCAGGTGAATTAAAACAATTAGCGATTTTAATTGTAATTGCATTCAGAGCATCTAAAGTTCTCTAAATTTAACGACGATTACGAATATCTTTTTATAAACTAATTTTTATTTTAATTATTATTTAAATTTTATTTAATATTCAAAGAATTCGTGCTAAAAATGATGTGGAAATGCAACGAGCGCGATTTTTTATTAAAGTATGTCTCGAATTTGAAGAGTTGCGCGTTTTTCTTTAATAAAAAAAATTTTTCTTTTAAGGTTTAAGGTCGAATTCATTACCACGAAGCGGTCGGACGTTGCCTCAGCAGCCTGGCCTCAGGTCGGGCCTCAGCACGGTCGCGTCGGGCCTGATCGATCAAGAGGACAGCGACGGCGCTTTGTCGGCGCCGGAATTGCCTTCCATCAGACGCGACAGAGGTAAGCTCAAGATAATCGAAGTAAAAAAACTAACGATTCGAACCGGCTAAATTTTACTTAAAGTGACTGAACGATATAAACAATATAACAGGCAGAATACCGTCCTCGCCGAGCGTGTTCACGTCGGACGAGTACCGTGCCTGGCTGAGTCGCACGCCGAGTACCAGCGCCTTGTACGAGCAGATCAGAGCGACCACGAGTAGACCACCTCGTTACACATACAGCGCCGAGAACATTCACGCAGCAGTCAATCAGGTAAACGAGAAATCGGGGTAGGCCGCAATTAAATATATATTAAATAAATTAATTAATTAATAAAATTGATCGCACGTCGCCGATTTTATTTATCGCGAATAGCGGACAATAAAAATCACGAATGCGCGGTAATTAAGTGCTCTATATATATTTTTTTTTTTAATAACGCAGGGTGAATACGGCAGTTACGGCACGTACAGGCCGCTCTCGACCACGCTCGATCGGCTATCGACGAGATCGGCCTCGGCTCAACAAGTTAATCTCGCGAATCTCAGAGCGTCGACGGCGATCAGCTCGACGTGCCATCGCGGTACAACGAATCCGAGGCCAGCCTCGGTGGCTTCCAACGCGCGCACGTCGCTGGCGGCCCAGAAAGCGTCGCTGACGAGCTCCGCGAGTCAACGGGCGACGTCGGTCAGGAGGATCAGGAACTTGCTGGACTTGGAGTCGACGAGGAGCATACCCACCCCAACGCCTACCAGAACTCAGGGTCAAATACTGCTAGATATTAATCCTGCGGGTGATTAAACAGCCTATCGCGAGCTTCGCCCGGTAAACTTGAAATCGCTAAAAGATCTCGCTTCGCGTTGCAGAGTTCCTCAAGTATAAAATAGAGAAGCCGCCGACTGTGGGGACTCCCAGCTCGACCAGCTCGCTTTTGAGCTCGCTCGGGGACGCGACCGGCGGGGATTTGGCAAGCGGAGTCAGCGGATTGTTATCGGTTCACCTTTTAGCGGGACGCGGTCTGCGATCTACCACAACCTCGTCGGCCGCCACTACACCTTCCACGCCCTCGGGTCAGCCGAATTTAGGTACGTCAAGTGATAACGGTAACGTAATTTATAAGTCCGCGTATCGCTCGTGATCGACGAATATTAATAAAATATTAATTTCCATATCTTTTGGATATGGAAACTGTGCTAATTGCCAATCGCGAATATAAACTTTATATTAAAAATATTATACTTTATATTATAATATAAAGTATAATATTTTTAATTTTTAAATTTATTTTTATAAAAATAAATCTAATATAATTATAATTATATTAATCTACTGATTCGCACGAAACTACAGCTAGCTGCGGCCTGAGAGATTTGTACTGCGTCCTGGAGTGCGATAGGGTACACAAAGCGAGAACGGTGGTACGAACCGGCGATCTGATGTTCGACTGGGACGAAACCTTCGAGCTGGACCTTGTAGGCAACCGGCAGCTGGATCTGCTCGTTTATTCTTGGGACCCACAGTACAGGCATAAACTTTGTTACAAGGGATCGGTTCATTTGGCTAGCTTATTGAAAGAGTCGCCGGAACATCAGCTGGCTGTCAAGGTTGAGCCGCGTGGGACGATTTATTTAAAATTACGATACACCGATGCCCAACAAACTTTCCGTCGAAGGGGTCTGCCGGTCATATCTTTAGCTACGAGGGTGGCGCCTCTCTTTGGGGTCGATTTAGATACAGTGGTAAGCTCCACTTTCTTACACTGGCTAATTAAATTTCTCACTTTTAATCAGAAAATTTAATAAATTTCTTTCATATATAAATATTCATTTTTATATTTATATATTTATAAATGTAAAAATTGTATTTATATAATTTATTTTAAAGCGTTTAAATTTTAAAATATATAATTAACTTTCTTTTTTTTTTTTTTTTTTTTTTTTTTCTAATTAAATAGGTGAGTCGAGAAACTAAAACTGGTGGAGTTCCCGGTGGAGTTTCTACTGCTCTAGCGATGGGAGTTCCGAACATTCCGATTATCGTGTGGCGTTGCGTCGAAGAAGTAGAAAGAAGAGGACTTGACATTATCGGTGAGTACCAAAGAAACAGTAAAAATAAAAAAATAAAAAAATGTTTCGAGGTTGAAAATATAAACACACGTATGACGATTTTAAAATCGCGATTTTCTTTCGAGCAACAGGTTTGTACAGACTCTGCGGTTCGGCAACTAAGAAGAGGATACTTAGGGAAGCTTTCGAGAGGAACGCACGGTCCGTGAATCTATCGCCCGATAACGTGCCGGACATCAACGTAATCACCGGTAATGCGTCATAAAATTATAAAAAAATTTTAGGAAAAATGCGAGGAAGTTAATTGTAACTAAAATTCTTTTTTAATTTTTTAAGGCGTGCTAAAGGATTATTTACGGGAACTTCCGGAACCTCTCTTCACGAAGTGCCTCTACCAGATGATGGTCGACGCACTGGCCGTTTGTTTACCGGACGACCCGCAAGGCAACGCTAAACTTATGTTCAGTATACTAGATTGCTTGCCTAAAGTGAACAGGGTACGTATCCGTCGAGGTATTTTTAATATAAATGAATATAAGTAATTAAATACGACGAGGCTTATTTTTACCGCCATGAGATTCTAATTAAAGCGTGTTGTTAAATAGTGCACGTTGATTTACTTGCTGGATCATTTGGCGATGGTAGTGTCGCAGTGCAATAAAATGTCGCCAGCGAGCCTCGCCGTTTGCTTTGGCCCGGTATTAATGTTACATTCGGAAGAAACCGGACCTCCGTTGGATTTTCAACAACCGATCGCGGTTCTCAAGTATCTGCTTGAAATTTGGCCAGTAAAGTCAGGTAATGTACTTGTTCTTTCGCGAATTAAAATTAGCAATCTACCTTCATGAATTTAATTTCGTTTCAATTATTATGCTCGAGCTTATTTATCAATTACGAGCGTTAAGAAAAAAAAAAAAAAATTAATTAATTAATTAATTAATTATCGCGACCGAGAGCCGAGTAATCAGTAGCTAATTTCACAGACAGTTCGGAAGACTTCTTCAGTCGGTTCAACAATTCCTCGAGTTACGCAAGTCGAGCGCAGCAACAGTCAGCAGCATCTGCAGCAGCAGCTGCAGCAAGCGCATCAGCAAGTGCAGCAGCAGCTGCAGCAGCAGCTGCAGCAGGTTCAACTGCAGGGAACATTAGGACGCACGCTGCCTTGGCAGCAGCCACCCTCACTTCATCATCAACCCCAAACTACGGTAGCCGCAGCCCTCGGACCCTCCATTCGTCCTCCACCACCGCCGGTCAAGCCTCGACAGGTGGGTCGCAAAAAGGTGTACGCACGCTTTTTTATTTTTTATTTTTTTTTTATATTTTTGCACGAATTGAACGCTGCGTCAAAATAAACATTGATCCTAAACAGTATGCGAACTTCGATCTTTCTCTCTTGCAAAGGTTTATAAAAATGCTCTTTAAGAATTAAAAATTGTACTAATGTTTAAAGATTGATTATGCTGTTTGGAATCGACATTAATTCTTTCTGGTTCTCGTGAATTTGCGTAAATTTTTGGTTTGAGCAATTCAAAACTCTGAACCAGAAACATCGGCCGAGAAGACGCTCGCGAAATATTCTGAACGCATATACTTAGTTTCTCTCTATTTTCGCTTCTTATTATATTTATATTAAAATATTGTTGAACTGCATGGTAGGCAAGTCACCGATTCTATTACTTCTTTCTCGCTTCGCAACCTATTTCACGACGCGCTTCTATGATATAGAATTTACGCCATTTAGCGATTATTGATTCACCTGCTTATACGTATATTTTCAGTCACGATAAGATTTCGATTAGAGAAAGTTCCATTTATTACAAGCTCGCAAGTATTTCGGCATATAACATTTCAAGAAAGTATATCGTACGAAAAGTCGAATTATTTCTCCATCAGGAATCAATCACTTTTAATAATAATTTCAAAAATTGTCACGTAAATAAATTATTAATATAAAAAATACGTAATAACAGAAAACTTATTCAATAAAATAAATAAAAAATTTTTACAAATCACAAAAATTAACTATTAAAATATTAAAAAAAAAAAGATTAATTTAAAAAGATCTAGTCTCGATTAAAAATTAATTTTCGCTCTGAAGAGCATACATAATTAGCCGAAATAATTTGCGATTATCGTTCGCCGTAATTACTTTTTAATCATATCTCGCGACATAATAAATTAATAAGTTCACGCACGTGTATCCCATACATATCATTATATCATTTATACGAAATATCCCTCCGTGCATGTCTCAATGTTATTTTACGTATCTTTCACGGGCAGTTACTGGGTCGACGTGATTCCCAATCTGTGTATAGCTTCGACGTCATTCCCATTATAATGACAATTTACGTTGTCTTCTTTATCTTTTTTCGTTTGGGCACGTATTCTTCAGAGCAAGCGCAAATTGCCGGCTCTACCAAACCGCTGACAGCACAGAGACGCCGCTTCTTGCACAGGTATCACCGTCATTATCGTTTTCATTATCATCTACATCCGCCTTTAGTTCGTTGTTACATGCATGGCCCGACTCAGATATCAGAGAAACGTTCATCATTCTACTCACGTAACTCATTCTACCTTCACGCCATCACGTTTTTATACGATCTGAATGTCGCTAACTTTTGTAAATACCTAGTTTACGTTGATGTAGCACAATACTTTTATTGCGTATGCTCACAGTTGCGTTCTACTTCCACGGCTCTCTGGTATCCGCGAAGTAACCGCAGGACCGATTTCGAAACGCTCTCGTAGAATTGTTAAAAGTTTTTCTTTCAAGATAGGATCTCGCTAGCAATATTACCGATATCGAGCAAATATCTTTTCTAAGGAGCTAAGTAAAGAAATATGAATACAAAGTACGATATATCCGATCGTCAAAATTACGAAATTGTATACAACCGTCAGGCATAACTAACCGGCGCACCTTGACGGTGGGTTTATCTTTGTTCGCTGCAGGTGATAGTCTCGTCTCCCGGTTCACCTAGCAGCGAGGAGTCAGAGGCCTCGCCAGAGCCAATTAATAAAGGTCTTCTGGGGAGTTTGGGGTACGAGAAGAGCGACGAGACGACGACGACGACGACGACGACGTCGAGCACGTCGGGGAACATCAGCGTCGGCGCCGGCGCCGGCACGGGCGCCGAGCAGGTCACACCGACGAGCAGCGTCGACACGGAGGAGGGCAACCCGCAACATCTCGAGGAGGGCGAGAAAGGCGTCGAGGGCGACGTCGAGGCGAGCGACGACGACCGACATCAGCGTAACATACCCAAGACGCACTAATCGCGACCCGTTGTCGTCGCGCGGGTGCGCGCAGTGAGTAAACGGAAAGGCTGCGAAGACGACGATTCCACGGGAACGTAGGGAAGAGTCAAGGGCTTCATCCCTTCGCACGAGCGGTATTCACGATTGAAGGCTCGAAAGTTAGACCGATCGGTTTCAGGAAGCAAAGATAACTCGCGGGAAGCGACTCGTATTAATTTTACCCGAGCCGTTTAATTTTCGTAGAACCGCTGAACGTTCTCGCGCTGACGTTTAACTTTTAAACGCGAGGTAGAAGCGTGTCAGAGCGATCGAAAGTCTCACGCGGTGCTAATGTTTTAATGCCGATTCGTAAGAATCTTCGTTGCGCACCCGAGTCGAGAGTTACGACGGTCGAGTACAGTTTATTGCGTTGGGCATGCTCACTTGCGAGACGGAGTTGTTAAAGTTAAGCAAATCGAGGTAGAGAAAACTTACGGAAGACGTAGTCAATGATAACTGCATTAAAATGCAAGCTGGTGTGTAGCGAAATAAGAACTAGCGAGGTAGCAGAATTTTTTCCCCCTCGAGTATCACGTCTTGATTTATCGCCCCCTTCGAGTGGGAGGTTCAGTTTTAGGAAATAAAACGCAATACTTATGACTACTGCACGGTTATTAAATATAGTCATAAAAATCTAGCTCTACAACCGAGAGGGTCGAGCCGCCAAACGAAGAGACGTGGTACTACGATCGTCGCGGGAGAATGAATCAAGAGTCGGCACGCGTCTACTTCGCCGGAAGCAATTGCGATTCAAATCGAAGTAACAGCGTAATTAAAAGATGTAACACGACCGAAGACCGGTTAATTTACGTTAATTACTTAAAAGTCGCTGGGAAGGCAAAACACAAACGATTCACGTTCCTCGAAAAAAAAATACGTAATGGCCTTTTCAAGTAGCAGCCTCTCGGAGGGAAAGTCAGACTGCGAATGGATCCATCACGCACACCTCGATGCCCTCAGGAAAGGAAAAAGAAAAGAAAAAAAAAACCCAAAAAAAAAACAAAAAAAAATACCCACAAAAAAAATGGAAAGAAATAAGGGGGTGATGTTCCTCCGCGTCGTCACCGTCGGCGTTACTGACCTCGACACGACCCACACGAGCACGCAAACACGGGAATTTTTGAGCGAGCGGCCGGTCAACGAAAAGAGGCGCACGTGGCATAACATAATAATCAGTTTATATGCGATATACTATACATACATATTATATATACATACATAGACTAGTCACGATATTACGTGTGTGCTTTTGATAAAAACCTATTACTTGTAGCGTTAGCTAGCTCTCGTATACAGATACCAAAATGAAATACATGAACAAAACGAACTCACAGACAGCTAAACTAGACGATATACATAATATACATAAAGATGTTATACATACGGTGGGGTAGAAGCGAGCGCGAGGACACGGCGGTTTCTGCGCGTCGACAATAGGACTCGTAGGCGGACTTCGTACGAACATATGTGCGCATAGATATAGACGTCGGGCAATCAACTGGCTATTGTATCAATACCGGGCGAATCGATTGCCCGAGATTGGCAAACGCGGATGGCTGGGGCGGAAAGAGAAGCACGGTAGAAGCCGCTGTGTAAGGCACTGACCGAAAACGATAATAATTACGAGTAAAACACAGAGAAATGCTACGGTTAATTATCTATACTTTTAAAAAAAAAAACGGGAAGCGTGAGAACGAGTTAAAAAAAAATAGCCAGTATTATTATACGTCTAAAGCAGTAAAACGACGACCGTGTGAGAGGAATTAAGAATGCGAGGGTGAATAAATGCGAGTGAGAGACGGCGAGAAAGAGAGAAAAGATACGCGCGAATGGAATGACGTAAAAAATTAATAAACGATCGCCGGAGAAAGGAAGGGAGATTCAACGTGGACGCCAGCCGTCGTCGCCGTGAATGTTGGAAATAATCGAGCGATGACGAAAATCACGCACTACGAAAACGGAGCGGAAGCCGCGGGTGCCGATCCTAAGCTCGTCGTAATTATTACCGGCATGATTTCCTTATTATCGCGATCGCTGCTCGCGGCTCGGCTCGAACAACGAGAGGAGGAAAAGAAAAAAAAAAAAATATATATAAAGAATAAAAAATAAGAAGAGAAAAAGAAATACCATAATCTGTATAAACACGCACGTATAAATAGATATACACATCCGCGTAATCACTTCTTTCCGCACAGTTTAGCGTTACCGCGCGAAAAGTACTCGAGGGTTCAGGGCGAAGAACAAATCGCGCGGCGAAGCGAGAAGGCAGCGGGGCGAGAGTAAAGTTTTAATTGAAGTAGCCGCGAAATTGAGACTAATTGCATAGCCGAGTGTAACGTGTACATATATACGTATGCATATACGAGCCGCCGTGCGCGATCCTAGCTGTATTTCCAGCCCCAGATTGAACGTCGTTTCGCGCGAATGCGTTTTGATGTGTGCGTGCGAGTGAATCCCGGATACCGAAGTGTCTTCTTTCGTTTCTCCGCGGACGTTGGCGACGAGTTTCGTCAAGAAACGAGCGAGCAGAGGCCCGGAGGGCCTTCGTCGATCGACTTAGGTAGGCAATTTTTAGTTTATAGTCCGCATCGTAAAGATTGTTCGATTGTACATTACGCGCCAATAAGTCTTTAGCCATCGCTCGTTTTCGCAGGTGTTTTAGGTATTTTTCCTCAATTAGCTCGAATTGTCGGATTGAGATTGTCCCGTAGCGATTCCTACGATTCTCGCTTGGATAGGAATTGAATAACGAGTTTAAATAAATAAATCGCCATTGCCGGTTGTAGTTATCGTATAAACGCGACGACGTTTTATCTTAGCGATTTTATAATTATGGTATCGTGAAAAGAATATTATCGTGTATATTATTTCGTAAATGTGACCGAATTATTACAACCATAATTGTGCCCTTGATAAGCAATTTTTAACGACGTTGCTTGCGCTTTAAAACTCGTGCACGTAAAAATTTATTAACTCGTACGAAGTCTTTGCTTCTTTTTTTTTTTTTTTAATATATAGTCGAATTATTAAATATCACCGTAAAGGATAGACGTAGATATAAAAGCAACACAAACGGTATCCAGTGTTCCTCGTCGTCCTAATTTTACTAATAAATCGATTATACGAGAGAAAATGAGAGCGAATGAGTATTAACATAAACTTTATTATACGTGAAAGCACACTGCCGTAATTTTATATAACTGACTGTTGTTATACCTATACTATATTAATCGAGACTTAACGAGCTGCGAAACGTGTCGATCGCAGAGTCCAGGATATGGCCAGTGATTTAATTTAAGAGTAGTCTCCCCCTCCGATACGGATTCCCGATGCGAAACAATTAAAAACGTTTACGATGCGCATAAAAAAAACCGACAGAGTCATGTTTGCTCCGCGAGACTTGCAGAAATTTTGAGATTACGTGTTTCCGCGGGATATAGATATTAAGTATATCTATATTAAATACCCAAAAGTGTCTCCAGATTTCTGTATTTTATCAAGAAAAAAAAAAAAAAAAGAAAAAAAAACATCCAGAGATGTCCAAGAATATCTAAAGATACATATTTCGAGAATTTAATTGTTAGGTATCCGCCTACAAGACATGTAATTTTTCGCGAATTTCTCTTTTTTAACGGGAGATAAACACGAAAAGCGAAAAGATCGGCAGGATAACGGAAGCTCGTTAGGAGACATTATTACTAATCGGGATCTTCGCGCGTCCTATGTAAACGGTAATTTAATTTTTTCAAAAGTAATTCTCTGTTCGCGCGCGCCATAGACTGGATGTAATGCGAGGTCCTTCGAGAATCCTCATATCGCTTGCGCAAGATAACCCCTTTGGTCAGGTTGAGCTAAGCAGAGGAACAGGGACGGCAAATATTCGTAGTAAATCTCGACTTTCGCACACAATTGCGATCCTTATAATTTATTATCTTTCTCTTTCGTATCTCTTTATTCAATACCCTCCCCCTTCAAAAATAAAAAAAGAAGAGAAAAAGAAAATAAAAACAGTAGATAGAAAACGAGAGTTATCGATTGACTGTGTTGGATGATCGAATCTCTCGTTGCGAATTTAAAATGATTCGAAGGATTGATGGATTTGAAATTAGAAAGAAATAAACCTCTGAAAGAACCAGATATGTACCGACGAATATCGGAAAAGTACGCGTAATAAATTCGCTAATAAATTCGCTAATAAATTCGCGGAGAAAGAGAAATCAATCGAGAACGTTCAAGAAACACGTGAAAAAAAATCTGCGGGGACTTGCTTACGAATTGCGAAGCGACGACGCAGAATATCAGGCGATGATAAAATAATGAAACGCAAGGGGAATATAATGTTAATATATACAAATCTAATTTTTTTTTTTCTAACCTTTGCCCGTACTACACGATTCTCTCGTACACTCGCATTCCATTGATCGACAAATTATTATCATTGACTTACGGAGAAATTTAAACGAGTCCAGAGACTTGTATTCATGATCGTAAAACTTGTCCCGATTGAATGGTTTTGCAAGCACGTTTATATAAAGAGAATTTATATACCAAAATATATACATATATTAATACATTAGATAGTTTTTTTATGCTAATTGTAAATCAATAATCGCGATATAAATACATATATATATATAAAGGGCACAGTTTCACTGATAATTGAAAGTTTTTTATAAAATCGCCGGCGTATCTTTGATAAGTCTTTAATTAATTAAACCGTGGCGACGATAAATCTGACAGTCGTAGCTTGATTTCAAATGCTTCAAGCTTCATATAATTATATATTAGAATTTTCTTAGCGACAATTTTTATCCCGAATAAATATTTGTTCATTATTTTTGGGGAATGCGACAACTTGTAGCCAAAGAAACTAATTTTTTGCTATAAGAAACGGAGCGCACAAGCTTAAATATTTTTAATCTAATATACCACCGTACGCGTATATTATTTATTAATTATAAAAGTATAATCGCACGCGCTATTAATAATTATATTATAAGATATTCTCAAGCGACTGTACCGCGTCATGAATACAAGTCTATTGGCTTCTTAAATTTTAGCATTTACATATAAATATATACTTATATGATGGACCATGTTTGTCATACTAAAACATTTCTAAAAAAAGAAAAAAAAAAAAGGAAACAACAAAAGAATGAAAGAAAGAATTTTTTTATGATTTTTCTATGTTAGAAGCAGAACGTAGCGGGGCGTATCGGTTTTTCTCCCGCGCTCCGACACAAATTTCGTACATAAATAAACTATATAATTAACTTTCTATAACTAACACTTGTATACATTATAGTTTTAGCCGTTTTCTAAAGCCGAATCGTCGCGAGGTTCGAACAGATTCAATTACGCCCGCATCGATTTTTTTATAAGGGAAACGGAAGGATTCGTCGCGTCGTAACCGAGCCCTTTAATTTTATTTAAGGACAACCGATCGAGTTCTTTCGATTCTTCACAATAAACAAGATTGTATACGCCCAGCAAAAGTCACGGTAGTTTCCTTAAAAAAAAGGAACTTAGAGGATAATTAAAATAAAAAATTAGACGTATTGATTGCGAATGCGATTAGTTTAGCCGGCGGGGAAAAAAAAAACAAGATATTTTACAAGAATTATTATCTCGTGTTTATCATTTAAGAATAATGACGGTGGTATCCTCGAGGAATGCGCAACTTGAACGATTTCTTTTTGATCCGAGAACGATTCGAAAATCGCCAGTGCCTCCGACTGTTTCGTATCGAAGAACAATCAACAGGACGCTTGAAGGAAAACCTCGGGACGATTTTTTAGCATGACTACGAATTACGTTGCTCTTCCTTCGTCCTTCCGAATACCGGGCGAGCGGATATTATTTTCGCGACGCGCACGGAAGACGCGAGATGATCGCGGAAAAGTCGGATTTCTCGAGTTACCAATCGCGACACGCGCGCAGAATTAAATAGCATTGTAAATAATCGCTCGACTTAGTAATTTGGAAAAGTAAAGCAGAAAATAATAATATACTGTCATTCCTTTTTGGTGCTCAATGGCTCTGAACAGATAATAATAGCTGATAGAAAATATATATTGATAAAACGCAGCCATCCCGCTTCGCGTTCGGTTTCGATGCCGAAGAATGCTGAAGTCACGGTGGTGAAAAATACGTAAAATCGTACCGAGCACTGTCTTAAATATTAATGTTGAATACATTTAATACTTCCACGTTCCCACCGAGTCACGCTCTTTAGAAAATTTTACTCTATTTCGATTTTTATTTCCAACCTTTTCGTATTAAAAATTTTTAGAGTCAAGTCTAACGTGAGCGACGTGCGTAAGATTTTATTTTATTTTATTTTTCTTTTTCTTTTTCGTGAATTTACGCCAGCGTGCGGACAGACGTTTTTTATCCTTAAAAAAATTTTTCTCAAGCCTGCGACATGCGAAAGGTAACGTTCCTCTTCCCGAGAAAAGTGTTTCTCGAAAAAAAAAAAACCTGCATACGCTGTACATAATAGCGGTAATAATAATAATAATTTACATAATCGTGAAGTGCAATTCCCGGGAAGATTTCGCGGTTCAGTCGCATAAGAAACCATTGAGGCGGGATGTGAAGGCGCTACTTGTAAATAATGAACTTCAGTCTGAGTTGCCGCGTGAGCAAGAACTACAATCGCAACGTGACTAGCGTAAGAGGAGGAAGCAAAGTACGCACGTAGCACACGTACATACGTACATAGGCATATGTACGCACACACATACGCGCGCGCGCGCGCGCGATACACACGTCAGGTATATGTAAACCTGTATTTTCGAGCGTAGCTTTTCTCGTGTACTTATCGACGTATGTATATCATTCAAAAAAAAAAAAAAAAAAAAAAAAAATCGCTATGGACATATCCCACCCAGAATGCATCCTACTTAGGCGAGCGTGTGAGCTGTAAATAAATTGTGAATACTGCTGGAGAGGATAAGAAAACGACCCTCCGAACGTGATGGTTCAACATTGAAATCAGAAGAATCGATTGACCCTAACTTGTGCTCTGTTTTCCCTCGAAAATTTCAGTGCATTCACAAATACACGCGCGCACACGTGATACTCTATTTAATTAATACGCCATATCTTATATATAACTATGAGCCGAAGGCAGTTATGCGGAAAGATGTTAATTAAAATTTGTTTTAAATATTTTAAAGAGCAACTTTGAAGGCGTGGCATTTAAATCACACGACACCATCTGCGTTTGAAGTAGCGTTTTTAAGAACTTTTTCTCTCGGCTGGTGCGAAAACGAAATTAATGAGTGAGTCGTACGTCTGATTGTTACCACCCTTTATCGAGCAGGGGCATAATTAGTTCATAGGGTTACCCTGAAGCTTTCATCGTCCTACATATCATAGGGAAACAAAGAGGAAAGACACGTTTCTTTTTCTAAATAAAGAAATATTAAGAAGAAAAATAAATAAATAAAAAGTAGACGGGCCTATGAACATAAAGGAGAGAATTTGCGAGCCCTTGATATGCCGACTTGTACTTAGGATCACGAAAAGACGGAGAACGAGCGGAAATGCGTTTAGGGGATAAAACAAATAAGACAAACTGGGCCTCACAACAATGTATTAATTGTTAGAGAAGTGAACTGTCGATCGTACGGTCGAGACGAACGAGAAGACACGCTTTTAGATTTAGTCGCAGCTTCGACCTAGACCCGAAAGTCGATCGGGAAGCACGTCTTGTACTTTGAGCAAGAATTTCCTTTTTTTTTTCTCGCTACGATAGCATCGTTTTATTTTTATTTTATATATATTTTTTTTTTTTAGACGTACCGAACGGTAGCGAAAACACGAATAACATGAAAATCCTGGCGATTTAACTGAAATTTTCGTCGAGAAAAATTTCACGGAATGCTGCAGCCTGAATTTTTTTTTAAATAACAAATACACTCAACTTTTTCTTAATATTTCAAAAGATTTTTAAAGAAAATAAGCGAAAATCTACATTCGCTTGCAGGATTATTACGTCAGTAAATAAATTCCTACAAGTCGATTTTTATACGTCGCGATTCTACGATTAAAAACGATGAAAAAAACCCTACTATAAAATAATTTCCGTGATTATTAATAGCGACGCAGGAATTAACGCCGCGGCCAAATTTCTACACACTTTAGCGACTTAAAATCTGAATCGGGTTGAATCCAAATCGACCCCCCAGTACAAATAAAATTCTAAATTACGTCATTAACATTCTACTCGGGCCGCCGATCTTCGTTTTTCATTTCGTTCGGCGTGCAAGCTCGCGCACAAATCTAATGACTTCCAATTAACGCGAACGGAGCCGAGGCATACAACCGTTTTCAACGATCGGAATTTTTCTACTTCACCTACTTCTTCCAATTTTAATAAGAATTTTACTAAGAAAACAAGCGTCGACTATTCTTATGACTGTAGAAGAACAATTCGGCGTTATCGCCGAGACAACGAGCGTCACCTTCGTCACAAATTTGATCGGCGACGATCCTTAATCTTCTTACTCATTACTCGTTTCGCGCGAACGTCACTTATCACGGCATTATTCATTTTTCGCGATCGTTTCCCGCGCGCTTTGCGGCGCATGAAATGAAACGCCCGTATCGTTTAGCCGCATCGAGAAGAACACGAGCACAGAGACGCGTTCGTTCTCCCGTAGACATCCTATATCAATGCGTGAATCATTGCGAACTATATCATTATCGATCATAATCGCGGAGAGGAGAGGCGAGGGACGAAAGATTGATTACTCTTACAATTAGTGCTTATAAGGAGAAGCCTGTAAAACTCTCTGTTAGCCGAGGATTCAGACATAGTGCGAATGTACAACCACCAGTTATCAAATGTATCATACACGACCGCCGGAGAGGAGAAATATGCAAGACGTTCATTACCGTCGAGGATCTAAAACTATTTTCGATCGATCCTTCCTATTCGCATACTCGTAATTGGAATTTTTTCCTTTCGACCCAAGTCGCGCCAAGTTTGATGGGAAATAAGAAATGACCAAAAAAAAGAAAAAAAAAAAAAAATAAAAATATTGAGAGTAGCATAACGATAAGTACAATAATACAATAAATATCCAGAGATATCGGGGACTGCAAAATAGAATTATTTTCTATATAATTAGAAGTACTCTGGAAATTAAATATCCCGTTTCTTACGTATAATTGTAAAGTTCTGTTTGTTATACGATATAACGGTGAACTGTGGAATATAAAATAAAAAGAAAAAAAAATATAAAGAAAAAAAAAAACGTACGAGAGACTCCATTCATTACGAGTGAAACGAATTAACGATGCATTGCTAATATAAATTCATTAAATTTAAGTACCCAACGCCGTCAAATTCTTTTGTAACGGATTTTTATATCAGACTGCTAATTATATTATAATATCAGTTGTAATAATTGTACGGAATACAAGGATGATGTGCACGCTATAAAGATTGCAACTGCGAAAAACAAAGGTTTGAAGTAAATCCTGGTTATCGGCGAGTAATCGACGTCTACGAGATTAAACGACTATAGCTGTTAATGTATATTGAAGGAGCGAAAGAAATAGAGAATGCGTCTGACGAGAGAATGCGAGATAAGTGGCGAGTAAAAGTGATCGCGAGGAAAAGTAAGAAAAAAGAAAAAAAAGAAAAGAAAAGGAGAAAAAAAGAAATACAAAGGCAGAGATAAAACTGCACCGATTGAGCGATTAGATCGTTCTGCGAATTGAAAATTCTAAGTCTACAAATATATTTATGACGGAGAGAGAGAAAGACAGAGACGGGAAAAACGGAATGCGTGGGCGACACGGAAGATATAGACAAATATAAAAATATAAAAGAATACGAGGAAGGTATAAATATGACAAGGAAAATTAATAAGCGAGAACGGAAAAAAGGAAAGCGAGATAAAAAATGAAATTAAGAGAAGTGATCCTTGGGGTACTTAAAAACGACGGTGTAATGTAAAACGGCGAGCGAGTGTGTCTATCAGTATTTACAAAGTAATCGAGAACTATTGTCGCGACTTAGATAAAGATTGCCAGCATTTAATAATTTTACTTGGGTCTTTAAACCGAAACTGCATCATTAAAAGTATACAAAAAATTAAAAGAAGCGAGAGAGAGAAAAGGAGAGAAAGAAAGAGAGAGAAAAGGCGAAGATATATGTGGGCGCAAGAAAAATTGAGAGCGAGTGGGGCGAACGAAGAATCATAAGTTAAAAAAAAGAGAGAGAAAAGAGAGAACGACTATCGTTGATCGCTATATCAAGCAAGTAGATGTATATTTAAACGAAAAAAAAAAAATAGTAGCGTGTCGGTATATTAGCGTTATAATTGCGAGGGTGCGTCGCCGCGTCTCATGCCAGATCATTGGCCGCTTATGCGAACCGATAATACGTGAAAAAGATAAAGAAAGAAGTAAAGGGAGATAAAAATAAAATATGCAAATTATTCGAAGGATGAGGCTCGATCGATTGCGTGTTGTGCGTGTACGAATACGTAAAAACATGCGTCGGTAAACGAGATATACAAATGCGTCAATTGTAAATTATGCGTTCAGCCTTAACGCGAACCTTAGAAGCTTCGGTTCTTCTTGAAAGTTTACGAATTAAAATGCGACAAATGTTTAAATATCTAGCTTATCTAGTTTGTTATTATAGCGAGTGATAATTGTCTCGCTACATGGCTCGCGCTGGACAATGTCTAGAGAGATATTAAATTCTTTTAACGATGACAAGTTAAAGTTTATAAAGTAATTTTATAATATACGCAAGAAAATATTTTGTTAAAAAAAATTATAATAATTGGAAAATTTATTAATTTACTTATCGTTGATTTTGATGTTTCTAGGATAATTCTGCTTAACCTGAATTTAACGATAAGCCTCGGGATCAAGTTTCCTCCAGGCTTGTGTAGATTGAGAAAAAGATAACCGATGAACAATCGCCGGGAAACATTGTTAAGGCTGAACGCATCTCGAGAAAGTGCAAGAGCGCAATGTGTGGATACTAGTTGACTTTAACACCAAAGAAACGAAGAGATTTTCTTGCAATACGAAAAAATTATATCTTTATAGGCTCTTCTACGATAAGTTAATTGTCTCACATGTTTTAACGTAACGAGAAAAAAAAAAAGAAAAAAAAGAAAAAGAAATCTATTCTCTGAGCGAGCGATTCGTAAAAAATGTCTTGCGACGCGCAGAGATGTAAATTTCGTTTTAGATGAAATTTTAGCGTATTGAACGTTCGGTTAAATTTTTTTTTTTTTCTTCGTCGTTACTGTTATTGGGTTCGTTAAGTTTGACGATTTGGAAGCTGCGTTTCGTTGCGAGAAGAAAATCATCAGTCGGGAAAATTGTTGCCGTCGCGGACGCTCGGATGACTGATTTTTTTTTTTTCTCGATTGTTAATTTGAATGAGCTTTGTCGAATATATCGCGGGCGACGCGATATATCTAGGACTCCAGTTTCGCTGTTAAGCGGCGCTTAGATCGGCGTTGGAATTCGCGCCGGTCCAGCGCGCGGATTGACGATGCGCGAACAAGCGTTAGCCGATTATAAATATATATATATAAATAAAATATAAAGAAAAAGAATCAACAGTAGTTATAGTAGAGCGTAACAACTTCAAAGGGGTAATACTACCGTTGTTCCGTTAATTGTTTTCATAGATTTTATTGCATCGCGACCGCGTCGAGTCATCCGCGATCGGGAAGCAAGCACAAAAGTAAAAAAAAAAAAAAAAATTGCTCCTAAATCGCGGGAATGATTAACTTAGCGCCGTATTTTTTTTTCTTTTTTTTTTAATAAAGTAACAACACGCACTGCAATGTCAATGATGCTGCTTGATCATGACCGGCGTTCGATCGCCTGAAATCGGAACTGGTTATGCTCGACAGTCGCCAAAATTAATAATATTCTCAAGTTCGAAAAGAGAAACACTTAAAAATTCGAACGTTTCGTTTATTAAATACATTTCGACGTGCAACTTTCTTAGCGCCATTTATAAAATAAAAAATAATCACGCCGTCAAAGTAAAAAAAAAAAATTAAAAAGAAATGTTACGTTTAAATTAACAAGATTTGATTCGAAGTAAAATTAAAATTCATAATTAAACCTAATCATATTTTACGAATAACACAAGTGCGGCGTGAAATAAAAAAAGATTTCAAGCAGCGAAAGGCACGTTGATTTTTCACCAAAGCGGCGCGTTCGTTTACAAAAAGCTAAAATAACCCGGCGGTCGTTTGCGCGAAATAAATCAAGGGATTGATAGAGCTCATAGATGACTATTTTGCAGGAGAAAAACTTTCTCAGTGTCCCGGTTACGAGCGGTCGCGCACGATCGACGGATTTAGTCAATTAGAGAATCCTTTGAAGTATTTCCCACGCAGGCGACTGCGACGGGCTCCCCCCCCCCGGAGATTAAAAGAAAAAAAAAAGAATAAAAAGATGAAAGATATATAGATATATATAGATAAATGTATAATGTAGTATATATGTCGGATGTACACAGGCACATGTAACAATATCGAGCGCTTTTGAAGGGATCGATCGCGTGAGAACGCGCACGCGACGCGGCCGCGGCTAGCCAGGACTATTTTTCTAAGTTGCAAAGTATAATAAATTAACGACGTGTTGCATTATCGTTACTAGAGTATATTATAATGTATATTGATATTTTAACTAGGCGAGATAAGTATGAGATAATGTTACGAGCGAGTAATATAACGAGACTATATATCATTAATAATTATCATGGGATTGTCCGCGCGATTCCGGCGGGTGATCGCGTTTGTAGCAGAGGTTCGCGGCGTGCGGTCGATGCGCGTGTGACGCGCGCGGCGCAATTAATTAATCGGACGCGAGGTGATCGCGGGGCGAATCGACGAGGTGCGAGACGAACGAGCGGCGCTGGTCGAGCAACTGCTAAAGGAAAGTAAAACGGAGAAGCGTTCGAGCGGCTTTGTCGATTCGTATTAATGCGAGAGAGAGAAAGAGAAGCGAAAGAAACTGTAGTGGAATAAATGGGAGTAATTAAAAGGAATGCGTGTACGTAGATGAGCACGAGGACGACATGTGAACGCGTATGTGCGTGCGTGTTGCGTGTATGTGTGGCCGCGGATGTGAGCGAGCGAGAGAGGGAGCAATGCATAAGCGTGTGTCGTTCTTCGACCGCGAAGAGTAATAAAAGAAAAAAAGAAAAAAAAAAAAAATCGTTCTGTCACCTCACCTATATTATACAATATCATAATAATATGCTGCCATACGATATAAATATATGTCTACGGTAAGGAGTATATTAATAAAACATTACAAATAAATATGTTATAAGTGACCGTCTGCTACGTCTGCGCCCTTCTTCGTAAATCCCGCCACGAAACTTACTTCCCTTGATTTAAGTATTTTAATAAATTATAAGTCTACGTCAATTAATCCTCATAAATTAAAAATATCTTAATCTCGCGGGAAATTAATTATTTTCAACTCGCGAGTAATGCAATCTCCAGTTTGCCTATTTTATATTAAAAAAAAAATATTTAAAAAAAAAAGTAAAAGTGTTAAATCTGCTTTCACATATTTATTATCCGAATCAATTGTTTTGAAAGAGGTACGAGTGGACTTTTACGCGGGTTACTTCGAACGGTGTAAATGCGGTAAATAGTTACGAGCAAAGCTGTTCATAATATATATTTAACACGTTTTCAGATTATGTAATTTGAGTAGATACTCTTGCATCGCGAAATTCACTCAACCGGTCCTGGAAAATTTAGCCGAAGATAATCGACCGTATCGACGCATAAAATAAATTCTTATTTTATAGACACGTGTTTTAAGTTTACTTTGCTTTCTTGATTCGTAATGACGGATCGATCGCTTAATTATAATTTTATTTTACGTAGGAAAAAAAGACGCGTACGCGATTTAATCTGTTCAGTCGCTCGCCTACAGATGAGATTAATCTCGATTTGTTTTCTATTTTGTCTCGTGTATTTAAGTGTTACGCGAGAGAACGTGTCGCTTGTAGTTTATTTTAGTGAAAGCGATGTATCGGCGCACATTCAGCTTCGCGCACGCAATTTCTGTTCATACTGGAGGATGGTGTGACATAGTTGCATCACGTCAACGCACCCGCGTTATTCAGCGAAAGTGAGCCATGCGCCAATGTCGCGGAACTTAAACGCGATAATTAATAATCAATCGACGCGACGCGCGTCTAAATTTCACATTTTTAATTCGACTAATCAACAGACGCGAGGAATTAATTTACAAATAAAAAAAGGGAAACATTTTTCAAACTTGAATTATTTTCAAAACTCGGGCGTCGTCTTCTAAATTTTCTGGCATTTTTTTAGAAACGCGAAATTAACAGAATAAAAAAAAAAAAAAATAAATAACGCAAGTCGAAATTGAAAAGAACAGCGAGGGAAACTTGAAAAGGACAGCGAAATAAACGATATGAAATAACGAATCTCTGTCGCGAATTTCAAGTGAACTCAGTCTAATGTTAGAGCAGTCGTCAGGCTCTGGCAAGCGGAAAGGTAATTGCGCAAAAAGAAGGTTACTCATAGAAGGTACGCTTTCTACAGGTAGAGCTCGCCCGGCTCTGGGCGAGCCTGACGGTAGGCAAACAAAAACCGCGCTGCGTTTGATCGCGACAGAAACGCGAGGCATTTCGACGGGAAAGGAAGAGAAATAAGAGGAAGAAGACTCGGCGTAGGGCGCGAGAGAAAGCGAGGAGAAACGGGATGTAACCATCTCGACGAAGTGCACGAGGTTTCAACGATTCCGCGGCAAGATGCGGCTAGTCGAAGTTTATCGCGCTCCGTTCGCGTTGCTGATAACGACCGCTCTTATCACGTCGATCGCCGGCAAACTGCAGCCTGGTGAGTACCCTGACAAGTGCCACGGCAAACTGGTTTTGCTTTTTCGGGATAACGACGTGACAACGGATTTCGCAGAGAAAAAAATTTATGATACGAGAGTGGAACATTTAATATTTATTAAAATCGTATAATTAAAAAAATAGTGCCGTCGGTAAAATATAAATTTAACTATGAATCTCTCTATCGAGACAATTGCGTTTATTGCCTAATTTTTTTATCAACTAACGGCGGAATAATTTATAGATAATTGTTACGTAATTAATTGCTCTAGACTGCACACGCGTATACGACTCGCTAGGAATAAAATATGACAATGTTCCCGTCGAGGAATGTCATACGGAAATATGAAAAAAAATCACGGGAATCAAATACCGTAAGCAAACCGTGTGTGTGCAAAATAAATATTCGCACGTTAGAGACATCGGCGTACTTTGCACTTTAAAATCGCATTTACATACGGCACACTTTCACAGCGCAACTATTATGATAGGATTGCATATTACAATATTGTGATTGAAAATGTAAATTGTGCGAGCGCAGGCTTTAGTATCTGTCCGCGCGAAAATCGTACTGAGCCGATGCTGCGCGAATAATTTAATACTGCTCTTGGTGAAAGTGAAATGTAAGTGGGACGTTCACGCAGGAAAAAATATGGTCGTCAATAACACGCGAATTATACGCGGGATTATAATTTTTGGTTAATTGTACTGTTCGTACAATAAGCTTTAACGTTGAAATAATAGCGCATGCATAAAGAAAAAATTATTAACTCACCGGTTCGATGCGCAGCGGCGGAGTTACGGCAACAGAATTGCAGTACTGTAACATAAAAATGAGAAAAATATTATAGAGACGGTCAGAATAATTTCTATAAATTAAAAAAAAAAAATTTTACGCGTTTCTAATTTTTTTTTCTAATTAAACAATAAGAATAAAATTATATTTAAAAGATTTTTAGTAAATTAAAATTGGAAATGTAAGTTTTCTTTCTTTATTCATTTTTTAATTTAATATTTTGTTACCGAAACAATAAAATTATTTAAATAAATTACAAAGAAGTATTAATTTTGTGTAAAAGAAAAGGACTGATATTTACCTTCCCGTTGCTCCGCCGAAGCATGTTGCCCTTCCTGGGCCTCCTCCTCCTCTCAGCTGGGACGTGACGAGTCATCCTTCCGCGGAATGGAACTCGCGAGATCCGCCCGGTGATTTTAATCGCGAAAGCTAATTATATAACACTTCTCGATTTTGCAACGATTCGCACGACACTACTGGCGGCACTCCCGAAAAAAATTCGACCGACGAACCGGCTACGGTTCGTTTCATTGATATCGGCGACGAACGCGGTTGCTTCAGTTTGCTTAAACCAAAAAGATAAAGTTTTGGTTAGAATTTTTTAATGTAAAATAATTTTCTTTAACGTAAAAAAAAAATAATTTTTAGCATAAAAAGTGTTGCTTTAATTTTTTTTTATAATACGTAATATTTAAATTAAAAAGCAGTAATTAATTTTCTAAAAGTAAAATATTGTATCTCTTGTTTCTTTTTTTTTTTTGCAGTTAAATTACTCGCGGCGCGAAACCGCGCTGTGCTAAGACGAATTGCTATCGCTCGCGAGGAGAAGTCTAAAGTTTGTTACGGTAAAATATTATCTTTATTTTAAATACGAAAATAATAAGTTAACAAAAAAGATATTTGATCCAGATAAAATGTCAAATATTGCAGATCTAGTCGGCTGCTTTGCCGACCCGCCGCCGCATTTATCGATAAAACGCCCGCCCGAGCATCCTAATTTTATCCAAACCAAATTCTATCTCTATTCACGCGCGGAACGACATGAACCGAAACTCCTGGAATACGGGGACAACTTAAAATCCATCGAGCATTCCCACTTTAACGTCAGCAAACCTCTCAAAGTATTGATACATGGCTTCAAAGGCAGCGGAAGCGATGCCGGCACGATGCTTGCCATTAATTTACTTCTCGATATAGTAATTTCCAGCAATTTATTACTCTTACAATTTAATCAAAATTATTTTATTTTTATTTAAAAAAAAAATGTCAAGCCGCCGCTTTTCAAAATCTTCAAAACTTTATTCAATCCCGCGCGCAGGAAGACGCAAACATAATTATTTTGGACTGGACGAAAGGAGCGGGCACTACTTATGGTGCCGCAGTGGCAAACAGTGAGCTCGTCGGTCGACAGTTGGCCCTAATACTTTTGGACGCGGTCAACTTGGGAATCAATCCTACCGACATCCACGCGATCGGTTTCAGTCTCGGCGCGCACGTGGCCGGCTGCGCCTCGGAAGTATTGAAGACCAAGAATCTACTGTTGGGCCGCATTACAGGCCTCGACCCGGCGTCGCCCTTCTTCAGGCATCATCTGTTCAGGGAGAAATCGAGAAAACTGGACGCCACCGACGCCCGCCTCGTCGACGTCATTCACACCGACGGTTCTCCGGATTTCATGGACGGCTTTGGATTACTTAAACCGATCGGGCACATCGACTTTTTTCCTAACGGTGGCAGAGAGCAACCCGGTTGCACGGACATCAAGAACTCGGTGGTGGTCAGTCGCAAAGGTGAATTAAAAATGATCCGAGCGCGTTAAATATAAATAAAATAATGCAACTAAATTATGCGCGCTGTGTCGTTTCGTTACATTTGACGAAAGTTTTTTTTATATTTTAATTTTTAAATAATAAAATATAAATAATATTATTTAATTACAAAGCACATTTGTTCTTATTGATTAAGAAATAAGTTATCCCTTTTTTTTTTTTTCGTTCGCATTTAGAAAATGTACTGGATAAAAATATAGCATGCAGTCATATTAGAGCTCTGCTGCTCTACATAGAGAGCATCCGCTCGCAAAATGAGAAATGCAAATTTACCGCATGGCCTTGTCCTAAAGGCGGGATATCTTATGCGAAAGGAATATGCTTCCCTATGGAGTCAACAAATTGGAATCAAGAGATGGGTTACGCGGCTAATCGCGGAGCTCTGGGGATCTATTACCTGGCGACCAGAGCTGAACCACCGTTTTGCGGTATCAAAACACAAAGATAATTATACCTTTATTGAAGTAAATGTATTAAATATTGCTAGGAGAACATTACTGCCATCAACTCATTAATTAAACTTGAAAGGTATACTATTATAAAATTTAAAAAACCTTGCGATTATAGGTCAACCAGTGAGAGCATCATTAACGACGTCTGGTGACATACTAAAAACATCCGGTACATTGTTTCTCAAAATCTTCCTCGACAATTCTACTACGCTCTTTAGAATCACATGCACGTAAGTAAAAAAATTGCTTGTGCGAAAATAACGTTAAGTATTCAATCGTGATCTACGTCACATAGTAATATAAATATCATGAGCTTTAAATATTTAAAAAATTTAATTTGCATTTAAGCAAAGTGAATCACCCATTTAATATTCCGTATTTTCAAGCTTGCCCAAACCGACAAACGAACAAATGGTGTTTTATGACATCGCGGCGTTAGACTTCAACGCGCTGACAGAAAATATTACATCGATCGACGGTGTTATCTCGTATCACCGCTCTACTAAAAATACTGAGGAAGACGCGGATCCGGATGCGGACGTAATATTATTTAATAAACTGGCGATTGAAGATCGTAAGGGCAACAGGTAAAAATTCTAGTTATTATATTTAATTATTAAGAAAAAGAATTAATTTTCTATCGCGTCTCATAAGTTATATATTCGTTTCAAAGCGGAATACGATATGTGCTTATAGTAACAATTGATTAATTTTTTGTTTATTAATAGGTGGGAATATTGTACAACCAACACCGCAATAAATTCGCACGAGATGCACATAGAGTTTAAAAATGAAAGCTGCACGTATTTGTAATATACATATATCTCTGTCAATTTTATATTATCAAATAAAAGCGGTCCACGTGCGATTAAAATAAATCTCGACTTTTCTTTCCCTACAATTATTTTCTTACTTTAAATGTATGAGTTACGCAACACATTTTGCAAGTTATTTAATGAGATTGGAATAAAGTTGACTTCGTCACTCACCTGATACGATGGGCAGCAACACAGGAATATTCCGCTGTTGTCCGATGACCTTTCCTTGTTTTGGCTCTCCGGCTTCGTTGTCTCTCACGGCACTTGTTCTTGCAGCGAAGAACAGCCGCACGCGACTCCTCTGCACAGAATTTCCGCTGTTGTCCGATGACCTTCTCCTTGTTTTGGCTCTCCCTCGTTGTCTCTCACGGCACTTGTTCTTGAAGCGAGGAATAGCCGCGCCCGATTCCTTTGCACAGAATTTCCGCACTCTGATGAGGTTGAACAACGTCGATCTGTAAAATACAATTAAATAAATTCTAATTAATCCGCTGTTCAATGTACTGCGTTTCGAAAGATAATTATTACGAGCATGTAGATAATTTAATTTAATTTTTTTTTCTATGTTAAATTAATTACAGTATTTAATAAGAGAGTAAGTCGTCACCTTGGAGTTGACGCGACGTCGCTCGATGCCTCCTGAGTCTTTTCCTCTCCTTCCATTGATCCTCCAGGCTTCGATCCTCCAGGCTTCGATCCTCCAGGCTTCGATCCTCCAGGCTTCCTCTTCATCGTCGTTCCTCCGCGGAATGTGCGTATCTGAATCAAGGTCGATCGAACAATCACAACGCTCTTCAACTCTCTCGACGCATTTTTCTGCTGGAAAAGGCAATGCGAAAGGTGATTATTCCCCGGATCACGACTCGCATACGTGCACGACGCGGCTTCGGGAACGAATGTACGAGCGCAATCAAAATGGCGTCAGGGTACGCGAAGACAACTTCACTCGACTATCGCTCGACGCCAGAAACCGTAGCTCTGACGTCATGAATTGCGAACGTACCCTTCGCTTCCCCACTCGCGCCGCGAGCTCATTAAACGAATCCCGGCCGAGAATCACGATAACTGACCGAAAAATATTCACCGCGAGCAAATTTCGTCCGGGAATATAATCGTCGCTTGGCCGAGCGTTTCCCTCGCACCGAATAAATCTTCTAGAACGTACATACTTTATCACTTACTTCCGGCAACTCGCCTACACGTTACTCCAATAAAACCGAAAAAGTACACACGAACTTTGGCTACTTGAATATGCTCGCGTTACTATTAACTCGTCGGAAAATCTAATACGAAATCTGCACGCAGATACGAGCGCCGTTTCAAACCGTCGACGAGGTAAGCGAGCTCTAAAGCCTCGCTAAGTAAACTGCAGATATCTGAGTATATACCTGAGATGATACCTGCTTCAATACGCTTGATAATCGCGAGCCAATTGCGTCTGCAAGTCGATGAGATTGAGATAATTCACTTCCGAGTCGCGACAACGTTCGACGTCCTTCCGGGTCTACGTGCGGTCGAGTAATGAGATGGAAGGGGACGGCTCGAGTTGCCGGCTACGACGGAGCCCGAAGCTCGGCGGGTCCGCCCGAAGTAGCGGCGGCCGGGGCCCTTGGCCGCTGCCTGGCTCGGCCGAGGCAGCAACACGTTACGCCATCTCGACCTTGGCTAAATAACCATACCATGCTCGCTACTAATGCTACAATAACAAACAGCCGCAACACCTTAAAATATTTCCACAGCCTATGAAATACATATACATATTATTTTGTCGCTTAGAATATTTTGCTTTTCAATCCTTGTTACTGATTTTGATTGTTTTACATCTTAACTTACTTAACTTACATTAACATTACTCTTTAAATCTTTTTATAACTTTTGTTTTTTTTTTAAGAAGGAAAGAACATAAATCATATGCGAAATAATTATGTACAATAATTGTCGTCTTTCTTTCGACTTTTGGAATGTAATCTCTTTACGACTTTCCTTTTCTTTTTATAAATAAAACTTAATAATTTTTGCGTCATTGTATAAAAATGTAGAGTTGAATATTTGATCTATGATATCGTACAGCACGTGTATCTTATTTATTTTAATTATTAAAAACGTTTTTACGTACGATGAGAGAATTAATGCTAGTAATTTGTTGCAAAATCTCGCTTTTTTCATGCATATTAATATAAAATTACACACGTATAATTCATGTTCGAGTTTAATTAAAAATATTCGAATTGGAGCACACAGATGGCACTGATATGATGATTTTCTCCGTTTTCCTCTTTCTCTCTCTGAGAGTGCTCGGGCATGCTTCGTTCATAACCTTAAAAATAGCCGTAGTAACAAACAGACACGGTGCCTCCGGCATTAATAAGATGAACAAGCATGTCTGCATGGAAAAAGCGAGAAGCAGACACATATTATAACGTAGCGATTCCTTAGGTGCCTTATGACAATGAGCCATATCGTGATCGTGCGTGCCTTTAAGCTGGGCGACGAGACCAGCTGTTCGAAATTAACTAGAGATTGCGTCATGTCTTCCCTCGGTGCCACATTTTGCGGGATGCTGTTCAAGGAAATCACGTTCCAGCTCATCATCTTGCTGGCCGCGATAATGTTCATTTTCTTTGGCATGCCTCTGACCATCTGCTTGTCGGTGGTACCTGTGGTCATAGCGTTGACCTATGCCGGCACGTATGTCAGTTTTGCTGCTAAGCTAACCGAGATCGACACAGAGGTGGCTAACATTCCTAGGTAACGTATCAAAAGCTTTAGTTTAATCACAAGTTTGAAAAGATTATTTAATAATATTTTAATGTCTTTTGTTCTTAGGCTTTATATGTCAAATGCTTTCTCATGCTACTGGGTCGCCGAAGCATTTGAACCTTACCTAATGACACAGCATCCCAAGGAAGTTTATTATACAATAATGACGGAAGAACAGTTTTATCAAGCCAACGTCGATGTGTCGTTACAGGCTAAGAAGATTGTAGGAACTGTTGGCTTATGTAAAAGTTACCGGCTTGACAGGAGCGCTTGGATAAAGAGGCTGTGCGTGCATGAAGGATACCGAAGGAAAGGTATAGCATCGTGCCTGCTCAATGTCGCTGTGCAATTCGCAATCGATGCTGGATACAGTTGCGCTAACATCGTCGCTTCCGAATATACCGAAGAGGGTAGAGAACTGTGCCTTAAAAAAGGATTTGAGCTTAAGCAAATGTATCACAAGTCCATCCTAGGATCATATATAACGATATTAATGTACGAGTTAACATATCGGATCAAGCCTACTCAAGACGATTACGCGCCTAGAATGGACTTTGTAAAAGAGTTTTTAAATCAATTTCAATGATATATTTCATATAATAATACGCTTAGTGTCATCCAAATTTGTTAGATATTATAATATTTTGTTGTATATATCATAGAACTTTATAAAACATATATAAAAGTAGAAATATAAGGTATATTTTTCTCAAATATTTTTGTTCATGGCTATCTGATACGTATGAATTTCTTTACCTTCCCAATGCTGATTCTTCACTGTCGACAGAAACCTAAAAGTTATTTAATCTTGCAATTAATTTCACACAGTAAACCGGAGGTGAAAATACATTACGATACTTTTTTTTTTTTACTACTCACTTTTCTCGTATTTCTTGCAGCAGTGCTTTTTCTTTTTCCGATATTCCGTTTTGCGTTACATCTAAATTCATCTGCAACTGCTTCGTGCTTTGTATGCCAACTAAATTAGTGTCTACATCCAAGTACTGCATGGAATGCCATATCGCCAATTTGCCGAGTTCCACATCATGTTCCTATAATTTATAACGTTATTTTTTTTTAATGGACAATAAAATATGAATATCCCATTACTCGTATCACAATTGAACAATAATGCGCTTTTTAAATAAACGACCGTATTGTTAACGAACCTTACAACATTGTGCGGCATTTGCACATTGTTTCTTTGTCTCGTCGGCAGCCGGGTGCCAGTTCGGTGGACCGTTATTCGTTAAAAGACCCATACACGGTGTGGCAGCATTAATTACACCGATCTTGTGCTTCTGAAAATCGATAATTAAATCGTTAAATTAAAAATCTGGCATTAGACGATACAAAAAAAAATTACTCACTTTAAAGAATGGAATATATTCCAGTAAAGCATCGTCTATGAGAGTTAGTCTTGAGTAACTTAAAATGCAGGCTATATTTATATTACTCTTTTCAATGCATTCTTTCAACACAGATACCGGATATCCGGTTAAACCTATATATTTCGCTTTGCCCTCAGCTACATACTTCGACAGTTCTGGCAAGGTTTGCGTGATTATTACGTCTAACGAAGGTGCAAATTCAATATCATGAACCTGTAAATTTTATCACAAGCAATCAATTACTTCACCAGACTTTTACTTGTATAAAATAATTTGTAAAATGACAATCAAATAAAATATATATTTCACCTGAATAACGTCTATGTAATCTACTCCCAATAATTCCAAGCTCTTCTTAAAACTCATCCGAGTTTTCTCGACGGTGAAATCAAACATGTTGTCGTAATCCAGCTCGTATCTTCCCACTTTTGTCGCGATGTAGTAAGCTTCCCGCGGAATGCCTTTTAACGCCTACGTAAAATACGTAAAATATTAATTCGGATGCGAAAGAGAAACTGATCTTTTTCATTATTCTTATCTTACCTTACCCACTACTGTCTCGGATCGACCTTGGCCGTACCATGGTCCGGTATCGATATAATTGACGCCCCGCTTTATTGCCTGGCGTATGGCTTCGATAGCGTCCGCCTCGTCGTACGTGCTACGGTAATATAATTATGAAATATCGTGCCGTTAAATGCGTAAACGCTCGCGCGAGTAATAAAGATAAAAAATAATAAATATTACCCGTAATGACAACCGAGCGGGCCGCAACCAAAAGACAATTTGCTGACGAGCATCCCGGTCTTCCCGAGCTCTTTGTACTCCATAGCTTTTACAGCTTCGGGATCGTGAAAGCCCTCAACGTAGGTGGGAGGAAACATTTTTGATCTGAGGGAAGAAAATGAATAAAATTAATGTACAGGCGAAATTATTTGAGGATAACTTCGGCCGGTTGTCCGAACTCGACTGTTGTATCGTACGTCATACGTGGCCGGTCAGCCGGTGACTTATATAACGCATTATCTCGCGACGTGTTGCCATCTCGCAATCAAAGTTAGCTCGATAGAACGTAATGCAATACCAATCACTGGTATTACAGATTAAACAAAAACTTGTCGCGCGTAAAACTCGGCTTTGTCGACAAATTTACATGAAAACTTGCTTCTCTATTTTTCTCATTTTGCAAATTTACATAGAAATTAACTAAGAATTAGAATGCATGAACAAAACGTTGTTTACTCTCGAGCCGAATATTCATCGTAATATTATTTTTTTTTTTTACATGTATATAAATCTAAATTTTGATATGTTTTTTTTAAATAATTTCCCTCGCCGTGTGCGCGCGAAAAAATATTTTTATAACACTAGATTAATTACTATCTTAACATTTAAGAAGATTTATTTAATTTAGAACGTACAAACGCAGTCTTCTGGCTTTCTTCGAGCTTGTATCCGCGAGTTTATTACCTGTCGCATTTTGAAAGGATCCGCGCGTTGAAAATAACGCCTTGTGGCGCCTTGTGGCCCCCTTGTGGCGCCTCGCGACGTCTCGCGACCAACTTCGAGAAGAAAAGTTCGCGCGCGCGAATCGCCAGTCGTTCTCTTCTCGCGTCGAGCTTCGCGTTTCTTTTAACCTCGTTAGTTTCATCGCGGGAATACTCTGTAATTTCGGTGCGGCCCAGCTTCGAAGTTACGCACTGGGCTTTGTTCGATTGCCGGCGCAAATAATATAATGAAATTAAGTATCTGGGCGGCGGGAAGTGGGAGGCTGGCGGCCCGCAATCATCGAAGATCGGTGACTAAAGTCGACGCCATTAGCGTAGCCATTACCCGGCTTTGTTCGACGAAGCTACTAAACGCATCGAAAATTTCGTGAAGGAATCGCGGTACCCTATTTCTCGTAAGTATGACTTTTTATCGTTTCTACGAGTCGAAAGTCGATCGCCTGAATTCGGATGGAATCAAAGCACGGATGGATGCTAGCTGGTGGAAAGAACAGGCCCGAGCGCGACGACCGGCTTCGGTCGTTTCTTTCTAACAAGTTCAAGCCGTCTTTCTCGCACTCGAGACGGCGTCGTCAAGTGAGTACCGTCGCGAGAATATCGTCGTTTCTCCCCCATCTGAGGGGCACGGGGGTGTTCGGTGGACATATGTTTTTTCGATCGCTCGTTATCTCGCTAGAAATCAGTCCCGACAATGTCGGGAAAGTCCTCGCGAACGTTAGTCGGTCGTTCGGAAGAAACGGATCGAGGCTCTCGACATTTTGTTTCAGAAGGAAGAAGAAGCAGCCACTCGGGCTTGCAACCGACGTCGATCCCCCTTGCCCCCCTCCTCCTCCCCCCTCACTTTGGTTACGGCGTGAAACGAAAGAACGTCGACGTATATTTTTCTGTTCTATTGTTGCCGTTCGCAACGGAAGCGGGATCTCGCGAGTATCGTAGAACTTCGCATATATCACCCTAATTTTTATTAACTTTGCAGATAAACGAAAGATATTGAAGGATGAATTTACGGCGAAGGTGTTATGAATCTACTGATAAAACAAGCACAGGATATCTTAGTTTGTGCTTATTACGGCAACTTGGAGAACTTTGTTTGAACTTATCTTTTACCTGCTGTTGCCCTACTAGTGGAAGTCAAAAATGTCGTCTCCGAAACGGTGAGTTTTTTTTTTTACATGTATATAAATCTAAATTTTGATATTTTTTTTTTAATAATTTTCCTCGCCGTGTGCGCGCGAGGGAATATTTTTATAACGCTAGATTTATTACTATTTTAACATTTGAGAAAATTTATCTAATTTAGAACGTACAAACGCAGTCTTCTGGTCTTCTTTGAGCTTGTATCCGCGAGTTTATTACCTGTTGCGTTTTGAAAGGACCCGCGCGTTAAAAATAATGCCTTGACGCGCCTTGTGGCGCCTCGCGACGTCTCGCGATCAACTTCGAGAAGAAAAGTTCGCGCGCGCGAATCGCCAGTCGTTCTCTTCTCGCGTCGCGCTTCACATTTCTTCTAACCTCGTTAGTTTCATTGCGGGAATACTCTATAATTTCGGTGCGGCCCAGCTTCGAAGCTACGCACTGGGCTTTGTTCGCTTGCCGGCGCAAATAATATAATGAAATTAAGTATCTGGGCGGCGAGAGGCGGGACGCTGGCGGCCCGCAATCATCGAAGATCGGTGACTAAAGTCGACGCCATTACCCGGCTTTGTTCGACGAAGCTACTAAATGCCGCGAAAATTTCGTGAAGGCATCGCAGTACCCTGTTTCTCGTAAGTATGACTTTTTATCGTTTTTACGAGCCGAAAGTCGATCGCCTGATGAGAATTCGGATGGAATCAAAGCACGGATGGGTGCTAGCTGGTGGAAAGAACAGGCCCGAGCGCGACGACCGGCTTCGGTCGTTTCTTTCTAACAAGTTCAAGCCGTCTTTCTCGCACTCGAGACGGCGTCGTCAAGTGAGTACCGTCGCGAGAATATCGTCGTTTCTCCCCCATCTGAGGGGCACGGGGGTGTTCGGTGGACATATGTTTTTTCGATCGCTCGTTATCTCGCTAGAAATCAGTCCCGACAATGCCGGGAAAGTCCTCGCGAACGTTAGTCGGTCGTTCGGAAGAAACGGATCGAGGCTCTCGACATTTTGTTTCGGAAGGAAGAAGAAGCAGCCACTCGGGCTTGCAACCGACGTTGATCCCCCTCGCCCCCCTCTTCTCCCCCCACACTTCGGTTATCGGCGTGAAACGGAAGAACGTCGGCGTATATTTTTCTGTTCTATTGTTGCCGTTCGCAACGGAAGCGGGATCTCGCGAGTATCGTAGAACTTCGCATATATCACCCTAATTTTTATTAACTTTGCAGATAAACGAAAGATATTGAAGGATGAATTTACGGCGAAGGTGTTATGAATCTACTGATAAAACAAGCACAGGATATCTTAGTTTGTGCTTATTACGGCAACTTGGAGAACTTTGTTTGAACTTATCTTTCACCTGTTGTTGCCCTGCTAGTGGAAGTAAAAAATGTCTCCGAAACGGTGAGTTTTTTTTTTTATTTTATTTATTTATTACTGTATGTATTTTATTATGTTGGCAAGCGACTGACTTTTCTGTGACTTCTTTCAGCGACAATCGCCTACGACAATCGACGATCGGGCTCGGGTCCTTACGCGGATGTTCATCGGTGCTATTCGTTTTGAAAATCGCTTTCCGAAACGGCGGTATCTAACAAAAAAGCCGCGCGCGTATCTCGTGGCACCCACAAACGCATCGGCGCGATTCAGAGACTGTCGGCAACTCGGCGGTCGACTCGCTACATAATATCGATTTTTGAACGTCCGCATAAGGACTCGAGCCCGATCGTCGCTTGTCGTAGGTGATCGTCGCTGAAAGAAGTCGCAGAAAAGTCAGTCGCAGGTATTATGAGCTGCAGCTTTTAATTTTTTTGCTCTTTTTTTTTTAATTTTTAATTGCATTCTGCAAAATTTTTGCAGAAACATTAATTGATTTTGAAACATTAATTGATTTTATTATTATGTATTTTATTATTGTATGTATTTTATTACTGTATGTATTTTATTACAGTATGTATTTTATTATGTTGGCAAGCGACTGACTTTTCTGTGACTTCTTTCAGCGACAATCGCCTACGACAATCGACGATCGGGCTCGGGTCCTTACGTGGATGTTCATCGGTGCTATCCGTTTTGAAAATCGCTTTCCGAAACGGCGGTATCTAACAAAAAAGCTGCGCGCGTATCTCGTGGCACCCACAAACGCATCGGCGCGATTCAGAGACTGTCGGCAACTCGGCGGTCGACTCGCTACATAATATCGATTTTTGAACGTCCGCATAAGGACTCGAGCCCGATCGTTGCTTGTCGTAGGTGATCGTCGCTGAAAGAAGTCGCAGGTATTATGAGCTGCAGCTCTTAATTTTTTGCTTTTTTTTTTTTAATTTTTAATTGCATTCTGCAAAATTTTTGCAGAAACATTAGTTGATTTTGAAATATTAATTGATTTTATTATTATGTATTTTACTATTGTATTTTATTACTGTATGTATCGGGAGGGTAAACTTAAAAATATTTTCTGTTGCGGGTTCTGGCGGTTTTACCGCCTTCACATAATATATTTCGAATGAATCTTGTATCTTTACCTTAACTTCATGCGACAGATCAGGGTTAACATAATTTTTTTGCTTTATTACACCGGAATCATTTTCGGAGATATCAATATTCGTTGCAATTGTAACATTTTTGCTGCACAAATTCTTCCGGTTTCCGTTGTTCCTTGGCTGGAGGATCACTTTTTCTTACGGCCGTGTGTGCGCTCGACGCGTCGCTTCCCTCGGCGGAAAGACGTTAGCAAAAGCCGTCGTTGTCTTCTCCATCAAATCATACTGCTGTATTCTCGCTTGCGTGCGTAACTTTATTCGGGATGCCCTCGACGATGTAACTGATTAGCTTTCTTCCGACGACACACTGAGAAAAAAAATTATTTAATTAAAACAAATATTTAGTTGCATACGTTCAAACAAATGTTTATTTAAAGTGAGCAAAAATACATTTACATTAGTAAAATATATTGTCTATTTTAATATATTTTATTAATTCAAATATATTTTTGCTTACTTTAAATAATTTATTTGTTTGAACGTATTCAACTAAATATTTTTTTAGATTAAATTATTTTTTTTCTCAGTGCAGGCACTCGGTTTGCCAAAATTATTTTATCATGGACATAATCGGCGAAGGGTGTCCCAGATCAGTGGACTGACCCGAAAATTTTAGGTAGAACTCGCCGAGATAAGACGAAAAGTCTTTTACGGTTTTTAAAAATTATTAGTGGTTTTTGAGATAAAAAATTAATTAATTTACGCGTGAGAGCGACAAAGAAGCCGCGGGCTTGAGCGAGAGCGCGATAGACAGCGGGCGGAGTAACGAGCGAGCGATACGAGACAATAACACAAGCGAAGTGAAACGATTTCTTTTTCGCGTGCAAAACTAGCGAAATGAAATTATTAATCAATTTCAGAATTATTTTTTTATTAATTTTTAATACGGAAACGCTATCGTTTCCACACTACCTTGTAATGAGCTATTTGCCTCATTACAAGGTAGTGTGGAAACGATATGTGTGTGTATGATTGATATGCACACTTTTCGAGAGTATCTGTGCGGACGTTTGAGACTAATTCAAATGAAAGATTAAAAGTTTTAAAGCAAAATATGGCACTTGTAATGTACGATAACTAATATATTTATAATTAGTAAACTTTATTAAAAAAAAAGAGACCAACATTTTGGATCAAAAGATCTAAAAGAGAAAATTGTATGAAATTAAAGCAAATTTATGAATGAGTAATTGCGCAAATATGCGCTTTAAAATGTCTTGAATTTTTTTTAGTATTAAGTGAACTTGAAAAATTATTAAAGACATTTTAAAGCGCATATTTGCGCAATTACTCATTCATACATTTGCTTTAATTTCGTACAATTTTCTCTTTTAGATCTTTTGATCCAAAATGTTGGTCTCTTTTTTTGTCATTTTCATACCCGAGCGTTTCATTAACTTTTCAGCTCGATTTTAGAAAGAGCATTTGCTCTTTTTAAATGTCGGTTTTGTAAAGGCAAACAGACCTGTTATTTTTTCTTCTTTATTTCGTTATTATACTAACATTTGATCTTATTATAAAATTTGTAAAACTCCGCTTAAATCAGAGTATAATTTGGTAAAGTAATTTTTTACATACCAATAATATAAACCAATTTAGTAAGCCTCAATATAAGTGACTTTCTCGCAATTTTATTTTCGAAATACAGCAAAGGTTTTTTTTTTTTTCTTTTTTCTTTTTCTGAATGATATATCATGTTTGTTATAAATCGCTTCTCGGAAAGAACTGTAGGACGCTATCTCTACTTCCGTCAGCCCCGAGATGACTGGTACATGTACGGGCGAGAATCGCGATAGGGTTGTTTGCAACTCGCGCAAGACTGTTGCTAAGTGTACCCAAAGTGCCATTTCAGCGAAATATGGAGGTAGTTTTTGTAACGAGCAACGTAAATAATTTCTTGCACGTTAAACAATTTTGAAAGTCGAGTGTCGCAGCCCGCTGTATCGCACTCTCGCTCAAACCCGCGCTTCCTTGTCGCTCTCACGCGTAAATTAATTAATTTTTTTCCTTGATTTATTACTGATAATTTTACTTTTCGTCTTATCTCGGCGAATTCTATCTAAAATTTTCGGGTCAGTCCACTGATCTGGGACACCCTGTATTTATATTAAATACGTAAAACATTAATAATATTAACCAAAACGCTTGGTATTGCAGATAGGAAATAACGGTCCGTAAGCCCATTGGATTAAATAGTATTAGTTTATACTAATATAATACAGGGTCGTGATACACTGATGCTATGTGTCAAAAGCGTGACAAGTATAACACCGAGAGAATAAACGGCAAGATATCGTTATATCGCAGCAGTTTATGCAGAAATACAGTAACTTAACTAGTTTCCATATTTTTCCCTACAAAGTTTCTACAAAAGGAACCTTCTTCACAAACGTTTAGTCTTTTTTGACGGCCTGGTTAGTCTCTGTGGATCCAAATTTATCTTATGTAGTATCCACGGTCTTAACACGAAGCCGGTGATATGCTTCGGTTTAGACGGCGGTGCCGGCTGTGTAGTAACTCTTTTTAAGATCCCAGTAGTTCCCGGCGGGAAGATTATTTCCTTCTGGATCGTCGGCAGGTTATTGTTCTCGTCTGGCTTTTCGCTTTCCTCAAGACTTGGTGGTACGAATTTCGGCGTTTTCGGTGGACGACGGCCTCGACGTATCCGTTTAGGCGGCATCCGTCTCTGGATTTCTCTCCTCTTTACTTTCCTTCGCTAATGTGCGTCTTAAGTAGAGCACCAAAAGCGTACTTTATGAAAAGTCGACGAATTCGCTTTTTCGTGCTTTTTCTGCCGATCCTGGGCCTTTTTATATTCGTGTGTATTTCTTTTTTGCTCGCGGGTTATTAATTATTTATATGCGGCTTCTAGTGGTTGTTTATCTCATTATTATATTGCCGCGTTACTGCGGCATACACAGCTAGATGCCGGGCTGATTTTTCCGTTCGCCGCGTTGCCGTGTTCTCCTGGCGTTTTATTCTTTGTGTCGACCTTTCGGCCGCCACAGTCTTATTTTTAATTACTTATTACAAACTTTTATAAATTATCGCGCTTGCTTTCAAGTGCAGTAATAATATTCGATGACGAATCACGAATACGATTTCGTCCAGCGGAGTACTTCCTTTTATAATGACTTCCCAAGCGAGTTGAAAACGATTTTAAAACAACGCCTGTCCCTCTCAGATTGTTCGTCGATTTTTCAATGCCCTCGCTTATCGATCGCTCTCGTACTCTACTTCCGCGCTTCTATTATATTCATCGCGTGGAAGTTTACGCCGGGGAAGGCGGTTAACGCTCTATCACGTCCGCTTCATTTCGAAAAGTATTCAGAATGCACTCGCGTGCCGCGGCACGGTGAATCACGCCAGTTGTCTGATACCGTAGCGAACGGTCGAGTCTCGCTTAAGTTTCGCCGTACAATTCGCATTCCGCAGCGGCAAAGTCCGACTCGTGTCCTGCCTGCCTAGTGAGCTACACTTCAGTTTTCGTAATGCGACCGACCGACGAACCGGAAGCTGTCCTTGCATGCACACTAGCTGCGACGGTTTGTTCCGAACAGTTTAATATCCGACCACGCGACCTAAGACGTAGTGCTTCCCGTACTTTAGATGGAAAACGGAGCAACAACCTCTCTTCGTCACGCAATCAAAATAAAATTTTTAATAAAATTAACGCTTCCTGTAAGCTTTCGCAGAGTTCAGTTAAAAATTAAAAGAAAAGAGCAAAAAAATTAAGAGCTGCAGCTCTTAATTTTTTTGCTCTTTTCTTTTTAATCGCTGTTTCTTTTTAATCGCTGTTTCTGTTTTTTTGTCCGATGGGCAATTATCGAATCATACACATATATACATATATATATATATTTTTTTTTGCATTAAAACAATTTTTTATTAAGTTTTTCTTATTAAATATCATGACACTTTTAAAACTTATAAATTACATTTGCTATTATTTTTATAATAAAAATTTACAAGACATAAAATTACTTCCCTGTATAAAATTTTCTATTAATTTTCAACTATTTTTCTATCTGTATTTTGTGGATTTTTATTATTTAATGTTATAAAAATAATAGCACATAGATTTAAAGATTCGAGTTTCCTAGCACTTTGAACGTGAACGGGGGGAGAAGAAAATGGGGGACGGAGTAAAACCAATACTTTCGAACCCTCGTGAACCCAAAGGGTTGATGCGGGGTGGATGCTTGTGTTGGGGTGAAGGTGGAGGGTAGCAGTGGGGGTAGTACGAGACTGAGTCGAGCAGATAGTGGGAGGGGGGTGAGCGTGCCACCCGGTATAAGGCTCTACCACGCGGTCGAGCCTCCACAGTCAGTCTCGAAAACATTCGTAGGTGAGAAATCGCGTGTCGCCTGCATGTCGTCTCGCGAGCGTCCTCGGCGACGTGATTTCGCGTTATCGTCGCGATAGCGGTATCGGCAGAGACGCGAAAATCGCGGGCCGAAGTCGAGATTGTATCGGGGAACTGTTTACCGGGAAAGCGGATATCAGAAATGCGATCGAGCGATCAATCGGATAACTAATGGATCGGGTATCGACCGATTGCACGGACTCGCTATCTACCGATTTGTCCGGCGGTCGCGGTGATCTTTTTAGGGAACCTTGTAACTTTATCTGTGAACATGTGCGGTAGTAAACTAAGTGCGATGAATTTTTTGCACGAGACCAATGTCTGCGCGTTACCGTCCAAGCGCTCGCGAAAATGTTGAACTTTTTCCCGACACTTTGCATTTTTTTTCGCGCGACTCGCGAGATCGGGACGATCTCGCGGTGCCCCGCGAACGATTTCGCGCACGAGTGACTCTCGCAATTTGCGTAATTCCGTCACCTTGGTTTGAGCGGCGGGAGTACGTCGGAAGAGTGCTCGCATCACGTGGCAGCGTCGTCAGCTGACGGTCAGCGTCCTTCCTCGAGGTGAGCACACCTTCCACATCCGTTACCGTTCATTCAGTAGCGGTCCTAATTAAATTGTCACGCTGCGGCGGTCGCGTCGCATCAATTTGCCTATTAAATACGTCGTAACGAGCCGAAGCCGGGCTCTCACGTTCGTCGAAAGTACGTACAACCGCGGGATTTTATTTCCTACCCTCGCGTTGATTTTCAGTCCCCGTGATCGCATCGTTTGAACACGTCCCGATTAACACGACGTACTATTTTTTTATTTCTTTTAATCGCATGGATTTTTTCAGTCAGAAATTCCTCGAACAAACATTCATAAAGGAGGGCCAGTGCGCGTCAAAGTTCTTTGATTATTCATTCATTTTCCGTCGCGAAGTCGAATTTCGTTCGATAAGACCGCGAAAAATAGTCGATGTATAAAAGAGCGGTTAAAAAACCTTTCAGACAAAATGTATGAAATGAGGAGAAGAAAGTATCTCTGTTCGAAACTCGAATATTTATTTAATTCACATTGCGAAATTGAATCTCACTCGATGCGAGAGTCTCGGCGCAAATAATATATTAGATCGTCTCTCCAAACGTTCTTTCGATCCGGCAAAGTTTGTCGTTATCGCGTTACGCGTTACCTATGTATGTGTTTCTATGCGATAAAAGGTTTCCGCACGCGGTGTCTTACGCGCGTGCAACGAAAGTACGCAACAATTAATGAATTAGCCTCGTACTAGTTTGCTCGTACGTTGCAATTAGCATCGCGGCATTAATCACTTTCATTGTTGCCGAAGCACGTAACGTGCGTACGCGTGTAACGCTGTTTTTTTTTTCTTTTTTCTTTTTTTTTTCTTTTTAAATATGCCATTAGCCCGTCAACAATATTCTCGAACAAACGTTATTCTTCAACGGTACGCTTATTTTTTCTTTCGATATTATCGCAAAAATAAAAATAATTAAACGTTGCGAACCGTTTACCGAAGGCACGACAAACTTCCGCGTTGCGTAGCTCGACGATAATGCGCGTTTTCTGAAAGTTAAAGTTAAAGTGCGATTTTCTAAAATGACTATTCTATTTCATGCGGCTCTTACGTTTCTCGAATAACTCGCCATCAATTATAAATAAAACTCACTCGGGGATTCTATATCTCTTTCCAGATCGCACTAATTAAAACAAACCTCGCGATAAAGTTTCTTAAACACGTCGTTAACTAGATCGCGACGATAGTTCCGATATCCAGGCCGCAAAACCGTGGAGCATTTAATTTTTTATTCTTAGATTATTCTTAGATTATTTTTAAATTATTCTCAATTTATTTTTAGATGGAATTTTTTTTCTTTTTTTTTTCCCGCGTCTGTCATTAATATCGTTTATTGCCATTTCGCGTGAGACGACGTTTGTAACGAACATTTATAATGAATGAAGATATAACAAGGCGTTTAGTATAGATTTACTGTACCGGGGATAATGAATAATTCGATTTTCCAACAATGGGGAAAACGTGCAACTAATGAAACGGTCTGTAGATGAATTGCCACATAGCGAAGTCGTTGCAACTGCTATCACTGTCGTTATATATCACACGACAAGAGAGCTCTTTGCGGAAGAGAATCTATTTCATCCTTCGGATTCCGAAGTACTAAACGGAGAGCATAAACTATGCAGCTAGAACGACGTGATAATTAATGACGTGATAAAGAGGAATTGAACGCTACTTCTGAATGTCTTCTCGAATGCAATAATCTGGCTGATCTTAATGAAACCTTTCACATTTTATCTATTCTTTATTTTTTTTCTTTTTTTTTTTTTTCTGCGTTAGCAAAGTGCAAAGAAATATTTTTATTTAAAAATGAATATTTATACAGAGTATTCCACCTCATATTGACTAACTCTCAGAGTTAGATAAGTCTCGTGGATATAAATCAATAAGTTCTATGTTATTTTGTACAATTTTCAACCGTTATTAAGAAAATAATTAAAATGTGTAACTTAAGAGCGATAAGGAAATAGACAAATTAATTTTTTTCTCATTAACTATCGTGAATTTTGCAAAACGGCAAAGGACTTATTGATTTGTGTCCACGAGACCTATCTAACTCTGAGAGTTTGCCAATATGGGGTGGGACACTTTGTATATCACGCGACAAGAGAGCTCTTTGCGGAAGAGAATCTATTTCATCCTTCGGATTTTAAAGTACTAGAAATATTCGGTGATTAATTGTAATGTCATTCAGTACACGATACCGTTGAAGCCTTGAACGGACAACTTATCTCCCGACCTTGTATGAATGTCCATTTATCCTGTGACGTCGCCATTATGCTGCTCGCTTACGAATGTCAGGCAATCAAACTAGATTTCGCGCTGCCGGAAATTAGACTCTCCACTATGTTATTCGATTTCTCCGTCGCCAATGATACACGATACTCGGGCTCCGCGTACGCGCTTTTTAGATTACAAAACGCTGTAGTTAAGTGTATCAACAGCGACAATATTTAACATACTTGTAATCACGATTGTAAAGAAAAATTTAATTTTAAAAACTGAAATCGGGCTAGAAAAATGCATGTCGATTTGCAATTTTATTCTTTGTTGCTTTTTTTTTTTATGATTAATGAGGCTTTATATTTTTGCATACAGACAGAACCCGAAAAAAAAAAAAAGTAGGACATAGACAAATAGTTGGTTCACTGTTCTTTCACAGCGGGAGTATTTTGTGTTACTGCGGACCATGGCGCGTTTAGTGAGAAAACTTACAGCTGTATTAACGTTGCGTTGGTTTCGCACGCGTGCAAATATAATGGGATATAGCGGGATAGATAGGCGTGATGTATATTTACGTATGTATAGCTAAGAGACAAGCTAATGTGCATCGTGGTATAACGTCAAAGGTTATATCATTACTCTCTGTCTCGATTTCTTGCACCGCTCTGTGCACGGACTTGGCTCCTTGTCGTTCACGGCACGTTCTGTTGCCCCCGCGTGTCCGGCGAATTAATTACTCGTTTGTATTCCGCGTAATTAATGCGGCCGCAAGCACGGCTCTTCTCCCGCCCGGCAAAAGTAGTGGATTAGTTTTATCGCCGAGATAAAGAATCGCACCTACGAGCGTTAAAGTCTTGGAAAAGTGTCAGTTATAATCCGGTTACGAAGAAAATCGGCACTTAAGCGAGTACTTTTCTCAGTTAATACGACTCGTGTTGCCTGAAGTTAAAGGCTTTATTTGACATTAATTGCTTTTTGATATTTTAACAGTTTTACAAGTGTTTTAGAATTAGTTTTAAGTAGATTTCCGCGTACTGTTAATTTTTCTTAACAAAGGGCATAACTAGATAGGCATGCTAAATGAGTTCCTACCGAGTTTTTAATCGGTGGTACTTTATAGATGAATTTAGTACCAAATAAAAATAATTTCATCAAAATTCTGTCTTAATCTCAAAAATCATTTTATCGGTAATTAAAAAAAAATTTGTTTTGTTTTATTATTTTTTCTAATAGTAAAATTTAAAATTAATTAATGGCAACTTTTTTTTTAATGCTTACAACTAAAAGCAATAAAAAAAATTTCGTCATGATTATACATTTTTGTACTTAGAAATAAAAAAATTTCTTTTTCTTTGATGCAACATAAAAAATTATTTATAACAATAATTAAAAACTGATTTTTTAAAATTAATTTTGTATTTTAATTATTTTTACTATATTTTATTAATAAAATAAAACAAATTATTTTAATACAGAAAATAAGTATTATAAAATGTATTAGAAAAATGTTTTAAATTTATCTTTATCGCTGTCTTGATTGATCACTACACAGTGTCTCGATATTATTAAAAATGCGAATTAATATTTCTGCTGATTTTACAATTTTTGATAAATAATCTAGTTGTGACAAATAATATAATAATCCCTGCTACATATAACATGTATGATAGGTATGATAACCAACTTGGAATAAAAGCAAGAGAGATTTTGGCATATTAATGCGAAAACATTTCGCTGCTTCATTGAAGCTTGAATATCATTCTAACAATAATGGAAGAATGAACCGAATTTCTCGATACTGCTATGATTGCGCTAATGGTAAGCGCACAACTGTACCTTTGGTTCAGTTATCTGTATCAGTTGGTTTAATTGGTTTTGTCACATACTAAATATTTATTAAAAATTGCTAGATCAGCAGATATTTAAAGTTGAATTTTTGATATTTCTTGGCACTGTGTAGTGATTAATGAGGAGAGTGATAAAGATTAATTTAAAGTATTTGAAATATAAATTGCTAATATGTTTTATAATTGTACTTTCTGTATTTGAATGTACATTTGGTTTTTTTAATCAATAAAATATTGCACCAAGTAGTTAAAATATGAAATTATTTTTAAAAAATCAGTTAATTAGTTTTTTTTTTTTGTTAAAAATCGGGTTTTAATTTGGGGATTATGACGAAAGCGTTATTTTATGGCTTTTACTTGTAAGTATTTACTTGTAAGTATTGCCATAAATTAATTTTAATTTTTACTATAAAAAAAAATAAATAAATAAATAGAATAAAATAAAATAAAAACTAAAAATGGATTTTTATATTATTAGGTACTCGTAAAATGTTAGAGATTTAGAGTTGAAATTTGAATTAAATTTTTTTTGTTTGATACCAAATTCATCTCTTACAGTGCCGATTGAAAGCTCGGTGGGAGCATGCTTATCCGGCTATATGCCCTTTGTTAAAAAAATTAATAATGTCCAGAACTTTGCTTAAAACTAATTAACTCATTCTCAAATAAATGGTCCCAATTTTACAATGGTGTTCTTGACGTGCGTTTCTCTTACTCTAATTATGCGCCTATGCGATATTTATACTGCCTCGTAATTTTTGATCGGAATTAATTTCCGGAAATAAATGGAGCGTGACGGAATCTCCGGGTCTTTCGTATTTAAAAAGAAAACTCCCCCGCGTGAAACGAATGGAAGGAACGGCAAATGAATAGAAATAATGCATATTTTGCATGCGAAAGGGTCTTCGAGAGGGCTTACACAAAAAATTAACATTTCGATTTCCGATAGAATTTCTTTTCGGTAACGCGATAACGGTCGATAATTTCCCCGAGAATATTCTCGTTAAATCTCGGCGGGTCCTTTTTCTTATCGGGCCGTTCTCTGTTTCCTTCGTCTCTCCGCTTCGTTTCTCAATTCTCTTGATTTCATCGCCGCGGCAATTCAATTCCGGAGTTAATCGACGTAGGCACCGGCGGAAACGAGGCTGGGAGATCGGTTACGGAAGGGACGGGACTGTGGGATAACCTGGGAGGGAATGTCGTTAAAGGAATTGTCGGAAAGTTCTGCCTAAAATTCGCGTTGCAGGACGCGACGTGAGATTCCTTAGTATCGATTTTCATTATCAGATTGTAGGTATAACCAGAGGAAATTTAGAAAAACGCTTTAACACGCGGGATGTATCGTGCATGAGAAAAAGAAATCAGTGGAAAACATGCAAATCTTTAACCTGAATGAAGATGAAATCGCATTGTTTAAAGCAAAGAGCTCGCTTATCACATTCTATTTAAACAAATTATATTTCTTTATTTTTATGTTTATTTTTTTGGACATTTATACTTATCTCTCTCGCTTTGGCACGTTTCTTGCTGGAGTTTGAGTGAACAAATATAGCAAAATAGTACAAATAGCGCCGAATTTTAATGCAATTTAAAAGTGGAGAAATCGTCTCGATTTTCGAGAAATTAAAATAGCCGAGTTTAATAGAGTGGGTGATTGCACGATAGACAATAGCGAATTTATCGCGTAGATTTTTGTTGAGCCGAACGTAAAAAGGAAATAGTAAATTTTAAGAATATTAATTACCGTTATTAATAATTTTTATATTAAAATAAATATTGACATTCTGTTTTATTAAAATATTATAGGAAAATAAAAACGTTGAAAGATTAAATCAACATTGTGCAATTCGGTATTATACGTGTACGTATAAAAAGATTGATATGGAGTACACAGATGTAGATATGTACATGTGCCTCTTTCAGTTACTGTCACTTGTAATTGTCTGATCGATCGCGTGTTATTACGTTACAAATATCCGAATACCCCTGCTGCACTTTATCTATTGTGTCCGCGATTTTAATCGAAATTTTATTTAATCAAATCGAAACGTGTACAAATTCTGTGTCTAAATTATAAAAAATTAATCTGAATTTTGCAATAAAAAGTTACCGCCCCGATCGCGCAGTTGCGCTATTCGCTGGCGGAAATTTTCATAAAATAATCGCCAGCGATTTTTAAAAGTTCCCCCGATTTCTTTTATTTCCGCATTGAAAAATAAAGTCGAGGTATCCGTTACGATCTCCAAATCAGAGCGGAGATTCGCGCACGTGGGTAAAATGTGCGGCGGCGAAATAAACGGGGAGAAAGGCGAGGGGGAGAGGTCATAAATCCCGAGTCCGTTGCATCGTTTCAGTAAACAAATTAACTTCGTCCCCGAAAAAACACGTCACCTGCCGAAAATCGCCTGCAATTCGGGTCTTTTCGCAGTCGAGTTTACGCGGCCGACGTATACGCCGCTTTCGCCAATTTCGCCGGGTGTTCACGATTATCGGACACGTGATTTATTCGAGGGGGAGGATTTAAATTAATCCGTCAAAGTAGGCGAAAGTATCGATCGCGATTCACAGAGCTAATCTGCACGGCCGCGGACCGGCCACGACTCTGCATGCAGCATATCCGAACTCGTGTCACGAGAAGAGATATATGCTATACTTTTCCTAATTTAATTATCGGAGTATATCTTCATATATTGCATCCCGCAATTATATCAGGTGAACCATCGTAATCGCAGACGGTCCAATCTTGTGACATTCGCATAATCCGGTGCCATCAGGCAGCGTCGCGAGTCTTCCGTTTCGCCGAGAATAAATTTCTACCGTTTCCATTAAAAAAAAAAAAGGGGGGAGAGGCCAAAAATGTTTTGAGATTCCGACGTTTTCGTAATGAGAAATGATCTTCATAGCTTTATCGCGTAAAGTGGCTCGTCGCAGTTTATGATTTTACCCGCGCGAGCGAAATTTCGCCCGAGGAATTGTTTTTGCTTTCGGAAAATTTAGACGCTTTCTCGGTCGCGCGTCTTTACGCCAATCCGCTGATTTTCCCCTTAATCCGGCTTCATCTCCGGTAATCTGAGGCTCGAGTGAGGTTGAGTAGACTTTCTCACTCTTCGCTCTTTCGTTCTAACTCCTCCCCCGTGCCCTCCATTTCGACTAAAACCACAGTCAGGAATTTTCGTTACACTGTTATCTTTGCTTTGCTCGTTCTCGGAAAAGTATTCGTCGTCATCAACGACTACCGTCGATGATCTTTAACCAGGTTGACGATAATTGTGAACCGGACCAACTGCGCACGTTTTCAACCTTCTTGGAAAAATAACACCGGCGCGGAAAATGCGAGGACGAACTTGCTCAGCTGCGATTCGACAGCGATCAGCTGGTCATTTTGAGCCTTTCCCCCTTGGTCGTTAATCGAATATTTTATTTCCCCCACAATACGAGCCTCTCGTATTAATTAAACCCAAAATTTTTTTATATTGAAAAGAAATTTCAGATGCTATTTCCGATACTCGCGGTAGCTTCAATGAAAATTTTGTAATTTTTTTTAATAACTTGATATTGAAATACCACATTTTCGAGGCTTCTATATTTTCTATATTCCGTGATTGGAAAATTTTTAAATAATATAATAATAAAAAATAAAATTAAACCAAAAAGAAAATTAATTGTACAGTTTAATTTCTACGTTTTGATTAGACATTGATCTTATTTTAATTCGTTCGGAAAAATTTAATTCGTTAGGCTAAAAAAAAAAAAAAAAAAAAAAAAAACTTACTTCAAAAGAGATAGAATTAAATACCGTGTGCGTAATACCAATTGGGGCAAAGAGTCGTAAAAGCGATTTTACTAAGTATACATAGTTCCCTTGACATCCTTAACTGAAACCTCCTTAAAGTAGCTAAGACCGACGGTGTGAATTATGGCAGTCTTCGCGAAACGAATAGGACATTTATGTCAAATATAAATTATACGTTTTACTCAGTGCTAAATTCAGACACGCGCAATTTTGCGATATTTACATATTTATAATTGAGCCCGGGAAATTCTATTTAAATATTTACCTTGTCAGTTTTATGTCAGTAAAAATGATCAATACCTCGGTATTACCTACTTTGCGACCGTCTGTTACGTTATATCTTTGAAATCGTCGATTGTAATTCATGCCTTTCTCGTCGCTTGTAAATTTAATTAGCAATTTCGCATTGTAATTATTTCCCGGCAGTCGCACACAATTATACGCAACAATAGCAATTATTTCTTTTTTTTTTTTTTCTTTTCTACGCAAATGTGTCGCAACGTTTGTCGACTCGGGAGACTTCCTACGACACGGATGTTACCCAATTATCTCTCATCAAAGTTCGCTTCTGTAATTATTTTTTTTTTCGCTGGAATTAATTTTTTTTTTCTTATATTCTTTGTTATATTTAAAAATAAATGCGGTTCTTTTCGGCAATACGTTCCGTCCTTTATTAAACACTTGGGCTCACGGCCCCTTTCTTTTTTTATAATACAGATCGCGGACGTACGTTCTTTTTCTTTTCTAACTACTTCTATCGTTCTTCGGAACCGACTGACTGACTCTCGCCGCACCTGTTTGCGTTACCGACTCTATTTCTTTTTTCCTTTTTTTTTTCTTTTTCCCTTTCCCTTTTCTGGTGTCGGCGCGCTATTTCGGCGAATCGGTTATTTAATTACCTCGCGATTGAATTTCTGTTTTTCATTTGCGATATGTCGCGTGTAACCGCTAGATCAGATACGCCTTGTAATCCGGAAAAGAAAAACATTAGTTTAATTGTATTTACTCTCCCGAACAATATTAACAAAATACAAATTGCTCTTCTGATTGATGATTACACTGAACTTCGGTGAATTTTGATCTCACAATTAGGGACGTAATTGCGGAGGAAAGTTCGGTCTAATTAACTGAAATTCAAGAAAGGTCTTCCTTTGGATAACTTTTTTTTTTCTTAAATATTTCTGCGGAAATTGAAGAAATCTCAGCCTAATTGAGATTTGAAAAAGTAAGGGAGAATGAGAAAAATTATTTATGATGGTGTAATCTCAAGAGCGATTAGATTTTCTTCCCGGAAGATTTTGTACACGTCTCGACCCTTTTTTTTTTTTGCAAGAAAAATTTCGTCGTTTTGTATCATTTTTTTTTTTTTATGTGACATTGCGTTTGTGCGTAAAAGCGGTACAAAAATCAGATAGACAGAAAGAAGATTCGCGCAATAATTCAATCACGGAATCGTGAGCTTCTTTTTTTTCCCCTTTTCCTGATTCTCTGTCGTTTTCTTTCAATTTTTTTTTTTTTTTCCACGGAACTGCACGGTGTATTTTTAGGAAGTATAATTAAGGATAAGACAAAATGCGTCTCGAAAATTAGAATTAAATATTAATAAATTGTATTTACAATGATGACTTCAATCTCTCGCGTTGAACGGTTTACGCATACAATTTAACAGAAAATTATTAATATTTAACTCTAATTTTCGAGACGCATTTTGTCTTATCCTTAATTATACTTCCTAAAATTACACCGTGCAGTTCCGTGGAAAAAAAAAAAAAATCATCTTTTATACTAAAAGCTTTGTCGTCGAGATTCCGTTTAGATATTCTAATTTCAACATTAGTGACGATAAGACCGGGAGAAACATTCGCCAAATTGTCGGGAGACGCCGGGAAGAACTCCGTCGGAAACGTCGTTATAACTTCGCTCGTGATACACGCCCGCCGTCCGTAGTAAAACGTCTCACCTTATGCTCCGGAGAAATGGACCATAAAGAATGGATAATAAGATTGCTGTAATGAATAACAACGAGAAACGGCACCGGGTATTTATCGTCCGGTAGTTGCAGAAAGCAATTTCTCCGCGTCAAGCGGCCGCGTTTCGCGCCCACGTCTCCCTTCCGAATCTACGTGCCTTCGTCGAGGCGCGATTATCATGCGCAGGCGGAAGCGGCACCGCTAATTGCGATGACCTTATCAGATTTTAATTAAGAAATTATCCGCGACCGGTTTTCGGATTGGTGAACGCGCGCCGCGGAAAAGTCACGCATCGGTCGCGGTGTCATTTGCGAAACTGTCGCAAAATGTCACGAATGAAAACCGTACGAGCTCGTCGATTAATTTCATTTCGTGCATTTCGTCATATCTCTCTCGTTTTTTTACTTTAATTTTATCTGTAAAAATAAAGAAAGAAAGTGGAGGCGCACGTGCACGTCATTGTTGTTAGTTTATAGATATACTAATAATAAATTTACTAATTTTTAACAATATCGCAGCCGACGTTATTTTAATGGGAATTTTCGGGAAAGCCGTTACTGACGCATTGCCGTGATTTATTGTTGAAAAGCGCGCCTCCCAAATATCGAAGTGCCCGGACGTGATAATAAAATACTAATTAAGGTCACGCGGCACAAAAAACTCGCACAATTCCCCCGACAACTAATCACTAATCGATAGTCATTCATCAACGCACGCGGCACGGAAGATTATCCGATTGATAGCCATTCAGGAACGGGAGAGTCAGCGAGCATCGCGGATTCGACGGATGCGCACGGTCATCGAATATTAATTAGGGATTATACACGAAAAATTTCACGCGCGAGGCCTCTCGACGTCGGAATCGCGATAGAAGCCGTTTTATTTTTCCGTCCCTTTTTTTTTCATTTTTTAAAATTTCTTTTTTCTTCTTTTTTTTCGCCTCTCAGCGTTGACATACATTATACAGTTTTGAGATGCTCGAAAACTGCTGTGCGGTTACTCTCGAAGCCGATTACTTTTCGCGAGAGTTCTCTTTCATCTCTTGTTCTTTTGATGTGAGCAACATCTCGCATGAAATTGTATTTATACAATATATATATATTTTTTTTTTTTTCTATATAGAGTCCCCCTATTGCATGGCAAGCGGATAAAAGCGAGTGAAAGTAATCTTGCTTAATACATCGTAAGACTTGTCATTATTTTTGCTACCCTCCTGCGTTCAGAGCTCGTCCGTCTTCTCTCCCTACTTTTGGGGAATATTATCGGACAGTTGCAGTCGTAGTTCGGCGTATCGATTCCGCGGAGCGCGCGTATATCATCGACCCACATTATCCCGAACAATTAAAGAGCTCGCCGCTCTCTTTTTTTTTTTCTCTCGCACGCGTATAATCGTATTATACGCGTGCGAGAGAAAAAAAAAAAAGAGACAATAAGTCCAGTCTCGGATTTTTTGCCGTGCAACGTGTCGCTTACGTAGCGACTCTACGATTGTTGATCGCTCTTTTCGTCATGTCGGCGTCGTGACTTCGATCAACTCGGGTCGTCGCTGACTAAGCTACTCCGTGATAGAAATAATCCCAGACGCGAGAAGATTCCTACCCTCCGTCTCCCGTTCTCGAGATAAATTGTCTAATTCTGATAGAGAAATAGCGCTACGTCCTGGAGCAAGTATATAGTCTGTCGAAATTTTTTCTTTCAATCGATACTTTTGCAAGTGTCCACGATATTGAGATATTCATTATTTTTCACTCCACTTGGTTCGCTTTTATTATTCTACAGACTCTTAACAGCGCGCGTCTTCCGTTGTATTTTAATCGCGAATTTTAAATCATTAAAATTGAAATTGCGGACGCTGAAGTATTCTTTTTTCTTTTTAGAGAAAGAAATTTATAAGACAAGAGACTACATTTTAATGTATGCATAAATTTTGTGCATTAATTTAAAATAATAATAATTATTATTTTATTTTATTTTATTTTTTCGTTTTAATCTCTTTTGAAATTTATTTTCCTGGACTCTTAAAGTTCTGGGATAGACACATGTGGTCACATACGAATGAAATGCTGTCGCGATTTGTCGCACTCTACTTGTTCTCGTTGGAACGAAAGTTTCGGAATCCCGTAAACAAGAAAAAGAAACCGGAGCGAAAGTATCGATCGGAATCGCGTGGTATGAAACGGTGGATGACAGCACTCCGGCATTTCAGCGCAAAAAATATTGTGGATGTTCTGACGTTTATCTTGAAAATGGACGGAGAGACTCTTTTCCAATGCTTACCCTCGTGTCGATTGGATGTCGAGGAACATGACGACGATTACACGCTCGAACAACATTAAAGTGGCGCTGTGCATCGGTAGACCTGCTCGTTGTCGATCAAATTAAAGACTTTGCCGCTGCGAGATAACTGGCACAAGTCGAACTACGATCGCGCGTATTAAATACATCGCGAAATCATAAAACAAGAATTTATTTTTACCTCATTAATTTTTATCTAATCATTTTCGACGTTGCAAGATTATTTTCTAACGTTGCCAAGCACGCCGGAATAATTCATTGTTCGTAACATTACGATCTCGCGGCGGTAGCTGTTCGAGAAACGCGGGAGCGATTGGAAATGATGCATTATTCGCGCGAGACGTAACGGACCTGAATATTTCTGACGTCGGCTTCCTCAAAGAAACTTACAAATGCATTCTGCAGTGTTGCCTGTCAAATCTGGTTTCGTCAGATTAATAACTTTTTGAGATTTTCTCTCCCCCTCGCGAGAGTGAAGCGTAGCGGATATTGCGGACACTGACGATTAATAGCCAAACTCGAGCATTCAACCGTCACCTTTCGCGTTTCCTCGCCCGTTTCGCGAAGTGGCGCACTTCGGGACTCGCGACAAAGATCCGGGCATCCTCTCTCGACCCGGCTCGGATCGTCATCGTCGAAAAAGTTTCACATAATCGCGTTACGAGCGCGCAGGTGTGGAAAAGTAGCTTGCTTTGGCGCGAGGTATACTCGAGAGTCTGTCGTGATAAATTTTATTTTCGCCCGCTAACGCCCCGTGAAAAAGTACTGCCACAATTCTTACCGCACGCCGTACTTTTTGTCTCGACTTCTGTTAAAGTCGAGATGTTTTCGTCGGCGAAAAATGGTTCCGAGCATCGCTCGCGGTTTTGTCAACCGTGCTTCGGCATGGCGCGATAATTAAACGACGTAAATAAATTTTTATCGGACGCGATTAATAATTATAGAGATATTGAATAATAGAAATGAATAATGGTAAATAATCCAGTGCGATTTCTAAGGCGGTATCAGGAAGGGAACTAGTATGGAAACATCGGTGCAGTTTAGTATTCACACGTGATTATTCTCTATGCAAAATAAAGCCTTCATGCGCATACTGGCTGATCGCCAGATCGAGATACGCTTAGGGGTGAATCCAAAGCGGATGTTGCCTAGATGATTAATGTGACAGTGCGCGCATTGACACTAACTGACTGCGCCATGCATGAGGTATCTCTTATCTTATCGATTTCGAGTCAATCTGCGCGTAGACTCGCGGGGGAAAAAATAAAAAAGAAATATCCATTGCATATTTTCATTTTCTACCTTTATCGAATTCAAATAGACGACGTTTAATTGTACGTATCAAAATATCGGTAAATATCTTTTTATTCGGCTGAATATTCAGTTGAATTCGGTGGAACAAGAGATCTTTGGTCGAGCGCTAAATTCCGTAATTAATTCGTAAAAATCTGTAGGTCAAGTCGGTGTGCGTGTCAGTCTGCTTTTATTTCTCTTCCCTTCGGTATGAATATTTACGAACGTCATGATTATTTACGAGCCTCCCGCGCGCGAATAATAAAACACGAAGAATTTTTTATTGGCGCGCATCCCAATTTTCCATCGACACTTGACAAGTTCCTCTCAATCTAGGTTTATTAGACGGTGCGTGTTAGAAAATCAAGTGCTCTTCGGCGAGTTCTTTCGAACCCTCTTCAGACGCTATCGTAATAATTTTATTATCGCGACGATCTCGATAAATATCGAGTGCAGCATAAAAATATAATTATCACGCTTTATCGCAAATAAGATTTTATAAAAATTCCCCTGCCGCCGAAGTAATCGTTTGACGCGCATTCATAAGCAGGTCGTTACGTAAATCGACCATATGTTTATAACAGATGCGCGAGTTTAACTTTGTGCCTAGCCTCGGGTCACGCGGAAGGGTCAAAGATCCCAGAAATAAGTGATCTTCGCACTTGAGAATCTCGCGGTTCCAGCGTCTCGTTCTTTTCATCGCGCGCTCGTAATCGAGCGTGACAAAGTTCAACGATAAGAACGGTGCATATTGATTTCGTAATATTTCCCGTTCGCTGGCTGCCGCGAATTTGCGCATTTGACAAATTGCCCGACGTCGGATTGGCGCATTAGCTCGTAAGACGTACGCTCGTCGTTTGCTTCCGTCTATTTCTTCGCCACCGCGCGACGCACGTCCCGCTTCGCGCAGCGAATTAATTAACGCGCACGTGAGAGCGGTAATGCGGAAGTCTCGGCGCGAGCAACGGCCGACCGGAAGTTCCGCGGACACTCGATCGAAACTTTACTTAGCGGACCAATCGGTAGGTCCTTGCTGAAAAGGTCATCACCTGCGGACGGAACTCTCGCCAGCGCCGAGAAGGCAAGAAGTTCTCCACCGTAAAGACGCTGAAGCGACGACCTACTTCGCTAACTTCGATGGGACCTTCCGCGAAAGTTCTGTTTAAAGAGCGCGAATATTTCGTCTAATCGGGATGCGAGGAATCAATCCTTTTCCGGTAAGTTCTCGAGGATCGTCGAAATTGCCCAATTGGCAGAACGACGCATAGGTGCAAATGCAGAAAATGCAAGCTATTTAAATACGTCTTTCCGGTACGAGAGTCTCGTAGGATTTTCACGACGTAGGTACGAGTGGAGTAGACGGGATTCTTTGTGACGGTCCGCGTTTTGCCGCTCGCTTAATTTATTTATCTAGGCTGCTAGAAATCACGGGATCGCGAGTCGCGACGGCAAATGTAGTTTTGAAGTTAAGCACCGGGTTGTAATTCGTGATTTGCCGAGACTGTTGATCCAGCAGCGCGGCGGTAATTGCTTGGAAAATTGTCCCGTTTGTGCCGTAAGATATCTGGATTTTGATCCTTAATTAATTGGAACTAAAGTTACATTGACTTGCGATCTGCTAACGCATTTAAAACGTTTTGTATGCGCGTATGTTTCGCATTTCTCTCTATTTATCTGCTTCAAATTAAAGACTCGGCTTTGCATTCAATTAAAAGTATATTTGCTTAGGAAGGAAAAAATAAAATAAAAATTAGAGACATTAATTTTTCTAACATTTGTTAAGTCTAATTAAAATCTGCCGTATCCGTCTGCGATATAAAACTCATTAAGTGCTTTTTAATTTTTGAGGAAACCTTAGCAAAGCTTTTAGCGTGAGAACACCTTTCACATGCTCATAAGATCTTAATGAAGTCTATCGTCTTTAAGTGCAGTATTCTAGTAACGTACTATATTTTCCCATCAGAATGATTAATGTGCGTTATTAATTGATTAATTAATTTTATAGTGCACATTTAATTTCGATCTGTTGTCGCGTATACGAACTCGGTTTTAACGCGTGGATCTAGTACGACGGGCGCCCTTATAAGGCAGATAGCATCGCGAGAGGTAGATCGTTTCCACCTTAAACCCACAAACGGCCACATGTGCATGACACATCGATTAGACGCGGGTATGACACACCGACCGACACCGCAATCGTCCGCGATCGCGCACGTGCTACCTAATGTGCATATACGAATGCCGCGGCAGCGAAGACCATTCATTCTTTTCTATTATTAACGATTCTCGCGAGTATTCTCGTGGATCCACCGATCCGCTACGAGACGCGCGTCGAGTCTCGAGTGTTAAAGCCGTAAGGCGCACCGCGCAAGACTTTCCGTAAACGCGTTACGTTACGTTACGTTACGTTACGTTACGTACGAACCTTAAATTTCGCGGAGCAAGGCTGAATTTTTTTAAAGTGTCGAGAGTGACGTAAAAATGTAGCGCGCATTCGGGAGGACTTTTTTCTCTCTTTTCCCTCCCTCCCCCCTTCTCCCCCTCGTCTATGCTAGCGAGAGCCGTGACTTTATCTCGGTACCCGAAGAGATCTCACGTGCGGCCGTCTTTGTATCCCTCTCATTTGGCGCGCTTCGTTTTTTTATCAACTACGTGGCGCATTATCAGCCACCATATATCCGTGCAATTACCGCGCTCGCGTCATTTACTTTTGAAAAGGTGCCTTTGCCGACGGTGAGAGGCGCCCGCTGAAGCCCACTTGGTCACGGCGCTTCGCCGACGTTTGTCGAGCTAGACAGCACTGACAATCGGCAATGACTCACGTAATCGTTTCGCCGATTCCGCGTAACTGTGTTGCGGCTATAATTGAGCGTCACTGCAGCTCTGCCCCTTCCCTACATTTCTGTTCCCGTCTTTGTCGGTGACTTGCACTCGCGCTTTGCCCTCCCGCTTCGCGCCTGACTCTCACGTGCTTCTCTCTCTCCCTCCGCTTCTCCCTCCGCGGCCGGCAGAAACCGCTTATCGAACTTTACCTCACCTGTCTCCTTAATTTCTTGCTTAGTTTGCCGCCGCAATTTTTGCGCTCACGCGACGAGCCGCGCCGCGTTGGCCGGAAAGCGCGAGGTGAGAAAGAAGTCGCGGCCGGTGGAATAAAAAAATTTATATCGTTCGTGCGAGTGCAACGACAAAGTGTTCGATTGAGAGATATTACGAGCTATTGTATTAAGATACGATCTGTCCGCTCGATTGTGTTTCTTTTAATAACGCGCGTCTCGATCACCGTGGAGGATCACTGTTGCGGCAGTTCGGAGAGATCGGGTCCGCAGAAAGTCGAGATAGTTTCGGAAAACGATTCGATAATAGCCAGCGTGAGTAGAGGAAATTAGTGCCGAAGTATGTTCCGGTCGTGAGGTGATATTAAGACGATTAAAGTTGATTCCATCGTTTAATTGATCTTAACATCGTTATCTTATCGCGGCGGTTTTAGGATTTTACTTTTCAAATTCGATTAAATTGACTTCAACGCGGCTCGCTTATTCTCGTCGCGTTGGTGCGAGGCGAACGCTTTGCTTTTGATTGACGATAACGCGGAGATAATAAATCGAAGCGCTCCGATCAGGAGACCAGTACCGCCGTCGCCGTTGTCTGCGGAAATTGAGATAATGCCGATAAGAATCAACGCGAAAGAAACGCGTAAAGTGCGACTCGGAGAAAAAAAAAAAAGAGCGGTGAAATAAAAAAAGGAAAAAAAAAAAAATAATAATAATAATATATCGGAATTGAGTTTAATTCGTTTCTCGTATCGTTCCCGTAAAAGCAGCTCTCACATCGGCCGCTTGTCTAGGAACGAATTTTATCGAGGTGTGTAATGCTGGCACCCCAAATTAAGATTTTTTTTTAAATCAAGTTACATTTGTTTGTTCATTGTTTGTCCATGTATGTTCAATAAAAAATTTTATTTGTCCATCTTTATAAAAAAATTATTAAAATAAATTTTTTTTTTTTGGTACCAGTACTCCACGATACAATTTCTTTATTTCCTGAGTGCCATACGTTTGTCCATCGTTTGTCCACGTATGTCCAACTAAAAATTTTATTTGTCTAACTTTTGAAAAGAAGTTATATCTAAGTTAAAAAATTAAAACCATATACAGAATGTCCCAAACAATGTGTCGCTCCCAAAGACTATGAGTAGGAAATTGGAATTGAATACTAAAGTCAAATACAATAAAAAAAATTTTAATAGTTTTCGTGAAAAAAATTAATTTATGTACGCGTAAAAGCAACATGAAAGCTGCGTGCGAGTGAGCGCGATAGGCGAATGGCGCCGTCGTCTGTCGCGCTCACTCAGCCCGCGCTTCCTTACGCGTACATAAATTAATTTTTTTCTTTAAATTTATTGAGAGTTTTTTTTAAATTGTATGGTTTTAATTTTTTAACTTAGATATAACTTTTTTTTAAAAGTTGAACAAATAATATTTTTAGTTGGACATACGTGAACAAACGATGGACAAACGTATGGCACTCAGAAAATAAAGAAATTGTATCGTGGGGGTGCTGGTACCAAAAAAAGAATAATTATTGTAAATAATTTTTTTTATAAAGGTGGACAAATAAAATTTTTTATTGGACATACGTGGACAAACGAATGCAACTTGATTAAAAAAAAAAATCTTAATTTCGGGATGCCAGCGTCACACACCTGTGTTTACGCGGGTTTTGTGTCGAATTCGCGGCCGCTTTCGGCGACTCATCGTCGATCGATCTCGCGTAAAAGTGCTCTCGTGAAAATTCCGCCCGCGCTGGGCCCTCGCACTTTCGCACGTTTCGCAAGAAAAGAAATTGGATGTCGCGCGCTTGATCAATTAAAATCGCATCTTGCTCGGAATTGTTTTAAACTCGCGGAGCTGAATCGCCCGGCGCCGATACTCTCGTTCACGCCGATCGTTTAATTCTCAAACTGCGTTTCGATCGTTCCGCTATTCTCGTCTAATCTCGCAGACTTGGCGCATCAGCAGAGCGAATCGTTACGTAACACACGACGCGTAATGTCGTGATACATGCGATAGTCGCGTGATAATACGCTATCTCCGCAAATTCTTAGAAAAATATCTATTCCCACCCGCTTATTCTTCTGAAATAAAAATGTAACTTGTAAACAAACGCTTGCGAAAAATAGACGCAAAAATGTAAATGTATTTATCAGCCTGTATTTTATCGCTCCGGCAAAATTGATTTGATACAATTACATTTGCTTAGCATTTTTTTTTTTATTCGAGAGATATAACGAAGTCTTAAAAATAAAGCGAAAAGAAAAAAAAAAAAGATATAAGATAATGCACACAATAACCTTTCGTTTATCTTTGGCATTTCGGGTTAATTTTAGATTTATATAATTGCACTAGAGTCCAAGATAAAGTTCGAGGTGCAGTTTTACGTATGGAAGAATCCGCGAGCGTTCAGGTTTCGTAAAGATTTCGTGCTAATATCGTTCGTGCGAGTTTTTCGCGAGTCGAGTCCCCAAAGTTGCGCATTGATCGCGATTAATTAATTAAACGGGGAAAGTCAATTCGCCTGTCGGCTGGCACCCATGCTACGTGCATCGAACGACGACGTTTAATTGCGAGAGACGTCGGTTCCTCATTCCGGCGGCGAAAATAATCGCTCGTCACGGCCCCGCTATTTATCGCGTGCAGCTCGTGAACTCAACGCGCGCGGGACCACCTGATAACGAAATGCAGTCCGCGCGAACTTATCGCAGCCCGGGATTAACCGCGCGGGTCTTATAATCCGTTTTCTCGCGATAATACCGCGATATTGCATACGCGGGCGCGCGAGGCGCGTAAATTACGCGCTCCAGATACGGGGATTCGACCGCGCAATTCAGCCGTAATCATGCTAATGTTGAACGCGACGCGAATTATGTTTTGCGGAGTCGGAAGGAATGCGCCGAAGGTACGGCGCGGGATATAATTAAACGTCTGATAACCCGCGCTGATTGCCGGCCTTATTCGTGGACGATATACAGGCGCGGTCTAAAGGTGTGTGATGGCACCCCGAAATTAAGTTTTTTTTTAAATCAAGTTGCATTCGTTTGTCCATCGTTTGTCCACGTATGTCCAATAAAAAATTTTATTTGTCCACTTTTATAAAAAAAATTATTTACAATAATTATTCTTTTTTGGTACCAGCACCCCCACGATACAATTTCTTTATTTTCTAAGTGCCATACGTTTGTCCATCGTTTGTCCACGTATGTCCAATAAAAAATTTTATTTGTCCATCTTTATAAAAAAAATTATTTACAATAATTTATCCACCTTTATAAAAGTAATTATTGTAAATAATTTTTTTTATAAAGGTGGACAAATAAAATTTTTAGTTGGACTTACATGGACAAACGTATGGCACTCAGAAAATAAAGAAATTGTATTGTGAGGGTGCTGGTACCAAAAAAGAATAATTATTGTAAATAATTTTTTTTATAAAGGTGGACAAAGAAAATTTTTTATTGGACATACGTGGACAAACGAATGCAGCTTGATTTTTTAAAAAATCTTAATTTGGGGGTGCCAGCATCACACACCTCGTAAACACCTAATGCGAGATTGAATTCATTAATTTGATAACCGTCCGCGGGATCTGTACGATTTGTACGCGTGCGATAAAAAGGTTCAATTTAAAAAGCCATTTCGCTCGACCGCAATACAGTATTTTTTTTTTCTTTTTTTATTATACATTGTACGCCGCGCTTCGATTCGAGATCGTCGCGAGGCTGGAAAATTTCTGTTGCCGCGGGAAAAAGACTTCTTAGTCGGTGGAACTTTTAAATTAAATCACTATCAGAAAAGAAGTACATCCCTCCCTCCTCCCCCTCGGTTTTATATATCGTCGATAGTTTTCGCATCAATTTCGCCCGATAATTATTCACGTCGGCTCGACGCGGCGCTCGCGTTATTTTAAAACGGCCGTAAGTTTATCCGCGCGCTTCGCCAGTATAATTCTGTCAATTAGAGTTACTCTTTCGTCGCGGCACACACAAAGTCGATCGTAGTTAAGTCGGCCAAGGTTACGGTTTATCGACAATCATCCGACACCCCGTGCCGGCGGAATATTCGATCGGGCGCGTACGATTATTAGCGCCGACGCGAATCTTCGCTCCTCTTTCGCTGGCATTACCGATTTAGCTTGCGCGCCGCAAGCCGTAATTTTATTATCCGTCTTTTCCCCTATTTTCCAAGAGCGGGGACGGCGAAAGAAATTCGATTGAAAACGAGCTCCACGTCGGAATACGTTCGACCCGTGCTCGCGAGATTTATCTCTCGTCACGTCGATATTGCCCGAGAAATCACTTAAACTCTTCGAAATTCTAAATATAAATAGCAATCAGCGGCATAAATGTCGCTTTTATCTCGTTATGCCGCTCGACTCAAATGCATAAAATGCTTTTAAACAATTTAGACATGTATGTGTACGATTAATCCGCCGTGCCGTTCAAATCTCCCATTTCGATTTCGATCTTTCCCGCAGAGTGGAAATTTCACCGCGGTTAATCCGATATCGATGTTAAAATTGTTCGGCTACGCGCGGCCGTTATATTTTATGCATCTATAACTATTATTATGCGCATAAATGTTACACGACCGTCGTATCATTATTTAATTACTTTATGATCAATCGCGCGAGAAAATGACATCTGCACTAATTTTATATTAATTATTGACGCAAGGATCTCCGGTGGTTTCAAGCCCCGTATAAACCTCGCATAATTAAGGCACACAATTACTTTGAATAATTCTGTCTGATTGCGCGTATAATTAGTTGGCAAAATTAAAAAAAAAAAAAAAAAAACGAAAAAAATATGCACGGCGCGCGTGCACGCGAGCCGCGGATTCGACTCCGGGAGTTTACGTTATTAATCAGAGCGTCGAATTAATAAGAATTATTAATTAAGGACTTCTCGCGAGATATCCTATCGCCATCCTTCCTGGCGCACAATCGCGACGTGCTCGCGTCACGCACTCGCGTTTCCACGCTCCGCTAGAGTAAGTTTTCTGCCTTTAATCAGGCCTTTATTAAAGACGCAAGCTTTACGAGGTTAATTTCGCGAGATAACGAGTACAGGCTGAGCCGATTCAAGGACGTTTGTTATCGCCGCGGGTACGTGTGGTTGCATCGTAATACTCCACCGGCACTAATTTAATTTACATTAACATGCACATCGCGATCGATAGCGAGAGGGAAACGCACGGCGGCACTTGGCAATTTTCGCTTCTTTTTTTTTTTTCCCGTCTTATCGGCGCTTTCTTTCTTCGTTTCGACGACTCCGTCTCGTTTTTTCCTAAGCGGCCAGCAGCGCGGAACGACGTGACACGCGACGATAAGGCCACGCTTTGGCAATTGACGAAGGTGCCGCTTCATTATTGGCTTAGTATTACTGGTGGCTGATAATGCGCCACGTAGCTGATAAACAAACGAAGTGCGCCAAATGAGAGGGATACGAAGACCGCCGCACGTGAGATCTCTTCGGGTACCGAGATAAAGTCACGGCTCTCGCTAGCATAGACGAGGGGGAGGGGGAAGAGAGAGAAAAAAAGTCCTCCCGAATGCGCGCTACATTTTTACGCCACTCTCGATACTTCGAAAAAATTCAGCCTTGCTCCGCGGAATTTAAGCGTAACGAAGAATTTCGACGGTCTCGCGTAGCCGCGGCCTCCGTATCGGCGAGAATGAATAAGAATTAGCAGCGCCGCGGACTGCGCGTGAATAATCGGCGTGTAACGTAAATTTCATTTATGTGAAATTCGCACGCGAGATCGCATCTCACGAAAAAAACAGTGGCGGATATATGAGATCGTAAATCGGATCAGCGGTTTAGAGGCGATTAAGGAAGTTCTTAACTTTTGATGATCGATTTAATCTCGGCTTTCAGGCCTTCGTTAAATACGCGGAAAGCAAAGAAGCGTGAGTGGCCCCGAAACTAACGATACAACCGATATATACCTGAACGGCTGCAGTGATAACGCGACTTTATCGCGGTGATATCGTTCAACGATACGGTTTCGCCGTATAATCCGCGAGTGCGCGCGTCTGCGAAAAATCACACCTAAGACGGTACCGAGAGACGGCCGGCGTCGTTTCCGCGATTCGGTCATCGTGGGAGAATAAATGAGTCGTCATTCGCGTTATACGCTGAGTGTGTTCGCGACCTACTTATTGTGGTGCGAGGAAAAATGACGTTGAAGAGAGAGGCAAAAAGGTCCTCGAAAAAGGATAAATCGACCCACAAAGCGACAAATTACAACGACGACGATAGCGCAACCAAGACGCCGCAACTTACGAAAGAATGTAAACAAGCGACTCCGGAAGCAGGTGCATAGAACGTTAGATGATCAATTCGAATCGAACAAAACGATGAAATCTTTGCAAAATACTTGAAAAGCGCCGGCAGAGGTAAAGCCGGACGTTAAATCGAGTTGCTAAATTATATTTCTCGATAAAGCTAATGAAGCCCTTGCACCATATAAAATAACCTCCTAAAATATCCCTAAATTAATAAATTAATAAATTTGTAATTTAAAATTACCAAGCACTACAAAAATTTACCATCGAAAGAGACGTGTTTCGGAATAATATATTTTCAGTCACCAAATGTGCGCGTTAGAGCGAAAAACGAAAGCATGCGCTTCAAGATATTTTGCAATAGATGAAATCGAAGGTGGCAGGTTCGATTATTAATATCGTCGAAATTGAAAATAATTCCTCAAGAGTACTCCGGCGCCAAGAGATCATCGACGTCGAAAGAGTCGCCGAAGAACACGGAGAATCCGAGCGAGAAGCTCGAGCGACGCGCGTCGTTCCGTCGGAAATTCGGCGCTCTGTTAAGAGGAAGCGCCGAGTTACCGGCGGCGATAAACCGCGGCCTTCAGCCGATCAGACGTAGCTTGAGCTTCAGCAAGGATCTCCATCGCAGCCACGAGCCCTCGAAGCAGCCCTACAGGACCAGCAGCGTACAGTGGTACAACAGTCTGAGCTCGCTGGCGGAGGATGAAGTCGACGCCGATTGCAAGAGGGCAGGCGCCTCTGAGAAGGAAGCTTTTGAAAACAAAACGAGCCAAGTCACCAGGACGCACAGTCTTATGGAGAAGAAGATTCCTGCTGTAAGGATCTTTCATTGTTCGTAGAAAACAAAATTGGAAAGCGCGGAATTTCGTTAGATCCCAGAATGACGGCGAAATTAAAAGGATCTCGAACGAATTTTTTTTTAACATTGTAACTAATTTATCGCGCATCATCGTTGAATTAAAATATAATTAACAATTAGACGCGATCCTCGTCGTGAAAAGCGTGCTGTCCGGAATTTAAAGCCTTTCTCGTTAAACTGGCTCGAAGAAATTGATGAGATTCTATTTACCTTATTTGCGGGTCTTCTTTATTAGTATCCCGTTAACTCGACCCGCGTTTTTTTTTCTCTCTTCCCTCTCTCGCGTCTTGCGCCTCAGAAAAGTCTCGTTCAATCTACAACTTTTTAGTGGACTGCGGCTTTCCCGTGCCGTCGGGAATTTACGAAAAACTCGGCTATATTTTCACCTAATCACCGAATCAAATTTTCCACTTTCATCGAGTCCCGGCTACGTTATCCTCCCTTCGTTCCCCTTTTCCTTCGCACATATTCTCTCTTCCTCTCTCTCAATTTTTTTTTTTACACGCGACTTTTTATTCTGCAGAGAATCGTGGAACACATTTGCGAAGTTAGCGCTACCAGAATTTCGATGTAATTGACAGAATTCCCTTCGAAAGTCCGCGGGGTCAGGAACTATCAGTTATATCGAAATTCTAAAAACGAAACCCCTAACTTTAAGGCAAAGAAAACTTCGGTCAGAAGCGTAATTCCGCGCGTGATTCCGTGCCGCGCGCGAATCGAGCCCGATCGATTTATGTCGCAGTTAAAACATAGATAAAACAAAATGGTAATTTAAACGATAAGGTGTGTTCCTGCCGGCGAACTTATCGATCAGCGCCTGCGACTATCAAATCATAAATTCCACATGAAAATTCGCAATGTATCAAAACGAACTTTATTCAAATGCATATTTGTTTGCAATTAACTCTAGCGGATAAATAACCTTCCGGTTTTAATTGCGGACTTCGAATTTAATTAAAGCCTGTCTAATTAATTGGGCTAATAAAAATCACGAGTTTCGAATTCACGGTGAAGATTGATACGAAACGACGAAACGTGGTCTTAATGCGCCCGCTGCTCTTCGAACGAAACGAAGTCAAATATTCGAGGCTGAGAACTCGTATCGTTTTAGCAAGCCCAGGATTTCGCGGAGGAAACGTCGCGTTATCCAACGATATCGCCGGATTCCCAAACGGGAACTATTGTTCTGTAGAAATCCAAACACCTGAATCGCGGCTTTAGGTACAATCAGATCTGAATCTTACGAGCGAAACCCAGCTAAGCGTTTAACCCATTTGCATTCGTATTAATGTCTACGTTTAACGTGATACAATCGCGGTCTGTGCATCGTACGCTGCGCCGACTTCCGCAGCCTTTATTGACAACTTGACTTATGGATTATCTGGCTGCCGCGTTTCCCGAAAACGTGGCAATTACATCTTCGCGAGATTAACTCGGTGACTTTGCGACTCGACGAGCGGAATATCTCGAGTGCGCATTCGTTAACGCACGTGTAACGACGTCGCTCGCGAGTCCGCGATTTAATTGCCGCAAAACAGCCTTATAATTGCTTCGATTGATACGCCGTTCTCCGCGGAGAGAGTCCGGACCTCTGTCGCACAATTATTTCGAATAATCGACAATTCGGCGCGAGTAATATTGCCAATCTGTACGCATTCGCGATTGATCATTCGTTAGCAGTACATTTAGCGGACAATGAATTATTCGCAGACCACCGTTAGTGGTGCACTAATAAATGTTTCAAGTAAAATTGCCGTTAAATGTCACTGATGGCGGGATGAATTTTTTATTTTTCCGCGATTAATCAGGAAGGCAATAAGCATCGTGTACTTAACGAGATAGCAGATCGTTTTTACGGTTCGGTGCTATTTAGTTGTACGTAGCTAATGAAAAATTTGCAAGCGTAATGAAACTTCGACTCGTCCCTTTTCTGCCTTTTTTTTTCTCTCCTTTTTCTCTTTTTCTCCCTCTCTCTTTATTATTTATTTTTTATTTTTTTTCTTGCGCCACGTATACACGCTTTTTCCTCTTAGAAAACTTAGCGAAAAATCCGTCTCTGCTTCCACGTCGAGAATTAATAGCGACGACGTTTGCTGAATGACATCAAAGTTTATGAATTTTTTCCCCTAACATTCCTTTGCGTTTTTTTCCGTTTTATTCTTACCGCACCGAGATTTATTATTTTCTTTTGTTTATTTTGCGAGTGGACGCGTGCGTGACATATACATATATGTATACAGGGTGTCCCACCCCATCTTGACAAACCCTTCGAGTTAGATAGGTCTCGTGGATACAAGTCAATAAGTTCTATGCCATTTTGTACAATTTTCAACCATTATTGAAAAAATAATTAAAATGTGTAACTTAAAAACGACAAGGAAGCTGCGGGCGTGTGAGCGCGACAGACGATTGGCGCCGTCGTCTGTCGCGCTCACTCACGCGTAGCTTCCTTGTCGCTTTTGCGCTAGACAAATTAATTTTTTTTTTAATAACTATCGTGAATTTTTCAAAACGGCAAGGAACTTATTAATTTATGTCCACGAGACCTATTTAACTCTGAGAGTTTGTCAATATGGGGTGGGACACCCTGTATAATATAAAATGTCATGAATAATTTAAGTACACGCGCGTATGAAATGTTCTTCTCATTAACGTGACATAGGACTATCACCGTGCGTAAATTACAATGAGAACGATTCGCGATGGGCCGCGTGGCTAAAATAAACCGCGTTTTAAAATGCATTTCACATCTGTTTCACAAAGCATATGGCGCGATGTCTACATTCATAATTAAAATCATATTGCACGAAATAATGTATGCCTACGCATATCAAGCAACGGGAGCGTACGCGAATTATATAATACGATAGCGAATATTTAGTGAGCCGTTTAAAAATTCAAATTAAATTACATTTCCGCTGTTACAACAATAGCGCAAAAATTATTGCCGGTGCATTTTGGGACGTTTTATTACTATTATTTTTGGCGACGTGTTATTAATAATGGTAAAAGAAACCTTGAGATTAATTCGTATTCATAATTTTACGTTTGCTTATACTGTTTATTGAATAATTTGCATTTTTACGAAACAGTCGCGTTGCGAAGCTACGAAGTTTTAAAGTTGCGAGGTTGCGATATAGTATCTCGGTTTTTTATGAAAACTTTTGACGGAAGAGACTCGTAAACAATTTAATATGTGGGACATTTTTTTTTATAATTAGAAGTAACCAGGCGCGCGCTGCCCGCGCTCTATTTTTTTTTAAAGACCCCAATTACAAACTACGAAAAAAAAATCATGCGACTTACCGAACTGCATGAGCTTCAGCGGAGTTGTAGAATTCAGGCGGTGGCTGTAACATAAAGAAAAATATTAATGTAGACATGAAATTCAGTTTATTAAATTAATAAAAAAAAAAGGGGCAAAAGTTTTGATTTAATATTTTATTTTAAAAAATTTATATTTACCTAAGAGTTGCTCCGCCGATGCCTGATGCCTCCTGGTGGGCCTGCTCATCCTCTCAGATGGGACGTGACGAGTCATCCTTCCGCGCACAAGTCACTCGCGAACACCCCGACCGTGAATTTACAATCGCGAAAATTATTAATCACTTTCGCGCGTTCCTGCCCGACACTCGCGTTTAGAATAAAGCCGTCCGAATACTTAGCGGAACTCCCGGAACGACCGACGAACCGGCCGCGGTTCGTATAATTAATAATAACGGCGGCGACGACACTTTTATTGACAGCAGTGAATGCAGCTGCGCCGATCTGTAACAAAAAAAAAATAATAATTTAATAAACAATATAGATAGGATCCCTTTAATTAGTTTATTTTTATATGAACCGTATTTTACGATGCGGCTCGTGCCAAAATTCAGCACAAAGAGCCTCGCCTTATCGATCTCTCTTCTCAGGAAGAAGCCCTTTAATAAGAAATAACCTCTTAACTTAACGATCTATTGACCCTTTTTAACAGGACGCAAGTCTTAATCTCCTCAGAAAGGAAATACATTCCAGACGTTGAATTAATTTTTTATCGGGACCAAATAAAAATCAGTAACTCTTCGTTACTTCCTTTTCCGCGTTTATCTTTCCGGTATAGTGTTGTTTATCAGTAGCAATGGAACGGCGTCGCATCCATTGACACCGTTTGATAGCCGCGATGACAATTTAATTAAATCAAATATTATTTTTAAATAGGGAAATAATATATTTTTTTTTTTTTATTCGAAGAGTCCGCAGCTTTGACAATTGCGCAAATTTGATCCGCTTGTATTAAATAATTTAGTGTACTAGGTGATAAACTTCTTGTGGGCGTTGCGTTAATTCCGTGTAAAAGCTTTCAACTCCCACTCTAAATACTCTTGAATAATAAACGAGATATACAGGGTGTCTCAGCCCATGTGTGAAATCCTATTCAGATAGGTAGATCTTAGGGAGATAAATAAAAAAGTTATTTAATATTTTATAAAATTCTCAATTGTTATTGAGAAAAAAATTAATTTGTCTAGCGCAAGAGCGACGAGGAAGCTGCGGGCAAGTGAGCGCGACAGGCGATTGGCGCCATCGCCTATCGCGCTCACTCACCTATAGCTTCCTTGTTCTCTTGCTCTAGACAAATTAATTTTTTTTTCAATAAGTATTGAAAATTTTTCAAAACGTTAAAGAACTTTTTTATTTATCTCCCTAAGATCTACCTATCTGTATAGGATTTTACACATGGGCTGAGACACCCTGTATATACTTTTTTCCCCCCTCCCGATTTTTAATGCAACTTTTTTCTCGGTGGAAAATATCAAATATCAATGGTACGTGTCATTTACATAAATATAAATAAAGTTTTTCGATTTAAATGCAGCTTGAATGCGTAATAAATATGCAAATTGTAGATGAATTTTATTTGCACATTACATTACAAATTATTTTATAAAAAATACATTACGCGGCGTTCGGTAATACCGCGAGTATTAAAGGTTAATTAGATATTTATACGAAGTTGTTTAAGCGCAAAAAAAAATTATTACCTTCTTTCAATAAATTTAACGACGATAAGTTTAATAAAGTTACACGTACCGTTTTTTTTTTTTTTACAGCGAGCACAGCTGACCGCTCGTTTTTATTAAAGCGTCAATTCCACAGACAATTGCAGGGACTTTCATTTTATTGTCCCGCATCGCGGATCATTATTCGAAATGTATTTCGGCAAATAAATGGCGTGTCTGCGGAAAAACTTATTTTAAGGAAAAAAAAAAAAAAAAGAAAAAAAGGGGAAACATGCCAAATGTTGTTTAATAAAATTTCCCAGTGGAGACAGCTTCCGAATGCTGGATCTCAAACTTCCCCGTCCGTTCTTGACCTGTTGCTCTTTTCGGTAAAATATAAATACGTCAAATTAATTGGATTACTATTTTTAAAATTGTAATCAGACGAGAAGAGGTTATTTAACGTGAAAAAGTAAACAAAATTAATTAATCCTTTGAATTAAAGTTTCAATCTTTACTTTTTAACATTTCAAAAAAATTTTTTACGCGCATAATTTGTTCTATAGAAGTGAAAAGCCAGCGACAGGGACAATTGTTTAAAGAAACCGTTCGCGGTACGTGTCTGCTCCTTTCGTCAGCGGTACCATTTGTATTGTGCAACTCTCGCGAAAACCCAAATCTATTTGCTAAGTTGAAATTACTCTCTGACGTTGTCGGAAGATAGTATTATTCCGGTAACAAGACGTGAATACATCAAGAAGTCTCCTCCGGTAATGCATGCACGTTCCTTTGCGAGTAAGCAATTAATTTCAACGTATCTTTAACGTCCCTCTAAATTACAGTCATCGACGCTTGAGACGAGATGATCTGAAACGTTCTACAAAGCTCTAAGCTACACTGTTAGAAATTTCTTATTGATTTTTAATTAAAATGTAAAAGAAGCATGTGGTTAGGCCCGTAAATAAAATGTAATAAACACTGTATATGAGTATTCATTTACTGATGTCTTAAATTCCATAATTAAAATTATGAAAATTAAGACATCAGTAAATGAATATTTATATACAGTGTTTATTACATTTTTTTAATGAAATTTAAGACATCAGTAAATGAATACTCATATACAGTGTTTATTACATTTTATTTACGGGCCTAACCACATGCTTCCTTTACATTTTAATTAAAAATCAATAAGAAATGTCTATTTTATTTTTAATGGTAAAATATTATCATCATCATCTTTCATATCTTAATAGGGCATGAAATTTAAGGTTTTTTTCTAACTGTATAATTAGTTTTTATGTTGCCGCATTTATCGAACGAAGCTATTTTAATTGCTTGTTTTAATACGCTAACCGTCTAACCTAATTAATGAGATTACAAAGGAGCGCGGGAAATTCTAGAATATCTCGCGGGCGCCCCTCTGCGTTTTATTTAAATGTCACGTGATGCATTCGCAGCGCGATCGCTTGTCACAATTATTTCAGAGCGACAGACGCTCGATTTCGCTGACACTGTGAGCCTCGTCATTGCGCTTTACCGTCATCCGAAGATGTTCGTGACGTTCCAAGATCGAATGCCGCGTGGGCTCGCCCACGCGAGAATATCTTGAAAGGCATGCAGTGCATGATTTCCCGATGAATGCACAAAATGCACGCGCTTTAAAGGATCAAGCGCATTGAAATAGAAAGAGCAATTTTGATCAAAGAAATAATTCATTCATAAGAAAGAAAACCCATCTCGGAAAAAGCACCGAGGGGGTTAGAGTTCAATTTGAATTCCTTCCGCGATAGTCGTGATTATTTTATCCCGCAATTTTCTGTTTTTTCATATAAATTTCTATTTTAATTTCTTTATTCGTCTTTATTGCGATGATCGAAAATATTTTCTTCGAGCGTGTCTCGTAATTTCTTTTGGAAAAAAAATAATTGGAATAATTATTTTTATCTCGTAAAAAAAAAAAAAATTAAATAAATAAATAGAAATATATTCCGTCTCAGAAGTCGTTGCGTTAATCGTACATTCTGTATTAAAACGCGGTCTACTTTTTATCAGCAATGACGCGCGATGAATTAAAATGCATTTTAATTTTTGAATAAGACGCATTATTTTCCGCGTTGCGCGCGTGGATCGTCGTCTGTCATTCTGCAGTTTTTAATTTGATATTTTTTTTTAAAAACCCCATGAAACTTTCACGTTAATGGGGTAGAAAAAGGAAAGAACTTTGAAACGAAGAATATTCTTTTCGTATTAGAAAATTAATCCGGAGCGCACTTTACGGCGCTGGAGGAACGACGGTAAAGCTTATGATTATCGACATGTGCGCAAACTTTCTCTAAGGAGATGACTCTTACCCTTTCATTTGATCACAAAGATATTTTGCATCTCCGCGCTGTATTCCGAGCTCACATTCGGGGTCTTTAAAACTTGAGGGACTTCGTCAACGATATCATTAGCTCGCCGCGGCTTATTACTCGGTCAACGTGGGATGCGTTTAATTAAAATAATTAATTAAATGCGTCTCGCGTCCGAAAAAATATTCTCATTTAGTTTGTTAACCGTAACGCACTTAATGAAACAATATAAATTCATTTAGAGAACACGAGATGTATACATCTCGTGTTCTCTAAATAAATGTAAATGTTAGAAATTTCTTATTGATTTTTAATTAAAATGTAAAGGAAGCATGTGGTTAGGCCCGTAAATAAAATGTAATGAACACTGTATATGAGTATTCATTTACTGATGTCTTAAATTTCATTAAGAAATGTAATGAACACTGTATATAAATATTCATTTACTGATGTCTTAATTTTCATAATTAATTCATTTACTGATTTCTTAAATTTTATAATAAAAATTATGAAAATTAAGACATCAGTAAATGAATATTTATATACAGTGTTCATTACATTTTATTTACGGGCCTAACCACATGCTTCCTTTACATTTTAATTAAAAATCATTAAGAAATGTCTATTTTATTTTTAATGGTAAAATATTATCATCATCATCAGGCAAGATGTTCTGATTATTGTTATACTTTTCTTGAACAGTGTTTGCTGTGTTATAACTGCAGTTTCTATGCATTTTTGACACATGTCCCGTAATGACAATTATCATTTCGTCACTTCATCAGATCGTCTTCTTAAACCATGGTTGTTATCCCTTGCTACGGCCTTTGCGCGACTACCGCGCCATATACAGGGTGTCTCAGCCCATGTGTAAAATCCTATATAGGTAGGAGATAAATAAAAGTTATTTAACATTTTATAAAATTCTCAATTGTTATTGAGAAAAAAATTAATTTGTCTAGCGCAAGAGCGACGAGGAAGCTGCGGGCAAGTGAGCGCGACAGGCGATTGGCGCCGTCGCCTATCGCGCTCACTCACCTATAGCTTCCTTGTCCTCTTGTACTAGACAAATTAATTTTTTTTTTAATAAGTATTGAGAATTTTTCAAAACGTTAAAGAACTTTTTTTATTTATCTCCTTAAGACCTACCTATCTGTATAGGATTTTACACATGGGCTGAGACACCCTGTATACTTATTACACTAAAACTTAATATACACGTACATTAAAATGTATTTAATGTACTGTAATTTAAAATTGTTTTTATTATTTGCGTATTAAATATTTATTAATATTTAATACATTTATATACTTTAATTAATTTGATTAAAATGTACATTAAGGTGTAGTTTTATTGCAAATGTTTGAAATTTATAAGTCACCCGACGTAAGCGCGCAACGGTTACGACCTGGCATTTCGCGAAGCGCGTTTCAACGAACGTTTATGCCCGCGATTAAGAGTTCCTGAACGACCGGCGGGTTGTAAAAGGATTTGCGGAAATCGCGTCCTCCCGCCGCGAGTACGCTCGCGTCTAAAACGGATTCGCGGATCGAGCTCTCGGGGTGTTTCCGATCGCAATAACCGTCACGCGAGGTGGAGAAAAAAAAAAAAAAAAGAAAGAAAGAAGGAGAGGGGAAAAACGTTACTTTAATTCCTTAGCGATGATCGAACGGCAAGGAAATACGTCTTGGCAGTAAAGTAGCCCGCGTGATCGCCGAGGGATGAGAACGAAGAAACGCCCGGCGGGGTTGAGGGTGCTCGCACGAATTTACGCCGTTATTAGATGGAATTAGAAGATACGGCGAAAGTCGGCGGGCGATAAATCCTTCTTTCCTTCCTGCGCCACCCACCCCGGCGATTTGGTTTAACGTTAACGACCGGCCGCGGCCGCGGGTTTGATCGATCGCGTTTAGCGGTGCCGGTCGCGCCGCGATCAGACGCGCGAGTGGCCGCGGTGGACGCGGAGACCATTACCGACACGCAGTAGTCACGGTCGATGCGCGATCCGCCGCGTGGAATTGACGTAAGAGCTAAAGTGACCTTTCTTCATGTCGTTTCGCTCATTGACGTGCTGTTTGAGCCTCCGATCGTCATTTCCCCTCCCGATCGATCACTTGATATTTTTTTTCTTCTCGTTTCATGCCGCGACTGAGGGGGAGAATTCCCATTCGAGATAAGCGATTAAATAGGTATTATAAAAAATATAAAAAGAGAGAGAGAAAAGCGCAATATTGGGAAATAAAAAACATTTTCGGACGACACTTGTATCGCTTAAACGCGAGGAGTCCGTCTCCGTGAACACTGGGCGAAGGGCGGCGGGCGCGAAAGGAAAAAGGAAAAAAAGTTAAATCGGAATAAAGAAACAAAAGGCAGTAGATAGATCATCGTGACAGGTGCGGCAGCGGGCTTGAAAGCATCGAGGGCTTTAAATAGAACTACTGTCGGAGGCTTGCGAAAGCCTACGTGTGTTCTTTCGAGAAAAAGGCCGGTGAATAAAGAACGCTTTGCAAAGAGGAACGATAACAAATTGCAGTGATTGCAAAAACGAATCGCGCGGACGGCAATAAATTACAGATTTCGGGGAGCGAACTTGATCGATCGCTCGTTTACAGCGGAAGTCGCCGTGCGCGGGAATAACGTCCGCTTTACCCTCTTTCTACCTCGCTGCCATTTTCACTCTCATTTCCTCGCCTTTGCCCGCGGCAGCCTCGCTCCCCGCCGTCTCTCATCAACCGGCAGTAAATCTCACGACATTCGTCTATCGCTCTGAGTCCCGGACCGTGAAATCTTCGCTTTATCTCGCGGACACCAAAGCTTCGATCGTTCGCTTCCGGATGTCCCGCCCGGATTCGCAAGCGGGATTTGGAAGGCAGGACGAGGTCACGCGAATCAGTGACCTTTGCTTATCGGTTCGCGAATTGACCTTTGTAGCTCACGATCGATCAGCCGGTTTGATAAGGATGTCGGGATAGCCGGAATGTGTGAAGTTAACTCCCCGTTTTTCAAATTGCGATATCTCTTTCAATTCGCCCGGAATTCTTTTTGTAATTTTGAAGAATTTTTATTCATGTGAAAAGGGGCCTGAAACTCTAATTAAAGCTGTTGAAATCGAAAGTACGGGGGCTAATTTCACACATCCTTTTACGGACGGCACAGTAATTATTATCACTCGAATATTGGTAATTATATTTTTGTATTCGCCCAACACTACAATTTGAAATATGGTCGTTCGGAAAGTCATTTCGTTTTTTATTAATAATTAAAATACAGTTTAATAATTAAATACAGTAATATAGTATTGGAATTTTTCACACATAAGCCTTGCTATATGAGCTCTCAAAGCATATAATAATTATACGGCTTAAGTGTAAAGTTGGGTGTAAAAAATAATTTTTTAATTATTAAAAAAAACGAAATGACTTTCCGAACGACCCAAAAAAACAAAATCAAAATAATTAATTAATAAACACATGTGGTTTAGTCTTAAATTAAAATAATTTACTTTAAAATTATTTTAATTTAAGACTGAACCATATGTGTTTATTAATTAATTAGTTTGATTTTTCTTTACATTGTTAGAAATTTCTTATTGATTTTTAATTAAAATGTAAAGGGAACATGTGGTTAGGCCCGTAAATAAAATGTAATGAACACTGTATATAAATATTCATTTACTGATGTCTTAATTTTCATAATTAATTCATTTACGGATTTCTTAAATTTTATAATAAAAATTATGAAATTTAAGACAACAGTAAATGAATACTCATATACAGTGTTCATTACATTTTATTTACGGGCCTAACCACATGCTTCCTTTACATTTTAATTAAAAATCAATAAGAAATGTCTATTTTATTTTTAATGGTAAAATATTATCATCATCATCAGGCAAGATGTTCTGATTATTGTTATACTTTTCTTGAACATTGTTTGCTGTGTCATAACTGCAGTTTCTATGCATTTTTGACACATGTCCCGTAATGACAATTATCATTTCGTCACTTCATCAGACCGTCTTCTTAAACCATGGTTGTTATCCCTAGCAACGGCGTTTGCGCGACTACCGCGTCATATACAGGGTGTCTCAGCCCATGAGTAAAATCCTATACAGATAGGTAGGTCTTAGGGAGATAAATAAAAAAGTTATTTAATATTTTATAAAATTCTCAATTGTTATTAAGAAAAAAATTAATTTGTCTAGCGCAAGAGCGACAAGGAAGCTGCGGGCGAGTGAGTGCGACAGGCGATTGGCGCCGTCGTCTATCGCGCTCACTCACTTATAGCTTCCTTGTCCTCTTGCGCTAGACAAATTAATTTTTTTTTTAATAAGTATTGAGAATTTTTCAAAACGTTAAAGAACTTTTTTTATTTATCTCCTTAAGACCTACCTATCTGTATAGGATCTCTTTTTTCTTTTTATTTTTTTTCTTTTTCCTCTCGCGATTCACTTTGCGACATTTGTTGCATTTTACCACTGATATTATTGCCTCGCAACAAAATGACTTTTCCGCTATGAATTTCCAATACCGTAATATTACGCAGAGGCATGTAATATATCCGGATACCCTTTTAAGATTTCGGTATTTACCAGAAAAAAATCAAATAGCTGAGTCGTAATTTTCCCCATCGTAATATTCCCGTTCGCAAAGCGCAGTCTTCGACGTTACGACTTAATTCAGTTCTCGCAAACATTGCCCGGTTTATAGTAATTAACGCGGTCAGATCTTCGTCTTCGCAAAGAAAGGCTTCTGGGAATCGTAATGGTGAAGCACTCGAGCTCTAAAACGCAAAGAAATGCTCCGGTTCGCGAAACTTTACGGCGAGATTCCACAGTTATCCCCTTCATAACCGCCTTCCATTTCTTCGAAAAGAAAAGCGTGAAACCCGGAAATTCAGGAAAGTCAAGGAGAGGAGAGAACTTAAAGGAATGGAAATGTCGGCCACGATGTTTCGCGATTTCAGTCTGCTCGCCAATGCGTGATATACTTTTGGTATAAAAGTTAACTGTGACGCGAGTCACGGAGATTTCTTTGCAATCCTCACGTCATTCACGAGAATGTTACATCTTTTTCTATTTTATTTTTCCCTCTATTTCTTTTACGATTGGCACAAAAAGAGATCGTCGAATAAAATAATTATTTTACTATGCATAAAAAAAAAGAATTTAATAAAAAATTTCTTTTTATAAACAGTATAAATTCTTCAAAAGATTAATAATGCCGCTTTTTTAACCGTAAAGTTACTGACATAAATACTGCAGCGCGGCGTGCCTGAAATTAATTTCGCGACGAGAAATTAAAGTTTACCTATCACGATTAATCAATGGGTATCGATTTTCTATATCGCACTTGTATGTATAGTATACATTTTTTCTAAGTTTTTACCGGCAATAAACGTCAGACGCGAGCACGAAATATGACGGTCGGTGAAATATGGGCGGCGAAGCACTCACGTGCGACATAAAAATACAAAAAAATAATTAATTGAAAATCAAGATAAATTAAAATCGAACAACTATAGTTGTTCGATTTTAATTTATCTTGATTTTCAATTAATTATTTATTTATTATTTTCTTATTGATTTTTAATTAAAATGTAAAGGAAGCATGTGGTTAGGCCCGTAAATAAAATGTAATGAACACTGTATATGAGTATTCATTTACTAATGTTTTAATTTTCATAATTAATTCATTTACTGATTTCTTAAATTTTATAATAAAAATTATGAAATTTAAGACATCAGTAAATGAATACTCATATACAGTGTTCATTACATTTTATTTACGGGTCTAATCACATGCTTCCTTTACATTTTAATTTAAAATTGTTTTCATTATTTGCGTATTAAAAATGAAATTTAAGGTTTTTTCTAACAGGAGGGAAAAATCCTTTCGAAGCTCATTGATATTCTTTTACTATTCTATAGAATAGTAAAAGAATATCAATGAGCTTCGAAAGGATTTTTCCCTCCTAACTAAAGTAATTCCACTCTCGTCGAATTTATTTCGTCGATTGTGTTGTAATCATAAAATGTAATCTACCGCGGGCTGTCCTACTTTTAGGCTTAAACGCCGAGATAAATGGGGAGTGTGTAACGATGTGCCGCGCGATTTGGACTTTTGTTTTACGGGAGCAAACTAAATTGCTGCACGGGCTTGATTTACCGCCGTACCGAGCGACGATCTCGTAACTCGCGTTTCGATACCCCGTTGCACGTGCGGCCGCGAAACACACGCTTTTCTCCAGGAAGGTTATTCATTCGGCGTAAACGATGTATACGCTTGCCGGCGGAAGCAGAGGCGGTAAAGCAATAGTTTAAAAGTTCCGTGTGCATGTGCATACAAAGAAATTGTTTTGTTAATTAAACGCGATGAGAGGCCGCGCAACAATCGTGAAAACAAATTCCGGAATACTGAAGCGCATTATTTAAAAAAATGGCCCGAAATTGAACGCGGTTCGCAAAAAAGTGCGATACAATCCGCATGCTCCGAATGTTTCGAAGGGAATTAACGCGAATACTTTCACCTCTTTTCCGATTTCGTTCGATCTTCGAGCCCACCGCCGCCGCTCTCTGACCAGAGCTGTGATTTATCACAGATAGCAGTTTATTGACCTCCTTCTGTCTTCCTGTCCTTCTTTTCAACTGTAATTTATTATCCTGTCGACGGAGCAAGTATTCGTGCGGAAACCAATGGGCGATGTTTGACGATCGCCTTTTTGTTTCGAAATTTTTTGCGATTTACTACTACGAGCAAGCGATCGATCAGCAATATAGGTAATTAATTTTTTGGGGTTTTTTTTTGTTTTTGTAATAAAGAATTTTACAAATTTAACGCCGCGGGCGTAAAAAATAAAAAATAATCAAAATAAAATAATTAACGTTTTGATAAGAATACTAAAATCAACGCCGTAAGTAATTATCGAAAAGATCAATCGATCATATCTACAGCGATAATTTTGGTTCACTGTCATCTGTATCAATGGCAATGCGACTTAAAGTTAAAAGGTTGCTTGCTTCGCAAGGCGGATTACTTAAATCTAAAATACAATTTAAAAAAAAGTAAACTTTTAATGGCCGACAAGCATTACGTCTCGTTTGCAATAATTTTATTAAACTATAAAGTTTAATCTTGTCTAAAATAAAAAAACGGGATTTAGGAAAATTAAGTTAGCTCGACCAGACTCCTATATCTTGATAACAATTTAAAGAAAGTTTATATCTTGTCGCGTATACTTAGCGATGATTAATTACGCTCTAAGAAATTAGCTCGGTGATTAATTTTTAACTATAGTTATTATAGTTATTAATAAAATGTAATGAACACTGTATATAAATATTCATTTACTGATGTCTGAATTTTTATAATTAATTCATTTACTGATTTCTTAAATTTTATAATAAAAATTCTGAAATTTAAGACATCAGTAAATTAATACTCATATACAGTGTTCATTACATTTTATTTACGGGCCTAACCACATGCTTCCTTTACATTTTAATTTAAAATTGTTTTTATTATTTGCGTATTAAATATGTATTAATATTTAATACACTTATATACTTTAAATAATTTTATTAAAATGTACATTAAGGTTTAGTTTTATTACTAATGTTTTAAATTTAATTTACTTTTATATCTTAATAGGGCATGAAATTTAAGGTTTTTTCTAACAGTGTAGAACGACGCCTGTTTGTAGGTAAACTCGAGCCCCGCGAATAGGTACCACCCTTCTCGCGATATATACCGCACACCTTGCAATTTTTATTTCACGAGGGAGGGACCAAAAAAAATAGCCACGCGGTTTCCATCAACCGCAGATAAAATCAACTAAAATTGTTGCAGACACGATCGCGGATAAAATCTTTATTTAGTTACGCGGGAACTTGCCTCGGTATCAATGGCTTTCGACTTGTATATACATTTGGTGTAGTTGCGACAACTCTTTTTCCCATCGATATTTTCGAAAATAAAGTACTTTCCCCCGCAGTTTTCCGCGATTGCACATCAATTCCGCGTGCAGCTCGCAATACAGCGAAACATTTATTCGCTTTAATGCAAAGAGCAATTCAAATTACGCGTATTAACGTCGCTGATTCACGCTTTATTAAAAAAAAAAATAAAAATAATAAAAATAAAAATTATCTGCTAAAAAATAATATTAAAAAAATTTTTTTTTTAATTGGAATACTTCGCAAATTAATTCTCTTTTACGTCTGCCGTTTAACGCAACAAATAACGGCCGCAAAGTGAAATTATTTATCAGAGGAATACTGAGAAGAATACCGTGTTTCGTAAAATATAACGTTACGCCGTGTCGTGTAACACTTCTCGTCGTGCAGTTTCGGCGCGTTTCTCTTACTATCTCAATTTTACATCAAAGCACCGGTGGCTTTGGTTAACATCGACCAGTATCGCTCTTATCCGTCTACGGTTCGTATAATCCATTCTCGTTACCGCGACGGTAACGCTGGGAACATATACGCGTTGGAGGCTACGTTGTAATCCTTTGTCTGCGCTGGACAAGTACGATAATACGGCGGCGCAGTCGATAGAGTTTTAACAGCGATTTTTGCGAAAAAAAAAATTAAAAAAAAAATAAAAAAAGTCGTCGAAACGCGACCACGCGGGCATTCGCCACGAAATAATTCTTAAATACTTCTTCAGCTGATTCCGCGAACAGATTGACGATCGTTGTACTTCGTTCCGAAAGTACGGTGCAAAGTGCCGCGTGAAATTTAATTAAAATATAAAAAAAAAGAAATTACTCAATATACAGGGTGTCTCAGCCCATGTGTAAAATCCTATACAGATAGGTAGGTCTTAGGGAGATAAATAAAAAAGTTATGTAACATTTTGTAAAATTCTCAATTGTTATTGAGAAAAAAATTAATTTGTTTAGCGCAAGAGCGACAAGGAAGCTGCGGGCAAGTGAGCGCGACAGGCGATTGGCGCCGTCGCCTATCGCGCTCACTCACCTATAGCTTCCTTGTCCTCTTGTGCTAGACAAATTAATTTTTTTTTCAATAAGTATTGAAAATTTTTCAAAACGTTAAAGAACTTTTTTATTTATCTTTTTAAGACCTACCTATCTGTATAGGATTTTACACATGGGCTGAGACACCCTGTATATATTAATATTTCTATCTAGCGGCGCGAAATATTTTATATATTTATATAAAATAATATTTCGCGCCGCTAGATAGCCGGTTCGAGCGGTCTTGGGTAAATTCGCGGCAATTGTATTCGTCAGTGGCGACCGACGGCTGACAGTATTGAATATTCTTATGTAAACTCATGACAATGTGCCTCACGTAGGCCGAACGTGAAAGTGCAAAGCTCACACGCGCCTTTAGAAAATCGAATTGCACCGCACGGAACTGTAGCGAGGAAAATAGCTCGATATTCGAACACGTGTGTAATCGCACTTAATAACCAGGGAAATAACGGGGAAAGTAGACACAAGATCTCCGTTTGATGATCGCGAATTATAACAAAATAATGCAACGTCAAACACTGCAATCCTCGTCTCTTCGGCGCTTTCCGTCAACGCCGTACACTGCTAGAAAAAACCTTAAATTTCATGCCCTATTAAGATATAAAAGTAAATTAAATTTAAAACATTAGTAATAAAACTAAACCTTAATGTACATTTTAATAAAATTATTTAAAGTATATAAGTGTATTAAATATTAATACATATTTAATACGCAAATAATGAAAACAATTTTAAATTAAAATGTAAAGGAAGCATGTGGTTAGGCCCGTAAATAAAATGTAATAAACACTGTATATGAGTATTCATTTACTGATGTCTTAAATTTCAGAATTTTTATTATAAAATTTAAGAAATCAGTAAATGAATTAATTATGAAAATTAAGACATCAGTAAATGAATACTCATATACAGTGTTCATTACATTTTATTTAAGGGCCTAACCACATGCTTCCTTTACATTTTAATTAAAAATCAATAAGAAATTTCTAACAGTGTAGATCCTAATGATAGATAAAGAATACGCGCGATGCGTTCGCCGTGCGCGGCGCGTTGTCCTTGGCGGGCCAAGCTCGCTCGCAAACGAGGGGATGGAGTTTCAGCGACGCTCGCGCATCCCCTCGGCATGGAGCCGACCGGCCAGCAGGGGTAGGTGGCTGCGTTCGAAATATCGGCCGAGGAGAACCGCGCTCTCCCGTCGGGTTCTCCCTTCAGTGCGACGCGCGACTTAACGCCGGTAGGACCGACGCCGCTCCTCGATCCCGTGCTAAGTTGAACGAGACGACACGGAAACCAGCCACGAGACGAGAAGCAAGCTCGATATTGAAAGATCGAGCGAGACGCTGATCCGCGCGATCGATCTGAGTGAGTCGACAGAGTCGAGGAAAATCAATCTGCGAATGCGATATTTTGAGAAAGTCAATCCTCAAAGGGGTTTCTAGGAAGGCAAGATTTTAAAAAAAGAAAGGGTGATAAAGAGGGAAAGGGAAAACTTTGAAAAAAAGAAATTAAAATAAAAAATTAATGCGGACTAAAGTCTTCTTGCAGCTGATCGAAAATAAACGCACGGTCCGTTCGATTTCATTTTATATAATGTTGTAACAAAGTAAATTACAGTGTGTGAAAGACACGACTGAGAATCAAATCGATTGCGTTTAAGGAAGTCGGCAAGATTTAGTTTAAAAGACAAAATTAGTATGCAAGCTACATTTGCGAAATATATCGAAAATAAAAATTGAATAGCTCGGGGGAAAAGCGAGTTCTGAAAAGAAAGTCTCATTACGAGAGAAAATTACTGGACGAAACGAAAACGCTCCACTGCCAGAATGTCGTCGTCGACGAAAATCGAAGGTAAATTCCCGTTTATGTTTGCGTGAACGTGTGTCTGATTCATAAGCCTGAAAATCAAGTCTTCCATCTATTCAGCAGCGAGTATTGATTGAAACAATCAGCGGATGATTATCAAAGAAATTATATCAAATCGTTTATTAAATATACCGAAATATTATAAATATTTTAAATTGATAAAACTAGATGTATAGATAAAATTAGACGTATCGAAAGCAAAATTGATTTATCTTTTTTTTTTAAACTTTCGAAAAATGTTGATTAATATTAATTTTAAATGTAAATTTTATTAATCTTATATACATAAATTTTATTTTATTAAACGTCTTTTTTTTAATTTAAAATTAAATTGATAAAAAAATACAAATGATGGATACTAATTAATTACTCGTCTCTGTTTTTTTCTTTTTTCTCTTTTTACATGGATTTATTTTATCCACATGTATTTGTCGGCATATAAATTTGCAAATTTTAAAAAATATTTTTTTTTTAAGTTATAATTTTATTGATATGATAACACGAAAATATGTTCGTATCGTTTCATAGTAAACATTTTTTTTACAGATAACTGTCTCACTTTATCGCGCACGATGATTTATTTAAAGCGTTAACAAAACGGTGGTTGAATTGACAAAGCACTTGTGCTAAACAAATAAAGTAACACGTTGAATTTACTTACTGTACGGAACAGGAAGAGAAAAAAGAAAAAAAAAAAGACTGAGAAATTGAATTCACATTTTTCGTTTGTTTAACGGAAAAAGAAAATAAGGCCAAAAAACAAACCAAAAAAATGTAATATCCTTCATGACGGTCAGTATATATTTTGCCGCGCGTGGTCGTACGGTTGTCTTTTTATTCCGAGGTAATAGCCGTGAAGGGAAAATATTTCCAGAATGCAGTTGTAGCTCTAGTCCGACATTCATGCGCGCAATCGCGAGCGTTTTGTCCTCGAAATTTACGCGCTGAAAAATCTAAATCGCTAAAAGCCGATACGACTCGCCGGAATCGACGATAATTGAATCGTTTGCCGGATCGAAAAATGAATGTTTTGTGAGAATTACGAATTTGGAGAATATCAAAGAAGAAAGACCTAGCTGGACCGCAGAGAGAAAAAGAGAGAAAGAGAGAGAGAGAGAAGAGAAAACGAGAGGAAAATCTGGATGTAACGTCGATATGAATTTAACTCTCGGAACTGCGTGACGATTTTTAATCCGTAAATATTCGCTCGCGTTATTTATACACATTTAGTTAGCCTTTTCGATGGTGGATTACGACGCGTGAATGCGCGCGATTAAGCTGCGATCACTGAATTCCATTCCGATCGATAACGAATGTATATGTTTTTTTTTTTTTTTTATTATTATTTTTTATTCTTTATTTCTTTTAATTACCGCGTAGGTATAACATTTCGATATGATATTCAAGTAAAATCTGAAACACTATTGTGATACTATCAATTAAATTATTTCCATTGTAACGCCACAAATAGGGGCTTGTGTTTCTTGGCTTTTCCCTTTTTATAACAATTTGACACGCTTTGTTATATATCGCTTGAAAATAAAACGCGCCGAACGTATACGAATAAATATTATTAAAAATCGTTAAACGCAAAATGCAGTTGTCCCAAAATTCATTAATGTCGCATCGTTCCTTTTTTTTTTTTTAAGCAGCTAGGAATAATTTTCTTAAGAAGTAAAGAATGACCAAAGTACTAAAAAAAAATTAAAGCAATAAACATACATAGAACTTCGTGCGTAACCGGTGTTCATTTACGTTCGGTTCGATGGACGACTTGTCGGCGGGTTATAGAGAAAGATTGCGTAGAGCAAGACTGCTGCATAAATTAGCAGTTTCTACGGCTGCGAGGCAGCGCCGTTTCCTCGCTTCGATCGTGCCGACGGCATCGATCCGTCCTCGCGGCACGCGGGGCCACGCTGACAGCTGCCCTCGGTCTCGAAATCGCTTGGTACCGCTTGGCAAGGCAATCTGATTCGCGTTGCCCGCTGGTCCCCGCCGGCATGACTATCAATTTCACGGCAATTTGACCGGGCGACATCACGGAGCTGCGGATCCGCTTCGCGGTGACGGCCTCCTTGGTGGAGCCGCGCTACAGCTGTCGTCGACGCGATCGACAATTACGAGACGTGATTTCCCGTTATCTTTTCCCTTCGGTCCCTTTTGGTTTCCGCGAACCGAAAACTCGAGTCACGTTCGACACTGTCGCTCCGAGTTACGTACTGGGAAACTGTTAGGCGGTCTTCTTTACGTGGAATACTTTTCGAAGAATGTAAACGCGCTGGGACCGCGTCGCTGAGAAAAAAATTCGACGATTTATGATGGGAAATAAAGCGATACGTCGGATCGACAATATCTCGCGGCCGCGTCGCGTGTCAAACGTCTATCTTTGAACCGAGCTATTTCCACCGGTATTGAAATAATACACGCCGATGGTTTTCACGGCACGAAATTGCGCCACTTTAAGCTACACAACCGTTTCATTAACCTAAGCGGCTTTCCTGGAGCTCGACCGGGGGTTAAGTTCCGAAGGAACGTGATATTTTACATTCAAAATACCTGACTTTATTCGGAAAAAATTGTACGACAAGCGATAGCGCCGAGCGGCGAGCCAGAGAGAGATTCGACAATTTTTTTACTGGTATAATATTCTACGGCCAACCGGGCGATTAAGCTAATCCAACGCGATAAAGAATAATTTACTGAATTGTTTAGAGAAATATATTTCTATAAATAGACCGTGGAAAGATTATGTATCGCCGGTTTAGAATTGCGCGCAAACTTGATAGAGGAAAATCCATTGCGAGAGCGTGAGAAACGTTATCGCGAGGCGCGTTGAGTCCGGCAATGCAGTCTCGGGCGCATCTGGTTTGCACCCAGATGCGACGGCATTCTTGCACGGCGTCCGTCGATACACATCGAACGTTTCGCTCTATCGAAAACTGATTTACACCGCCCTGAGCGGCCCCCGGCACTCACCGTCCCACCGTATTGTCCCTCCATTATCTCGCGGCGCCGCGTCCAATGCGGTCGTTGCGTATACCGCAATTTCGATTCCCTCTGTCGCCCTCGATGATGCATGCCCCCGCATTTGCGCCGACGATGTATAGAGCGATTTTCGACACCGATGACGGACGGCCCGCAATCCTCAAAAGAAAAGCCCTCCCTCCCCCTTCTGCGCGGCGGGCGGGGCGCCCTTTGCTCGCTCGCGCGCGAATTTCTCACAATGCGATGCCGGTGCATTAATTATAACTCTGACGCGACGTTGATCAACGGCAGAGTAATCGATGTCGCGGAATACATTGCGCGAGTCGTCGGTCTCGCGGGGGATGGCGAATTTTATTTGCCGTTGTAATAACATTTCGGCGAGCTTGATTATTTTGTCGGCGCGATCTGAATTCGAGGGGCAGATTTGTATAATTTGAATTGTTCGAGAGAGAGAGAGAGAGAGAAAAAAAAAAGGAGGCTCGAGCTCGAATGGAGAAGCTCGCGAAAGTTCGATCTTTAACAATCTTATACGTGTTTTTCACTTTAAGGACGCGAAACTGTTCATCGCTGCTTTCATTTTCGCCCGATGCCGAAAATTGCAACGTCAAAGGCCTTCTCGCCAATTTCGTGGAAGAATTGCAAACGTCGGAGCCCGGGCACGTGAATTATACCGTACGTTATACGCGGGAGACTATTTGCACGCCTCTCGAAACTACTCGTATCTCTGTTCTCGCGAGTCGCATATGTGGGTCCGTATAATTCCCACGCGAATAATGATTCACCGAACGCGGCAAGGCGAGCCGGGCGCGCGGTAGATCACACATTCCGTCGTATCGATTCGCGAAATGGCGCAAACAATATTTCCGCCGTTGCAAAAAGAAAAGAAAAAAAAAGAAGGAAAAAAAATAAAGAAAAAAAACTATTCTTTGCGAGGTGTACTCGCGCCATTTCATTTAACACTAAGGCACGCTGCAAATGCGTTGCGCATTTTAAAAGATGTCTCGCGATATTGCGAAATTGCGTGTCGCAAACATCTGAGCGATTCTGTAACGTCTCGAGACAAAAGTGCGCGGCGTGATAAGCTGCGGAATTCTCAACTTTTATTTCTCCCCTTTCTCGTAATTTTTATTTTACTTTATATTATGTTTTTTTTATTTTTTCCTATTAATTTTGAAAGAGGAAATATTCCCGCTGAATGTGAGGCGAAGTTACCTCGTTAATATTTTTCCTGGAATGAGCTTTCGAAGTTGCACACGCCCGGCGAGGATCGATAAAAGTTTCGGCGAGTTTTAAAGAGTAAAATCTGTATGAGGACTTCGCCGGCCCTCGCGTGCGATAAACGCCGCGGTTTAGTGCGCGGTGGATTAATCGCCGATCGCGCGAAGGAAGATAACAGCCGGTCGTTCCGCGGAAATTAACGGCGCGACGATTCGAAGGCTCAAGATTCGAGCTTCGCGCTTGGAATCTTTTCCGCGACGGGGGATCTTCGCCGATGATCTATTCTTGCCCGCGCATTAATTTTATACGTGCTCTCGGGTGCCACCTGATCGCAAATCGTTTCGAGATCGGTGTCGGATGGCCGACTACGAAGTTAAAGTAATAATCCGGCAAATTAATATCGCGCGGATCTCGTCGTCAAATTCTCAGCTCGCGTAACGCGATCGACACAATGAATCACTTCTCGATCCACCAGCATCACCTGTTCTCGCTAAATAAATAGCCCCGTCGATAAAATTCGCTATAAATCTCGGATCCTTAATCTCAATTAACGCGCTCTCGCGTTCAGATATCGCGGAGATGAAAGCGAGCTCCCTGGCGCGTAAAATGTGTAAATCACGCAGCGTCGTAAACATAAATCATATCAACTTTGCACGACGCTGAAAGACAGTGATTCCGAGAGTCACGCCTTTTTTTTTTCTCTCTCCTATGACGTCGGGAAATCGAACCGCTTCGCGTTAATTATTATATCTACGATCCGCGCCCGAGATTGGCAGTGATCATTACGAGGACAAAAGTGCGCGCCTGTCTATGCTGCGTTTAATTGGACGAAGTCCTGAAATAGATCGCCGAGAGAACCAAAGCGTGCGTTACCCGCGCTGTCAATATCTCGCGCGCGATTTCACAATCGCGTTGTCCGGATTCTTATTCCGCAAAAAAATCGGATACCGTCAGAATTACCCGCCGGCGTCGGCGATTGAGATTAATAATCTCGTGGTTATTCGATTCGATTAATAGAACAAGTAATCAAAGTCGTTACTCCGTGTTATCGATAAAAACGAAGTTTCAGGAAGGAAAGGAGAAAAAAAAAAAATTACCGGGGATCGCACTTTTGAGCGTGAAATGGAATTTCACCGGCTAAAAAAGTTAATTGCAAAATCGGCGTCTCCGCCCCGGCGAGGGGGGAAGGAAAAAAAAAACTTTCCAGATAAGTTAGGGCTAGATTCAGACGGTGATGATCGATGAGGTCGAATTCGCGAGCGGAGAAAGAAAGAAAGAAAGGAAGACGTACATTTTCGAGAAGATATCAGCTAGTGAAAGCACGTATGGTTGAATTGCTCGCTCGTCAAAGGGAAAAATTCGCAAATAATTCCGAATATATATATTTCCTGAGAAATTAATGTGCTACCTGTCACCGAATAAGACGTCGTTTCTTTATCGTACAATTATTAATATTATTCAATTTTCTTTTTCATGTATTAATTTAAATTCTACGATTTGTCACAACGCCGTCGCTAATGATAAGAAGATTCAAATTCGCCAGTAATTCCTTATCAGTTACATTAAGAGGTTTTATATTATATCGAACGTCGCGATAAAGTCTACAGAGATTGAAGACGGGGCGGAATTAATTAGGGCGACTTCGACGAAAATGTCACCGTTGACATGATCGATATATTCCTCATCGTTGTGCCAAAAGCTTCACTCCCCGTCCCGACGAATTGTACCGCGGATCTCCTTTTATATGCCGAGGACGTCATCGACAACGAAGAAAGGGAAATAATAAAACTCGAAGGAAGAATGCATTTTGTAGAGATTTGTTGCTTTTCTTTTCGCTGCGTCTCGTAATCGATCAACGTCCTCAGCTTCGTTCCTTAATGGCCACCGAGGGGCCGCCGTGCCCTGTCCCAAGTACATCAGCGAATCTTGCTCAAGCGGCTTATTCTTCAGACGAGTGTCACGTGTCCTCCTCTTATTTCTCTCTCGTACGAGACGATTCAATAGACAATTCAGTCTCTTTAGACTCCGCGCGACCGATTCGTTCCAAATCGCGTCTTTCGTCGTTCATCGAGATCTCGAGAGTTTCCCCGATGGTAAAACTTAGACGCGAATGATTATATACCCAGTTTCGCAAACACCTCATTAGAATTCTCTTCTCGAAACATTTTCACGGACTCTTTAACGCTCAGTTTTTCCGAGACGAACGAAAGGAGATGCGAGAGAGAAGCCGAGTGCGCTGATTAAAAAGTAACAATTAAATTTATTCAGTATTCGGGCGACTCGACTCATTGAGGTCAAAGCGCGTGAGTAATAAATCCTCGGTGCACCTGACGGTCGTCCTATCGGCAATTTTATTTCCGTTATTTATGTTTTAAAAGTGTTCCCCCCGCCTCCTCGTCGGTGAAATATAAGCCGTGAAGTGAGGAGCTAAAATATTCGAGTAATTTTCTTTTTTGTTCTCTCATGCCGCGAAAATTCAGTCCCTTCGCGTAGACACCGGTGGGTGAAAACTGTTGGAAGCCCGGGTTACATTCGCGCGGGTGGATGTAATTAATTCTCGTCAAGTGAATATTTAGAAGTGCATGGCATTTCACGTGACATTTTGCCACAATGCAGCCGGGGGAAATGCCCGCTACCGGGACGCAGCGCACATTTTAACGATCGACTTTCAATAGAGTTCTTTTTTTTTTTGGACGATATTAAGATTGACGTCATCAATGTGTGCTTGATGGGCACCGGGTTATCTCTTTCGTGTACAACGGTATTTGCTCCTCGCATTATTCGGATATTATTTTGACGGGATGTAGATTAAAAGAAAGAAGACCGGGCCGATCGAATCTTCGCTTTACTCGTCGAGGGTTATTTATTTATTGGCGCTTTTCGATCGGGTGAATTCTAATATTTTTAATATCGGCCCTACTTGAATTTTTTCGGTGGCCGCACCGGGCGCGAAATTAAAAGAAAGAAGACCGGGCCGATCGAATCTTCGCTTTACTCGCCGAGGGTTATTTATTTATTGGCGCTTTTCGATCGGGTGAATTCTAATATTTTTAATATCGGCCCTACTTGAATCTTCTTGGTGGCCGCGCGAAATTTATCGCGATTACACGACCGCACGGGTTTTTTTTTTTTTTCCTCCGGGGTAAGATCACGGAGGAATCTTTACGAAATACATTGCGCCGAAGAAGTTCCATTTTTCATCTCGATGACTCGGGGGTTTCTCATGGAGGAGATGAAATTATAAGTTCGCCCTCGTCGCGTGCAAAAAAGAAAAAAAGAACTCGTTTTTTTAGGGCTCGCATTCGCCGTGGCATGTTGTGACGTCAAAGGCGAGAATTTACACAGTAAAAATTCTTGCGTGCTACCACGGAGGCAAAAAAAAAAATTTGAATGAAGACGCGGGTTAAAACGCTTTAACGAATTTGTAAGATACATCGAAAATTAGGATTATTAAAGACCGCGCAACGTCTTTTCTTTTTCTTTTTTATTCGGATCGCGTTTATTTTGTAGCCACGCCAGGAGGAAGAGAAGCGAAGAATTCCGGAAACTCTGTTTCGCTTTCGGAAATGTAGGTACATTACAACTCGCTGTAAATTAGACGTTCACGGACAAGTTGGAAAAGTTCGCATAATGGCTTCAAGACAAAGTGCGCGAGGCACCGTGATTAAAAAAGATGATGATGATACCGGGGGATTAATTAAAAAACCATTTTAAGCACAGTTTTAATTCGCGGCCTTTATTAACGTTGACCCATTTTCTCGTCGGACCCGCGGAACAACAATTTAGGGAAGCAAAGGCGGACCCCGCGGGTCCGCAACGTTAGGTCTGCGATATTGCAGGAATTTCGTCGTTTGCGAAAGTCAGATTGAATTCCCGAAATCCAGATGGGAATTTCCGGCGCAAGTAAGCCCGCGTCTCGATGTCTTGCGATGCCGAAATTCCATATGCATGTCGAGTGGTTCATCGCGCTCATCTTTAACTAGCTCGGAATCTCCCGTGACGCATATGCGCCTCGCGTGCATACCTTTTCGCGCGATTGGACGCAAGAGCGTTTAATCGAACGCACCCCTTGACCTTTGTCTCCCGATTGACATTATCGAAGCAAGATAGTCGCGAGGTACTCGCATTGTAGTACTTTGAGCCGTTCTTCGCGAATTCCGCGCATTCTGTTGTCTCGTGTGAATGCTCGACGCACCGTAACAGCAAGCGAGTCTGCCGAGTAAACGCGTGTGTATATTCGCTTTCTCTCGCGGCGAAATTTATTCGATCCGAGTGACTGCGCGAGAAAATTCAAATGTCTCTGTTTTGAGAGAAATAATTAAAATTTATCTGATAAATGTTTATTTAAGAATTTAAGAATGGTTATTTATCCTTTTTAATTGTTTAGAAAAAAGTAGCGCTTTGCTCGCGAGATTTTATGTAGCGATTATTTTCTTTTTTTTTTTTTTTAATATATAAGTCAAAGTTTGTTTTACCGAAATTAAGCACCAGTGGATGCGTTGTCGAAATATTTAATGCACGAGCTCTCAAAGACGTTTCTCGGAGCCACCAGTCGCCTATTCATCTCATAGAATGTTAAAGCGAAAGAACATGACCTCCGAAGACGCGATCGTTCCCAACAGCGATGTTCTGGCCTCTCAGTATAAACTTTATAGACGTAGGACGGACAAATCATGTTGGTACAACTCAGCCTCGATTCCTCTGTGACCCGAATTCAACGCTTACACGCTCGATTAATTACGTCTCCACAAGCAACATCCTATTCTCTTTCTCTCTCTCTCTCTTTCGCTTTAAAACACATGAGGTAAAATCACATCTCGGAGTTTGAATTTCAAATTACGTCACATTTAAAGCACATTTTTTGTTATTTCTCTGTGTTTCTCTGATAATTTTGCTTGTCCTCGAATGCTTAGCTCTCTTAACGTTACTTTTATCGCGTAAAACGGAAGGAGAAAAAAAAAAAACAGGAAAAGATTAAATAATTGTCGAAGCATAAAGTCGTATTAAATAATAAAAAAAAAAAAGAAAAAAAAGAGGAATTGCATGAGAAAATATAATTCCGAGCGAAATTGTATATTAATTCGTTCGATCTTTGTCTGTCTCGCGATAAAGTAACTTACACGTTTATTTCATATATATTTCGATAGAACTCAAAGGCTTTTCTTTATTCCGCGGTTCCATTATTTCATTCGGCGGTTTAATGATATTAAAATATGACGCTGGATAATGTAGTCAGGTATAAACATCGCCGCATTTAATATAATGAGACGAGAATATTCATAATATTCACAGAATGCCTTAAGCTTTGAAACACCCTTTTAAACTCCTGATAAATATTTTACAATAGAAGCTATAAATATGTACTAGCTATATTTCAATTCTAATACTGCCGGAAGATTATTTTACATATCACCTATCGCTTTCCGCGGCCGGGATTTATAACTGTCAATCTAAATTTGTATAATAATTATGCGCGCCAGAATGCTAATCGCAAACACGAAGTAATTTTAAAAATTAAAGAACATTTTAATTTAAACAATTAAAAAAAAAAATTCTTGACGATTTTATCGCGCCGTGCTCGCTTTAAATTTTTTTTTTTTCCGTTTTACTGGAGAGATTGAGAAAAGCTCTTTTATATGTTTGAATCCGCAAACGAGAGGATTATCAATAATAAGGAAACGTCGTCTTACGTATTAAGCTTATTGTACGTCCTGTAATGATTTACCATTATTTCATCCGTCGCTGTAACGCGAAGATATCGCCGCGAGTTTCCTGCAAATCCTTTAATCGAATTTTGCGCCGTTTGCAATCGATCCTATCGATGCCTTCAGGCAGGAGAGGATCCTTTAGAGTAAAACGTCTTCGGAGGTATTCAACGCAGCGAAAGATCTCCGTATTGTCGTATGAAAATGAAGGAAATCGATATTCGCGTGGTATATTGATTAACTTTTATTCGTTCGTTTCTCTCTCCGGCTCTCAACGTAACTGCTACTCCGGCGAATAAAAGTTATTGTTAGAATGAAAATTTTATTTAATTACGAAGTTAACATTCGCGTCGAATTTTTTTTTTCCGCGCAGCGCGACGAAATTTATGCGTTACGCAGAGTTTTTATTGTACGATATCTTTTTCTCAGGTTTGATTTTGTAAAATTCTCGCTGCGTTTAATCCTCGCGCATTTGCCTAAACATATCCTATCTCGTTCTTCAGGCGCGCTCGGTTCTGTTAGCAATAAAGCTCCTTAATAGACACGATCGATTCCGCCGCGCAGATGCCGGGCATTACATCAAACTCGTCGTCGGAAATTAAAAAATGCGCTCCCGTGCTTTGAAGAGGACGCGAAGGGTCGACGGGACGCGGGCGGGAGGAGGCCGCGATCGAGGGGGAGGCGAAGTAGATAATCGCGAGATATCACGCGAGAAATATCGCGAGGAGGAGGGGGGGGGTGAACGATAATTGCTGGCGAAACGCTCAATCGACTTACCGTCGGGAAAAGCTGCCCGAAAGATCGCGGCAAATTATTTCCCCGAGCCGGGCGAGCCTTGAAACGACGCCGATCGATTTCTCGAAGGATAATAACCACTCTCCTAGCCTCGCGGTCCCTTCGAGATAACGCGAGACGTCCTTGGCCCGATTCGCGCCATTAGCCGGCTCAAACAGAGCTTTTTATTTTTTTTTTTTCATTTTTATTTTTTTTTTTTAGTTGCTCTCGTTTGGAAACGCCAGAATGCAACTCGATTGTCGACCTCGGATCGTAACGTTTTTGCTTCTCCCCCTCAGCCTGGAATTGAATCGGACGAATAATACAGATTTTTTTTTCTTTTTTTTTTTTCCGCGATTTTTTATCCCTTTTCGCTCCGGTCTTTCGAGTCCTGCGCGTCGACGGTTTATTCTACGAGGAGATTCTAATTAAAGTTGCACTTTGGCGTACCGTGCGTGCCGGCCTACGCGTGATAGAATCACGTGACCGCGGGCAGAATCAAGAATAGCGTTGATCTGGATCTCGCTCTCCAACTTTTGGTAACGTCATGCATACCTCGTAATCCTCCGGCGTGCTCGAGTAAACTACCATCAGCGGCAGAACTCGCATTGATGTCTACACGTTCGCGAGTAGATTTCGCCGAGATTAACGCGAAGCGAATTTATGAGGTAATAAGGCGAACAGAGATTGAGTGTTTGATGTAATTTCCAACATAATGACTTTGCCCCCTTAAATTCCCGAAAGGGCGTAACTGTGCGGTAATGGTTACTCCGCACGCCGCTATTTCCCGGGCGCCAATATTTTTTTTTTTTAATTATTTTCCCACTTATTTCTCATTAGCAAAAAAAATCTGGATGTGCGATTAACTCAAGGAATTTTTGTCATTTAAAAAACTTGGGAAATAAACGGCGACGAGGGGGAGAAAACGTCTGAAAAGAATTTCGAGAGCGAAGCGCTGCTATAAATCGCAATAACGGATGGTAGACGAGACGTAGAGAAATGCGTACGGAAAAGCTCGCGAATGAATGGAAGTGTACGAGGCAGCCTGGCTGACAATCGTACCGATAATCTCAATTGCGATCGCGATACTTGGCGCAATCATTCGCCTGATACGACTCTTTGTTTGAGGGAAGCGTCTATCTCTCTCTCTCTCTCTCTCTCTTTCTATTTCGAACGGGCTTGAAAGGGATACGTGCTCTCTCAAGGTGGCGAATAGCTCGGTCGGATAATCTCCGCGAGGTGAACTCCGGCGGTGAGCAAGATGGAAGACTTTACCGTGGAATATTTTCCCGGAGACGGAAACGCGTTTTGAAAAATCATCCCGGCGTCTCGATCTCTCTCTCTCTTTCTCTCTTATTCGGGAAGAAAAGCCGCGCTATTGTGATCTCGCTAGAGCCGTAATACAGAGCGGAAATGAATTTCAGGACGGCGGAACTGTTTCGCTTGCGGCGTCGTTATTTTTAAAAAAGATTCAAGCTCGCGAGACAGACGAAAATCGGACTTTTTAAGGTCGCGGACACTTCGAGGGGCGCGAGTAAAAGTTGAAAAAAAATTTAAGCTGCCGTCACGTCGTATTCTTTTTATCGCTGGATTGTACGGTAGCTGCACCTTTTGTGCCGTTCACCTTTTTCTTTTCACCGCGAAGGGTGAAAAAGGGTGCGAAGAGGCGCGAACCGTACAATTCAGTTAGCGATCCAGTTGGGGTAAAAAGCATCGCGCGCCGGTGGCTTAAATCGATCCTACGCCGAATGTCATGCAGAGAAAGTACAACAGTAGTATAGTAATACGAGAGACTTGACGCACGTCGCTTGTGTGCTCGAACATATGTGTGTGCGCGAATGTGTGCGTGTATGTACGTAGTGTTTCTTTATATTTTTCTCACCGACGAAGACTGGCGGGGATTGTAAAATTTACGACGAGGCAACACGGCGGTCGAGAATCGCCACGAGCTCTTTCGCTCGCTCTCGTAAAAATTGCGCAGTGCGAAAGCACCGAGAAGAAATAGAGAAGTTACCACGTGGCATTGCCAGCTCCGATAAAAGGGCCCACGAGCAAAAAGAGAAAGGAATAGAAAAAAAAAAAGGGGGGGCAGATCGATCGCGCGGAAAGAGAAAAGGAGCCACCAGGTGCTACTCGCTGCGGCAGCGTCTAATTTAATTTAATAAACAGTGTGTAATTAAGCCAGAGAGTGGAAGCGCCAGGCGAACGCGTGGAGGAAGGCCCGACGGCGCGCAAGAGAGGAGGACTCATACGCGGACTGGTTCGCCGACTGAGCAGCGGCAGCGGAACGGGTCGATCCGCTCGCTCGACTAACGCGTGCGGGTCTAAAGGTGGCTGCGGAGGAAATCTCGCGAGTCCCGGCGTTCTCGCAACGCGGCAATCGGTCGCGGGGGTCGATAGCACCACGGTGTCCGCGTCCGGCACTTCTCTCGGTGGCCGCGGTACCCCGAGCCGACGGTCAAGCCGCGATTTAAGCCCCTCGAAAAAGTCGTCGTCCGTATCGTCGGTGGCAAGTCAACAGGATGCGCCGGCGGCCGGGGACGAAGGTGCCGGTGCCGCGTCGTCGTCCGGCACCGGCACCGGACAAGATTGGCGGAAGCTAGTCGGCAGCATAAGGCGCAAGGTGCGCCGCAAAACCGCCCAGAACAGCACCAGCATATCTGAAGCTGTTCTGCACGACACAACGAATCGCAACCAAGACGACTTCCTCAAGGCCGCGATGAGAATCTTTCTGGTGGTGTCGCCGCCGATGGGGCGCATTCAGGTAAAACGCGCGCGTTACGGGTTTTTTTTTTTTTTTTATCGGTGTCTTTGTACGCGAGTGCTAAATTTTTTTTTGGCCCCCTTATTTTATTTTATTTTATTTTATTTTATTTTATTTTTGTGTGAGTGTTTTTTTTAAAGCGTAATTTTTTTTTAATTTTCTAAGTCTATGCATAAGTTTCTAAGATATTTTAAATTTAAACTCTCGTCAAACGAGATTTCGCTCGATAACGTTCTGCCAACATTCAGGCACAGTAGTAGAAGGTTGTTGGTTTTGAGACAATGAAGTTATTGGCAATTCATTATCGGAGAGATTGGTGAAGTGCTCACCAGACAAGCCATATTGCATCGAGTGGAACGAGTAATAATCAGAAGGAGCAATATCTGATGAGCACGCGCGGGTACGATAGCACTTCTCAAGCCAGCTATGAAACTGTTTATTGTTGTGCCGAAGAATGAAATGCCGCTGATTTCGCGAGTGCTTTGAACGCCTTTCTCTCGCGAAACTTGGACTAATTTTATCAGCTCTATACATCACACGCTTTACATTATTATTAATTTAATTTTTGTATCAAATATATTAAATTTAATTTTTCTCGAAGATTACAACTTTTTATTTCTTAATTTTTTTTTTCTTTCTTTTTTCTCCGCCAAGAATAAAAAAATTCTAAAACAATTCGCCGTGGCAAACGTTTACAACGCGAAACTTTCAACGTCTGGCGCGCGTTATCTACTTCCTCGCATACTTTTATCTTACTCATTTCACTGAGCCTATGGTTTACGGCCGACTGGTTCATATCAAACGCTTTTGCGACTTCTCGGATCGTTACAGCTGAGTTTTCTCAGGTTCGCTCTCCGCCGTTCGTTCCCTCCGATGCCCCGACCCGACCTCGGTCAATCGTCAATATCGAGAATCGCCACTCCGGAAGCGTTTGTACCATTTTTCACACACGATATGACTCTCTTACGTCGTACGTATCATACGGAATTCCCTTGGCCTCCGCCGTTGATTTTCTTTCCGGTTAAAAAGTACGTAACGACGAGTTGAGTTCATCTGAGATAAGTATCTTCTCAAAGCGAACGAAGCAAAACAACACGAAAGAAGAAAAAAAAAGGTCGATAGAACGAAACTGAAAAATTACCTCCGCGACGCACGACTGCTTTGCGATAAACGATACCTCTGTCAGAATTATTATATTATAGTTGTGGTCATGTAATATTGCGAGAAGCTTGATCAAACTTGTGCTCAGATCTAATGAATACGCGATAACGAGACTTATCGGGTAAAATTCAAGCCTGCGTTGTCTCGAATATCTCATTCGTCACTCTGTAATATACACCGAGCTTTTCTTTCCCTCTCGACGCGAGCGCTGCGTCCACCGTAATCTACAATTTCCACGACATAACGTCCGCATATTTTTTTTTTTTTCCCCCCCCGATTTTCCCCGTGCTCTATTTTCCGAGTTGATCGGCGAAGTCGAACAAAACGTTTGACGAAGAAGGAAACATTTGAAGCCGTCCGAGCACAAGATGCTTCCCCGCGCAATCATACGGCTCGAATCCAATCGAACGCTTTTATTCGATGAAAGGCGCTGATAATTGCCTTGCGGATCCGAGACCTAGATAGGATTTACTTTCTACATCCAAGGACAATCTGATTTCTCGCGATAAAAGGATAGCTCGGGTATCTTTTTCGCCCGCTTCCCGCCCCCCGCTGTATTCGGAGCGTATACGAAACGACCCCTCGTTATTTTCGGAACCTCCCCTTCGGAAATTCCTTCGGGCGGAGGCAGACTTTTCGCGGTGTATTATAGTTTCGCATTCATACGCCGTATTACATAGTTTGAGCGCCCGCGTATTTATTATTAGTATCCATTTACATTAAACTATTACGTTAACTCCGATATTCTCGTATCGGTTAATATATTCGTACCGGGGAAATACCGGACAAATAATATCCGTGTTAATGAAATTAGAAATTTAATTCCATTTACGGGGCTAAGCAATGGCGATTTCGGTGTACGCTATTTATAGACCGTTCCGGAATACGTTTCCACTAAATTACGATAATTAATCTTGTAACGCCCGGATGCAGCGAGTGAGGCATCGGCCCACACGAGAGGCGGCGCACCTCCGCCGGCCGTTTTCGCAATTCCCGCTGACTAACGAGTGCGTTATTCGCCGGCAGAACAGTCCGAAGCGCGGACATTCGTAGACGCGCGTAAACAAATTGCGTCTCCGTTGCGAAATATTCACGGACGGTGGCGAGATGCCGGGCGATCTCGCGGCTTTTTCCGCTAGACTCTCCCGCGTTATTCCCGACGTCGGTAATATTCTCTCCGGCGGATAGTTGCGCGCCGAATTATTTTCTGAAATATTTGAAATATTTATTTAACTACGCGATCGCGAGCGCTGGCACGAAGCGAAACGTCTTATTGTTCCGCGGCGTACGAAATTCTCTCGCCCGCCTGTCCCAGATTTGGGAAATTTCGCCGTAATGCATCGCGGAACGGTGCGTTATCTCGCTCCGCCGCTTCGTCTGCCTGCTTCCGTCTGAATTTATCAATCAATCATGCCTGAATGGGCGCCTTAGTCAATTGATCAGCCCGATTAAATAGCCGGCGTGACCTCTAATCTATGTTTCGACTCGGCTGCTCGATTTCTCCCCTTCTCTCCTTTTTTTTTTTTTTACGTTTGTATGTATGTATATTTTTTTTTTTTTTATTTTCTTATCAGACGCGGTTGGGTAGACGTTGACGTGCGATATAACCTCCCCCGCTAATCGATTACCGTCGCTGTTTGCACTGCGACCTTTCGTCTGATGTAACAGCTGCATTCGATGACCCGCTCCTCAACAATGCGCCATTGTAGTCGCGAGGATATTTGCACGCGATCGTATCGTCGATATAAGTGGAGGTCGATTAGGGATAATTAATAATTCTTATTCAGATGTGGGACATTCCTCGGCCCGGGTTGGGTTCTTTAGATTGTTTGGATATTACTCCGCGAATATTATCGCACGATATTGCGCATAAAAAATTTTTTTTTTAAGCATTATAAAATTTTAATGTTTAATTCTTGATATCCTGAATTAGGTGGACGTTTATTAATTTATAAAAATTAATATCTGCTGTTACGATCACGATTTTGGCAGTAGTAAAAAAGAAACTTTTTCTTTTTTTTCCTTTTAAACAAAATTTAAACAGCGCCGCGCTATGTTGGCAGGGATAATTTGAGTAAGTACATTCAAGACATCGAGAGACATGAGGCTGCTTTGAAAGTAAAAATCTACGAGGAAATCCCGCGTACAGTCTCGTGTGCTTGTTATGCTACCCACTTCACCTACTTTAAGAAGAGCTTCTTACAAAATCAAACGTCGCGCTGCATTGTCTTCGCGAAAAAAAAGGGGGGAAAGAAAAAAAAAAGAAAAAAAAAAAATACCGAGTTGCTCATTGTTCCTCATTATAATTTTCGAGAAAATCCAGCGATTTCTCGAAAAGGAACGCTCGCGAGTTATATCTTTAGCTCGATGCAATACCAAACGGTAGGAACGTGAATGACGTTGTCGTTATTATTCTTACAAGCAGATATTGTTATAAATTCAGTGCAGCGCGGCGGATCTTTTCGAAAATCCGATATCCGCGAGTTTCCGGCCGGCGGAAAGTTAAAATATTCCGGATAAACTTTTTTTTTTTTCGCCCGACTTTTCTTCCCTTTGTTCTTTGACATTGCTCGAATGTTTTTCTGAGCGCGCCAGTGACATTGCAGATCAAAGATATCTCCTGACCTAGATTTAGTAGTATTAGATCGACCTGCGGATACTGTCCACGTGATAGTGTCGTAGTTGATGTAACGAGATATGAAATGTGTCTGCATACGGCATTCATTTAATACGCTTCGGTTTAAATACAAAAACATTTTCATCGAGCGATTATTAATTGGAGAAGACGCCTATTTTTTTTTTTCAAGCTAGTATTATTTTTGGGGGATTTTCCGATTTTTTTAATTAATGTAAAATAACGCATGTGATGCGGAATTTATTTTAAATTTTTTTATCAGCTCGGTACTTGGAAATTATTTTTTTTTTTTCTTTTCTTTTTTTTACGCAGATGTTAGACTGCATTTTACTTCGTCGAAGTAATGGAAGGAATATTTTGCCACAAAATTATTATCGGCAACACATTTTATAAAAGATTCGAGAACATTATCGATGATATATCTGCGATATCTAGTACCCATCTCATTTATCGAGGGATAATGATAAGGAAAAAAAAAATATAGAAGAGGGAGAAGAGATAAATCATTTCTTTCAACCCTCACTCTCGAAGTGAATAATGCGTCATTAAAACGGTTCTCGCTTTAACAGTAATTGCTTTTTCTTTCCTTTTCTATTTTTTTTAGACATTTTCTTGAAATTATATAATTTTATTTTCGCCGTACATTTATCTATGATGACATTTGGTTTTTGCGCAATTATGAAAAATTAATCACCGGAAGGACAATTAATTAGAAAAGCGACGCGCGTGTGGTTAGTCTCTCTTCGATTGGTTTTCTGTCTCAAAAAAAGCCGCGGTAGATCGAATCGAGCAGATTCGAAAGAGCAATTTCAATAAGAAATATTTAAAACAAAATCAAACTACAGACAGTAATAATTAAGATAATATAAAAAAATTTAGAAGAATCCAATTAATGTCAAGCTTAAGTCTTAATATTAAATTTAATATTAAAAAAACGAGAGCTTACGTCGGACGTACTTAATACTTAAATATTATCCCTATTAAAATTCAGTTTTACGACCTCAGTTTTCGTATTCGTCGATTCCGAAACCCGCTACGCGCGATAATCTTACGCGAAGGCGATTACCGGAGACCGAGATCGAGCGAAGCCACGTACGTCGCCGAGATTGCCGTAGGTCCCGCGGTTGTCGTAGGTCGCAACGTGGTCGCCCAGCTGAGCCGGGCGATGCTCTCGCACCGCGCGCGCGAAGACATGCACGCATACAGCCCGCCGCTTCGTTGATGACAGAGGCACGAGAGTAGGCATAACGCGGAGAGTAGGCCAGTGCGTCAGCTGACCTACTCGTCCACCGCGCGACCAAGCATATTATGCCCGTAAGCGGCGATGCGAAGACCGCGCGCGTGAGCCACGACGCCGCCCGTTACGCAGCGATAACGTTTAACGGCGATAGAGAAGCACACACGGCTCCTGATCGCGAAAATTTAATGACCGTGGTTCGAGGTTGAAAATTATTAAATGTAAAAATTTGGTTATTTTATTTTATTTTATTTTATTTTTTTTAAGTAGAAGAAAGAAGAGTAGGTAAATGACTAGTTTCTAGTAATGTTAAATTCTCATTTGTTAATCCGCGGCGATTTTATATCCCTCGAAATTGAGAAGTCGAGCGCGGCCGAATGGACCCATCGTACTTTAATCAAAAATATATAACTTGACCTGCCGGCGTCAAAGGTTATGAAACGATAATGAAAATTCCATTGGCTTAGCCGTAGCACAGTACTAAAGGGTGAAACGCGGCGAGGCGGGAAAGATAGAGAGGAGAATATATCAAGCATCAAGTGGCCATCTTGCCTGATGGGGGAGGAGGGTAGTGTTTTGCGAGAGATTGATGGCCGAAGGGAAATGTGGGAAGAGTGTGTAAAGAGGTGGCGCGGATTAGAAGGGCTCCATGAGAACTGACGACACGTTCGCCTGTATGAGTGTGTGTATACGTGGGTATATATTTGCGATTTCACTCAGCTCGGTTATGAAGTCCCCGAGAACGACGGCGGAGATAATCTTTGGCACGACGCCAGCCGGCCAGCCCCGGCCTTAAACCGCGAAGGTTTTCTATTTTCCCCCGCGAAGGACCTTCGACGTTAAAACCTCCATCGGATCTTATCGACCTTAACAGTGCTCCTCAATTTCGGGAAATATATCGACTTGAGCGAAAGACGTGCTCGCCGCGCGCTTATTCGAATCCAATTTCGTCGCCTCTCCGAGAGGCGAAATTGCTATCCATCAAGTGGTATCTATCGCGTACAGGGATACAATCCTTATTATTTATAGTTTTTTCTTTTTTTTTAATATTAATAATTTTTTTTTTGTGCGAATTTTGACAAACGTACGTGGAGATATATTGAAGCCGAACAAAAGATTTGCAGTTATTAGAGTGTCACCCAGTCAGTGCTCATCTTTTGATTAAAATAAAATATTCTGTACTTGCTTAAATTACAGCCCGTTTTAATGAATTAAATTGTTAATTAAAGATTTCGCGAGTTTTTATTATTCGACAAAATATGATTAAAAATTCCTCCGTTTATCGTTTCGATTTTTGGAAGTTTTGTTGGCCTTTACGGGTAATTAAATTTAACATAATTGTTAACAGGTATAGATTTCACACACGTGTAAAGTAGAATGTACACGGCGAAAGGTACACCTGCCGCGCGGCAACGCGAGCAACCGCCGAAACACTTCGTCATTCGAATCCCTCATTGTTGTACAACGTTCAGAATAATTGTAGCGGGCGTATTCGTCTCGCGGCAATAAACGATGACAAATCGCGTCGCGGCGCGGCGCGCGCTAATTAGTTCCTCAGAGTAATTACGATCACGCTCGGAGATACGACGGGTAACTTAATGAAATGCCAGTTTACGTTTTGATATACAATTTGCCGATTATGCGATTAAATCGGGCTCTACATCCTCTCCCTCCCCCGGCACCGCTCTCACACCTCCCCCTTTCCCCCCCTTCGTCTATTTAATGAAGTTAACAAGTTTCGCAGATGCATGTCTTCCCCGTGCCGCCGTATTTGTGCTCCCGGTAAGGCGTTGACGAAATATTGCCCCGAGCTACTCGCCTCTAGGCTCCACTTACGCAATAGTTTGCTTCGCTGCCGCATATCGCATCGGCCCGAACTTTGATAACGCCGCATAAGCTCTCTCGCCCGCTCTCTTCTCTCTTTCTCCCCTTCCCCCCCATCTCTATCTCTCTCTTTTTTTCTGTGTGTAAAATAAGTTAAAAATGCTATACAATGTTGCGTGATAAATAAAATCACCAAAGCGGTACGGGTCGACGATTGCCGAATATCGCGATGCGGAAAGTGAGAAACGACAAGGTTTTTTTTTTTTTTTTTTTTTTACGTTAAATAAAACTGAAACGTGTCGGTGGTTATTTCGCAAAATACGCTTCGCTCTGTCGCAAAACAGAAGTTACTGCGACCGAGACATTTTACAGCTCGCCAAATTTCTAGATTTAGCACAGCCGGTCCGTGAGGATCTTGAAATTACATTCTCGCTTGTGAAGCCTCCCGTGCGCGGGACCGAGCTCGATATTGTTATACCGCCGGCTTAGCGTTCTCGTCTATGACGGGGAAAACGGACAGTTAAGGGAGAAGAGACCGGGTGACATATATAATACCAGGAGCTTCCCAAGTATTTCCCGTGTGCGAATCCAAATTTTAATCTCGATCGAATGCAACTCGCAACGCGAAACATAATTCCGCACAAATTATTACCAGAAAAAAAAAAAGAAATCGTACGCGCCTTGTAAGCTTGATAAGAATTTTTTTTTCTAATTATTTCTTCAACTACCTTCCTTAACTAACTTTCTTTAACTACCTTGTTATTTAATTTATTGAGGAATTTATACAAACTTTGAAGCGCAAATAATTAAATAATTAATATACAAAAGCGAATATCAAATAATGCAAAAGACTAAACGAAACTTTAAGCAGCGAGGCAATGTTTAATTATTCTTTTACGCTTGGCTAATGCATCGGGTGGACTCCGGAGGCTTTTAGTACTTCTTTAAGTTATTAAATTCTCAGGAGCATCTCAATAGCCTTGGTTATCGAGCTTGAAAATTTAGCACGTGAATAGGTTTGCCTACCTATTGCAGTTTACTGAAGCATCGGACGTCCACAATCTTGGGTGATATGAACTAGGTTTGTAGGTGGACTATCGAAGCGGTTAATGTTCTAGTCGTGGCCCATTATTATCGGACAATACGCCTATTGTCTCACGCATTAATAACGACATTCGGGCGATATATGCGCAGAGTGAAGCGTATATAAAATATGAATTATACGTCTTTATTATTTTTCGGCTGCCTCGCAATTTTGTATCTCGCCTTTCGTTTTAGTTTTTTTTTTTTTTTAGGAAATTATATTATTATAATTCCTGTTGTGTATTTTATATATACACATTTTTGTACGTACTTATAGATTTGTCGGGAAAAATATCAAATTGTCTCACGCATTAATAACGACATTCGAGCGATATATGCGCAGAGTAAAGCGTATATAAAATATGAATTATACGTCTTTATTATTTTTCGGCTGCCTCGCAATTTTGTATCTCGCCTTTCGTTTTAGTTTTTTTTTTTTTTTTTACGAAATATTATAATTTCCGTTATGTATTTTATGTATACACATTTTTGTACGGACTTATAGATTTGTCGGGAAAAATATCGAATTGTCTTTTGAGAAAAGCGATTCTATTCTAGTCGTCAAAATGTTTGCGAAGCGAGAAGGAACGTGCAGGAACGTTAACGAATGAAATTTCGAGCCCTCGGAAGAAGGTCAATCGAAAAGCGTTAATTCCAAAATTAAAATAGAACGCTTACGTTGTGGAAACGGTCGAAGCGGAGAAGTACGTTTTCCATGCGCCCGTGAGTATTACACCCACGGCGGGAATTGGAGACCTGGACAAATTTGCAATTTTAGTTGATTCGCGATTTGTATCCAGTATCTACGTAACGCGATACCGAACGAACCGGAAAGCGAGTTCGGCGATTCGCGTACGTGCACATAATGCCGGTGAAATTACGACGTTTTATTTTACGTGTTAATACACAGAATTCGTATGTTTTTGAATATTTTTAATAATACCAGTTGTTAGAACATGAAATATTCATTTGGCTGAAACAACACGTGCTTGTTGCGTTCTTTTTTTTTCTCTCGCGTTCAGGCTCAAAATAATCTCTTAAACATTAATTTTACACCCAAATTTATTCGGCCACGAACATCACCCCGAGGCTTTTATCCTCTCGCATATTCATGAAAAATAATTTACGTTTCCCTTGCAGTAATGATAATGCTCGGTATAAAAAAACAAAATTATATACAAAGCGCACGAAATGCTCATTAGCTGATTGCGCGAAAACTTTGCTAATTCTGTAATGTACCTTTGCGTTTTGGGAGATTATTAATTCCGTCGGCTCATCGCGATTTCATTTTTTTTCCTTTATTGAGGTTGACGTATTGAGTTGTATTTTGATTTTTTTACGTCCACCGGGATTTCTTATTGTTGCCGCGACCACGCATTGCCTTCTCCGTCCTCGTGCAAGCGTTCCAGCGAACTCGGGCAGATAATTAACCCCGAGATCAGAGGGAAAAGAGCGAAAGTTCGCGTTTGCGTTCAAACTCCAAAGTTTTATAGTATTTATTCAACACGTTGCGCGAATGCACTTCGGCCAAACCTCCGACGGTGACGCTCGGTAAGTTTATTAAACAGTTGTAGAGCAAAGTTGTAACGCGAATTTCGGACCGTTTTTACGTTCCCGCTCGCTCTATAATAATTACGCTGCAAAGGTAAACGCCAAGTAAGACTCCGCCAAGTGAATTGTCTGGCGGCTTGGCGCAGAAATTCCGCGCGGAGATGTTTCGTTAAACTTTCGTCATCCCCTTACATCCGATTAAAACGGATTGCACATTTCGAAGGGAACTTTCGGCAAAGCTGAATGTGAAAATATACATATTATATATATGTATATATGTATAACGGAAACGTAAACCCAAAGATCGAACCGAAAGACTCTCAACGTTAACAAAGAGCATTCGAGGAATATTGAAAACATACTTGCATGAAAATTCGTGTTGAAAAATTTCTTTTAATTTCCGACAATCTTGATATTTCGCGCGCCCTCGATCAACGCAACACCCTTTCAACGACAACGATGATTTGTTAAATTTCAATTTGGTGAAATTGACGCAATACTGTAAGCTTACTCGAAGAGAATTTTACGAGGAATAAACCGACGAACTTCGAACAGTACACAATTAGGCTAAGTATGATAAATTAGCAATTATAATCACCGGGGACCATATCCTAATTGCCAACAGCAGCGAATATTATGACATACTTATCGGATGTTGTATACAGTAAGACTGTGAACTGTCCAACTAAGACTATAATAAATAATAAATGCGTTTACTAGAGGAGGACGAAAGAGAGTTTAATAATTCAATAATTATTATTCGTTTAAAATGTTTAAATTACGGTTAAAATAAAATATTCATTGGATTTCTATTGCATATATTCCGGTCGGTTTCTAGCCTTTCCCATTTCGAGATAAATTATTCTTTACTTTCCTTAGTATATAATTGCCTAATTAGATTCAATATTTAAACGAGTAGCCGCCGACGTAATCTTTCGTACAGCAATAATATTCTCGTAGGTCGAACTTCCTAATCTATTCGATCGGATTTAATCGCCGCTCGACTGTCGCGTTATTTTGGAACTGTTGACTGCAGTCCAGCCATTTATCGTACGCAGCTATTACCCAAAGCGGCTTAATTCCATTTTTATTTAAACATGTTCGCTACGCGATCGTCGTCCCAGTTTTTACGAAGCTGTAACGCGAAATAATCTCCGCGGTTTAACAATCGAGGCGCATTCATCGAACCCATTCATCGCGCGACTTTCATTTAATTATTAAATCTAGATATAAACAGGAATAAAGCGGTATTTCCAGCGCGTATTTAATATTTTTTGTTTCGCGCGGGGGAGGGAAAAAAAAAAGAAATTTATTATTACATACGTTACCGAGAAACAGAAATTATTATTTCACGCCGCTGGGTCACGGAAATGATTTCACGTTATTTCGTCAGCGCACTAGACAGCTTCCGGTACCTTTGATTGCCACTGATTAGCCCTTGTGCGCGCTAAAATACTCGACTCGAACGATATTACGTGGGCAAGTAATTGGAAAAATAACTCATTGCGAGGAAACGAAATAGTATTATCGTTCCCCGTTCTCGCGCGCTATTTAATTGTGACGTAAATGCGCGCTGGATTTATGTACTTTTTGAATTCCGTCGGGCGGATATCGAGCGAACTCTCTTTCGGTTAACGTTGCGTTGGTTTCGGTGAAATTTGGTAAATAGGATTTATGCCGCCCGTGACAATATTTTATGCGGCATTCCGTGTCGTTTTAAGGTATTATTATTAATATCGCGAGGCATATCTCCCGCGCGGTTTCAGAATGCAGTGAGATGCCAATAATGCCGTTACCTTATCAACGCACCTCAGCGGAGAAGGCACGTTGCCGCGCCAATCGAAACTTTTTCCCACTGTATATTGCCCCGTGCAAACTTTTCCCCTCAGCGCACCTGTTTTCTTTAAGTGATTCTCCGCAACGCAAACTTTTACACCCGTATAGTATATGAAAGTATACGATCCATGATATCAGCAAATTTGTCGACACTTTGCTGCACTTTTCTTACTCCGCGGAATGCAATTTTGCACGTTGCAATTTTTTTTTTTTTTTTTTTTTTTTGGTGTGCATAAAATTCGGCGATCCGAGAAAAGGCTAAGTAAAAATAACAGATACTTCTTGTCGAATTTAGAATTTTATTTTGTGAACTAAAGAGACTACCGAGTTTAATTTTCGACCGTGTTATAATTTATAGAGTTATTTAACCGGAGGGTGAAAATTGAAAGACATTTTTTTTAATTGTAGGAGTTTAAATAATATATAATAAATTTTTTTTCTTTTTTTTGGTGTGCATAAAATTTGGCGATTCGAGAAAAGGCTAAGTAAAAATAACAGATACTTCTTGTCGAATTTAGAATTTTATTTTGTGAACTAAAGAGACTACCGAGTTTAATTTTCGACCGTGTTATAATTTATAGAGTTATTTAACCGGAGGGTGAAAATTGAAAGACATTTTTTTTAATTGTAGGAGTTTAAATAATATATAATAAATTTTTTTTCTTTTTTTTGGTGTGCATAAAATTTGGCGATTCGAGAAAAGGCTAAGTAAAAATAACAGATACTTCTTGTCGAATTTAGAATTTTATTTTGTGAACTAAAGAGACTACCGAGTTTAATTTTCGACTGTGTTATAATTTATAGAGTTATTTAACCGGAGGGTAAAAATTGAAAGACATTTTTTTTTAATTGTAGGAGTCTAAATAATATTTAATAAATAAATAACGAGAAACTACCAACGATAACGACAAATGCTACCCGGTAATCAAGATATATTTAATATCTCTTTCCCTCCCGCTTCAAATTAAGTATTCTCGAGCGTTCCTTATCGCTCTATTTTTAGCGTCGTTACATATACGGAACTTTTGTCATTAAGCAATAGCAGCTACGTTTTCTAATAATAAGTATTTCTGATCGAAACTCCTCGAGGTACATTAAAAGTTAAACAACAAAATTTTCATGAAGTTTGGAGCCACAGTTGCCTCAAGTTCCCCAGGAAGAACCTAGGAGACTATTGCACTGGAATTTATTTCATGTCGTTTCCCGCAAACATGCTGACTGTATCCCGAACTCGGCTACGAATAGTAGTTTGTTGAGTTCGAGCTGCAGTCGCAAATAACACGGACGGAGAGCTTCGTCCATCTTGTAATCGAAGCGCACCGGATCGAAAAAAAAAAAAGGAAAAAAATTTCGGACAGAAATACGGTACGCTGTACGGTTGCACATAGTTGTATCAATCATGCGCGCGCCGAAGCGCATTAATTTCACCAGGCGAAATTGAGATTATCATCCTCCCAACACAGGCTTCGGCCTCCTCAAATTATAAATTTTCGCGTTTAACGCGTAATTAACGGGCGCAGCCACTATCGGGGCATCCGATATCGGTTTCCTATTTTCTGATAACGCTGAGATTTTGGCGACGCGTTACACCGTAATTTTCAAACTGAAAATTCTCCCCGCCCTCATTTTCCGAGCGTTCCGAAAGCTTTTATAGGAACGAGGCGATGTTTCAAGAATGTACGTGCGATTGACGAAAAGCGGGCCGGTCGCGAGCAAAAAAAAAAAAGAAAAAAAAAGCTCGAGAGCTTACGGCGGCACTAGACAACGTAATTAATATTGTAGTGTTACCGTTGTATACATACTGCTTCTCCTCCAGTCATTCGCTGCAGGCGCGACGCGCGTAGTAATAATTTAAACTGTAACTCATCAGCGTTTCCACAAGCTCGGCAATAAATGGCGCCGCTACTGTCGTAGCCGCCGCGCAACAAGAACAAACGGGTTTTGTACTTTGACATGCATATTTATAAATCTCGTTTCCGCCGGGCGACGATTGTTCAGCGGTAATTAAATAACAATATGTCATATGAGAACAATGACGCCGTAGCGAAAATAACGCAAAATTGCGATAATTAATTAAACAGCGATTGCGACTTCGTAGCCCATTAAATTGAAAATTAAATCGCAAAGAGGAGGGTTAAAATATAATAACAGTCTCTCCCCCCGGTGGCAATTAATCACTTTCATCTCTATCATAATTATAATAATGCAATATTGTATTTTGACGATTATCGCGACCGAGTGTGATCCAAAAGTAACGTCGAAATTGCGCGTAAATTCTAAGAACCCGTCTCGAAAATGGGAAATCGGAGCTTTTCTCCGCTCGAGTGACATTTTCTGGCCTCCCCGTGCGAAATCGCACCCCCGAGTTTGCGAACGAGAGCGGTTCTCGTTAGCCGCGGCGTTGGATCGACAAAAAGCTGCGGGCCCTTCGTTAAACCGACAAAAATCAGACTGCGATCGACGAACGAACGAACGAACGAACGGGCTGCGTTTCGCCTGCCGTTTATGAAGCTTTGCCGCGCGAGAACACGTGGCGAGATTTGGCGTCGCGTAATTAATTTCCATCCCGAAGCTCGTCTCCCGTAACGCGAGACCGAAAGTTTCCGGTGGCGTTTCGGCGTTTCGACGGTTTGCAATAAAATCGCTCGGGCGCTGGATGGACCATTGATTCGATTGTTTCGACCGTCCCTCCCTCTCGATTTGATATATTATCGCGCCCGGCGGATAATCTGAGACGCTTAATGGCGCGTACACGCGTGTATATTGTATGTACAATATACGCGCGCCGAATATACGAGCCTCGATAATTCATCAAACCGCGACTCATTATCTGCGCATTATCAGTTTTCGCAAACGTTTACAGTTTTCGTCCTCCTACGCTTCTCGGTAGCCGGCCGATCTCTAGCATTAATACGCTTGACGCCGCGATTTATTTTACATCCGCCATTCGCGCAGCGGCAATTTCAGAAATTCAATTTCTCAGCTTGAATGAGGCTTCGCTTCCGATAGCTCTCGCGCGCACGTTAATACCGCACGCGATTATAACAACTCGTATAAATGAGCTGTCGAGTTATTGCGCGTCTCTGTTTCAGAACTCGATTAATTCCGAAGAGGAACATAATTCCATCTGCGACAGGCGCTTAAGTGCCTGGTACGTATATAGGTGATTTCGCGCTAAAGCGACGCGGAGAGTCGCTAAAGCACGGAAGAAAAGGGGGGAAAATGAAAGTGGCGGAGTAAAAGCTGTACGAAACAATACAGCGAAATAAAAGAGAGAGAGAGAAGGGACGTCGAACGACGTCAAGGGGGATGACAGTTAAAGGTATTGCCGTTAATGGTCAATTTTAGCGTGCGAATCGGTTTAAAGCGTTGAACGGAGCTTACGCAATCGCGAGGACGGAAGTTCGCAATTAAAATCGGATGAGCGAAACGAGGGATGCGCGAAAGCTCGACCTCGCTCTTGAGGATCTTTCTGGCCGATTACATCACGAGTGCTGTTGCGCCCTAACGACGGGACTCGTACGTACACCAATTACGCGACAAACGATGACGAGCGGTCCGAGACAGTTGTTCAGAGGAAAAGGGGATGTTGGTATCTCGGATCAGCTTTGTGCAGTTTCGAACAGACTTGGAGGAGACTTCTGCCCCGAGGAAGTTCCTCAGCCGTATTGCAAATCGCGACTTGAAGACCAAGGGTCTCTTCCCTGATCACGTGACTCAGAAAAGCAAATAGGTATCGGAACTTTTAGCTCGAGGCGGGCGTCGGCTTCAAAGGAATTTTTAATTTTACTCGTGTTAACGAAACGACTGGAATAAAACTTGAAAAAAAAAAAAAAGAGGAAGAAGAAAAAGAGATAGGAAAAAGAAAAAAAGAGAGAGAGAAAAAAAAAAAGTTACATTGACTTCTTAATAACTTTTCGACGCCGCTGGAATATTTCAGCTTACGAATTACGAAATATCTTTTTATCCGTGATTACGGAACGCGTTCTCGAGAGCGGAGATAAACCATATTGAATTTCGCAGCGTGCCTTGGCCAAAGGCCGCATATGAAAATGCGGTTCGCATAATTTCGCGGAGTCAAACAAGTCGCGAGCCCGCGCATCCAAGCCTGTCGATTTAATTTCCGAGATCGCGGGCATCGTTCATAACTGAATTTACGCGAATCTCGTCGTTCTTCGTTCCAACCCGATCCAATTAGCCGCTGCCGCCGACCTCATTTGCTCTACTTTAATTACAACCTTCGTTCCGGCGATTCCGCGCTGATGAAGAGCATCAACCGTCGACGAGTCTCTAGCAGCCGAAACTTCTTCTGGTCTTTGAATTGCCGGCGCGTTCGCGAAAATTTTTATAACGAGGTTAAAAATATCCGGCCGTTAAAATGAAAAATTAAAAGGTATATGAAAAATTAAAGCTATCGCCCGGCGGAATACAAATAGCAGCTGCAATTGTAAGCTTGCGAGGAACTAGTTTTTTAATTCACCGGATGAATAATGCTCTCTAGCAAAGCTCCTCGCGAGCTTTTCTTCTTTCGCTTCTTTAATATTGAACTAAAGTTTCGCCTTTACCGGGCCAAGAGCTGTATATTTTATTACATTCAAGGTATTGAGAAGAGCATTAAACTCCTTCAAGAATCGTACTTGTTTAAAGTTTAGCAAAATATTTTATTCCCGCCGCTTCGATCATTTTCTTTGTCGTTGACTATAAAAAAAAATAAAATAAAATAAAGAAAAAGAAAGAAAGAAAAATCGCTATCTCGAATACTAAATTAAACATTTAATTTATTTTATTTCAAAGTCGTTTGTACTAAAAAGTGCGATGTATATTAATAATATTAAACGATTAAATGTACCCGTACATTAAAAAAAAATTTATCGCCCTAAGCTCGTTGAATCGCGCACATTTCCGGCGAGGAAATCAGCCTCGATCTCTCAAATAACTTTTTCTACACGCCGAGCCGTGAACCGAAGATTCGATTTAACGTCTGTCATGTTTAGACGGGGATCGACGAAAATTGTGTTGCCTGTCCGTGACCGTGACGGCTTGTAAATCCGCGTAATCTTCAGCGAATGACGGCGGCCGGATAGGAAAACGCCGGAATATATACGAATAATATACGAATCGGGGATTCGCGAAAAATCGCGGGGTGTTTGTTCCACGTTATCGCCGATTCTTCAAGGCGCTACATCGGAGGGTGAAAAAAGGGGGAGAGAAAGCGCGAATTCAAGCCTGTTATACGTACAATATTAACCTCGCGCGACACATTTAAGTATCTCGCGTTTTCAGTCGTTCCCATTAAATGCACCGTTTTCTGGGTTAACGTTCGCCGACTTATATACCTACGCGGCACGCTCGCTTTACGACTAATATCGGGGATCGTTATTGGCGATGTTTCAGATATTAAAGACAAGTTTTACGACCTGCTACCGCGAATGAGACTCTGCGCGCATTTGCATTTTAACATCCGCGTGGGCAGGCGTAAGGAGACCGCGCGCGCAAAAAAAAAAGAAGGAAAAAGAAAAGTGCTCTCCGCACGATATCGTGCCGTCGACGTAATCTAAAATGGATATTTCGTTGTTGCGAAGGCCAATGGAAGTCGGCCGTGGCCTACGCGGCGGGGTATCGAGACACATCTCGCCGTGCGAGATTAAAAATGTATCGCGTTGTAAGATAACGGTTATAAAGTCTCTTCGAGAGATAGACGTCGCGACATGAAATGCTGGAAAGGTGCCCTTTTCTTTTTTTATTATATTAGATTTTATTTCGCGTGTTTTGCTGAAAAGATCCGAGAGTGTCGACCGCGTTAAATATTAAACTATCTATGTGATATCGTTGTCGAAAATGTGAACAGCTTTTTCTTTTTTTTTTTCTTTTACTGCCTGCGCGATTCGAGATTCGGAAATCGGAGAATATTCTTTTATATTTTGCTTCATAGCCGCGAAACGGTAGCCGGAATCTGGAAACAATTCGATTCTCTTTAATCGACGACTACTCGCATTTGAGTTCCCGGGTAATTAATCGTCGAACCGCGTGAAATCGACGATTTCGGCAGCGCCTGCGATTTTGTTGTTTACGCGACCGCCAAGACCCTGACGAGGATTGATTAATCAAGAAACTAATTAATGAGAAATTTATTTGATCGCGTAACAATGCCGGGCTTCGATCTCAGGTAAGTTATCCTCGTCGCGAAGAGCGGTGAGCTTTGTAATTAGCGCCGGAATTCGGGGTGGAATTTAGGGATTTAACAAACTGATATGACGGATACAAACGAGCGCGGTGTTATCCCGATAAGGAAAGCACATTTCTCGAGCGCACAAACGTCGCGAATAATTACCAGTTCCGTCGAACGTGAAAATCCATACTTTCGCAATTACTTACCGCGAATTCAAAAACACCGGAACAAGAGAAACTCGGTGGCCGAACGAAAATGCGACGAGGAAAAGATCTCTAAAGACTGTCATTTGTGCAAGGAGGCGGAACGTTTTATTTGAAAAATATTAAAAAATAAAGAAAATTTGTTTCGCGAGAGATTTTTAGTTGCAGATGACGTTGCGATAAGATTGCGAGCAACGTGCAGTGCTCGATTTTAATATATGCGGAGAAGGTATCGCGCATTGCGTCACTTGGAATGACATCAGCGTAAGTCGTACGATACACGACGGGCACTCTACGAGATTCGCTGCATAAAGCGAAATAGATGAGAGGCCGGCTAGCAGGTTTATAAAAGGAACGATTTATGCACGCTTCGCATACAACGCTTTTTTTCGTACAAAAAGTAAATAAGAAAAATGCGTTATGATCCTCGCGACATAATACAAAATCGAAGAGTTTCGTATAATTTTATAAAATTATTAATCGTCGTAAAGAAAAATTAATTAAAACTTTTAAGCGAATAAACGCTAAGAAGACATTATTTATAATTTATCTTGCTATCTTTTTTTTTTTCTTTTCCTTTTTTTTTTTTTTTTTTCCTCCTCAACGAACGTGAACATAATACGATGTATGTACTTTTTGGAAGTCTATTTGCCGGATAACTTATTCATACAAGTGTCTACAGCGAAACCTCTTTGAAAACAGTCGAGCATCGTTAGACAAATTATTTATAAGGACATAAGTTTGTATAACCAGATGTCTCTATAGCCGGTTTTTGAAAGAACTGCGAGTGCGAAGTAAGAAAGTTTTTCTCCCGAATTATTTATACGAGAAAAAGTGTGGTGTTATTTCTATAGGAAGTGGACTCAAAGCGAATGCTTTTTTCACAGAGTAATCTTTCTGCAAACTGTCGTAAAATCGGTATACTTAACGTAAAAATACTCCTACACGCGCGTTATAAGTGGTCGAGAATGGATTAATATTTACAATGTTAAAAAAACGCAGCGATAAATCTCCGCGTTTGTTTATCCATTTAAATCGGGGGGATTTTTAATATTAAAGTTAAATATCATTTTTGACACGATTATTGACGATTCGTTAAACGAGGACGTGCACTTTGATCGATCGTTCAAACGTAAAGAATTTCTGTAAAGTCCACATCGAGAACACCTACGCTTAACATCGAGCGTGCGATTCGCACGATTCGCCGGCGATTAACGTAATTATTTTTAATCGACCTTGCAAATGATTATAGCTTCTCGGCAACTTTAAATTGGGCAATGACACTTAGCTCCTCATTGTACAAAATTAACGCCAGTCGCGCGCGCTCTTTCCCATTTCGATCCGTCAGCGTCGTTCAAAGTTACACGTCGCTTCGAGAAACTACTTCGCTTAAAACCGTCGCATGCTAAATGATGAAACTCGTCCTCCCGGCGGGCCAATTTATGCAATTATACGCGAGCGCGTTTTGTCGCCGATGAGGGAAAGGCGGCCGAAGGGGAAAAGCGGGAAGAAATCTTTTCGAGAACTCGACGTCACGGCAGTAAGTTATCGCGGCGAATAAAAGGGCAGCGCAGCAAGTAAATCGTGATAACAAACGACGGGACCCTCTTGAAGTACGGGAAGAGATTGATTTCACGCGTACGTCGTCAGGTCGTCCGGTGACCCGCTTTAGGGCAGCGCGCGGAGATTTCTCCGGAATTTATCTCGCAAGAAGCCGGAGCTTGCAAGCTGCGTTTACACGCCGCCGCGCCGTAAGTTCGTTAACGTCAGATGGCCGTTCTCCATCGATACGTCACCCACCGCGACGCTCGCTCGTCGTCTTAAAAGCGCCTCGCGCATACTAGTGCTTCTGATTGCGGTCGCAAATTTGTTTTATTCCCGGTCGTTCGCGCGCGGCCGCAATAACGCGGATCGTATTATTCTCGCTCGCAATTCCGGGGCGTCCACCTTGATCCCCGGGCGAGTAATTGGAAGATAATTGCGGGGAGAGAATTAGACGGAACGGCGGAGGAGGGGGAGGGGGGTACTTAACGCGCGAGACTGCTCGCCCTGATAGAAGAGAAATAATTCATAACGCTTCCCCGCCCAAATTTTCGTGATTGCATTAATGAGCGACGTAATTTATTAAATTAAAATTAAAATATTATTATTGTTAAGAAAGTTAAAATATTAAAGTATCACTCTACTTAATAGTTCGTTAATTAATAACTAAAAATCGCGAGAGCAATCGCCTTTTGTTTAATCGAACGGAATCAATTTTAGAAAAATTTTTTTTCTTTTTTATAATTTTTTCTTTAATCTACGATTATCATCTTTTTATTGTTACAGGTACGTTCGAGATCGCTGACGCAGCTGGATTCCCTAAGCGGCAGCATGCTGGACACGGGGGAGCATCTAGAAGACGACCCCTCGCACCAGCAGCCCCATCATCATCAGCAGCCCCATCAGTTGCAACACCCCCTCGGCATCGAATGCAATCGCATTCGATTTCTCACCCCGAACGCGACACCCGCCGAGATTGTCAACTCCAATCGCAGGCACAAGCTCTCGCGATCTCAGGTAAGCTCCTCTTATCGACAAATATTCAACGAACGCCACTTCGAAAGTGTCGCGCTGAAAATAATTCGCGACGGCGATTCTCGTTCCCGCTTATTTTCTCAACCCGAGAACGCTCTTTAAGCCACACTTTCCGTTTCTTTTTTCCGTCAATTTAAACTCGGACGAACGTCGCCGCGAGACTTTCACGGTGTAATCCGTGTAACGGAAACCCTTACTTTAATCTCACGATTTCCGCGCGCCTTTGTCGCCGTTTTTTGACGTATTGCTATTATCGTATCGCTTTTAATTAAAGGGAGGAAACTTCAAATTCCGTCTCCGCGGCGGAGGGAGGTCCCGATTTTTTTTTTTTTCAACCCCCTTTTCTCCTTCGTTACAAACTAAATGCGCGCCAGGGTTTTACAAAACGGCCGAAGTTTCATTATTAAATAACTTGGCAATTAACTCGGTGCGTTAAGTTTCCGTTGAAGTAAAAGTTATCGAGTTATTTAAAATTGTCCGAAAGCAGCCGGGGATCCTGGTGTCGTTTTGCTTTCGCGAAAGGCCGGCAATATCGAAAGTCGGGTCTTTTCTTTTACGATCGCTCGTATTTAATAGATCTATTCGCGTTTTTGTCAGTCTTTGCAGGGTGGAAAGAAATAAATAAAAGAAAAAAAATATCGTTTTAAACGTGAAATACGCGCGTAGCCGCAGACATATATGCGAGAGAATCGTATTATCTCGCCGTGCAAAATATTTATGCCACATTTGCCCGGGAGTGAAAGAAGGGAATATACTCCGACAATGGAATGATAAAAGGATCGTGCGTCCGCGACGGGTTTGATATAACGAGAGAATTTCCTCTTTATCTACGAATCCGGCTTTATCCCGGCGCGACGAACGAATAAAGCGGATGAAACAAATCAGCGTGCCTCTCGCCGCCGTTGTACCGCGAAACGTTTGAAAGAACCGCATAAAACGTTCCCGCATCTTTCGAGGGACGCCGGCCAGAGAGATGTGTCTTCCGTTAGCGCGAGTTTCGAAGCAAACGCGAAATTCGAGTGGCCGCGAAAAAAAGAAAAAATAAAAGAAAAAAAAAAAAATGAAAGAAAGAAAGAAAGATAGAAATTAATGGCAACGACAAAGTGCACACAGCGGCTCCCGCTTTTGATCGTTCATGTTCTTATTCTCGCGTCGCTTGCAGCATCCGGGCAGATTTGGAGCACGATAGTCGTAACGCGATATCCAGAGCAAAGCTGCATTCATCTGTGCATATCGAAATGTGAATTGTCTGCTACTCGATATGCGGCGGCTCGCGTTGCACCCGATTTCGATATCGTATGTATAGAGTTATATTTGTTAGCACGGCATACGGGACGAGGGAAGGGACTCTTCGCGTTATCGAGAGAGGGACGTTTTGCGACGGTCCAGGCGAGAGAGGCTTGGAGCTTTGCGTTTTCAGCGAGGCGTCTCGGACGGCGTTCTCGTCTCAACGCGGCGCCCATACCCGAAATGAAGCTCTTGCTTTAGTACTTGAATTAATAATAAAATCGGATCGAGCAGGCGACGCGACAATAATAAAATGCAATTAACGACCTTTCAATGGGCCATCAATATTTATGCGTTTAAATTCATATTTCGATATATATTTTTATATGTATTTATATATATGTATAAGTAACGTAAAAGCGTTATTTCCCTCCCCGGCACTGAAATACGCGCAATTATTTCCCGCCGAGTCTTGCCGAGACTAATTTTCCTTTCCAGATCGATGATAAAAGGGGGAACGGTGTAGAAAAGCGTTTGCTGTAATTTACCGTAATTTAGGGTATTACAAAAGTCGTATCTATGTCGCGGATCGGAGGCACTTTATCGCCATGATCAACATTGTATTATTTTCTTTCTGGAGAGCGAGAGAAAAAAACTATTACGGCAATTAGCATATTTTTTTTTAACGCGTTATCGCCGAGCCGATCTTCGTAAATTAACAGGCAGATGATGCAAATGAGCGGCGTTAGCATCTTTATCAGCCGACGTATAAAAATCCTTCAGAATAATTGCAGCTTTATAATATTACGCAACGTTATTTGATTTAAAAAGAAAAAATTATATTATAGAAAACTTTATACGCGGAGTGTTTCGGGAAGAAATAACTTGTTTAAAAAAAAAAACATTAATTTCCAGCGGTAAAAAAATAAAAGTCCAATATCGAAAGTCAACAAAATAAAATAGAAAATAACGCTCGATATACCGTATATGTCTTTAAAATATTTTTTTTTTTATAATTATGCTTCATAAATTCGTTGTCTATACTGAGGTGGAGATTTGTTGTCGCACTTGCATGCATTTTACATGCTAAATAGCGAATCTTATAAACATTCCTTTCCGCGTGGAGTTATATTTGACTCTGCAATTAGATTCCGGGAATAATAAGTACATTAAGTCACGCGGTTGCAATAGGAATTACGGAATACCATTCGTTAACAAGGGTAGATAATCAAACTAACTTTAATTGCGTCAGGGAATTGTTCCGCTAACGTCGCCGGCAGCTTCTGACGTTTCATTATATCTGTCCGGTTTGTTATCGTTTCCTTTCCTTTGGCGTGTGCCGGTATACCCGCGTGCGCGTCCATAAAATTAATACGTCGATTCGCGTAACTCGGCGTTACGATCGCGCGACCGCGACGAAGTGACATCAAAAACTAAACAGAACGATCCTGATTCCGGCGATTGTAAAATTTTAAACCTGCCATTTTCCTCCGCTCGCATTTCTCTTTTATCTATTTCCCACTTTGCGAAAAGCGCCGCTTCTTGGGCGATACAGAAGAAAGAGAAAAAAAAGGGAGAGAACGTCTTATCTCGTTCTACCAACTGGGCGTTAATTAATTTGCGCAATGTTTTAAACTCCCGGTTTAAATACTTTTATCGATTCTTTTTAATTTCTCAGCGACTTCCAAGTGTTATCTCTTACTCCGTCGGCGTCTTAGCCTTTTCTTTTTCTACTGATTACAATATTGAATTTAAGATCGTGAATTAATGTATGGAAAATTTTAATGTGTCGCGATTCGACTGCCGGGCTCGTTCGTTTGAGGAATACGGGTTTAATTAAGGCTGCGGGTTTGATCGCCTGATCATCGTTTATTTATCTCATCGATATACCTCTAGGCACCTGAACGCGTTTGAAAAAAAATTTATAACGCGAATATTGCACCGCATGTTACTTCGAGTGTTACGTCGAATGTTAGTTTTAATAATTATATTATAATTACTGTAGTAATTACATTTATTTTATTTAATAATTTTTAATTTAATAGTCTTTAATTTAACAATATTTTATTTAATAATTTTATTACAAATTTATAACCGGCGCACACGTCGCGGTATTTATTAATTAGATCAATCAATTGTAGCTTCTGTAAGCATTCTAAAAAAAACAAAACTGAGTAGAGTTAATATCCGACTGTATATTTAAAATTACATTACGAAAGGTGCTTAAAGTATATCGCGTAAGGTACGCACGTCCGTTTTCTTGTCAAGCATTATTAAATATAAAATAATTTTCTTTAATCTAGAAAAAGCAAGAATAAATAACGCGCGATCTTTATAATATCTGGTGAGAGAAAAGAAGAAAAAAACAGAACGTAAAAAGCTTCTTCTTACATTACTGAAATACTTATTATTACTTTACTCGTTCTTTTTATTTACGCAAAATATTTTCCGACAAAGGAACATTGCCGAGAGAGCCTGATTGCTAATATCCTTTCCTTTAACTTTCCCTTTAACCCCCTCGTGTAATTTGACGTGTCGTTTCCGCGGGCAAACATTATCGCCATAATTTCCTCAATAATTCAAGCTGCACTTCGTATCCTGACGTAACGCATTCGGACGTTGTACACATGCTACCGTTTCGTTTACATCGCTTTCGTGGCACGTGAATAATTGGAACTTAGTCGCGCTTACTGCAAGCTGCTGCGCTAAGCGATCAATCGCCGTCAGCGTCCGGTTATTCAGCGAGTCGACCATTGCGAAGGTACGACGGTCTTTGTGTGATATACACACACTCTCTCTCTCTCTCTCTCTCTCTCTCTCTCTCTCTCTCTCTCTCTCTCTCTCTCTCTCGATGAGCGAATAGCCGAAATACAAAATCCAGAGACATCCAGAGAAGCTGCTACGGAGTGACGAGGAAACGGGACCAAACACGAAATCGCTATTAGCCGAATCCGGTTTCGTAAAACTGCGGGTGTTCGCAATGGTTGAAGAATACACGTCGATGTGTGTGTATATGCATATATGTGTGTGTGTAAGTACGCGCGCGAAATACTTAATGAAACCGAAACATCGTAATTTACCGCCGCGGTTTCAGCGCGATCGCGAAATAAAATGTAACGCGCGCTAATTTTCGCCGTAGTTTACCCGCGCATAAACGCGAGCTAAGTAAAAGGGGTATTTATCAGCTGAGAGGGAAAATTTAGATGCCGCGTAAATTTCGAGGGATTCCCGGGATCGTAAAGTAAAATTTTCGAATAAAAAAGCCCGCGCTCGTCGTACAGGCGCGAAAATTAATTACATAAATATCTAAGCGGCTGTGGTGTTACTTTAATGAGGCTGGACGTCATCGACGAGATATACCGAACGAATAACCGTCACAAAGGGCATGAGAGAATTTAAGCCCAGTGTAAATCGAGCGTTAATAATGATTTGCGAGCGCGATTGCATATTGAGGCGTATTTGTGTGATCGTTAATAACCATTGATATTTATGAGGGCCAAACGACGAGCGTAATCGATAATTATTCCATACATTTCTTTTTTTTATTATCCGATTTATTTTATTTCATTTATTTATTTATTATTAATAATAATTCCGAGTTCGAATCATGCGAGAAAATAATCGCGTAATTTCGTTTCTCTCTCTCTTTGTGTCCTTTTCATTTAGATAATAAAATTAATTTCAATACAACATGCCGGGAATTTAACCGTAATGATATGTGCTTGTGTGCTCGAAATGTCGCCGCGGATAAACTTCTATAATTAATATATTTTTTTTTTTTTATTACTGTTTAAGAATTAAATTAGAAATAGTTCGCGAGGAGGAGAAGAATGGCACGTGTCGAAAAATTGTAGCGTATATAAAACAGTAGCGGCTCGTTTATTCGTGTAAAAGTGTCAGGACTGGAAAGAGCACTTTTCGCGTTGCAAAATTACCCAGATTTACCGCACTCTCCCTGTCAAGGTCGCATCTTAATGGGCATAAAAATCTCGGCGAATCACAAGAGAGTGCGAAATTACTGCAATTTTCTGCTACAAGTGGTCGGCAAAGGCCTTTGGAACATAATGGCTCACAGGAGAGCTTTTTTTTTTTTTCACGAAAAAAAAAGGAAAAAAAAAAGAAAAGCTTCTGAAATAAAGTCGATGGTTCTCACGCCCGTATCGCCGATTTCGAGAAATAAAATCAAATCAGCGGATCAACCCGCGATTTTAATGAAACGATCTTTTAATAACGCGAGGCGGTGATTCGCGGAGCACAACTTTTTATTGCGCGCGTGTTTCGTGGATTTTTATAAAGCTCCGTCGGATGTGATTCATCCACAAACAATGCGTAATTTATTTCGTTTCTTTTACGCTTCTCGTTTTTAATTTAATACGTATTAAATATATCAATTTAAGTCGATATATCGATTTGATATAAAATATACAAGTCTTATAAATTTCGTAATTCGACGGTAAAGGATACTTTAATTCCGTTATCGAGTATTTTATTATTTATTACCGCGATAACCGTGTAAGGTTCCTGTCAGAATATCAAACCGCGACCCTGCGTGCGGCGCAAATCGATACAAGCGAAAGGGTATAAACACCACATGAATGAGGCGTACGTCTATACATAATCCACTGAAATATAAGTGGCTGCGTGGGCGTTGATTTGGACTACTTGCAGCAGCTACCGCCCACACGACGCCCGCCTATGACGTAAAAACGTGAATGGCGATACTTGTTTCTACGACAGGACGGGGCGTGTAATCAAGCGCGCTATTAAATATGAAATCGCAAGGAAAATACGTACTGTAAAATTTTCCCCCGCGATATTCGCGACGCGAGCGAGACCCCCTGGGTGCGAAAATCAAGTTTCGCAATTCGATACATTTCGAGCGCTCATTGTTTCCTCCTTACGCGGCGCCGCGCGGAATCTCGTTGCGAAATTCGACAAAGCCATTCGGAATATTTTCGGCCGAAGTCGAAGCGTATCTCACCCTCCTTCCCCCCTCCCCCGGTTTTATTCAAGTCACGTAATAATATACGAGAATTGAGTTTGTCAAACCCGTGACCCCTCGGATAACTCGGTGCCTGCCTCTTTAATGCCTTTTACTCCGGGCGAAAATGGATTGATAATTTCCTCACGTATGAATTGTTGGATAAAAATAAATTTTATATAAAGTTTTTCGGGTAACAAATCTATTTGCAGGTGGCTCGTCAGCGTGGCAAGAAAAGCGCCGGGTTAACTTTATAAAATTATATGATAGAAAATTTTGTAAAGAAATATATTAAAAAAAAAATATAAAAAAAAGAGAGAGAGAAAAAATAAATTGTTAGAATGATAAACGATATTGTTACGATGTCGTTTTTTATAGACGACGATAGATAACATTTTTATTAAGCCGTACGTGCGTTGGTATTATTGTCACGAACTTCCGAAATATTTATTCTTCGGGAAAGTCGGTGAATTACATGTCGGCGAAGAACAGTAACGGGATCTCCTACTACTACTCCGGTTATCCCTAACCGAAAACCGAATTGATATTATGCAAATGCGAATCAGCGGTGTTACGACTGCCGGAGCAGAGTTCTATGGGGATCTAAAAGTAATCAATTTCAATGGGGAACGCAGACATGCGTTGGAAATATATTGGCGAAAACACAGCGGGCCCCGAGATTATCCTGTCTCCTAATTTTATATTTGCGAAACTACGCGTGCTTTGTCATGTAAGAATAAAATTCACGAGGAATTTATTTTTATTAGAAAGAATATACACGCGCTCTCGCTATTTTTATTATTTAAGATATCCCACCCGATTGCAAATTGCAAAAAATAAAAATTATAAGACTCACCGAACTGCATGAGCGTCAGCGGAGTTGTTGAATTCAGGCGGTGGCTGTAACATAAAGAAAAATATTAATTTAGACATGAAATTCAGTTCGTTAAATTAATAAAAAAAAAAAAAGGGCAATAGTTTTTATTTAATATTTTATTTTAAAAAATTTATATTCACCTAAGAGTTGCTCCGCCGAGGCAGGATGCCCGTCCTGGGCCTCCTCCTCCTCTCAGATGGGACGTGACGAGTCATCCCTCCGCGCACATGTAACTCGCGACCGCGCCCGGGTGAAGTTAAAATCCCGAAAATTACTCAACAAATTTTTCGACACTCCCGTATTAAAAAGAATCGTAAAAAAAAACGCCCGGTAACTATCGGCAGCCCCGAACGACCGACGAACCGGCTGCAGTTCGTTTAAATATTAATATCGACGATAACGGCGCGATAATATCTGTAACAGAAGAAAGATACAAAATGGAAATTAGTAACATGTTGTAAATGAAGTCTGGTCTGGGAAAAAAAATTTTTTAAGTAAAGCCGAAGTAATTTTTACCTTCGAGATGTTGCGACGACGCCCGATGTCTTTCCGAGACCTCCTCCTCCTCTCAGGATGTCGGGGATGTAGGGCAACCAAGAACCTGTAACGCAAAAATTAATATTAAATTGCAGGAGCGTTCACATTAATATTTACTGAAAGACTATTAATATCAGGAGAATAAAAAAGAAATTCTTACCGTGGTAAGCTGCTCCGTCGAAGCACGGTGCCTTTCCGAAGCCTCCTCCTCCTCTCAGATTATTAGATATCTCGTTAAAATAACTGGCTTCTTCACAGATTGTTGAAACCTCGTCCCCGCACCGGTTATCTGCAAACAAAAAGCCCGGATAATTAATTAAAACTGCGCGACTCTACGCAAAGCTGAAATAAAAAGATTACTTTGCAGAAACGAGCACGTATGATTAAGGGAAAGGAGACGTACTCACACGTGCTCTCCTCGCGCAGAGAATCAAGAGGAGAAGATAGTTATCGTACCGGGCGGTTTTCACTGTACGCAATACGCAAACGAATATCACTTACGGCGCGGAGAGACACGTGCTTATCGTGCAAGTGCGTAGAGTACGTGTGTGCTTGCGCGACCGCTGGAGAAGGACAAAGCGAGAGTGGGAGTGGTGGGGGAAATACCTAGCGCGCGGCACGTAACAGCACGTAGGCCCGCGCTAGCTCTCACCCTCCCCCTTCCGTCTCCCCCTCGCGCGCCTATCTATTCTATTCGTTACTCTGGTTCGATTTAATTGTGATATTTAATTAAATCGAACTTGAAAATCGATGACTTGACAATTAACGTTGACTCTCGCTTGGCGTTAAGCAAGCCTAGCGAGAGAGAACTAATTATCGTCGATTTTAAGCGGTAATAATTAACGCGTTACATTATTTTTTTAAGATAGGATTATGTTTTAAAGGAAATTTTATTTTTTCTATTAAATTTTGAATAAAAACTTGTTAATTGGCTTTACTAGAATTAATCTGTATTTTATAAAATACTTTTAAGTGAAGCATTTCTTGTTAGAATCTTTGTAAAATAATTCTAGTTTTTAGGCTTTATAAAATCTTTATAAAATAATTTTTAATTTGTATATGTATAGAAGTTATTTATAAAATGCGACGATTATTTTCACTGTTACTGGAGCACGTCGCTTAAATCTGTTAATTTACATGACACTTGTGCAATTAGCGAGTCAATCTTTCGTATAACGCCTGCAATACGTAGCAGGCACTTCTAAGCCTTTATAATGAAAAGGAAGGATAATGCAAACAAAGTACCGTGGCTTAGCCGGCTGTACATCTTCGAGCGTTATGCATACCATCAATCTCTTACTCTCTCTCTCTCTCTCTTTCTCTTTGTCTCTCTCTCTCTTTCTCTCTCTTACACGATTATACTCTCGAAATTACATTACCGTAGAAACACTTATGCAGCTAACGTGCCCTACCTTGTTATGCACCCCACGTTGCAAAGTTCGCGTCGGAGATGTGTTGTGACAACTCCAGTTACAGGCGACTTCGAAACCCTTGGGGTTTAGCATTGCGAGAAACAGAAACCGACAGCGAGCCCGCCCCTTCGCAGCCCGGGTGTGATTTATGCACGTGATCTTATATGCAACCGACGTAGCCAGGGATAGCGAGAGGTATACGAAAAGAAACCGATTGTCATCTCGAGTTTACTTCGGTTTGTGAAAACTCGCTTTTTCAAGATCAAGCGGGGCAGCCGAATTTTCGCGATCCCGCACGAACAGCGCCCTCGATTTGAATAACAATTATTTTCTTTCGATCCTCCCGCGGCAAGCGGACAACTTTGACGCCGATCCGTGTCGCGTTACTCGAACCGGCCGCGGTTAATTAATTCGCGGCGATGACGAGAAGCGATTTTTGTCCGCGACAACGATTACGCCGGTGACGCGGTTTAATATTTAATTCAGCAAGATCGACTTCGCCGGTCTACCCGGACGACTCGAATTTATGAGACCGCCGCGATTCTGCATTATTTATGAGGGGAGGAAAAAAAAAAAAATTTAGTCGAATGGGCGAACGTGGCGTCAATATTGAAGTCGGGAGGTTCGAATCGCGGTGTACGCGAAGGGAAGAAAGTAGCTCGGCCGATTTTTAAAAGATCCGCGCGATGCCGGGCAGGAAAAGTTCGCAGACGAAATGCGAGCCCGTTGCTCGTCAACTTAAATCTATATATTTTAACGTCAAAATGCGAGGAAGATACAGAAATATTCTGTCCGCTGTAATTATTATAATATTTTATATACGCGTAATTAAAATATCGCGAGTTTTTTTTTTTTTTTGTTTCTTTGCATATTTAATGCTTTATCGCGAACTGCATTACTACTTGAGCGTAATCTATACGCCGAGCTTTACTTTAAATCGCCGTACGTCGCAGCTTGCCGGTTACATCCTACTCTAAAGCGATTAAAGCGGTAAAACTAAAAGTCGGCTCCCCGTGCGGCGAAATCGGCTGTAGTTTTCTTCAAGCGTAATCCTGAAAGAGACACTAATCAGCGGAGTTAATCGTCGGATTTCACGTGTCGAGGAAGTCCATCAGCGGCGTCAGAAATTTTCTACGTTTAATCGCTTCCGCGTAAAAGTATTTTATTACATTATCTTAGACTCGGCGCTTCTGTTTAGATCGTTAATTAAATTAATTGGATCAACACGCAGCGTATATCGCGAGTTCAGTTTTGCTTAATCTACGAAGCTTAATCGTACATATTTTTTGCAGGAATAAATCTTTTTTTTTCAACGTATAGTAACGCGAAATATTTAAGACGGCGAGGTAAGAAGCGCGCGGGAGCGAAATGAAGAAGGAGAATTAATTCCGAGACAATAAGCTTATAGCATTTATATAATTTTCTTGTTCAGAATTGTGTCGAGCTAAGTCCTGTCTGTGTCGCCGACGAGGAAAGCCCTTCCGGCTCGGAGAAATTATCTTAAATCGTGATTTCAATTATGATAATGTTAAGATTCAGCCTCACTTCGGAAAAGGAGCGGAAGTTAATCGTGCTCACAGGCGTGTTTCATTTTGATTACAGGTATCCAGTAATGAATACTTCAGCGTCAGCTTTGAGGTGAGCGACGACGCCTCGTCGTCCTTCGACCGAGAGGAGTTTCTCCCGGCGACGCGGGGAACCTATCTGATGTAAGTGTCTCCCCTCGTAAGTTATCCCGCTTTCTGATTACCTCGGCGCGCAGAACGGCGAGATACGATTGATTTATGTACGCGCGGTCGGACGGACAGAATTCTGAATCGATCATCCGCGTGAATAACTCGCGGGATCGCAGGTTCAAAGTTCTTTTCCCTTGTGGGAAGGAAGAGGCAAAGTGAGGAACACGCCGTGTCATTGTTCCTTTGTCTTCAGACGGTCAATTTCAAAAGGCTCGTGCCGACATCGACATTTTTTTTATCCCTTCCCGCGAGATTAAAATTCGTCCCTGACGCAGAAAGCCCTCGCTCTTCTCGGGATCGATAGCGGTTCGTCATAATTATTTCTGGACTATTTCTCCATAAAGCCTTTTTTTTTTTCTTTTTTTATTCTCTAGAACGTATTTTCGCGGTCGGTCGGCCGCGACATATTATTCGTCAATTACACGACGAAATTGGCATTTATTTCTATCATCCCGCGTGATGACGTACGATTCTCATCGCGGCGCGGTATTTTCTCTACGGGTGGGAATATTTTCCGGAGCGCGTTGTTCCCGAAATTACCAATTTCGCGCGCGTGTGACGGTGCTTTTCTATCATTAATTCTTATACCGTGGAAACGCGCTTGGGACATACCGCGTAATGACAATCGTTAAGGAGCATTCCATTAAATTGAGTACCGTCATATTGTATCCGGTGTTGTTTAACGCTGGCGAGAAATACGGCGATCGACCGCGTCACGTCCGATCCCCTTTAGATTCGTTCGCGAAAAGGGAAGTGCACCCTTTAGCCCTTTGTCGACCTTTGGAACGATTCACCGATCCATTAAAGAGGAAAGGGAACAAAAACCAGAAGAGAAAGCGAGAGAGAAAGAGGGTGAGGGAGAAAAGTCCCTTGTACTTTTGAGATCGTCAGGAGGTCAGCCCTTATTTCCTACGGTCGTCCGCTCTACAGGGTGTCCTTATTTATCACATCGACGCGGGAAAGCGGATTTGCGGGCGGAAATAAATAGGCAAACCTCTCGTCGTAGTGCGTTATAATAAAACCGCGCCGGACAGAGGAAATAAATCGCGCCGCGCGAAGGAACTCGCACTCGAGTACGGATCCAATTTATGTCGACGATTTCTCCAACCGAGGACCGGCTCGCCCCGCGTTTATTTTAATCAGCGGCGAAGTACGTGGATATCGCCGCTTCGCCCACGAGGAGTTTCTTGAGGAAACGGCGGAAAGGAAGCACGGCTTATTAATGCGAACGAAAAAAAAAAAAAAAAAACGCCTTCTCTTTCGAGCTAATGCACGTCGTCTCGCAGTTTCGCGAGCGCGCTCTTCGAACTTCCGATTTTTTTTTTCGAGAGCGAGGTACGAATTAAGAGGGCAAAATTTCTCAGCGGAAAAGTTCCGTCGAGCAGCGATCAACGAGAACGCGTTTTAAAACGTCGCTATTTCAGGAACGGCGGCCGCCTCAAACTTTCAAAAAGCTCCCTCCCGCTCGTTTCGGTATCAAGCGGCTTCAATAGTCGAACCGGTTATTACCAGAGGCGAATATTTATAGAAAAACTTACGGGGACTTTTCGATTAATAAGAAGAGGTGTTCCTTTTAGAAAATTAAAACGTGACTTTTCAATTTAACGTTAATCCTCTTAGCGCTCGTTATTTGCCAGATTCTCGAACAGCTCGAAAACACCGCGGCGGCGGCCGTTCGTGTACCTCGAGTTTGCTCGCTCGCTGTCTCGATTAATATATTCAAACGCCGTGACGAGTAATATTAGGGGATAACCGCGCTATACTGTACTATATCATGGGGAAGCAAACACTAGCTCGTCGCTGTGGCTTCGCGCGAAAACGCTCCGCGCTTTCAACTGGATTACTCTTAATTACCGAGCATTGTTAGGTGGCGAGCCGAGAATTGCACAAAGCCCAGCGCTCGCGCTCCACTCTTCTCGCGTGTCTTTTCTCTCGCAGAAAATTTTTCAATCTACATACCGCGGGATTCGCGACATTCGACTCGAATAAAAAGCACGCTCGCCACCCGTCGACGTAAACGATCTTTTCTCCGCTCGAGAATCGCGATTGCGCTTTTAATTGTAATGAAAATTATAGTTCACTGTAGTTTTCGTTACAATTAAAAGCGCATTACCGTCTCTCACGTGTGACAGTAATAGTGTTGACTTGAATATTGCAAAGGTTTTCGTGCATCTTGATGAAAACGTACATCGAGGTTAATCTTGTGGAGGAAAATTATTAAAGGGAAGACGCGGGATCATAATTTAACATTAACGTCGCTTTTTCCGGTGCCCTTAAGGTTTATTTCCCTGTTTCCTGAATGTCACTCGGTTTTCCCGGCCCATTTCGAAACCAGGAAGAGAAGTGCCTAATGAAATAACGGTGTAAGATTAAACAAAGGGTTTCTCCCTCCCTCTTTCCCCCTCGAAGAAGGCGTAACGTTGCGGACAGTGACGGAGCTGGAATTCCGAAGGCGCAATCCGGGGATAGGAATAAGAAATTACATTCACGTTTTACACGCCTCCTCCCTCCCCCGATTATTCAGCTCTTCTTTTTACACCGTTCATTCTTTAACATTAGCTGTAATTATTGTATCAAATTTATTCGCTAGTAGCCGCGTTTCCGAGAATGCAAAAATATTAATTTTTATAAAGTAATTAGTTCTCCGATTTCTTTTTTCTTTTTTTATGAACGGGGGTGTGTTTTAATTTCGAGCGTGAAATTCTAAATCAGTTGAGAAAATTTCAGTTTTCATTGGCCAACGAAATATTAAATTAAAAAAAAAAGAAAAAGAAGCGCAAATAAATAATGCACCGCGTGGCAGCTGTTTCAGGCTGCGTTAAAAAAATTCGCCGGACTAAAATAAAAAAATAAAAAAATGCGAAACGAATCACGATTCGGCGCGAGTGGAGTAGCTCGACACAATGACGCCACGCCGCAAAGTCGAGGAACGAGGGAGGGGGAGGAGGGTATGTGCACGGCTCGAGATACTTAAAGATCAAATGTCACCATGACGGTCTGGTTTCCAGCGTAACTTTTTCATTTCGGCGCTTCACAGGGCTCTCGGCAGTTTCGGTTCGTTCGGACAAACGCGACCCCTCTCGCATATTTGGCTTTCGGTTTTTTGGTAATCGAACGCCTTTCATATAAAACCTCGCACTGATTCTCCGTATCGAACGCCAAAGTATCTCCATCAAGCTTTAATTTCCCGTGCAAAACGCAATCTCCGCGACGCGTGAGTCCCGTCTCTCTCTCTTTTTTTTTTTTAATTTCCCGAGATACTTTCTTCTTCCACGATCGTAACACCCGTCGACATAGAACTGATCGAGCAGGACTGTCCCCTCGCATCCCGCTCATGTTTATTGAGCACATCCGGCCGCATTAAATCGCAATAAATCACTAGCTAATGTGACAGCCGCCCAACTGGGTATGCACGTATGTCCACATAGCGATATATAGACGGAATGTCTCGCGAGCGAAATTCAAACGACGGTACGTTTCGAAAAAAAGAATTAAGACGCGCAGAGGGACATTATTTCTCGCTGATTGCGTAATATATAGACTGCCGCGGTGGAGAGGGACGAGTTTTAGGTAAATTACATTATTACGGAGGAGCACGTGGTATTAATTGATATGCACATATGTCCACATAGCGATATATAGACGGAATACCTTGCGAGCGAAATTCAAACGACGGTACGTTTCGAAAAAAAGAATTAAGACGCGCAGAGGGACGAGTTTTAGGTAAATTACATTATTACGAAAGAGCATGTGGTATTAATTGATATGCACGTATGTCCACATAGCGATATATAGACGGAATGCCTCGCGAGCGAAATTCAAACGACGATACGTTTCGAAAAAAAGAATTAAGACGCGCAGAGGGACATTATTTCTCGCTGAGATTGCGTAATATATAGACTGCCCTCGGTGGAGGGACGAGTTTTAGGTAAATTACATTATTACGAAGGAGCACGTGGTATTAATTGAGCGTAATTTGGCCAAGTTCTCGTAATTGCGGGATAAATGGAAAACGAGGATGGCTTTATCTCCTGAAGGGGGGTGGGCGTAATAATTTCTGATTCCTCTACTTAGTAATAACTTAATCATCTTCTCTGGTTACTTCTCTATTTCCGCGGAAAGTATCGATGTACGATGTTGAGATTCGCGCGTCGTATTAAATGCTTTATTTGCGATTTATCAAGACAAATTTTTTCACGTTTATTTGGAATTTATGTGTCGCGCATCAAACGTTGAAGAATTTCGCAAAAATAATTTTTTAAATATTTTTTTTGCAGTGTGCTTTTTTATCGCAAGCCAGAGCAAATACCTTCGAAATTGATACTTCTTTTAATATACACGAAAGCACAGTGGAACATCATTGAGAGGTGCATTAAGCGCGGAAATTAGCGTCAAGTACTCCGTTGAAACAAGCCGACCAAGAACAAGAGTTGATTAACGGCGCAGTACGAAAAGTTGGAAAGTAACCGTCATCGACAAAGTACTTCGAAATTAACGGTGGGGTTTTTTTTCCCCGAGAAACTAAAGTAGAAGCAGACACTTCTATATCCAAAGTACGTTTTTTTTTTTTTTAATGCCGAGCTTATTATCGCAAAAGTCAGAAACAAAATGGAGTCGAACGATATGAACGAGCGTGGATCATTAATGCTATTTTTAAATATTCCTAATTACACACATTAAAATTTTTTCCAGGTCTTATATTATAATTGCATGCTCGATATTTCATAGCCGAATTAATTTTCGGACGACCATGTTTGTGCGCATTCGTTACAACGTTATCTCTCGGAAAAAAAAAACTCGCGGACTGTTGTTTCCCTTCGCGAATGTTTATGCAGCGACTTTTCAACTTGGCGTAACTCGACTGAGAATCGCTCAAAATTAAATTATCTGTATTTTATTGTCGAAAGTTCGGAGGGACTTTCGCGGGCGGACAAGTTATAACGGGAAGAAAAATTTACATCAATCTCGACGAGGAATTAAAATTCCCGACGAACAAGCTTCGCGATATCGCGGCTGCTTATAAATTATCTTACAATCGGCGCGATAATCGGTTTAAACTCGAATCTAACTTTTCGAAACGTATCCGTGCAATTTTCTACTTTTAATCGGTTCTTCAACGACGCTTTAATATTTTATTTTTTATTTTTTTTTAATTTTACGTCTGCGACACGCGAATCGATTATGACGTCGAAACGTATCAGGACGATTATTAAAGCTTTAATCTTTATCACGAGTACGTTGCGAAAGATCTCCGAATCAACAAAAGGTACGAAGATGTCTTTGCATTTAATCCACTTTATTTATTACAGAGACGTGCTGAGTCCAGCTTGCGAGCGTCGCGGCGTCGATTTATCACGCGTCGAAGTCCTCGACAGCTCCTCGACGCCGTTATCCTTACTGACGACGGACGCCTACACCCTCGGCGGAAAACATCTTCGAATAATCGGTGAGAATTACGTTGCTTCACTGCATTTAGATTTAAACAAATTCCGCGCCTAGGTTCCGAAGATTTAATTATTGAGTAGCATAAATCGCGAGCCGGATCGACTTTGCCGCTTTAAGTTTTTCATCCTTCACTCGCATAATTAAAATTTTAATTTCCTGAACATCTAATTATACATATGTTGTACGAGAAGTAAGACATGGTGATCGCACGCGTTTACTGAAAATTGTAATTTGACCGAAAGTACCGGGCGATCCTTGCCGGGAAAAAATTCACCGAAATCAACGATTCGCGTATATCGATGACGCCACGCAAATATTAATTACCGGTTCAGATTGTTCGTGAATTTTGCACGGTCCCTTCGAAAGTTATATCCCTCCCCCCTCCTCCCCCCCGGTACTTGGTTTCGACTATTATAATCAATTAATTATTAACGGTACGTCGGAACGTCCCTGGCTCGTTTGCGGCCAGCAAATACAATTAATTATTCCACGCCGAACGAGATAGTTCCTCCCTTCTCCTCCTCCTCCCTCCCCCCCCTAATTCCCCGGGTTGATCAATCTGCAACTGCATCAGACGCAGGCCCGGGCGAAGTTGAGTGACATAAATCGCGAGTGAATACGCGCCGAAGAAAATCCACGTTCGCCGATGGAAAGAGTATGGACAGCTGTCGTAAATCGGTCCCAGCGCGCCGTCAAATAATGGAGCCCGTGATATTTATATCGCGCACCGAGATCGAAGATCGAACTTTCCTTCCGCCGGTGATATTTTAAGAAAGGCACTTAGCCCGGGAAAACGCCTCATTGGATTTCCTCCCGGCTGCCTTTCTCGCCTTTGTTCAACTCGATTTTCTTTCGGTCTCTCGCTGTCGAAAGATACAAGCGCCGCGCTCCGTCCAATTAGTTCATCCGATTGGGATATTTTCGATCCGCGGCACGAAGTTAATAAATTAAAACGCGTGGGATGGATTCACCGAAGGCCTCCGATGGAGTTGTTAAATCATCGAAGGGGGTGGGATTTTCGTGCAAGCCGCTCCCTGGCTTCCTCTGATTAATTTAATTGTCTTCCGGCGATTTGAGGCAACGAAGACGTCCGGCGATGACAGGCGAGGTTTTCAAAGAATCGTTAATAGGTAGTGGAGAACGGGCGAGTAATTAAATTCGCCTCCTTTCCAGGCGAAAGGAAGGAAGGAAGAGAGACCTAAGAGGGGGCTGCAGCTGTTCCGCAAAAAGTAAAATGAAGAGAGATATCGGGTGGAAAATGTTCCCGGGGTTTCGTTGGGAATTTAAACATATTTATATCCTTTCGAAGCCGCGTACGTGCGAGATCGCGGGTATAAACCCAGCTGCTTCATACCGTCTTCATCGCCTCCTATCTCCGCAAAAATATTTTAAGATACAAAACAGAGCTGCGTGCATGCGATAACGTCTACTGCAATAATTTATCGAAGCGATAAGCTTAAATTCCTTGTTTTATTTTCGCGAATAAAGCGAAACTCGCTCGTACGGCGAAGGAAAGCTAAGTAAGCGAGAAGAAAGAAGGGTTGAGGAGGAAAGCCGAGCGGGGAATGTACTCGCGGGGGGTAAGCTGCATATAATCCTATTGAGGCGAAAAAGGGCAAGAAAAGGGACGGCAATGAAGAGAGCTAAACGCGTAATCGACGCTTTCGCGAAGGAATTTTTTTCTGAGTTACTTAACGCCGATATTTCGTTCTCATCGTGATTTCCCCGGTGAATTCGAGAGCCCAGCGAGAGGTGCGCCCCGTACATACGCCAGGGGGAGGTCGCGGGATTCCGCCAAGTGATTTCGAGAGAGCGAGGGCGAATCGTGCCGCCCCGTTGAAAGCCTCCGCGTGGAATGGATACGAATAACGTGCACAATACTTTGCGCTGAAACGGCATTGTGCCACCCACATGTACACCGCGTCGGAGATTTAAAACCCCCCGGTGTTCATATCTCCAGCGAGTCTCTCAAATACTCTCCGAATCATCGCGGACTGAAATAATTCCCGGGAGATTTCCTGGTCCGCGATCTTATTTATAAAATATCGCCGAGTCTGTCGCGAATATAAATTATTGAATTGTTCAAGTATCAATTTTTACGCGGCAACTTCGTCCGTTTCGGTAATAAATAAAAGAATATTAAGGAACGCGTCGGTTGAAATCTTTTCCTGCTTTTCTCGCGCGACACATCGCGGGGTTTGAAGAGCCTCGCGACTCCTTTTTGAGACACGTACAATAACGATTTCCTCGTAAGTATCGCGGCTTTCGGAAATAACACGGAGTGGAGATTGCGAGGCGCGACTCGAATATTCCGCGGAGTGCATTCGCGCTCGCAACAAGAATCGATTTTCGGCTGAAATATTGTACGCATATAAAGCGAGCGTAATTCCAGCGTGATGACGATACGCGGCAACCTGCGTCGGAAAAACGTTCAATTTCCTCGAACGTCGGGGCGCGAGCGTAATCGGAATGTACTCTCCCGCGATCGACATATCGCCAATATGTTCTTTGCGCGTGAAAGTTGCCATGTATTTTTTAATTTTGTTTTTCTATTTTTTTTTTTTTTCTTTTTTTTCTCTCTTTTTTTTTGCGCAACCGTATTAGGACGATTGGGAAGGACACGCGATATTATTCAGGAACAAAAAGTGAGTTACGCGTCGTTCCGCTGCAAAATTAATGACTCGGAACGAGAAAGGGAGATATGTATTCTCGGAGAAAAGAAAAGACACGCACGAATGTGTAACGGCAGCTTTGTGAAATTGTCACGACAGATATGAACAGTTATTATTCATCTCTCGCTTTCTTTTTCTCTCTTTGTCTCTCTGAACGTGTTAAAAAAATTTTGTTTTACCTAGCACGTGACAAATTCTTATAAATATTTTATTTGCATATATAATATTGAAGCAGGTTTATAATATTTGTATTAGATTTAATAGCAATATTTTACGCAAATAATTTATTTTTTTTGCCCCCCGATCCGTAAATCGACGGTAATAACTGACAGCAGCGATATTCGTCATTACTATTTTACTGCCTTCTATGGATGTAAAGTCCATTTTGGAAGATCTCCAGCCTCGCGCCGTATCTCCAGACGTATATTTATTTTTATATACTTTTATACATACGTGATAGTTCGATATGTGCCGAGTATAAAACTCCACTTATAACGATCAACGTCGCAAAGAGACACCGGCGAATAAAATAAAATATGATGCCGTCGGTAAGACCTTCGTCAAATTAAATACGTTCTCCGAAAAGAATTAAGGCACGGCGATCCCGCGTCGGTGATGCAACTTATTATTAAATTAATTATTTTTTATTAAATTAATTATTAATTATAAATTAAACCAAGGGACCAACTTCGGGGAGCGAAGCGTGCGAGCGAACGGGAAAATCTCAGACGCGTAGCGCCGGGTTTACGCGGCAAATGGGTAACGATTTTATCGCGTTTCTTTATTCACTCGGGCAAATCAAGGAAATTGTTACAACGTGACGAAATTAAATCGGGACCCCGACCGAGAAGTTTCCGCGTGTCCTAGGAACTCTGCAGCCACTGCCTCGCCGTCGGGACCCAGATGTCGGTGCGGCGAGTTGTACCGACGCAATAAAGGACGCGATGCACAACTCCGGATGATTAAAATTCGAAACTAACTAAATCCGTAACAAGGCGATCGCAAACGTTACGTGTAACAGGCCGCAATTAAAGCACGGCGTCTATATTACAAGCGACCTGATGCGTGCGCGGCGAGTTATATTCTAAAATTGCTTCCCGCAACGTAACTGAATTTCCAGCTTAAGCGTATGATTTTATTCACAATAATTTACGTGTATGAAAAGTAAACGCGCGGAATACACAATCGAGAAGATGATGTTTTTATAATGTTGAAGCAACTCGAAATATAGAACGCCATGTACGTATAAATAGATAGCGAATACGTATTTTAAAGATAATACATCTATTTTTAACACATCGCCAGCAATCTTTTTATTTTTTATTTATTTATTTTTTTTTTTTTTTTTTTTTTTTTTGCTAAAGCTGATTGAAGCGAATCGAATCTTTCAACTCCGCGCTCCGTTTTTATTTTTGGACTATCACAAAAAATTCCTCGAAAAAAAAAAAAATTCTATCTAATAGAATTCGAAGTTATATTTCGAATCGTAATTGGTTCCGCAAAACAAAATTTGAATAGAAATAAGAGGAATATGGGAGCTGATTTAAAAATTCATAACTTTGTAATTAATGAATATCGAAGATATTATTTTTGTGTCCCAGACACTGTGTTCTTTATTTTTTTTTTCCCCCTTTTTCGGAAACATTATTCGAGATCGCAATTTCGCTCGCGGAAAGACAGATTGCTGACGGAGGGTTAAATAGAATTGTAGGTTCCGTCCTTTGCATTTTTATTTCGCCGGGCGATGATGAGATTTTAATATGGACAACGGACGAGTGCAAGTGATCCAATTATCTTCGGATAATGGTAGAGTTAACGCTGACGGAGGACCCTTGTAACGTGTTTGATCCTTTGATCCTTTTACGCGTGGAAAAGGCGTTCCCGACGAGAGCGCGAGCCGCAAAGGCTCGCGAAATTCAGAATTAACTTTGCGCGATTTAAACGATTCCTGACTTTCTCACGTGTTCCCGCGTATTACAGGAGCATTGCGCGTAACGATAACAGCCGCTCGATCCATGAATGACTTCTCGGTTCAACGCGACGCGTGCCTCGCGGGCATTTAAATATAAAAGCGAAATTCATTCGATGTTGAAAATAACGCTCGCTCTGGCGATGTAAAAGAATTAGCGGATTCTTGTCTACTTTGCAACCGCGACTTTTGCAGTATATAACTTTATCAAGTGGAGTTATCAATTTAAATTTGTTTAATTATAAAACTAAGCTGCGTTGTGAACTTTTAACGTTAATTTATAAACGGCGTAATATTTACAGAAAGCTAAGAAATTATTGTTCAAAATTCTTTTCGCGGAGACTGTCTGAAAAAAATTAATCGCGACAGTGGACGCTTGTATGAAATTAAAAGTCTCGTAATAATGACAACTTTCGTCTTCTCTTGTTTCAGTTAAAGACGAAAGATCGAACTCTAGGACGTCCAGCCAGAGAGGAAATCAGAACGTGCTGTTGCGAAAAGCCAGTGGGGTAAGTGGCTCACTCCCGCCTAAGTGATAGCTCCGAATTGAACTTTGCGAAATTAAATTAACCGCCGTATATAAATGACGACCGTATAAATAAATTTTTAATCAACTCGAGCACCGGCACCGGCATTCGCCGCGCATCCGCGGTTACTCCCGTTTCTATCGGACGGGTCTGCCGTTGTCAGCGACGACAATTTCGCGCGCTGGCCCGATTTGCGTCATGACGCAGCTACACCTTATCCGTGCCGGATACTGCTGAATTAATCCGCTTGGTCAGCAACGTAATCTGTCGCGTATTCCGCGTCGATTCGGCACGGCACGCGATACAGATAAAAGGGACGAATTTCGATTCCCGACAAGAGCTGAAGACGAAAACGAGCTGCCGGCTCGTCAGGAGAACGAACGCGTACTCGGCCCGACATATCTCGCGTTAATTGTTTCTCGGCGCGTCTTCCACGTACGATTTATGCGATTTAATTGCGATTTTGTCGTAATTACGGTACTCTTAAAATTAAATTACGCGCGCGTGTGTGTGTGTGTGTGTGGATATGTGCACGTATACGTAAGAGTAAACTTAACTAGACCACTTTACGAATTAGATTTTTTATTTTACTTTATTATTATTTTTTTTTTTAATGCTGCACCGCGATTAAAAATTTCCACTTTCTTCGCGAAGCTTTTTTTTTCTTTTTTTGCAATCTCCGCTGATCGATTAATAGATTGCCTTCGTATTTTTGGTACAACGAACGGTGCATATTAAATAAATACCTACACGGCGGACTGCAATGGAGATCTGTTATCGTTATTACGGTGCACCCTCGTAGATGAAATCCGTTCGCGCATATTTCGAGTTGTGTGAAATGAGCAGGCGAGGCATCGATTACGCTACATTAACGCACGTCGTGTCGCATTTATTCCGGGAAAAGAGAGCGAAAGAGAGAGAAATAGAAAGAGAGAGAGAGACTTTTATCGCTGCGCAACAGAATTTAATAGAGCTCCAAGTGAATATACGTATTCGCGTATTGTGTGGTATCTCGTTTATCTTTACGTTACTATAATACGGTTGAAGTCGTTCACTGCTCGTTCAACATTCAGAGAAAGAAAAAGAGAGAAAAAAAGAAAGAAGAAAAAAAAAATAACGCGAAAGTAGAGTCGCTTTATGATCTCTTCAATAATAAAACGAAGGACTCCGGTCTTTAAACTGGACGATACGGTTGGCGTAATAAATTAAAAAGAATTCTTTTATTACCAATAATTTTCTACGCGACCTTTTCAAGGAATGACGATGAGAGAGTTCGGGGGAGCAAATACTACACGGATAAACGTGAAATAAATTGATTGGCGCCTCGCGTCGAGAAGTAAACGCGCCGGGCGGAATATTTCGCATTTTCCCGCGTGTAACGCGCACAATGCATGTAAGCGTAACGAGAGCGATTTGTCGCGACGTCGGCGGTGACGGTGCATAGCGAAAGGATAACGTTAATAAAATGCTGAGAAGGGTTCTCTTAACGGGTTCGTGCCCGGCGCTGGGCCGCGATACATTATTCATGGCTGGTACCGACGCATCACACACTCGATAGCGGATTACACCGCGCGATAACTCAACGAGCAATTTCTAGAATGTTGCACCCGCCCTGAGGAGCCCCTCGGCCTTGATATATGACCGCAGCGTTAATCGCTCGGCGAAGCAAACGCGTCCCTCCGCCGGGAGGTCTTAATAATTTTGATAATTTTGATAATTCGATAATCCGATTTCGCGGACAGAACGTTTTACTCTCCTAATGGTTTTAATGAAATTATTCATAAAAGCGTGTGTGAATTTGATTTTGAAAAGGATTACTTCGGTCGAGATTAATGTTGGTTTTGAATCGTATTGGGATTTCGCGGATTTTTATTATTTTTATTTTTTTAATTTTAATTTTGTTTTTTACGTACAATATATTTTTCCCCAAAAGCATGCATGGTGATAAATTATGCGACTCACCGGTGTGACGTGCAGCAGCGGAGTTATTTTGCAGCTACCACGATCTGTAACAAATGAAAAATTTTAATTGTAGAGAGATTAGAATGATTTCTATCGTATAAAAAAATTTCCGCGCCTCTAATGAGATTTTTAATTAAAGAATATAAAGTGTACATTAGCTGGTATTTGAACAAGATTTTTAAAACATTAAATTTTGCTAGAATAATTTTTCTTTTTTTAATTACACTATTTATTTAATTCGATATTAAAGCGAGTATTAATTTCTATGCAAATAGAAAGTTATCCTTACCCAAGGGTTGCTCCGCTGATGCCTGATGCCCATCCCGGGCCTCCTCCTCCTCCCAGATGGGACGTGTCGAGTCATCCCTCCGCGCACGAGTCACTCGCGAAAACCGCGACCGTGAATTTACTATTCGCGATAATTAATTACTGAATTCACTCTTTCGCGCGTGTAATATTCGGTACTCGCGTTGAAAGAAAAACGAATAGCAAAACGTCCTCGCCCGTTTACTCTGCGATACTCTCGGAACGGCAGACGACACTCGTCGTCTCTCATTGTTCAAAGAAGTGGAAATCTCAGGAACATTGTTTTTTAGCTCACGCCGAACCTTGTGTCTCGACCGGTCGCGCACAATTACGTAAATACTCCTTGAGTCACCTTCGCCGCGCGTGCTCGATCTCTGCGTAACAGCATATGCGTTCTACAAAGAAACACATATCGAACATTACATTAACTGTTTCTCCGGAAGTATAACAAACGTATAACAGCGAGATAGTACATCACGACGCTCGTGAATCGACTTTTAACTTACACCGAGCTCTGTCCGAACGATGAACTTTCGTTACTTCCAACGGCGATCTTTACGCTGCGTAGAACTTCAACGCTGATTAGCGGCACTCTCGGTTTGCTTGCTTGGACCTCGGGACTCTGCGATACTCCTGGAACGGCAGACGACACTCGTCGTCTCTCATTGTTCAAAGAAGTGGAAGTCTCAGGAACATTGTTTTTTAGCTCACGCCGAACCTTGTGTCTCGACCGGTCGCGCACAATTACGTAAATACTCCTTGAGTCACCTTCGTCGCGCGTGCTCGATCTCTGCGTAACAGCATATGCGTTCTACAAAGAAATACATATCGAACATTACATTAACTGTTTCCTCGGAAGTATAACAAACGTATAACAGCGAGATAGTACATCACGACGCTCGTGAATAATTTTCAACTTACACCGAGCTCTGTCCGAACGATGAACTTTCGTTACTTCCAACGGCGACCTTCACATTGCGTAGAACTTCAACACTGATCAGCGGCACTCTCAGTCTGCTTGCTTGGGCCTCGAAACTCTGGATTAGATCAATCGTTCGAAAGTTAAAGTCATCGGCCAGGAGACGCGAACGTGATCAAAGCGTAAATGCGAATCTAACTTACAATCACGAGACACGAACTGCTGGCGAGGGCTGTTTGCGTGTGCAGGATTGATGGTCACTCATAGCAGGACACGTTTTCCTTTCGCCAAATATACGCAGGGCTTCCGGTGCGCTGTTTTTAGTACCTCACGTCCTCCGCGGCCGACCTCTGGAATAGGAGTGTAAGGGGAAATGGCGTGACTAACACTCGGCTCGCTACTTGCTTCCCCCACTCTAACGCCATCTTGCGCCAGCGCGCCCGTGACGTAATTCGGCGCGCGAAATATTTTTTACAAATTGATTATATTAAATTCGAAATACTTTGCGAAGAAAGTTCCACTCAACATTATACTCGATATTGTCCTTCATGTATTACGAATTTTACAGAGCTCAATATGTCGCGGCGTTCGTTGATCAAATCCCTCTTCGACTTTCTGAATAAATTTCGACGATTAACTTTCAATACCAGCGACACTTATCGTATTCCAGGAGTTGATAAAAACGCCATTAACAACGCAGAAACTAATATTCGATACCGATCTACCCGGAGCTTCGTCGAAGGGGCCTGAATCGTTCTTAAATTGAAATTAATCCGCTCGAAAGAACTGAATAAATAACTTACGCGTAAACGGCAGGTAACTCACTTTGAAGGAACAAGAGCGGTTTCCAAGCGCTTTTCAAGAAAGCAGCTTTCATCTTAGAAGGCATCTTGCGCCGGGATATGTGCTCGAGCATCGAGTTTCGGCTTTACTTCCGGAACGTCTCTTGCTACGTGCTGCTCGCTCGGCCGTCGGAGAGGGAATGGCGGTGGAGAGACAGAGACCGCTGCACGGCGTCGAGCCGCTCCCCCCACTCCAGCTCCCTCTACTCGGTTCTCTCTCTCGCTCCAATGCGACCGCTGTAAAAAAATTGCCGAATATTACATAGAATTATTTAACTCTAGCATTAATATATTTTGATATATTTTAATATTCCGTAATTGATGGATATTTATCGCGGTATTTATCAATTACATCCGTCGCTTGTACTTTACATTAATCCACGTAATCGAGCTGAGAAAATTAATATAATTAATGCCCCGAACGGAGATACAAATTTTATTTAAAGGAACGAGAAGCGTTTGAAATTAATAATTTGTAAAATATGCATGCTGTGTAGGTCCGTCAAGTTCGCCGTTGAAAATTATTAAACGCAAAGGAATCTTTCGTGCGAAAGAAGCAAGCGGCGCGCACGATGCCTCGGTATTGTAGAAAAAAAAAAGGAAGCACTTGGCTTTGAGATGCGTTTCTCTTTCCGCGTCGCGTACGATATATCGATTTCGAAAGCCGCAGTTATAAACGTGTACTTACCTTCTTCGACAGAATTATCGGAACCGAAGCGGGCGTTTCTTCAGCGTTTCGAACGAAGATGCAAATGTCGACGCCGAGGTCGGCGCTTCAACTTCCGCCCGAAGTTCCGCCGGGCTCAAAGCGAGCAAACAGCGGTGGAGCGGGTTCTTTACCAATACAAAGGGCATCAAAATGGACCTGCTAACCGCCCAGCTGGACGAGTATAACAAGCACGGCGTGCCGAAATTGGCGAACGTTCATTTCCAGTGCGACGTGACGATCAACGAGGAAGGTAAGGCTCGCAGTTCCATTCGATCTCCCTTCGTCGAGTATCTTGGAGAGCGGGGAACTTAAAATTATATAGGGATTCCTCGATAATCGGGGATCGGATTAGCTCAGACGTGCTCTTCCTTGGAATTACACTTTTATCTCGCCGCTGAACATTTAAATTCTCCTTTTCCGTCCCAGCTCGTTACGCGCAAAACGGAATCTGCAAAGTTTGAAGATCCCTTTAACAATCGTTCTTGAAGCAATCACGTTACTTCCCGCGCTTTTCCCGTCTTCGTTTTTGAATTTGAACGCGCAATTAGTTGGGCGAGATTAATTTCTACCCTTCTCTGCCTTTCTTTTCTTTTTACGCTGCTCCCAAAATTTTTTTAATATTTTTTTTTATTTTAATTTAAGTTGTAAATAGCATTGTGTGCTTAAACTCGCGAAAACCGATGGTGTTTTTATCTTAAATCAGAATAGCTTGATACGTAATTCTTTCGCACAAAAATAAATGCGATTTAAAATATTTTTTTCTTTTTTTTTTTGCCATCGAGGGAAAATTCTTTTTTGCAGTATCTCCGAAAAGTAAAACGCGCACAGTCGTAACAATTACAAGCTTTGTTCTAATACGGATATTATCACATTTTTAACATTTATTTTATTTTCAGCTCTTTACAATTTGGAGAATGATTGGCGCGACATTGTCGAGAACTCGCAAATGCTCTCCGAGAAGCAAACACAGCAGCAGACTGCGCTCTGGGAACTCGCAGAAACCGAAGTGGCCTACATCAAGACGTTAAAAGTCGTGACCGATGTAAGTAAGATTATCCCACGCTTTTTCCAACTTTAGATTTGTCGAATTCAATTCTTCTAATTAATTTAATCACACATTATAATTACAAGCCTGCAGCGATAAGGCGACAGGCTCGCTTTGCCGAGAAACTGTAACGTCCTTTTTATCTAGGAACAATAACCGTCATTTTTTATATTGCAGCTCTTCATGGCGTGTCTTTGCAGCTTGCAAGCATCGAACATCCTGCTCGAGGTCGATAGGCTGAAGCTCTTCAGCAACATACCCGATATCTACGCCACTAATCGTTACTTCTGGACCGAGTATCTGCTCGCCATGGTGAACGCGTCACGTTCGAGCGGACAACCGCTCGATCCCAGCTACCTTTTGCTGGGCTTCGAAACTTTCGAGCAGACGTTCGCGCCTTACACAAGATACTGCGCCGAGCAGAGCAAGTGTCAGCAGTATTGCAAGGATCGGCTGCACGATAATCAGCTTTTCACGGCGTATCTGGCGGTACATACACGCTCTTAATCGCTCCTGCTCGCCTACATTTACTTAATTCTGCGGCTACAATTCTTGTTTGTTACATCTTAATTAATATATTATTGAAAAATTAAATTAAAAGAGAAATAGATAATCAGATTTAATGTATGAGGAATTAATAGTAAGAATTATTGTAGTGGTGCGAGACGTAAAAGGATTGTAACCGACTAAAACTAATGTAGGCGAGCTCCAGCTCGCCTACATTTACTTAATTCTGCGGCCACAATTCTTGTTTGTTACATCTTAATTAATTTATTACTGAAAAAGAAAATTAAAAGAGAAAAAGATAATCAGATTTAATGTATGAGGAATTAATAGTAAGAATTATTGTAGTGGTGCGAGACGTAAAAGGATTGTAACCGACTGAAACTAATGTAGGCAAGCTCCAGCTCGCCTACATTTATTTAATTCTGCAGCCACAATTCTTGTTTGTTACATCTTAATTAATTGATTACTTATTAAAAAATAAAATTAAAAGAAAAAAAGATATTCATTTAAAGTGTGAGGAATTAATAGTAAGAATTATTTTTGTAGTGGTGCGAGACGCAAAAGGATTGCAACCGACTGAAACTTATGGACATACTAGTAATGCCGATGCAGAGACTTACCAGATACTCCCTTCTGCTTAAAGCTGTCTATAAGAATACCGAGAACGAGGATCAACGTGCGGAATTGATACACATGGTAAAACGATACGCTTTACTTAATATCTGTGCTACGTGAAAGCGAGGATAAACGAGAAGGTACATTTGTGATGACCGGCTTAGCTTTCCTGCGAAAGCTAAATATTTTCCATAAATTACGAGCTTAGTCCGTTCTTACTTGAAAATTCTTTGTAAATAGAAATTACGAACGGAGGTAAGGGGTTGATAGATGGATAGAAAGAGAGAATGCACGAAAGAGGTACGCGGGTGGGTGTTTATGTTTGATCGGATTTGCATCCAGATTAAGTCCGTCGACGGTTTTGTGGCGTCCGTGAATGCGGCGTTGAGGAGGAACGAAGAGACCGCTAAGCTGGACTACGCAGCCTCGCGTCTGGAGTGCTATGACGTCGTGGAAATCAAAGGACTGGACGAGGAAGTGGAGAAGCTGATAAGGTTGTATAGCAATTTTGATATTACTACGGCGCCGATGCCCGGCTGTCCAAAGGACAGTCTGAGAACTCTTCTTCGAGAGGGAGACCTGAAGCTAAGAGACACCGCCACCAACAAGGTAAATCGATACGGAAATGTTTACTTACTTGACCGCTCGGAAATTGCTTTTATATTAATAAATTAAATTACATTTAGAAATGTTTATTTGGAAAACATGTAACGTAGAATAAATAGTGATAGAGTTATTTTTGTTTCGAGATTTATTAAAGAAAATCATGCAAATATGTATTTTATTTTTTTTTTTATTATGTTTTTTCCTGCATGTAATTTACTTTATTAATTTAAACTTCTTGATTGATTCAGTGAATAAAATTTCATTGATTTTCTATTTTTGTATCCAAAAAGCTGACACAGAATCAGTCAGAGTATTTAATTAAGAAGTTTGTATAAGGAACAACGATAATACGGTCTGTTAATTATCTCATTTTAGATGGAGGTGCACGTACTGTTGTTGACAGACATGCTGCTGATCTGCAAACCGTCGACGAAGAAGATGTTAAAGATCATTAGGCAACCGTACGTGGTCGACCGCATACGAATACACGAAGTTAAGGAACCGTCCAGTTTGGGATTGGTTTATCTTAATGAGTATGGAACAGTTTCGACCGTTTTAATCCTTACTGCTGGTGACCCGAAACTAGCTAAGGTAACTCGACAAATAACTACCGCGACATGACTAATTCGTTATTCCGATTTAGATTCCGTTCTGTATCTTGTACCTTCGTATTTTCAACCCCGACTGGCTTTCATCAGTTATTTAATTAACAGTGAACAGTAAATTCTGTTCCATCTCTCATTAAATCATACACGTCATGTCACAAAATAAGTTCCAGCGAAATGTAATAATAATTAATTGATAAAGATGACACAGCGGTTAATTGATATCGGAACCTGACAAGCTTCAATGTAACAGATCTTAATTTAATAAAAGATTTTTGAGAGAATAATTTCAAACTAGATTTCGAGCTAACGACGTCTCTTGTTTCAGTCATGGATGGAATCTTTGAAACAAGCTCAACAACAATTTGCATCGATGAAAATTCCGTCGCTTAGTGAACCTGTGACGAATTTGGCGACCGTCAGTAGACAACCAAGTACAGCGGGCGATGGGGATTTTGAAATAGAAGAATACGACAATACTTTTCCAAGAACTCCGCGTGGCAGTAGTAGAGCCTCGCACGTTAGCAGTCTCGCTCATAGTCATAGGTACGCTCATCAATATAAAAAAGTATAAGTATATGCATAAAAAAAATATGTATATGTATTATATAAAAGTTAAATTAATTATTAAGTTAAATTAATTATTATTCGCGTTACTGCCATATGTAATGAGATTTCATAATTTTTAGTGGTAGTATGGAGATGGAAGGTGCGTCTTTAGGCAGTAGCAGTTTCTTACCGAGCTACAACCCCAGTAGAAATGTTAGTGTGGAAACCAACGAACAATTGCGAGCCTCGAGCTCGCTATCGTCAGAAGAAGGCGGCGAATCTAGCTCCGGGCATAATCATCGATCTATGCAAATGAGGTAAGATTGATCGGTTTTGCGATCTCGAAATGATCGACGAGCATTTAATCTAAAACTAATCTTTGAAACCGGCAGGCGTTCGCTAATGAGTAAGTCACCGACACCAAATACGCTGAGCGTCCAAGTACCGTACTCGAGTCTGGGTCAATCGCTGCCTAATCTGACACTGGCCACTTCGCCGCAAACCTCCACGGTGTCACCGACGCCACCGAATTCATTACTGATCGTACCCCAGATGACCAAGAGCAAGGACACTTTGTTATCGCCTGGACACCGAGGTAGCAATTACCGACGCAAATCTCTATTTGTCATGTTTTTTCAAAGTTTAGACCTTCCGATAAAAGCCTATCTTTCACGCGACGTAGTCGTGCACGCTGATGTATGCAGATTAAATCATAACGTGTAAATTACTATCACAAATACAGGTCGCCAAGCACTTCTCTACTTTTTTCAATCCATTTTAATGCCGTTTGCTTATTAGAAATAGCGGAATTACCCATTCAGAGCGCAGACACGAGAGAAACGTAACATCAAGGTTGTAACATAGCTTAATAGATAGATTTTTATTAAACATAAAATATTGAAATTACGATATGGCCTAATGGAGCATTCTTTTATACAAATATCATACTGGAAAGCTTCAAACAAATATTTAATAAAAATTTGTTTATTACTTTTATCTTTTTTAAAGAAAAAGCATGAGAGAAATTTTCCTGAAATTTAGTTTATATTGTTTTAATTAACTCAAGCCTAACTACTTCATTTATGTTCTGTTCACGAAATATTTTTTTTAATAAAAAAAATAAGAAAAATATAATAATTGCTGAGTACTTACCTATCAGTGATATGCCCCCAGGTATATCCTATCCACCACCATCGCCACCGCGAGGAGCTCTCAGACGAGGATTCGCGTTACCTCAATCACGAAATCCACCTTTGATGAAAACAAGACACGTGAACACATCTTTGATCCAATCAGCACAAATGACCACAGGCAATTCCGATACCGATGTCATCGAGGAGAGACGAAGGAGGCTGGATCCTTCCCAGAAAGCACCGTCGACCAGCAGTATCGTCGAGGAAAAGGCACGATAGTTTCATTTATTATTTTACAATTAAAATTTTTAATACAGTTGAAAGTTTAGAACATTTTTATAAAACAATTCAAAATTATTGCGCACTTAAAGTATAATTTGATATTGCAGAAATGACCAGCGAATTGATCTGAAAGAAAAACTTACCGAATGTTCGATGGATGTCTACACTGTCAACATGGATGTGCGTGATTTGTAAAGGCTCGATGTGATATATGTAATGCTCGACGTTGGATGTACGTGATATGTAATACTCGACGTGGCTGTACGTGATATGTAATGCTCAACGAGATGCATTCTTCTCTACTCTCTGTGTGAGTGCTGCACACACAGAAAATTCAAGGAGCATTGATCTTCGAGGATTGATTGTCTCGCATTTTTTGGAATCCTACAAGGCGAGTCAAATATTACATTACAATCGGTAAGTAATTTCATCGATACGTTTAATTATTAAAAAATAATGACAACGCAAGAACAAAAATGTCTATTGCGGTTTCTCGATTTTTTTCAGATTGGGGCCATTCGAAATCAACGTGTGAAGTTTGTACCACGAATGTATTGCTTTTATCTCGTTATCTCCTTGTAACTCGTAGATGTCTCTTTAATAATTAAACTAAGTCCGAGTTGTCTACGATTAATATCGCAACATGACATTGAACAGCGTGTAGTATTAAATACAGACTTCAACTTAGGCGACAAATTGGAAACCATCTTTAGATTAATTATATTATTTTATTTATCTAAAGAAGCTTTTCTTTTGTCGCTTAAAAAATTCAAATCGAAATCTGCGTTTAATATTGCACGCGGCCATCCAATTTTAACTTCTTTATTACATTTATTTTATATACCGAAAGTATTCAATTATCGGTTATTTATTTATTAAAAAAAAAAAAAAGATCTTTATTTTTCATCGATTTATATTATTATGCCTATAATTTGGAGATGAAATAAATTTCGTTTAAACTAAAAAAGTTCATCGTATTAAACTTGCGTTGAGATATACTTCTAAAATAATGAGATGTCTAACTTGGCATCGATAAACTTTCATAATCTTCACCGTCGCCGACGGTAAATCGAGGTAGTGACGGCATTAAAGTTTAAATATAACGTGACTTAATAATTGGTAGAAAATAATAAATTTGTAGAAAACTTATTTTAAAGACGAGAAGATGATCGGAGGAAATTTATTTCTGACATCAAATAAATGTAAGAAAGAAGCTAAAATACAATAACTTGAGCATTTCACGAAAAAAAAAAATTGTATATCAAAAAATATGCATTTAACAATAACAATAGCAATCTACAACTTAAATTACATTTTAATAATGAAGTAGTAACTGTTTCAGCTTTTCCATTTCTTGGCTATTGCCTCCTTTGCTTAAACTTGTTTTATTTTCCATTCAGTTATCTTGTTATTTCGATGAGAAAATTCAATAATTGTACGAAGTATTGTGTTGTCAACGTGTGTGATCAAAGATTGTGAATAGAAAATAAGTTGTTACGCTACTTCTTAGCGAAACAAATTTTGGCAAACAAAAGGATCAAAAACGCAAAGAGAGGACGCAATAGATGGATGTTTACTTCCATAAATAAATTCAATTTGACGGAATCTCGTTCCAGGGTATCGGTCGTATAATTTTCTCGTAGGGTAAAATTATGAAAAGTGAATAATTTAACACGAACTAACCGATAATAGCGGAAAGTTGATACGTAATCGCTTTAAATAATACGGAACAATTTACGTTAATGGTAGACAAGACAAATTGTGAAAATTATAACTTGAAATTACATGATCGCTATCCAAGATGAGGTAATTAGCCGTCAATTACGGAGTTGATTCTTTTGTTTCGATCACTTTTAGAACGAAATGTCGCCAAATCGAATGTATATTCAGAAAATCAATAAGTATCACCTGCCTAGAGATAACATTAGATAAAATAAAAACGTCACCTGTTTAGAGGTGATATTACGTAGAAGAAGGTAGAGGAAGAAAGAAGATACACAGGAAGAGAGACTGAGCAATGTGATTTTATATACAGCTCCTGCTGTTCGGTTTCTCTCATTCCCTCGATTCGTACTGTTTGCTCTTGTAAATTTGAAGCGTTAATTACTTCCACGAGAATACGAATCATATGTATGTAAAATTAAATTTGAGATTAAAATATAATATATAATTTATTAACCAAGCGCAGTCATTAACGTTATCACCCACTCCACCATTAGTGATCTTTTTATTTTAAGGAACACTTGTGTTACTTCGTAGTTTCCTGTTGCCTTATTATAACAACAATATTTTATCTTTAAAAAGCCGTATTAGATTAAATAAAATTCATTATTATTTCTTTTCTTGTTTTTTTTATTATTTTTTTAACGTAGAAAAAGCAAGATTGAATGACGTATGCGAAGCGCGCACTTTGTAGCATCAGATTTCTTCTTTTTGTAAGTATAGTTTTATTTATTATATTACATTCGATGAAAATATAGGCGCTCTTTACAATTTAATTTGACTCACACTGATTTAGTTAATTCTTTTCTTTTTTAAACTCTCACAATAGTTATAGACATCTCTTATTCCAACAACTCTGAAAAATATGTTTATCTTCAACGACTTATTCGCACAATAAATTCATTGTTATCAATTTTTATACTTATATAAAACTATTTGTTTTGTATGTTACTATTTATATATGACATCTTAAGCCCATGAAAATATTCTTGTCGCGCATGTAACTACAAAATATCAACGATTAAGTATGACAAAATAACGACGATCGCGTGTACACGTAAAATTATCGCAACAATATTTCTTTTCATACAGACACTCCGTGTATATTTTACAGACCTTTCCACATGTATAATAAAAACATGAAGACATACAATCTTATCATGGCCATCGTAATAAGACAAAGGCTTACCTGTTACGAAAGTTTGTCACTTAAAAAGCTTGCTATGTATTATCAAATATCAGAATTGTAAATAGTAAAATTAATAGTGCCTTGTAAACTGAGCGTTACTTATACGTTCATATCGAACAGTCATATCGACATTTTCCAATTTTCTTCGAGCTGGAAACAGGCCGATTGAGATCAATTAACACAACCTATGAAAATTTATTAGATTTGTTAATAGAGTCTTCGTTGGCATTTCATTAGTATTGTAATCAAATGCTAGAATATATCACAAAACTCGGGTATAAAAGCGGAAATAATGAAAGCGCGCAGAATAAAGTTTCTGTAACCACTTAATCGATCAAACTTTTTAAGCCCTATTTTTGTTAAAATAACTCGAAATAACAAACTGCATACATTCTCATTTAATTTTCTGTCATTATATCTAAATCGTAATACTCTAGATAAATAAATAACAAAATTAGTATTACAATTGCTAATTAGAAATATATATATATATATATTTCTAATACACGTATATATATATATACGCATACGTTATTACTGGAAGTGACATTGAAATACCTATCTATAGAAAATGATACCTTGGTGTATCTTGTATGCGTGATACCTATGTTCTGTTTTATGAATGGACACAGTCATTATACTAATATTATGCATTGACTTTCGCACAATTGTTGCACCACGCAACGAATACTTCCATGACACAGCACAAGTTATCGCCGTGTGATGTTGTTATTATGCTGGATATTACAATATTATGCTGGAAACAAATTACGGGAACAGTTTTTTAAACCCGAGATCCGAAAGTGCGACAACGGTACGTCTTAGCACGTTGCAACTGACAGAACAACGACGGGTAATAGTAGACCATTGGTGTTGCCTTCTGTCATCACTACAACGAGACGACATAATTGGGTGATTCAGGCACGATGACTCGTCTTGAATCAAGGCGGACGATGCAGCCGTCGACAACGGTAACAAAGTCTGTATATCCGATGTCAAACAAGATTTGGCCGCGTGATCAAGATAACAATTACCAACAAATAAAATCGTTCGTCCTATAAGGATGAAATTCATCCGACATAGTTCCTAAAACGTAAAAAATCTAGGATATTATTGTAAATATTGTTAACACCTTTCTTTCTTAATTAATATAAAAAAACTCGTGTAGCAATATTAAAAATAATTTTTTTAACTATTTTTTATCCTATAAGTACCTGAAAACTACATGGTAATGGTAAATCCCAATTGCACGGACGACGATCTGAGGTAGAAATCCGTCAGCAATCATTAGTCATATCCTGACACGTTCTAGCCTCGCTGCGCTCGTCAGCCAGAGCATCAAGAATATCCAGTAAGAGCTCGCGACTTAATTGCCTTAATCTTGGAAGCCTGGCAACCTAAATAAAAACGATATATTATACATATCTGTATTAATAATGTTAACATTCAACATATAAAAAATCTAAACGTTTTTTTACCTTGCTAAAGTGATGAACTATCAAATTCAGAGCATACTTTTTCATATCAGTAGCTTGCATTCTATCGGCAGCTTCCAAGATTTGTATAACATTCTCGAAAGTAACATTCATTTCGAGATTTTGTTTGCAAAATGCTTGAAGCCGATTATTCGTAAAACCGTAGAACACTGGGGCGGTGAATAAATACAGAGAGTCCTCGGGCGGCATTGAGACATCCGCGAAATAAATATATCTTAGTAAAGAATGGAACGATTCCGATGACGGTATCATCTCGCCGATTTGTATCTACGTGAAAATTATATCCACACTATTTTACAATTTGCCTTACGTGTGCAAAATACATTAAAATCTTGTTTTTCCTCATCGAAAAAAATTCATCAATACACTTGTTTTGCAAAAATTAGCTAACTTACGTTCACCATATTATTCTCAGGCATGAAAGACCGAAACATCGCTTCGAAGTAGCTGCATCGCGCTGCAAGGATGGCTTTGTGCGCTGGTATTAACCTGCCGTTCAATCGTAACGTAATATCGCAAAATTCTCGGCCGATGCTCTTCAGGAATGCTTCCATGTCTTGTTCCAAGCTGGTTCCTAGCAAAAATAAAATTCAGTAATATAAGAAACCACTCTGAAGTTGACAAATCGAACGCGGTACTTACCAGTAACAGTTTCATACTTGGTGAAGGTCCTAGTTTGCGGCATCTGCCGTCGTCTAATGATCTCCACCATTAATGGTCGATCTAAAGTTTCAAACTCCTGACTCATGACGATTAGATTGTAATTATTCTCTTTCACGACGAAGCTGAGACAAAACTCCTTTATAAAAAACAATTTCAAATGCACGGCGTTACGCAACGCTTCCAAGACATTCGCGTGACTTATGGTTGCCTCGAGATAATTAACGCACAGCTGTTCCAAACGTTTCATATTAAACTGCACAGCGAGACGATACACGTCCATCATGAGAAGTACAATACGATTGCTCTGCGGATCCTCGGCTTTGTCGTCCGGTCTTTTTGTAGGATCAATACGATCGGTATAAATGTAATTTAGCACCATTTTGAAAGCTTCCGGTGCAGCGTCTTCTAATTTTACCTGTAATATAACAGCCAAATTAATAAAATTACTGAAGAAAATATACTTTCAGATATTAAATAAAAACCGAGTCATATAATTTCGACTCTTAATGTTTCGGGAAAATCGCTTACCTCCAGTGGCGGCAATTCATTATTAGTTACATTAACGAACTGTTGTTCCGTTAACTTTTTCTCTCGCTTTTCACGCGCCTGCCGAATACGTGCTCGGAGAAATTGCGAGCGCGCTGCCACCATGGCTATATGTGCTGGTATCTTAGTCTCTAGCTCACCCACTATAAATTCTACGTCACAGAAGAGGGACATGTTTAGTAGTTTCCCGAAATCATCGTGCAATGTGCATTTAGGATACGACGAGAATTGAAAGCGATACATCTCGGCAGAACGTATGTTATTGTCCACTGTTCCTCCAAAAATAAACATTGCATCTCCGATTACAGCGGCAGCGTGAAAAAGTCGACCGGGTGGTACCTGTAAAATATTACAAAAAAAAAAAAAAAAGAAAAAACGTTACATTTATTTCCATTAATTATTCGTTGTAAATGATTATTCGTCTTAACTGATGTGAATTTATCTTTGCAAATTATCTACCTGACTGTCTGTGGACGGTAAGATAACGTTCCACGTTTGCGTGTCAAGATCGTAACAATGGAGATCATTAGACAGGGCAGAATCAGCTGCGCCACCGAAAACGTAAAGGTGACGATCGAAACTGACCATCGTGTGACCGTATCGTCGCGCAGGCGGTGGTGGTGCGCCACGTAATATATGTTCCGTCGATATGCGTGTCCACCTACAAAGAATTAATCAAATAAAATACGAGTAAAATACGGGAATTACGACATAACGTATATCGTTCTCCTCATGCGTTACAAATGTTAAATTCACCGTCGCTCTTTAAAATGAAACTGGAAAAGACTGTTGGTTGTTCTGGCACCACTCTGGCCGCTAAAAACGAACATCGATTCTCGGGCCACTGTGACAGGAAAATTGCAACACGTTGGTGGACGTTCGCCGACCTGAACAACTTCCTCCCACACTTTGTAGTCACCCGGCTAATGACAAACGAGTAAAAGTAAGCGAGAGTGCATTACGTATGCGTACACGTAGAATCACATTTCCTATATCTATATATATATAGTTTAAAAATGCTTAAAAAGTATATGCATCTGTTACCAATAACGATATCGTCCACATATCATTCAATCTGGCGTTGCCATCGTAGCCCGCGAATATCCATAACTTGTTATCATATACAGCTGCGCCGTGAGCTGATCTTGGTACTGGAGTTCTATAAATACGCAAAGATTGGATAGGCTCAATAAAAAAATACTTTTTTTTTTTATTGAAACAAAAATAAAGCGTTAGCATATCGGGAAGTTTTTGTGACGCGCGTGATACTTACGATCCGATAAACCTCCACTCTATCCATTGAGCGGTCTGAAAGCGGTACTCGAACAGATCGTTTTTATTACTGAGATTTGAATTGGAATGTATGTCCCCGGTATAGCCACCGAACACGAACATCGACGAGCCATGGACCACTGCGGAATGATGATAGCGTGGTGCTGGTGGGGTCCCAGTTGCAAACGCCCTACCCCAGGACTTCTCCTTTACGTCAAAGCGCAGCAGATCATTCAGCATCCTTTTGCCGTTATCGCCACCAAAAACATAAATATCGTCCTTGTGCGCCACAATGGTGTGCTTGCTGCGCCTGCAAGATAAAACAAAGTTAGTGCAAAATCCACTGAACGTGTAATAGCAAGGCATCAAATAAAACTTATCAAAATTAACAAAATTAATAAAAAAATATAATTAACAAATATAAATGAAAATCGAAACGTAACGTTGGACGAGGGATGGTATTGTTTTCGGGAAAACGGGTTTCGCCGCTCGTTTAAGGAATAAACTGGCCGCTTACCTGGCGCCGACGAACTCGTCGCACTCCGGCATGCGTTGCCATCGGTGCACCGTCTCGAACGGGCCGAAATCCAGGGTCAAGCACTCGGCGGTCGCCACGTTGTCCATTTTCACGCGGCCGCGGACCCGATGTTTCATTCAACGACGGCGGAGGTGTGTGCGTGCGCGCGCGGGGTACGTGACAGATCTCGCCCACAGATCCTAACCTGCGACGCGCTTCCGCGTCGGCATCTCGTTTGCGCGGACGCGGCTCAGACGGGGAGCTTCACCGGGAAGCGGCGGCCGTGAGTCACCGAGAAATACGGCGAGGGCCGTCCGGCTTCAAGCCATCGCACTTCCTTCCGGGAACTTGAACAAGAACGTCGCAAACATGCGTGCGGCAGGTATGTATGACACTTATTATGACAGATAACCGGCGTCCTTTAGAAGGCGCAGCTGCACGCAGCTGGCAGCATCGAAACATACAAAGAATAGAAATAGCCAACTAGAGCCTCTGCTCTTGTCTCGAATCACCGTAGTGGGGATGAGTCCGAATGAACGGAGGCATACGCGGAAGTAGAACATATAGCGCGGGCTAGCAATTTAGTGTGTCGGATCATCTCGATTTGCGAGGTTTCGATCGATCGATCGTGTCTGCCACCGTTTTTTTATAATAAAATAAAATTAAATTAAAGTAAAAATAAGAATAACAATTGCTTTTATTTCAGCTTAATAGAAAGTTAAATAAAATTAAGTATATTAAAGTAAAATTATATATTTTGATGAACTGTTCGTATGTTACGCGACACAGCTGATTGCGAGATCAAAATCAAGTCGACAGGTTGGAGCTGATATTATGGTTTAACGACTTGCATGTCAGTATACAAATAGACTCCGTTTCCCGTTGGAGTTTGAACGCTGTATGCTTTATAAAAATGAAATTATTACCACCTCTTGCTTGCATTTTGTTAATTGCAAGTATAAGTGCAAGTACATTAGGTAATTATTTTAAATTACTTTTTTATTTTATGTTTACTATTGGTAATGTAAAAATTATTTAAGACTATCGATCTGTAATGTTATTTGCTTAAATTAATTGTGTATTTTATTTGAAACCAAATGCATGAAAAAGTCTTTTAATAATATATTTTTAGAACCTAGCAAGGTGACAATAGTAGTGCTCAGCCAGAAGAAAGGCTATGATGCAGCCAATGCTGATTATTTGAGGAAGAACATCTTTGAACAGGCTGACGCTTTAGAAAAAGTACAATTGATTACAACAAAGTTGTTTCTTCACACATAGTTTGTGCTGTTATTAAGTATTTACATTTATGATTATGTCTGTCTTAGCAGGTACTGTAAAATTAATTACTTTTATGTTTTAGGACTTACCAAATGTCATATTGTCACATGAACTTAACATCCATGGTTCCTGGATAATAATTCCACTATTACCTCATTTATCAAATGAATTTCCAGATGTGAAATGGTTCTTTTTTTGTTTGGAAAGCACTGTAATACGATTAGAGAAATTATTAAATGTTCTTGGAAAGTTTGACTCTTCTCAGGTGATTCATGTTTAATTGGTCAATGTTCTTAATAAGGATTTGTACTCTATATCATTTATTTTTGCAGAATCTATGGATTGGACACACACTTTATGACCATCATCCTACTATTATCCATCACTTTACACAACACACAAAAAGATTCAGATATCCACACATGGCAACTGGATTTGCTATGAGTGCTGCATTGTTAAAGAAGTATATTCCATTTTTATGTTAATAATCATTATTATAAAAATTGTAATATGAATATAAATATAATTCAATATTTTAGTTTGTCTAAACAGGTTTCTGAGGACAAGGAACCAAAGGTAGATTTTTCTATCGATGTATCATACGAATTTGCGACTTTTGTCTTAAATAGCACGGCTGTAAAGTTGACTCATATGTCTAAGCTATGCATTGTGTCTGCTTCCGATTGCGCCACGTACCCTCGATTTTTCCACTCTTGCGTATGTCACGTATTACGACTTTATAATTAACGATGAAAATAATTTTAATAAGTTTTCTTAAAATAATATCTATAAACTGCATTAATGTAAACTATTCTGATTTGTAGAGTTCTTCCGTGGCTCCAAAAAATATTTATTTTGCTGTTAAAACTTGTGCCAAGTATCATTTAGAGAGAGTACCACAAATTAAAAATACATGGGCTAAATACGATTTGAACATTGGCTATTTCAGTGATGCAGCCGGTAAGCTTAATATCAATTAATTACATATAATTTGATACATTTATAATCTTTATAAACTACTAATTTGTTTTATCTAGATAAAAATTTACCAGAAGCATACATCGTCCCAAATACTACTGAAGGCCACTGTGCTAAAACTTTTGGTATCTTGGAAAAGGCCAATAAAATATTAAAGAAACGTAATTTTGATTGGCTTGCTATTGTCGACGATGATACAATACTCAGGTGATCGCGATTATATTTAAAAAAGTTATTTTTAATTTAACAAAATTACGCGAAGTATCGCGAAGTTGTGAAAAGCTTAAATCTTTATTTTTAAACAACATTAAAAAATTGAAACGTATTTTAATGTGCATTACAGTGTGGTACGTTTACTAAATTTACTCACGTGCTACAATCCCAAATTCCCAGTCGCGATCGGTGAACGTTATGGATTTCGTATGTGGGACAGCGTTCATGGCTTCGAGTTTTTAACTGGTGGTGCGGGAGTCATACTATCAGCTCCCTTGATTGATGTAATGGTAGAATCAGGTATATGTACTTGCCCATCTGCGACTTCACCCGACGACATGTTTCTTTTCGGACTTTGTTTCGCACGACTTGGAGTAGAAGCTGTACATTCCTCACTGTTTCATCAAGTATGTATAATTTTAGAAAATAATATAACTTTTATAGTGTTTTCTTGATCGTGTTTTGATAATTATCATTTTAATATCATTATTATTAGTAATATTAAATTTGGAAATTTATAATTTTAGGCACAACCGGTCGACTATCCTAACGCTTACTTGGCATCACAAGAACCTATATCGTTTCACAGATTTTGGTCAGTTGATGCTAACACTGTATACAATGATTGGTTTGCGGAAGTAGATAAAGATTTACCAATTGCAAGTGCATCGAAACATACAGAATTATAAATGTATTTAATGTAAAATTTTATAGAAATTTGCAATAAAGTTTTCTTATTTTTATACTTATGATCAAATTATTTCTTTAAAACGTTATTTCTTACCTGCAATTTTGTTTTAAAGATATTGTAAAAATGTTTAAAGTACACATTTTGTCCATTAATTTTTTAAATATATTTAACAATATGTATAACAAAATATTTTAATATAAACGATATTATATACATTAACAAAAATATGTTAGATATAAAAACCCTTAGATTATATATAATATATATATATTAAACTATATATATATATATATATATATATATATATATATATCTATAATTTAGCTCGAATGTCATTCCACCATGATGGACGTTCGAAATTTTCTTTGTCTTTAAATATCCACTCTTTTATATGTTTGTATACCTAAGTAAAAAAAAATTTAATTTAGATATTGAAAGTAGAAAAAAAGTACTTAATTTAATGTAAAAGTATATACCTCGCCATCAGACATTCCTAGAGCAGAATTAAGAACAAAGTCTGATGGTGCCAATACATCGACTAGCGCAACAACGTTATCAACCAAATCTTTGCACAGCATTATAATTCCTTCATGCAATAAACCATTCATATTACTGTCAAAGGAGGCATAACCACCGCCATATAAATCTCCCGATCTCTTTTCCAATGTTACAGCTCCGTATAAAGAACACAATTTCGTCAGTACCTCTCTTTCATTTTCTTTCCATTTTGGTTCTTGCAAACATTTGATGAAATACAACATTACAGCATGCTATAACAAAAGAATAAATCAACTGTATTTATTTCAATTGTTATAAAATATACGCAATGTCATATAAAGTATAAAACCTGTATGTATATATATATATTTTTTAATTAAAATATTTTATTTACTTCTGCATATACGAGAGACAATGTTCGTGCTAGAAACGTTTGAGAATTATTTTTTGTGTCAAAATCAGACATTCCACTTAATTTGAGTTCCTTTACACGTTGATGTGTCTTTTTTAAATAATAACAAACCAGCCACTTAAAAGATAGGAGCAAATCTAAATCAAGAAAATAATATATGAATTATAATAAACCGAAGTAATTAATTAAAGTAATAATTTGCAGCAATATATTATAATAATAAAAAAATTATTTTTATCATACTTTCAGGTTTCAATACATCCTCCACTGTAGTTTGATTAAATTTGGTACTAAGTATTTGTTCTGCATTCATCAGAAAATCCGCAGTATTTAAAGGAGATGGTACAACCTGTCCTTCAATCGTATTAGCCCATTGATTTAATAACCAATTGCTTGCTTGTTGAATTAATACGTTGTTCTCACCTTCATACGTACAGTTTGCATCGTTTTGAGCTCTTATATCACCCAAACGAGACACTAATAATAAAATAATAAATTTATTTAAAAAATTAATACAGGATGTCCGAAATAAAATATCCAATCGTAAAACTATGTGTAAGGAATTACAATTTTTTTTCTCAATAACGAACACAAATTTTACAAGTCCGTACAGGACTTTTTGTCTCCAATTCTAATTTCCTACTCACAGTTTTACGATTTAATATTTTATTTCGAACACCCCGCATATAATATATATAAATAAGATTTTGTACTTACTTTTTAAATACCCATGCCCGCCGCAAGATTCTCTACATTCTTGAATCGCATCACGCGCAGTCCACGAACATAATGGTTTAGCCGCAGAAGATAACGCATGTATCTCCATTCCTAGATCGGCAATCGAGTCTCCGCCTTCATTCATGAGTCGACTCATATGAAGTTTATACATACCCTTGTACAACGTTAATGCAAATATTTTTATTGCATAAGTCGCGGCCAATTGAGGAATAATTCGCCATTGCTAGAATATACGTCAATTTTGCATCAATATTATAATTTTTGTTTGTTTTACGAAAAGTCGAAATAAAAACTGCTATTGTGCATACTTGCGTTTGATATTCTATAACCGGTAATTCATTATCTTTGGTAGGACCGAATTGTCTTCTAACTGCGGAATAACGTATGGCAATTGTCAATGCAAGAGTCATATATTGCGCACATATACCAGTAATAGACACACGACCGCCTGAAAGTGCACCCAATGATGAACCTGCAAACATAAAATATTAATAAAACCATCTACAAAATGAAATACACTTTGTTGTATTAATGAAATATTACCGTATCTTTTTCGTTCATCTTTTAGAGCGAGAACATACTTTCCATCTTCGCTGACATCCGCGGTGCGATTTAATAGACAATCGCGTGATATAGAATAATTATTAAACATTAAAACTCCATTGTCTATCCCATTAAGACCTATCTTTTCACCCATATCACCAATAGTGACACCGCGAAAGGGTAGATGAGTTTTTAAATCCCGAATTGGTACAATAAAAACGTGTAAGCCATGGTTCACTCCGTCTGGTGTAATCAATTGTGCAAATACAAGAGCATGTGTAGCACATTTTCCTAAAAATTAGATTATGAAAAATATATATGTAAAGCATCATTACATATTAGTTATTAATTTCATATCGACTAAAATTCAACTTACCTAAATTACCTGCCCAACATTTTGCAGCTTCAAAGTCAGGTGTATGAAGAATAAAAGATTTAGTTGATGCATTATACGTGGCTGTGGTTCGCATACCTTTTGCATTAGTTCCATGGGAAATTTCAGTCAATGCAAAGCAGCCCACATACTATAAGTAATAAAAAAAAAATTAATAAGTTATATATCACAACTGTGTCATGCTTGTACATACATTTCTATTCCGAAATTTTTCTACAAAAGGGTAATGCTTCTCGCCACCCAGTGCCATTATAGTGCCTGGTACCATGCCATTTGAGATGCTCATTCTTACTGGCACTGACCCATCATATTGAAAAAGGTACAGGTAAGCTTCCAGATTTGTCATTGGCTAAAACAATAATATAAAAATTAATTTTCAGTCATCACAATTCTCACTGCTTGTCGAGTAAATAAATTATTATAATTATTACATCTATGCCATTGTCACAAAGTACTTCTATCTGACTGTTGCAACGTTTTCGAATTTCGTCCAAGCTCTTTGGCCAGGCTGACTTTCGGAACACTGGATGGGTCTCGATGAGTTGCCATAATTTTGCCTAAATATTTTATTACCAATTAATAAAACCTATACACAAATACACTTATATATTTAACACACTTCAGACTTTACTCATTCCACTGATTTTTTTTCTACCTGAAACTGTACACAGTCCTCTCCCTCTAGAGATAATTTCAACGATTTCCAGTCAAACGTCGCTCGTTTCCTGTAAGAGTCCAAGGGTCCTCTTGGTAGATCTTTTAACAGGTCACTGACGGTGGACATTGCGCGTTTATCTCTCGCGAAACTAGAATTTTCGCAACGTATCTTGGATGAGTGCCGGTTACAATAAATCTTACCATTTAGCATTAAGAACGATAACACACGGTTATTCAGCAGTTTTTGCATGATTAAAAATCGTTTCAATCACCCTCGTTATATCTGCGTCACGTCGATGTGGTAATCACCGGGTCATTGGTGACTGGCGTTTTCCTAATTGTTTAATTTTGACTATTAAAACGCAGATGCCATTTGATGTACGATTTCGGATGGCTAGGAGCTAGATAAAGATATGAAGCAAGAAAAAGATCACACATGAGAAGATAGGCTTGGTTCAATGACACTATGACGTTTATAAATTACTTACATGAATAATGCTCTTAGAACATATAAAAATATATGAAAGCGAGCAAAGTATCAATTTATAACAGATGATACGTGCAATTAACAGGGTGAACTGTAATTAACTGCAATTGCATCACGATACGTGTTCTTCCTCTTGTGTTTTTTTTTTTTTCTTGGCAACCAGAACATTAATTTTTTTAATACGATTTCACATGATTTAGATACGAATGGAACATGCTGAGACAGCGTGAAGTGGAACAGTGAGAGGCCGAGAGCGTGGATGCTCAAAGTGCAGCTGAAAATATCGAATGCTCCGGAGAAAGCCAATGCATTCGTTCTCTTTCCTTTTCTCTTTCCCTGTGCCTCACTCGCACCTTCTTTGCCCTTTTTTTTCCTTCTTCTCACATTTTTATATTTAATAATTTTCGGCATCGAACCACAAATGTATTTTATCTCTACGATAAAAGCATGCTCGACGAGACTTATACTTTCTTGTTATTAAAAAATACATTAACAATCGTTGCAAATAAATATTATAATATTTAATCGTCAGTTATAACGGAATAAAAATCGTAATTTAATCATATGCCCATATGAGTGGGTGGTTGAGAAAATTAAAGTAATTAAAAAGATAAACCCGTTAATTAATGTAAGGGTTTCGCGTGACTCGTAAACGTTCCGTAAACGTTCAAGAAATATTATGAGATCAGGAGGAGTAAGTTGGTGCTGTCAGAGTGTCGTTCCCTCCAATTCCGTAAACCGCGGAGTGGAGGCTAGCGGCCATTACAAAAGAGGCGTTACCGCGCAATTGGCAGAAATGACACTCCGACAGTGTTACCAATTAACTCTTTCTAACCTCCTAATATTTCTTGAACGTTTACGGAGTCAAAGTGCCACAAAACTCCGATACTAACATACTCGTCGTTTTGGTTAGTTTTAATTTCTTGGCCTTTTTTTAATTTATTATTTATTATTTCGACGATCTAAATGTTAATAATTTTGTAGCGACGTCGGAAAGAAAACAAATCGGCAAGCGAATGGCTGAAAAGAATTTAGAAAATTTGGAGAGCAGTCAGGATTTAAAAAGGAAAGAAAAAATGCAGAAAAGAGGAAATAGCGAGAGACGTGCGCTGATGAATAAAATTAAATCGCGGCTATTGCTTGAATAGAATGAGATTTCTTGATGTCGTACACGCACCACGTGTGCCGTATTCCTCAATGGACCAAACGACGAAGAATAAAGGATCGTCAGCGTCTCGTACGAGAACCGGATCTTCAAACCGATCGCAGCGGACTGCTCACGCAATGTTGGCGGTACCTCGACGGCTCCCCGGCTCGCACAAACTCGTTATGTCACTCCACAATTTCCACTTAAGATATACCGCTTTTATTTTGTTTTATTGTCACGACAGATAGAAACTGTTACCTGTCACTCTTCGCGAACAGAAAACTGTGATAAATTCCGAAGGATAAATTCTTAATTACTTAAAAAAAACGTCGGCTTCAACCGTTCGGCGAATCGGTTTACGAAGAAATATATGCAACGTTGTCTTTTTTAATTTTATGGTCGAGATTATTGTTATTGCGCAGATTGTGTGATACGAGTGATAAATGACGAGCGTTAAAGACCCTCGAGAAGTACGTGCTTTCGAACATTGACACTCGCGAATAAATAATCTTGTATTCCCCTCTTTCTACGCAGAGATTATATCTAAGTCTCTGATAAAAGATACGCGCAGACTTGGACCTATTTTCATTTGTTTGATAACAGCGTGTAACGTCGAGATTTCTCTGTAATGACTTGGACTTTGAAACCGGCGTGACTTTCACGCGGGATAGAAAGTAAGAATCCCCGACTTCTCTTTTACACAGAGTAAAATCAATGAACGTTACTGTTTAACATCTGTATTATTGTTTCTTTTTTTTTCAGAATTATTGCCACTACATTTCTTATCCGTCGTTTACGTATATACATGCATTGCAAACGCATGTATAAAAATGAGGCGTGCAATAAATAAATTACTTAGCTCACATTTATTGCTTTGCGAAAAGGAAAAGGAAATGATAACCTTACACGTACATTATGTAAGAAAAGTCAACTTTATCAAGCAACTCGTAAAACGTAATAGTTTAGGGTGAGTTCGCAGTTGAATTTTTTGCATAAATTTTTATAATTTTTCAGTCGAATTAATCAAGTTGCTATAATCATTGCAATTTTTTTTTTACAGATTTGTAACGAGATGACAAGCATGATTAATAATAAGTTTATGGCATTCTCGTGGTTAGGCTCTTGTCTACCTAAATACAATCTAAATTTAATGCATGAAATAATTTATTTAATGCCAAACGTTCACTTCAACGCTTCCCTGCACCGACCGAGACTTTTGCAAGGAATTATGCAGAACTGGCGGTGATTCGACGTTGCAAACACAATTGCTTACAAACGAGATCATCAAGAATTAAAGTAGCGAAAGGATAAAGAAGGGCAAAGACTCCAAGAGATCGATAGTTTAATACGAGCGAGAGATTCTCTTCAAACCGTGCGCGCAAGTAATCGAAATGCGTACCACGATAATAACTTTTGCCTTCTTTTTACAACTAGCTTGCATCAACACCGAGAAGTAAGACAGCTACGATAATTGTCGATTTAAAAATAAGAACGTAATCTTTGTTAAAAGACAGATGTAAATTTAATATTTGCATTTTATAGATATTGTTCGGGAATCGCTGAATAAACTAAACGACTTTCACGTGTTGCAGAAATTTCGAACGACTGCAGTGCAAAAAAAAGTCTAACGATTTGAAAACAGTGATCGAAGAAATCGTAGAAGAGATCGCCAAGCGTTGTAATTGCATAGTTTTTGTTACCGATTTTGCTTATCGTGGATTCATCGACACACGTGCCATCGAGACGTCGTCTTTCTTGTCGAGATACAATGTAAGTATCGCGTGTAAAATATTCTACATAACATTTCTTATTTATACAGTTATGAATAAAACAAAAGTTGAACGATTAATAAGGAAAATTTAATATTTGATTTAAAATTTAAGTCTGTTTACGACAACTTGTCAATTAAAGAGTGGTTTTTAAATATTTGCTTTTACAATATTGTGTATCTTATCAGATTGGATAAGAAGAAGGCGGCGTTATTTTATAACATATAATTAAGATAAAAGCGATTTATTCAGTTATAATATGTAGCATTTTTTTCAGATTGCCGTCCGTGATAAGGAAAATTTTTCACAGCCGAGAAAAATAATAAAAAAAACTCTTCAACATGTCAAAGCAACAGGTTGCGACGCGTATGTCATACTAATCAGCAATGGGTTATTAACATCACGATTTCTGCAATATGTCGAAGGGTAATAATTGAAATAGTTTTATATTTGCCGTTAAAGAAATAGCGTTAGCTCTACGATTCTATTTTAGAGAGCTCAAGGTTACTGTAAATGATTCAAGCAACAATAAAAAGTGAACTTTGAAACATACAATAATTCATAGCTGTGCATAAGTTGAAATTATGCAATACATTATACAATCTAGTACTAAGTTATAAATTATATGTTTTGACTTTACTTTGCATTGCACGATCAAAGAATTGAAAGAGTTTTTCCACTTTACATTATAATTTAGTTTTTATTTTTGTAATTTCTTTCTTTAATTTCTAATTGCTTTCATATTTTTTTACAGAGAACGTCTAATTAACACGCGCGGTTACTTCTTACTTTTGCACGACAGTCGTCTATTCAGGCCCGAGTTGCATTACATCTGGAATCGAATTGTTAACGTGGTATTTGTACGAAGGTACAATACATATAAATACCGTTCGGGTGAACGATTTACCGCGGAACGAATCGATCTTAATACCGTATATTATCCATCGCAGACAAGAGACTTTACGGCGATCAAATACATCGACACGTGGCAGAATGGCAAACTGCGATACGGCAATGATCATTATATGCCGAAAACTACCGATCTTCGTGGGAATAGTTTGCGGTTAGTAGTTTCGTACAATTTCGTAACTTTGATAAGACATGAAAGTTTTTATCGCAGAGTAAAGACATTACGAAACCTAATGAAATTTGCAGAATCGCGATTTTCGAACATATACCAGCCGTGACGGAAGCCTCTCGAATTTATTATCAACAAGATACAACACTTGTAAGTCCTAAAGCTTTGGGTATTGAATTTGAAGTAAGTATTAAAGTCGGGAATAAAAATTAAAGCAGTAAATTAAAATAATTACTTACAGAAATATCAAACGCGAAAAAAATGTTTTAAATATCGATGGACAATTAATTGTTTCAGCTAATCCGAGTCATAGCAAAGGCGATGAACTTTAAAACGAATTACTACATGCCTCCTAATATTATGAACGAGAGATGGGGCAGCGAGGCTGATAACGATACTTATACAGGTCTTCTTGGCGAGGCGGTTGCCGAAAAAGCCGACTTTTTTCTCGGGGATCTGCATTACACGTTGCATCACCTGAATTATTTTGATCTGTCTACACCGTACAACACAGAGTGCCTTACCTTCTTAACGCCAGAAGCACTGACTGACAATTCATGGAAATTATTAATATTACCTTTCAGGTACGTTATCGAAAGCGTGAAAATACTTAATTTATTATTGATTATAATTTATAATATATCATAAAATACATGTAACATTATTACTTTCACACTTTTTTTCAAGTAAATTTATTTTAATGTCATTTAGAAAAGTTTTAAAGGGATAATTTAGTACCGTTTATTAATCTTTGCTTACGATTGCGTCGCTTAAAGCTGCGTATTTTGGCATTTCCAGGCTAAACGCGTGGATAGCGCTTCTCTGCACTCTACTAATAGGTGGCGGAGCTTTCCACGTGTTCGCTTTGCTCTATCAAAAATACATAGGCTTTCGCGCAACTATGAAACACGACAAAGCGTACGACAGCATGAAGGGCTTGTATCTGTTCACCGATCTCCAAAACAGCATCCTGTACACGTACAGCATGCTGCTTCAAGTTTCTTTACCACGTTTACCTAACGCCTGGACCGTGCGGATTTTCATCGGCTGGTGGTGGATCTACAGCATCCTGGCAGCCGTCACTTATCGCGCAAGCATGACTGCAACTTTATCGCATCCTGTTGCTAAGTAAATATGATGATATCAAATTCAAATAAAGCCTATCCATTTTTTTTTATTAATGTTAAACCTCGAAAGTGCAGAAATTATAATCTAAAATAAACAGCATAATTTTAATATGTAATTTAATTAATATTAACTGTTTTAATATACTATATCTTCCTGAAATTAATGCTACTTATTAATTTATTATCGCAGAGCAACTATCGATACTTTGGCGCAGCTTACGAGATCGTCGTTAGCGGTAGGAAGCTGGAACGAAGAGAGCAAGAACTTCTTCCTCGCCTCTTTGGATCCACACAGTCAAGAAATTGGCAATAAGTTCCAACTGACGGAAAACGAGGAAGATGCGATCGACCGAGTGGCCAACGGGACGTTCTGCTATTACGAAAGCTCGTATTTGTTGCAGCATGTCTGCGGAAGGCGGACATTTGAAAAGCAACATGATCGACAGCAGAATACGAGTGAAAAGAACACCGAGGCGTCGGTCAAATACAATCTGCATATTATGGAAGAATGCGTCGTTCATATGCCGATCGCGTTAGGATTGGAAAAGAATTCTCCGCTTAAACCCTATGTGGATTTATGGGTAATTTACTTGATGGTGTTAATCAATCGCCTGTTATAAAAATTGAGAAACAAAATGTATGTAGAGTTATCTCGACTTCTAAAAAGTCAGATTATTTTATCTTTTATTTATTTTAGGTCAGGCGAATGATAGAAATCGGTTTGGTCCATAAGTGGCTGAGCGATGTCATGGAATGGTCAAGGATCAATGAAGCACAGCAAAATACAAAATCCGAAACGGCGCTTGTAAATTTACGTAAATTGTATGGCGCTCTTACTGCTCTCGGGATCGGTTATCTGCTTAGTTTTATAGCTCTATTTGGTGAAATTTTACATTGGAGATACGTCGTCTTACGAGATCCGAAATACGACAAGTATCATCTCGATAAGTTTTATAAGAAAAACGATAAATCTAAAACTTTACTCAAGTGATACTCTTGTGATTATTTCGCAAATGTAGCGAGTTTATAAAAAAAGAATATATTAAATACGTATATTTAAGTCTTATTAGATTAAAATAAATATGAAAAAGTAAGTATATTAATAATTGAATAAATAATATTTAATCTTTTATTATAATTAAACAAAAACGGTATTTTAATCATGCATCTGTAACTAAATAAAATGATAAATTTGTTAATCTCGAAGTTTCTCGGTGTCGAAGCTCTGAAAACGTTTGAGAAATAACAAGAGTTTAGAATGAGTAAGTTGGTGGCATCAGTTATAATAGATCAGACTGCGCCAGTTCAGTTGAGATTGCGAAGAACAAACTTGTAAAATATAAACACCGAAAAGTAATATGGCTGCTTGCAGTGTAGATTCCTCAGGTTGTTTTGACAGGTTAGTTTTAAAATTATTTACGATAATTAAATATAATTTATAACATTAAGCATATACATATGTCTCATGTATTATTTGTCTCGAAAATTACTCGATTAGAAACAATTTTCTGTTAATTTTTACTAGCTTTTTATGAAATTTAGTTATTGATACATGCCGCTTGGATTTAAATAATTAATGATATTATTGACGATGCGATCAACTCATTAATTTATTATATTGTAATTAATTGCTTGTCTCTTTTTAGATTACTAGAAATATTGTCATTATGAGTGATACAGAAAAAAAGCAAGATGCACAAGAGCAGGACTTAGCAAAGAGTGCTGTTATGGTTTCTAGCTCTTCATCATCTTATACATTACTCCCGGTAAAAGGTATTGCTTTCGCGTATTTTCTATTAAACCGTACCATTATTTTACAAACAATAAATACAATTTTATATTTAGGTTATGATTTTAATAAGGGGGTTGACTACCACAAGTTGTTTCTCACAATGGCGCAATCTGGATTTCAATCTACAAATTTTGGACGAGCTGTTGAAGAAGTGAATCGAATGCTGCGCCAAAGAAATGTACCTCTTGCAGAAAGTGAACTCGACGAGTCAGAAGAAGATGAGTTCATAAAAAGGAAATACCATTGTACAATATTTCTAGGCTATACGTCAAATATGGTATCCAGTGGCATCAGGGATGTTATAAGGTTTCTTGTACAACATAAACTGGTAAATTTTCGTGCAACAGTTTAATTCAATGAATATTAAATACTTAGTAACTTTAGATAAACATTCTGTAGGTAGACTGTCTTGTTACCACAGCTGGTGGAGTGGAGGAAGATTTTATAAAGTGTCTGGCACCTACATATGTTGGCAGCTTTTATATGAACGACAGGAAGCTCAGAGAAGATGGAATTAACAGAACAGGAAATTTATTAGTGCCTAATAGTAATTATTGTTTATTCGAGGACTGGGTGATGCCGAAGTTAGACGCAATGCTGACTGAACAGAAGACAAAGGTATACTGAAAGACAGATATAGCATTTGCTGCGGCAACGGTGGCTAGCGTACGTAATAATTCTAGACGGCAGAAGCAGGGAATGAGAGAACGGAGAGAAATCAGTCATCGGCAAACCGGCCGGCGCGATATATACATGCGGTACATGTGAAACTTGACGCACACGACTCTAAACGTTCGCTAGCTGCCGTCGCCATATCTGCTTTTTAGCGTAAAAACATTTTCGTTGCACCGATTAAATTGCCATTAATTACAGCATTTATTTCTATAGTTGAATTATCTTTCAGGGCACTTTATGGACACCGTCTAAAATGATAGCTAGACTCGGCGAGGAGATCAATAATGAAGAGTCGATCTACTATTGGGCCGCGAAAAATAAGATCCCGGTGTTCTGCCCGGCGTTAACTGACGGCAGCCTCGGCGACATGATGTTCTTTCATTCGTACAAAAATCCAGGATTTGTACTCGATATTCTCTCAGGTTGATTTTAATTTAATATTAATTAATTAATTTAAAATACAATGTGCATACTGATAAATATTAAAATTCTTCAGATCTCAGGAGATTAAACAGGATAGCTTTGAAAGCGATAAACAGCGGTATGATAATCGTGGGGGGCGGAGTGGTCAAGCATCACATCTGCAATGCTAATCTTATGGTAAGGCAGCATATTATTTTGGCGAGTTCACGCGAATGTAACGGTACTTGATTTTAGAGGAACGGCGCGGACTTTGCTGTTTTTATCAACACCTCCACGGAATTCGACGGCAGTGATAGCGGTGCCCGGCCTGAAGAAGCAATTTCTTGGGGAAAAATTCGGAAAGAAGCCGATCCAGTAAAGGTAACCGTGTTATCTTTTATATTAAATTTAATACAAGTAAACGAGATTATAAATCAGATTATTTTATTCCTCAGGTATGTGCTGATGCTACTTTGATATTTCCGCTGTTGGTAGGTGAAACTTTTGCGAGATATCATTATTCGGAGAAGACAGAGCATTGAGATAAATTAGACAGGATAAGAAGTAAAAAAATTATCAAAAATATTGAGAAATAATTATAATTGTCTATATACGTTTATGTATGCAATTCTAAATATTAAATTAGCATAGAAAAATGTTGATTTTGAGACATCCAAGCGTTCAGAAGTAGCATTTATAAAAAAAAAAAATCTATGGAAAGAATAAGCTTTATCAAACGAAAATATTATCTCCGATATTGCTTATTTTATTAATATTTTCCGCTAAAGGTTAGGAGTCAAATTTCAATAAAATTATCTTCGACCTCTTAATTTAAGTTTCGAAGCAAAAAGAAAATCGAGAGTAAGTCCACTTTGTATTAAACATAAGATTAATCCGCGTCGCTTGAAGTCGCGCTTAAAACATCAGTTTTGTCCCACTTTTCGAGGGTTTCCCACGGGAGAATTGCTCGGGAACGGGTTGTTTTTTCGGGCGTCGCGACGTCTGCGCGAAGGTGGCGGCAGGTGTCGCGCGGTGGCGCAGGTTCGCCAGGCATCGCGGCGCTCCTGCGCGTCGCGAGGGGGCGGTTAGGGTGGCGGCGCCGAATCGCCGATCGTCAGTTGTTACCCGTAAGGCCGCGGTCGCGGACGACGGGCGTGAAGCCGCCAGTCCCCCGTCGATCATCCCCCGTCGTACGGCTCGATCTTCCTCGATTCTACGGTTTTCTCCCCCGATTTCCTCGTCCCAGTACTCCGCGCGCGAAACCCGGACCCCGAAGGGGCTGCAGCACTCTGGCCCCTCGCTCGTGACCACCGCCGACCACCTCGCGGGCTCGTCGCCATCGCCGTGATCGTCGCGCGCGCCGTCCGTTATCAGCCCATCCTCCGTACGTCCGCTCGCGCCCCCTCCTTCCCCCCCTCGCCCCTACGCGGGATATCGCGTAATCGCATAGCGGTGGTGGTGCGGTGCTGGTGGTGGTGGCCGTCATCGGTATGAACGATGATGGACGTGGAGGAGACCAACACGGCGTCCACCGCGAGCTCCTCGCCGAGACCTTCCAGCCCCGCCGCGGATTCCACTTTCATCAGGTAAGAGAATTTTCAGAGGACGATTGCGTGGACTTCGAAACGAGAGGATAGAAAGATGGAGAGAGAGAGAGAGAGAGAGAGAGAGAGAGAGAGAGAGAGAGAGAGAGAGAGAGAGAGAGAGAAGGGGCAGGAGAAAGACATAATTTATGTAATTTCGGCGGGCTCGGATTCGGGCGATCGCGAAAATGGCCCTTTTCCCCTAGCGGCGCAAGATTCAATTTCCCGTGCACACAGTGCTGGAAATTGAACTCGTACCCGAATTTACACGGCGCGCGCATGCGCACTCGTCGTCTTCAGTTCGCGTCGGTTTCTCTGCGAGTTTGATCATGTCGCTGCTTGTCCCGTGGGTCCTGACGATCGCTGAGCAATTTGCGCGAGCGTTGCGACAAATTATGACGGTAACGTAGCTTGGTTTCTAACTTAAGTTTCTCTCTATCTTTCTCTCTCGCGCCAGTAAAGATCCGACCAGCGAAATCCTTCAATCTATCCTCCGCGAAGACTCGCGCTGCGAATTTTTTTTCTCGTCTTTTTTCAGACCTCTCGCCGTTCTCTTTTTTTTTCTAAATGTATCTGTTTAGACGCGTTTATCTCAAAATCGTCTTTAAAAGCGAGCGTAGCGCCGAAGTCGCTGGTCTCCTCCTCCTCCTCCTCCTCCTCCACCCTCCACCCTCCACTTTCGTTCTCTCGCTCTCTCGCTCCGTGCCGACACGGCCTTCGACATCGGCTACCGCGATGGACGGCGGAAATACACGGATATCCGTACTCGCGGGATCAGAATACACGCGCGCGCGCGGGCGCCGATTAATAATGCACGCGTTAAGTGCACCGTCACCCCCGCCCTTCCCCTTCCTCCCCCCGGGCGTCCCCCGGTCCGCGCGTACCTTCGTTCCGTTGATTTAAAAATGCAGGCGGTGGAGCACAACGGCGCTATCGTGGCGCGTCGCCATGAATACCGATCTCTCGGTCTCTCTTCTCGCGAGGGTACTTCGCCCGCCGTTTCTTACGGCCCGCGACCAGAGGGCGGCGAAGAAAAAGCGAAGATCGAAGAAAATTTAATTCGAACCTCCGCCTTCGAGATCTCGTCAAATTAAAAATCGCCGAGCGGCAAGTTCGCGTCGTCGAGACTGACGCGAAGTTCTTCGATTTGCGTCGGCATCGAATTCCGCGGAAACCGACTTTCGTTCGCGAAATAAACGGACGGATTAAGTCGGAAATTTAACGAAACCACCCCCTTGATCCTCATTTCTTTCTCGAGGTAATTTTTCGTCGAGAAGAAATTGCGGATCGTCTCGCAATTGAAATCAAATCATTCTATAATAATTAAAAGAAAAAAAAAAAAAAAAAAAAAAAAAGGAAGGGAAGTTTTTTCCGATTCGTCAAATATGGACGCTTGAATATTTCCGATTTGCTCGAATTAATTGTGTTAATTAATGTGACTGTCAAATTGTCGATTCTGAATGCAATTGTCATTTCGCGCGTCGATTGGTTAATTTCTTTTCACATCGTGCTTGCTTGATAAACGAACAAAACGACCGACGACGCTGCAAGCTCAATGATACAGAATAATCAATACTAATTAATTCAGCGCGCATGGTGGCACAGAATTGGGCGGATTCACTCTGTAATTATCGTAAGAGACACGCGTCCCCAGCATTTTCTGTTAGCGCGAAAATTAGAGGAGCGCGAATCACTATTTCGGCTTTTTCTATTTTTACGCGATGTATCTTCGTCGTTATAAATTTCAAATTCCAACACTATTATCATCCACCTTTTAATTTAACTAAAGATTCGTTTCTAATCAATTTAATTGAAATAAACGTGATGTTTATTGTTGTTAATTATAATATTAATTTCGCAATATCGCCGAATCTTTCTATCTTAAAATGTTGGTGCGTTACGCATGATTTAGATTTTTAATTATTGTTCAAAGATAGATGAAGTTGTAAGAAAAAATAAAAAAGAAAGAAAGAAGTTTAAATATTCTAAAATAATATAATTATATTATGTTATTTATAATATAATATAATTATATTATTTTAGAATATTTAAATTTTACTTTTTTCTTTTTTTTTTCTTTTCTAAAACCTTCATCTATCTTTGGCTAACAATTAAAAATCTAAATCATGCGTAACGCATCCATTTTTTAAGATAGAACACTAAAACAAACCAAGTTTTTTTTTTTAATACATTTAGTAAAACATTTTTTAGATTAATTTTCTTTAGGAAAATTAAAATTAATGGTTTGTTCTAGTGTTCTTAAAATTCGTGAAGATCTGCTTCTATCCCCGAAGAAACTAAACTGCTAAAAAAATCTGTAATCGAGCGGGAGGGAGGGAGGGGGGGAAGGGAGAAACCGATCAAAATGAAAAAGTAGTGCTCGCGTTCGCACGACTTTTTTTTTTTCCACGTACTTCTAAGTAATTGCGGTATCAATGTTCTTTCTCCGTATCCTCCGGCAGCTCGCGATTGATTCTTCCGCGCAATTACATTATCCACCGCGCTAGATAGTCGTGGTTCTCTGCCAATTTTGTATTCCGACGCTTCCTCGTGTGTCGCGGCTATAAAACGAACGCGGCCCGCTACGGTCGAGGACGCGAAATTACGCTGCCAGGACGAATAAAATCCGGCGCGTGTGATCGAACACCTTCAGACGCGGATATTTTCGGATGACCCACTTCGTTCTATCTATCCGCGAGGACGACAATTATCGACGATACTGGGAATAGCGGCGGGAATGACGTGACAACCACGGTGTCCGTTACTCCTCGGGATCTCATGGTGTCGAATAATTCCGCGATATATTACGGCATCGCTGAGAAACATGGCTATCGTGTTCACCGAATGCTTTGAGTTTAGTTTACCGGGCAGATAAACCGAGCAATAATTTACGGGTGATTTTGCGTATTTTTTCTCAACAAGCGAGCAGCTTCTGTTGAATTAAATTCTCGTCGCGACGTGATCAAATATGAATTTATTAGGAAAAAGATTTTATTTTTCTTCGTTACTTAATAGAAATTTTAACATAAAATAAATAAATAAATAAATGAAAAATAGAACCGTTTATTTAATAAAGAAATAATTAAATTCAGCGTCGATTTCTATTCTGGATTGAATATTTTTAAGATTTGTAGCTCGTTTGATTTTTCTCGCTGCTTTATAATACCGAGATCTCATCTTCGTGAACGAATAAATTTTTAATCGTCTAAGATACGGGATTTTTTTAAATTTTAATTTGATTAACGCTTTAATCAGCTACAAACATACGTCGAGTATTCGCGTAAAGGCACGTTCAGCGTCATCAATTTTTCCAAGCTCTCCGCCGCACATTTTTGCCTTGATTAATTTTTCCTAAAGCCGGATTCGCGAGTGAGAATCGAAGTCAAAACTGGGTCAACCTTTTATTGCATCCCAGGGCCGTACTGGCGAACGTCAAACGGAACGGCGAATAATGCCGCTTCTTGTCGTCCTTCTTGACGCGGGAACGCCTGAACTTGAACTACTTTTAAAACTAATATCGTTCTGCAACCTTTCATCTAAATACATAATGGATATTTTCATTCCAGCGTCAAGAAAGAACCTACGGACGAGCCCAGCAGCCCTTTAGAAGCCACCAGTCCCGGTTCCATTCTTCGCAACAACAACGGTGAGTTTCTACAAACAATTTGCGAGCGATTTGTGCGAAATATTTGCAGTCACCGCCAGTGGCTTTACTTTTGAAAACAAGCTACGAAAGTAGGAAGATAAAAATTGGCTTCGCAATAATATTCCTCGCGCAAAGACAACTCTGAGCGAAATATTTTACATTTGCGCTTTTTTATTTTTTTTTTTTTAATATATTTAAAAAAATACCGCTGTTTATCAGAGAAAGCGTAGATTACTGGAAGATGCAAAAAAATTCTTCTGGCATACATGTGCATACATGTCGGACCGGTTTCTTTTATGCACAACCGTGAATTAAAAAATGCATACTAATCCATTGTTAGTCGAATTCCCCACGCTGCATACGCGCGAATGCATAGAATTAACCCCCCCGGGAGATCTTGCGAAACCTGATTTAAAGTAATGCCTGTCGTTTCCACGGACCGGACCTACCCCATTTATTCGGCGCTTCGGACGCTTTCACACCGGTCGCCGTCTATAGAACCGTACAAGTACGAAAACCCGTAAAAGTAACGTCACGGATATCGATTGCCGGGACGCGGAACCGTGAGGAGATCCAAAGGAGCACCGAAATCCCGATTCAGACGCATTCCGCATTAAAGATAAGAGGATTTAGAAGTCCGGGTGGATAGATTCGGCATTCATCTCGCGTAATTCACGGTCTAACCGAGGAAAATTTTTTATTTCGAGGTCGCCGAGGCGAACGTAAACGCGGAAAGCTGCGGCGACTTCCCGCGACGTCTTCGTCGGCGGAAAAAAGTTTACCTCGCGCCGACTTGCCTTTCCGTCATTGGGGGATTCTCGCATGACCCTGGGACATTTCGTACACGATATAACCCTCGCGTGACAATGACAGGGCGGCGGGAAAGAGCGAGAGAGGCGGAGGGAGAATGAGCACCCCTGCCTCACCACAGTGGGATGAGGTTCCAGCTGTAGCTGGCGTTGGATCGATTCAAAAGCGGCAGCAAAGCGCCCCACCCTATTATGTGTTTTCTTCAGACCCCTACCCCTCGTTTCAACCCCCGCTGCTTCTCGCGGATTCAGCCTGCTTTCCTCCCCCCCCCTCCCCCTTGCCGCGCCGCGCACCCCCTCGCTTCCTCCCACGGTTCTACCGCGCCGGGACGGTTTACTGCTGGCCGGAAGAATTCCCGACGTCCGACCGGAAGTCCTTCTTCGCGCATTTTTCTTTAATCGAAGACGACTATCCTCTAGTTGCTTTTTACCCTGCGATCTGTCGTTCTCCGCAAGCGTCGAGAATTCGTACCTTCAAGATTGGCCTTTACGGTCACCGGTGGACGGCGCCTTAATGGGCAATCGGTCGCCGGGGGAGAATTTCTGGAGCACCCGTGAAATTCTCCTCTCGCTGATAGGCAATTAACCACCGGGCCCTATTTCGTTTCGCGCAGTTGCTTAGTGGAAGGCTCATTGAAATTCGCACACGTGCACGCTTTTGCGTTAAAATATTTGAAACGGGTTCTATTTCGTAGGAACGAAGGAGGGAAAAAGATTTAGAAATTTAACGGACGCAAAACGTTGCTAACCGCGGAAGTAACACTAGCGAAAATTCTTCTCTCGCTGATAGGCAATTAATTACCGGGCCCTCTTTCGTTTCGCGCAGTTGCTCAACGGAAGGCTTATTAAAATTCGCACACGTGCACGCTTTTGCGTTAGAATATTTGAAACAGATTTTATTTCGTAGAAGCGAAGGAGGGAAAAAATTTAGAAATTAACAGACGCAAAACGTTGCTAATCACGAAAGTAACACTCGCGAAAATTCTCCTCTCGCTGATAGCCAATTAATTACCGGGCCCTATTTCGTTTTGCGCAATTGTTTAGCGGAAGGCTTATTAAAATTCGCACACGTGCACGCTTTTGCGTTAAAATATTTGAAACGGATTCTATCTCGTAGAGGCGAAGGAAGGGAAAAATTTAGAAATTAACAGACGCAAAACGTTGCTAACCGCGGAAGTAACACTCGCGAAAATTCTCCTCTCGCTGATAGCCAATTAATTACCGGGCCCTATTTCGTTTCGCGCAGTTGCTCAACGGAAGGCTTATTAAAATTCGCACACGTGCACGCTTTTGCGTTAGAATATTTGAAACGGATTCTATTTCGTAGAAGCGAAGGAAGGGAAAAATTTAGAAATTTAACGTACGCAAAACATTGCTAACCGCGGAAGTAACACTCGCGAATACGCGGCTACTTCAATAGCGCGCATGCTGTTCGGTACAAAAATTACACGACACTTTGCACGGCATTCCCGACACGTTAATTAAGCGCGACGGTACAAAAGAGATTTCTACGTGAATGCGAGAAGATGCATGCAAATTTCCGTTTCCCAAGAGGACTGACTAACCGCAGTCTTTTCCGTTGCACGCGTAATTGAAACGCATTTTTTTCAGCAACGAAAGGGTTAAGGACGTATTTACGTTATGAGGATACTTCTTTATGTAGGTCGAGATAGCGATATATTATTATCACATTGCATAAGACCCGGCGCTCTATAATTATGTTTATAAACTTATAACAGTATTCGCTAAATGAGGAGGCGTTAAGCCGCCGCTGTACCGTGATCGAACTGTCCTGCTATTATGTTCTTCGTTTCTTTATATCGTGAAATCGATGCGCCGCTCGATCGCGAATTATTAATTCTGCATTCCGACTTTTATTAGGTACGTTTTCCTGGTGAAACCTCGCGAGCACGTGCAATTAAGCGAATTCGTCTCGAATGCTATTAATGAGTTTTCGCGTCTCGATTACGTCAAGATTCAGTATGGATTATATCACAACTTTCACCTTCGGTGGAAGTCAGACAGATCTATAGATACGCGCGTGGAAAAATTAAAATTATTATTATTAAAATTTAGCTGTTTAATATATTTAATGCAATAAGTATTTTTTAATCTAATGAATTTATTTATATTTTTAAAGATAATGAAATTTGATTGATATTTATTTTAATTAGTGAGTTATCTAATTTTTTTTTTTCTTTCTTTCTTTTTTTTTTGTTTTTGAGATTAAAAATTTGATTTATTAAAAATTGTAAAGAATTATATACACGTAACGCTTATTGATTATCTTCTATTCTTCACAGTTTATATTTTATTTTTACGTTTCTACATACTTTCTTTCTGACTAGACTAAGAGGACATCTCATATGTAAAGTCTTAACATCAAACAATGCATCGATTCTCAGCGTCTTACTAAAATCAATCCTCCTAATGACTCTTTACAAATACTTTCGGGTAAAGTTAGCAGCCAAGAATAACCCAAAAAAAAACAAAAAAAACAAAAAGAAAGAAGGAAAGAGAAAGCGGATAAAGAGACTAAGACAAAAGGAGCCCGCGAGGACTTTATATTCGCGAATAAACCACAAGCCGCGGTGCCGCGAGAGCCCGATGAGGGGAAATGCAGCGCGCGCGCGGCTCGCATAATGTAACGCACGAGTACAGAGAGGAAGAGAGACAGAGATGGCGAATCGATCTGTACGTACGCTCGCGCTCGCGCGAGTGCAACCGGTTTCCCAGGTTCATTATACCGCGGAGCCGCGCATCTCCTTTCCTGACAAGTGTGCGCCGTGTTGCGCGACCACACCGACGACGGTAGTCCCGCCGCGAAGTTACTTACGCCGGACTTCATCCCTTTCTCGTAAACGCTCGCCCTGCCCGCCTTCTCGTCCCGCCGTCGCCGTCGCTCCGGCGTGGTCCACCTCGATCAGGAAACGCGCAGTCGTTGCGCCGATCGTGGAAATAAGTCATCGAACCGCCACGGTTCACGATCGGCCGCGCCGATACCAGCGCGCGCTGTTCACCATCCTGGGAACGCGGGATTACACGTGTCTAAGATGGCAATAGTTGTCTCATTTTTCTTTTATTTTGCGCCGCGATGTCGGAATTGTTTCGTCGAAGGTGCGAAGAGTCGGAGTCTTAGTTGATGTAATTGTAAAAAAGCAGAGATTTTGAGTGGGACTTTTATGGGAAAGGGGGAGATTTAAATTAGGAATTTGATGAATGATATCGCTTCGGGAGAGGTTCTCGGTGAAAGATAAATTATTGTAATCGAGTACTTGGAGACGGGGGGGAGGCGAATATATTGGATCATCGCGGACCGTTCGCGATTACGATTCTCGATTCTTAAAGAACGTCGAGCGGAGTATTGAAGATCGCCAGCGAGAGTAAATGAAATTAATTCATTTCCACCACCGTGAGGTACTTTATATTTCGTCAATCTTGTCAAAGTCCAGAAGTGATTTCTCGCAAACATTATTCGAACTCTAACGCGATCGATCGACAAATTCGGCAATTAATTCTCGCGGCTCGTAAACACCCCTGACAAGTCGCTAATGCGTCTTTTGTCGCCGCCGACACCCTCGACGGGTGTCTTGCGCCTCCCTTCAGCCCTGCTCGTCTAAGACTCGGACAAAGTGCCGGTGCGAATTCTGTTTTAGTAGCGGGCCCGAGGTAAGAAAGAGAGAGGCCGCTGGTACGTACGCTCGTTCGGCTCTCCCGGCACTTCTCGGTCAATGAACCGCGTGTTGCTGGCGAACCCAGTTGGTCCACTCGCGCGGCGCGCGATCCCCACTTACGCCTCGGCTCCCCCCTCGTCCCCGCGATTTAACCCCCCACTGCAGTCAGCGACGGCGATCACGTCAGATCGGCCGGTCCACGTTTTATCCCTACCGGACGAAGCGGCGATCCTCCGCGACGCGGCTTCACCTCCGGCTTCCCCCGATCTCGCCCTTTCCTCCCCTACCGTTCTCTCCGCCGCCACTGCAACCCCTCCATCCTCAGGACTCACCTCCGACCCGTTCGCTTAATTCTTCTCCTCCCTCTCGGCCTCCCCCTTCGCTTCCCCTCTCCCTCGCCACCTCCGGGGCCACCTTCTCGCTTCTTCGGCGTAAACCTCCCGCTCGCGCCTCCTCTCTTTCTCTCCTCGCTTCGCCTCTTTCTTCACCCTCTCCTCCATCTCCGCGCAATGTCGTAACACGTACGACGGAACGCGCCGGCTTCACTTACCTCACAGGTGAGCGCTCTCGGCCGTACCAGGGAGAGGACGAAGGAGCCGTCCTAAGGGAAGGGAGCGGAGGAGAAGCGCGAGCGAGAGGAACGACGGGCGAGCGACAAAGACGAAGACGAGCGGGAACCTGGGAAGGGGGATCGAGCGGGAAAGAGAGAAACCGCGCGATCGCCCGCGATCGAGAAGGACGGAGTACGGGAAACATGCGGTGGAGGGCCCGTTCCCGGCACTCGCGCGAGAACGAGCGGCCTCGACGCGCCGCACGCTCGCGGGATCGCGCGATACGCACGTGATCGCGCACGCTCTCGCGAGGAAAACGTTCCGTCCGATCGGTACTTAGCCCCCGACACCCTTCGCGGCGCGAACGAGGTGTCCCACGGCGTGCTGTTCTCCGTTTTTTTTTTTTATCGATCCACGTTTGCGAAAATCCCCCGCGTTCCGCCGCGCCGTCACGTGGATCCATTTCTTCCGATGGTACCTTCGGATGTGAACCGGCTGCTCGACGGTTTGGCTCCGGTACGCGCCGATCGCGACCACCTCGTCGGGACAGTGAGTGATATCCGGTGGTATCGGCGAAGTCGCGTATTATCAATCGTTCAGAGGTACGTTTCCGGCGGATTACCCGAATATTAATAACGTTCATCTTCTCCGTAGCGGCATATTTTAGAAAGTAATTATATATTCCCGACGTCGAACGCTAGCCGCGGCAAACGCGAACTTGTGACTGTGTGGTATCGGTGCGATCGTCTCGGCAGGCCGTCCAAAGTGGCCTGTCGAGAATCTGCGTAGGATTGCTGCGAGAAGCCCCCCGTGAATTGTGCGCAAACTTACCCGGCGGCGTTTGAGAGAAGGGCTCGAGAAGAACTACGATTGAAAAGCCCTTCTTGTCCCCCCGTGGATTAACGCTCTGGACCCAAATCGATCCTGCATTTTGGCGAGTTTCTCTCGCCGATAAGACACGTTCGAACAGTCGGTGAGTGCTTCCGGCGTCGCGCAGGTAAATTCCAAGTGCACAATTCGCGCGTCACCTTTATTCAACGCGTAGTCGCGCACGACCGGCGGGAGAGATAATTGCCGAGGAAATTGCAAAAGTTCATTGCGCTTTCATTCATGCCGCATTGTCTCGCCGAAGCGGGCAGGTTGGCTAGCGGAGCGAGTCCGCGTTGTTACGAGGTGTCGATTGCGGGAAATTATGAAATTACTATTATTTCACGACGGCTCGGGGCCGTTAAAATGTATATATCTCGTAATGGAAATTCTCATAAACCTTTTACACGGTCTCGTCTCGGATTAGACGAGCTTGAGACGAGAGAAAGTGTCGTCGGAAGAAATAATAAACGGTTCAATCGCAGTCTTTTAAACGGCAGGATAAAATATTAAAAATTGTTTATTGAAACAATGCAAGATATCGCGGACGCAGGAAGGATTTATAATTTCATCTGTTTCACTGTATGTACATATTTTAGCAGTCGCTAGTGGAACAGTTTGAACAGTGGATGATTGACGGGTTAACGGATTATCTTTCTTCGCGTCGCTCCCGTGTTACCTCCGCTTTCGAAATATTTTAAGGCTCGCGGAACTCGCGGAAGAGATAAATTGCGTGGCGCTGAGGGGGAGGGAGGGAAGCTCGGGGGACCTCCCGGTGAGGATCGCGGATCGATTCTACGGTCGCGTTCGACGATCGCGCGGAGCACGTGGCTCGGCGCGATCGCGCGTTCCCAGAGAAATCTTCTCGCGTGTGCGCGCGGGCGCACGCGCGAGATCTCCGCTCGCGAGCGGTAAGGTGAACGCACTGACTTGCGACGCGGATGGAACGCGGAACCGAGCGGGCGATGTGCGAGACAAATGATCGTCTGCGAGGCCGCGAAATTCGCCCGTCGCGCCGACGAAATTCGCCCAATTTGGAGGACAAAATTATTTTCACCGCCTTTAATCGGGCTGGGATAAATAAATTATTTTCTCGCGCTGCGTGCGGCTGCGATCGAAATTTAATTTTTTTTTTATGGGGAAGTCGCTACAAATGTTTGCATGAAATACGACGCCGCGCTGAATTTGTGCAAATTGATCGTTACCGCATCGCGAATTTATTGTGTTACCGTTCGAAATGTTTGATAAAAACGCTCATTTTTTTAGCCGTTATTTTACGATGGATATACGTAAGTTTTTTCAATAATCGGGAACGTTTTTTCATGCGTTACAAAAATATGGAAAGTCGGTTTTTCCGATAGAGATAACTATCGCGCCGTCCATGATTGAAGAAGATTGATCCCGTTTCATCGCCCAACGACAGTGCGCCAATTCCGAAAGAGATTGCCTAAAAAAACGCACGATATTGCTGGAAACACGCTAATTCGCAATTCGCGTGTTACGGGTACATAATAGATTCATACAAATAGATTCACCAGGAAGCTATTACGGAAAGGGTTTCCATCGAAATAATTCTGTTCACAAAAAAAAAAAAAAAAAAAAAGAAAAAAATCTTATCGCGAAAAATAATTCAAACCAATAAATAAAAAAAAAAAAAAATCCTAAATATCCATCGACGAGCCTTTTACACTTTTACGAATCGAAATTAATCACCGATGCATTTAAATCACCCTGACTTTGCTCGATTACTGCAACACGATCGCTGCACTCGGAATATCGGCCGATGAATATCTAGCCGCGCGCGAATTGTCGCAAAACACTTGAAATTCGCGAGGCGGAAAAACAAAGCTGGCCGAGAGAGGGTCAGAAAGGGGGGAGGGAGAGGGGGAGGGAGGAAAAGACGAGTTAAAGAGAGGAGAGGATCCTCCGAAGCGAAACGTGCCCAGGTGAGAACGAGCGAGAGAGAGAAAGACGGCAAAGAGAACGACGAGAAAGAAGAGGGGTAGATGTTAACGGAGAAAGAGGAGGGGGAGTGAGGAGGAAGGTTGTGACCAAGTGGAGGAAGGAGGGACGAAGCCAGGAAGAAGTCAACGTCCGAAGATTACGGCAATGACATTCACTTTTTCTCACTCTCTTGCCTCGTGTTTCTCTCGTGCTCTCCGGGTCTTTTTTTTTTTTTTTTCCTCCTCTCCTCTCGCTCCTTATTTCTCTCGCGATTCACCGGCGATGTCTGTCCTCATCTCCCGCTTGCGCGAAAATACGGGGTGGAGCAGCTTGAAAATTATTCACCTGGTCTTTCGGCACGATTGGTCGCGGTAACAAGTTTTAGAGTTTGTACAAAAGTTTTATTGTTTATTTGGGAAAGTTAAAAGAATATTTAATATTTTATCCTGACGTTTTGTTTTTTTTTTTATGAATTAAGAAGCGCGTGCGTTGTGTAACGTTTGCTTCTTCGACGTTAAAGAAAGTTATTTTATATTTAATATTTTTCGGCGAGGAATCTTGAATGTGTGTACTTTACGACACTTTCAGCGTCTCGAGTTTCTCTAAATTTATTTTAAATATGCATTCGGAGGTTAATTTTGTAGGTATTCATTTATTTAGAATTATTACGAAGAGTACAACTGTTTGATTTAATCAACGAATACCGCGATTCATCTTTCGATTTGCGAAATATTAAAATAATATTCGTTAATAAAATATTCGGCATAAAAACTCTCACAGCGAGTTAACTTGAATAAGGGTAAAGTATGTATGTAGTACATACACTACATTTCTTTGCCGAGGAACGAAAAAGCGATGCTTCGTACGTGCGTGGTCGAGAAATACTTAAACATGTATATTAAATTTGGAGAAAAATATATTCGACATTCGCGTATTTTTCATAAATCTACAAATCGTATTTCACGTCCGTCGCATTCGTACATACGTGTACTTTATTATTTCGCGATTGCGTTTCTTTTTTCTGTTTTTTTTTTATTTCCGCGTGGCATATCGTTGACTTTGATTTCTGATTTTCTTTTCGTTTTGATTTTCTTTCAGCGAGATGGCTCACGTGAAAAGCCAATGGGCATATAAACCATTGAAAATCGGTGGACAAATCCGTGCTCGCGTTACTAGGAAAAAGTTTATTTCATAAGGCGAGGCAAAGAGGAAGAAAAAAAAAGCGAGGAAAGAAAGTGGAAGAAAACGGAAGAAATAATCGCAGCGGAGGACGAGGCGCGAGTAAAGGCGCTCGGGGTCGATCGCGTATCCCCAAAAATAATGGGTTGAACTTTCGAGTGGTGTTCTCCGCTCGTAAGAAGCTGAAATGGAAGTACGGCGAGACGATGAGCTGCTTCAACTTTCGCGTCGACTGCGTTCTTAACGAACGGTAGTCGGAGTTTGTTCGGGAATTACGCGTTTCGTTAGCCGCGGATGAAACGAGGGGCCTGGGATCGGTGCTAAGTGACAAAGTGCGAAAATAAAATTGAAAAAAAAAAAATTAATAATAATTAATTGTGATAATAAACTTTCGTAAAGTTTCGTAAAGCCAGTGCGGTTTCGAAAATTGAAATTCCCTTTAAACGATCGCGTCCTCGTTTCTCGTTCGCGCGTATCGGCTCGTGTTCGAAGTGTATCGTCGTACCTCATCGTCCTCGGATCCCGTCCGTTATTTATACATTCGCGGGAAAATCTCAGAAGCGCGATCTCCCAGCTCGCGACTTTTATCGCGCCCGTCGCGTCGCATTCGCCGGTCGGCCATTACAGCCGCGGTCGAATTAAATCTTATTAAGCGGCCGGCGTAAATGCAAATGCAAGAAACGCGAGAGTCGGAGAAGAGCGGCCGCGAGATAGACGGAGAGGCGTGATACCTGCGAGGAAACGAGGAAACGTTACTCGCGGTTCAAGGACCTCGTGAAGTTGCGAGAAAGACGAGCAGCTACGACGACGACGACGACGACTCGAGCGGAGAAGGCACGTTCTTTATATTCGCCGAAATCGATCATCGACTGCGAAACGTCCCGTTAAAAAGGAAAATATCGTTCCTCGGACGGCGCCAGATGAAATGCTGGATAAACCGAGGCGCTGGATATCCTCTCGCGATAAAACCGCTTCACTGATGACGCTCGATGTGTCCCGCGAGTTACGTTGTTTCAGCATACGCGACGCGTCGACGCGGACATCGCTGGTCCTCCTCAATAGAAACGGATTACATATGACTTACAGAAGACGCTACCTGCCGATTGAAATAATTCCGCACCGGTTTGTGTACAAGTGACGAAGGAGAAAGTTTCAAAGAAGTTAAACGAGCAAGTTTCGCGGTGCATTCGAGTATCAGGTGTCGAGTAATTAACGACATCAAAGAAAGCGATTGTCATCTCGTTATCAAGCAAGTCTCCGATAGTTTTGTTAACCGAAAAAAGGAACCAATATCCTAAGATCTTCGAGAAAGAATAAAATAACGATTCCCTTCATCTGTTCATCCACGCGAGCGTCGAAAGGACATCGGATTCGAACGCGGAATAAGAATCACTGCCAGATCTCGTCGGCCGAACTTCGGAGCCGCGATTTTTCGAGGATACGCGAGAGGATAAGGGCGTTTCTCTAAACGCAAGAGCTGCGAAAGCGCCCGCGGATCGAATTAACGACTGAATTCGCCGAGAAAAATTTGCCGAAGATCTCGGATCGAGCGAATGCTGAATGCCGCAGGCGGTATCATCGGTCAGGAAACGCGACGTGCACGACGCTGCTGTTCGCCGCCGACGCCGTGATCGCTCGCACGTACGCTCGATGCCCGTACGATGGACGTTTTCAAACTCGACCAGTCGCTGAGCGCGGGTTTGGGCAGCGCCCCGGCGCCGGACACCCTCACGCCGGAAGTATCGTTCGACGCCGGCAGTGAGTTCAACCTGAGCTTCTTCGACGGCCCGGAAGAGAACAACAGCGCCCAGGGCTTCAGCGACCCCGGCTCCGTCGGCAGTGCAAGCGCATCGCCGCCCCCCGGCACCCCCGTCGCCGTCACGAGCGTCGCTGCCGCCACCGCCGCAGCGTCCGCTTCCGCCAGTGTTAATAACCCGAACGCGCCCCCGCTGCCGATTGTCCAGGTGCCCACCCCCGGCATCGTCATTAAACAAGGTTTGTTTTATTTATTTTTATTTTTTTTTATTTTTTTTTTATTTTTTTTTATTTTTTTTTTTCTTATATTCGCGCGGCCCCGAATTATTTTTATTTGCGCGCCGTTTCGTTTCGAGGTTTATTTGAGAGAGAGAGACTGGTTCTCGTCGGCGTTAATGATTGTGCCATTGTGGATATTATTATAATCGCAACATTATACCTAATACTGGGGGAAACGTTATAATTGTTATGATGTCTTTGATAACTATCTGTAATAATGTTGGCGTATTATTGCCTTACGTTTGCAAAATAATTAGTTTGCCTGACGTGAACAATTTTGTTGAATAGAGGCGTTTGATATGAATCACGAAAGTGTTCGATTTTGATAATTGCCGTAGAAATTAACGTTTTAATGAAACGTATAAAAATGCAAATATAATTATCGGTGCGTTAAGTAAGCTCGATACAAAAGAGCAGAATGCAATAAAATAATTGCAATCATCTTTAATAATTTTCCTGCACGTGCACAGAAATTTTATAATTTAATTATTGTTTTTTTTTTTTAACGATTTTAATGACTAACCGTTAAATGACTTTTAAACATTTAAAATACTTATTATATTTTTTAATAGCTTTATATTAACAGTTAATTTTATCAATTAATCAATATTTCAACATTTTATTGGAAAATTATATCGCTTCTTTTATACCGCGCTTTAAATATACCTCTTTCATTAAAACGTCTATATATAAAGCTTTTTAAAAAATATTATGCGAATCAATGAAATTTATTTAAAAGAAAATTTTAAGTTATCGAGTGCAATAACATATTATTAATTTGATAAAACTCATAATATCGCGTTCACTAAAACGTGACGCGATAAAAAAATGTGTCGATCGATCACGGCAGCCGAACGAGACGCTCTCGACGAAAAATAAAGAAATTCAAACGGTCGTAATTTTTCCGCAATTAATTCTCCGCAAGAGAGCCGTGAGGAAACTCGCCGTCTCTTAACGTAACTTTGATAGTCCGCCGTTTTATATGGGAACGTCTATTTATAGCCCCGGCCGCGCGCGTTTTACGCTCGGTGTGTCTATGTTTTAACGTCGTTTTACATCCTGAGCACACGGACGACGCGTATAGCGCTCCTCGTAAAGGTTAGAATACAAATTGAAAAGGTCGCACCCATAATGCATGCTGCTGGATCTTCCACGATCGCGAGAACCGCGCGCGCGTCGTCATTGATAAAGTTCAGCTGCAGTAATTTTCGCTGATCTCGCTTTCGGTCCAGGCGCCTGCTCCCAATCGGAATATTGAAAGGGAAATAATTTTAACGAGCCCCCGGACGAATCGGAAATTGTTTTTCCCTGCAGTCGAAAGAATCTGCCGCTCGTGAGAAAAGTCAAACGCTGACATTTCGCTAAAACTGAAAGCGCGCGAGTGAAATCGCGCTTATCTCCGGTCTTAAATTTCTTTCGTTATTATCAGGAAGCGAAGGTCGGCTTAATAATTACTGCTTAATGTCGAAGATATTTTTTAACTTTAGTTAGAATTCTTTGGATTAAGCATTGTCGAGGAAGAATTAATTAGAAACCGATAAACGCGTAAACTAAATTTTTTTTTTTAATTTAAAATTAAATTAAATTAAAAAACAAATTTAAATTTAAATTTAATCTTTTTTTTTTTTTAATTTAATTTAATTTAAAAAACGAGCACCTTGACATTCGTGACTTCTTTCGTGGAAATACTGGACGGCAAATTTACTCGAATTTTTAGGGAAGCGATCTCAAAGTTTGCGCGACTCCGAGAAGGAGCCACGTCGGAGGCCGTTGATTTTATATTATACATTCGCTATCTGATCGTAGCCGAAAATTTGACTTTGAATTTCAATCCCGGGGCGGTCAAGGTCTACCGGGAGTAATTTGATTCAGAAGCGTGAATCTTGCGATGCTGTAAGCGCAACGTGCGCGACTACTCTCCTTTTGAAGCGCGAAACGGATAGCGAGGCAAATCTCTGATGTTCGGAGTTTTCCATATTTCGAGACGGCCGTAATGTAATCGCGCGGAATGAATTAATTTCGTCTGCTATGAAAATTTTCTCACGTTGCGACTGATACATAATTCAGGAGCGCCTCGTGAATTAAATCTCGCGCGCAATAAAGCCTCTGTGTAAAATTTCCAAGAGCTAACTTTATTTTAACGCACGACTAATTCATTTAATATTAATGCTGATGATTAACGAGCTTGCGAGAATAAATGGACGCCTAACGAAATTTTCGCGGGGAAAACAATTCTCCCGGCGACAACGACGGAGAAGGAAAAAAAAAAAAAGAGTTCGCCGCTGAAAAGAAACGAGATATTCCGCACGTATTAAGACGCCTGTATCTTTCGAGCGAAATCTAAGAAGATTCGACGGGCGGGGAACTTGTTAGTAAAGTACATAGAATACGCCCGGAAAGTTTCCGACGAGTTAACTGGCGAATTACGGAAGTTGTTTCGCTATTTAGTCGACGGTATACCCGAGTTTCGATGCACAAAACTTGGACGACCGAAAAGTCTGTAAGCATCGCGATTTCTATTAAAATGGCATGAATGTAGTCGCAACTCGCGGTACTCAATGTTCGCTTAATTCCACGTGCTTGCGCGACTTGATGGCTAGTTAGTCGAATTTATGTAATTATTACATTTTATATTTTATTATTAATATTTCAATAAAAAGAAATATTCTTGAAAAGCATGCTTTGGACACTGCACTTGGGTGGCTCGCGGTACTCAATGCTCGCTTAATTCCACGTGCTTGCGCGACTTGATGGCTAGTTAGCCGAATTTATCTAATTATTACATTTTATATTTTATCATTAATATTTCAATAAAAAGAAATATTCTTGAAAAGCATGCTTTGGACACTGCACTTGGGTGGCTCGCGGTACTCAATGTTCGCTTAATTCCACGTGCTTGCGCGACTTGATGGCTAGTTAGCCGAATTTATCTAATTATTACATTTTATATTTTATCATTAATATTTCAATAAAAAGAAATATTCTTGAAAAGCATGCTTTGGACACTGCACTTGAGTGGCTCGCGGTACTCAATGCTCGCTTAATTCCACGTTCTTGCGCGACTTGATGGCTAGTTAGCCGAATTTATCTAATTATTACATTTTATATTTTATCATTAATATTTCAATAAAAAGAAATATTCTTAAAAAGCATGCTTTGGACACTGCATTTGGGTGGCTCGCGGTACTCAATGCTCGCTTAATTCCACGTTCTTGCGCGACTTGATGGCTAGTTAGCCGAATTTATCTAATTATTACATTTTATATTTTATCATTAATATTTCAATAAAAAGAAATATTCTTAAAAAGCATGCTTTGGACACTGCACTTGGGTGGCTCGCGGATATCGAGAAGGGACTGATTTATTGGCGAACCGCACGCTAATCGGACAATAATACACACGCGGACAATGGCGGTCACAATTTTTCAGCAATTACTGCTTGAAATTGCTTTCTTTCGCTTTAGACACGGCCGGATGTTACCGCGGCAAGAATAGAGGCTTCTTTGATCGACAGCGGAGAAAAAATAAAATAAAAAAAAAAAAAAGGAAAAAAATAGAATCGAAGCTCATTGACACTCCTTTCTTTTTCCTCACTGCGACGTCGACGCCGGTCGACGGGCCGCAGTCGGGCTGCAAGTCACGATTTTATCGACCATACGAATCGTAAAAGCCAAGAATGCCGTATCCCCGCGTACGACTTTCTTACACGGAATGCAGCTTGCGCGTCTGGAGTGCTTTTCTCCGAGAGAAACGAGTCGAGTGTCCGGAATCTACAGGCGGGAGGGGGGAGAAGAGAAAGAAAAAACATCGCGATTATGAGCCGCGCATCTGCTAATTAGTTACGATGAAAGACCCCCGCGGCTATAAACGAAGGAACTATTCCGTGCCAAACGCGCTTGCGATTGTCAATCGCAACGTGCTCCGTTTCATTTCGCTTACGTTGTTGATTAAAATAACTCCGTGCGCGGTTGAAAGTAACAGTACCGCGACACCACTGTGCGTGTAACTTCGGGCGGGAATAATTAAAAAAATAAAATTGCCGCCGCTTGTGCAACGAAGGCACGAAGGTTATTCTAATAAATTGGACACGCTTTATCGCGAGAAGTAGTCGATGTTATCTGGCGATGGTATCGTTAATTGTTACACAACTTATTACAACCGCGGATCTTTTAAGCTCGCTTCGCTTATCTTATCTGTGACCCTTTTCTGTCAAGATTAACGTATCGATTTCGAGCCAATCGATACCTTTTAGGTATCGCGATGCGTATTTATTTGTAAAGAATTAATTCGTCAATTTTAAAATCGATGCCGTGGGTTTTTTTTTTTTTTTTAATTTATATAATTTTTTGAAGAACGACTTCCGTTAAATTACAGAATAGAGGCTTAATTTTAAATAAAGCGGAACAGTAAGGGTCCAACTCTGCAACCGCATCGCGGTTTCGCCGCCGTCGCGGCTCATCTCGAGAACAACAGATCGACGCGGGCGCGAAAATATCGATGACGATGATCGGGGGCCCTCGAGAGTCATTGACGTTCTCGCGTGTCACGTAAATCGCTTTCCTGGAACGAAGGCCACGAGAAAGTTCGTACCGCTGCTGCTGGTTCAGTGCCACGGTCACGCTACGTGCGTGGCATCGACGGCGACGAAAGTAAACTAAATCCGAAAGATTACGCAACGCCCGTGTTAAAAGTCAGCCGACGTGCCCGCCGCCTTCCTTTCTCGTTCTTTTACCTCTTTCTCTTCTATTCATCATTGATCCCGGTCATTCTCTCGGACCGAATACATTAGACGCCGGTTAGAACGTCGCGACATTTTCCACGGGACGCAAATAGAAACGAAGAGCCTGCCATTTCAATTTTATTTTATTTTATTTTTTTATTTTTTCCCGACGCTAAGTTGGTGGCAGAATTTTTCTCTTTATCATCTAGTATACTTTTGCTTTTTATTCATTTCTCGCTGGGCAATTTTTTCTTTCGAATTATAGCATGCGATAAAATACGATACGATACTTCGGACTCTAGAGCCTATAGATCTAACTTGTACATAAAAAAAAAAAAAAAAAAGAGGACTGTAATACTGTAAGTGGAGAGAGAAAGAAAACGAGGGTATTAACGCAAAGAAATATTCCACGCACCGGCAAAAAGTAACGCGGTATTCCATTATCCTTGTCGGCATGATGCAAAACCGGTCGAAATGATTGGATTTTTATCTCCGGTCTTTCTCTTTCTCGCTAACATCTTTTAACCTCCCCTCCCCCTCCTCTTTCCGTTCACCATCTCGATTTTTCCCCCCTCGCGCCCCATTCGTCTCCTCCTGCCTCTCTGCCTCCACGTAATTCGCGTACGCGTGTATTTGTTCTCTTCTCGTTACTTTTCCCCGTCTCGCTTTATCCCGCGGGAACGCGCGGAAAGATCGCGCCGGTGTCGGACGAGAAGAGCGGAGAACACGCACGCATATACAATCGCACGTGTGGAGATACGAGCGTGCGAATACGCGCGGGGAAAGATGCACGTGCGTGCGTGTAAAGATTCGTACGCGAGCGTGTGCGTTCGCCTGTTCGCGCGCGCCTTTACCGTGTGACTCATCCAGGTACATTGCACCCGGTACGTGTCCGGTGCCGAGCTCGATCGCGTACAGCCCCGGCCATCGCAACTCGGATATTTTCCGATTTTTCGATTCGGCACGCACGGAAGTTCGATTCCGTGTCGCGCGTCGAGGAACGATCCTCGGACGACGGCCCCCGTCGGCACTCTCGCCGCGAATATTGGCGTCTTCATCGGGAATGCGCTCTTATTGCTTTTCAATCTCCATTTATACGGTCTTATCAAGAAAATCGGAGGACGAGACGTCTACCAGGAATCCCAAGAGTTCCATAAAGCGCAATCCCGGAATCGAATGCTATTTTTCCAAATGCAAAGGCATCTGGTCTGTTCAGATTGAGAAAAATCACGGAGCAGAAATTTCTTTAGAGCGCGCGTGAATAGGGTTTGATATTGGAATGATTTTTCTGATGCAAATTTGTGTGATTAGCTTGATAATAAATTATCGACGACATATAATTATTAGGTATTTTTTAGGTATCCCGTGCTTATTAAATAATTTGATCGAGATATTAATTATACCTATACTTAAAAGTGTCTTTCCGATATGACAAACAAAATTAAACAAAAAAAGAAAAATTAAAGTAAATTGATTTTATCTAGGCGCTTTTAATTTTTAATTTTCAATTTCTACTTTTAATATTTAATAATATTAACATACCTACAATCGAAACGGGACATATTATTAAATTCAGTCGCCCCGATAAAATTCACGTATCGCGAGTATTTTTCTTCGCCAGGACGAAGCGGCGGCGGTTAGCACGACTATCGATCAGACGTAAAGTTTCTCGTCGCATCTCTCTTTTTCCTCTCTTTTCCCCCTCCCCCCTCCCCGTGTCCTCGGTGTCGCAGCGAAAATTCAGCGATGGGACGAACGCTTGTCTTCGATTCATGTTCGCGCGACGCCTCGGGAATCGCGCGCGTGAATTATTAAGAGTGCCCGCGCCGCAGTAAATACTCCACGATCCGTCTTCGTCGCTCTCGTCTCATGCTTCTTCGTCATCTTCTGGTTCCTCTTCTCCCTTGTCTTCTCCGCCAGCCGCTCTCTTCTCGTTTCCACCTCGTTTTCCAGTCACACCGCGGCGTCTTCTTCGTCGCTTCTTTCCCCTTCGCTCTCTTTCGCGATTTCTCTCTTCCTCGCGTGCTTTCCTCTTCTCGTCCCTCATTTCTTCCCCCTCCTTGTACTAATGCCAGTGCCTTTCTCTCCGTCTCTTTCTTTTTTTATTTTTTTTTCTTTTTTTTTCCAAAGTTCCCTCTCTCCCTCCTATTCGCGACTATCTCTCTCTTTCTCTCCTCCAATATTCTCCTTTTCTTCCCGTTCGTCTCTCTCTCGCTCTCCCGCTTTTCCTCTTCCTCGCACCTAAAGAGCAATGAACTCTCGCGGTAAGGTATATCATCGGTGAAGTGATGCTACCACCGGCGCGCGCGAGCGCGACCACCAACACGCGCGTGGTTTCCATCGTACCGTATATCTTCGCGTGCCTCTTTCTCTCTTTCTCGGTATTTGATGCCTCGTGCAGTTTGCCTTCTTACTTTCCTCCATCTCGTCTTTCCTATCCTTTCTCGCATTTTCTTTTCTAAGCCTTTTCCTATATTCTCTCTCTCTCTTTCTCTCTTTCTTTCTCTCTTTTTCTCTCTCTATCTATTTATCTATCTCTCTCTCACACACACACACACACACATTTTCGATAGTGTCAAGTATTAGCGCATAGCGCAGATAATAGCGCATAAAATAACAAGCGAAATATATAAATCGAACGACAATATCGATGCCCGAAAGACGAAATCCCACAGCCGACGTTCGACGATACCTAAATCCCGATATTTTCTCCCAACTGCACCGTCGCATCGGCGGGCGATGAAAAGTTATCTGATTTGCCGGATAAATTTTAACGAGTCGCTCGACCCGTTCCCCTTAGACAGTCCCGCTCGCTCCTCGCTGCATCTTGCATGCATTTGAGTGCATCGCACTTACTTCCTGTAGCACCCCCCCATATCGGAGAGGAGGAACATGTTTATAGCTATCGCGATTCTTCGCGTCGTATCGCGCGTTGTCTCTCTTGTCGCTTGCGATTATTTCTATAATAACAAAAAGAAAGGGAAGAGCCTTACCCGAACGACGTCGAAATTAAGCTCGGCGATCAATAACGTCATTCTTCGTCGCCCGACTTGAAACCAGTCGTCGAGATAATATTTAATTAGTAAAAATGTTTCCTGCGACAAAGAGACCTTTTTATCGCGATAACAAATTTTTTCACGCAATTATAACATGGTTTAAATATTAAACAGAACGATTTTGACGTTGGAATATACAATATATTATTCAACGAACGATTTTATTTCGCTTATGATTATTTAATTATATAATAATTGCATTTTTTTTTAATTTTGTAAGATATTTATTCTCGCTTTAAATCGCGCGATAGCATCAACGTCTAATAATCGGGATCGGTGCAAAACTCTTTCTGGCTCAAGCGAAATGAATAATCGCTGCGACGTGACCGCTCGGCGGTACGAAATCGCGTGTTGGTGCGAAATGGTCACGCCGCAGTGAAATTAAACGAGATTGATTCAGAGTAGTCATTTTGCGTGCCGAGATGCGATGGTGTAGCTTCGCGTGTGCCCGGAAATGCAGGCGGGCGCAATGATGGTGGTCGGTAGAAACGCCCTCGACACGAGTCTAGGTTTCCCCTTAATTTTTGTACGCGCGCTTGACGGTCAACGGCCGTTGCATTAATCGAAAAGACGACGCGAAGTGCAATGGGACAATTAGCTGTATGTAATTTCGATCTCTTTTATTAATCTTTACTCTTGGTTTTTTTTTTTTTTTTTTTTTTTTAAATTTAATTTAATTTAATTTAATTTTTATTATTATTATTATTATTATTTTGTACGAAATATTGTTTGATAAAAATCGTGAACGTGACGCTTTATTTAATTAAATTACAATTTTTAACGCGCGATTTTGCTTCAATTATTTTCACATACTTACTGTATTAATTTTTGTGAAATTACCGATTTATTATCGAGAGCATTGCTTGTCAGACGAAGCTGACTTCTTCAATATTTTAAAGTGACTGATCTGAATATAATTTATTCGAGTAACTTATTGTTTTAATAATTGAATAATTGTGCAAGAAAATATTTAATATGTGAAATCTTGAAGACTGATTATTTTCGTTTCGATATTATTACGTAAAATCAAAAGACGTATATTTTAAAACCGCAATTCTTTTTACATAATCGATAAGAAAACGAATATCGGAAAGCTCGAACTATCGCGGCTTTAGTTACTTCTGATTAAAACGTACTCTATTTCTATTCACGAGTTCTCGAAGTGCGGCGAGTTTATTTTTATATAAAAGATAGAACATCCTACTTATAACTTTAATGTATTAATAATTTAAATTAATTACCTCCATAATTAAACTTTGGTTAAATTTCTCTTTTCTCCGACGGAAGAACCGACTCTGAATTTCTTAATTTCATGAAAATATTCTCGAGCGCACCCTTTCGCGCGCGTATCATCCCGGGACACCTGGCGCAATTCGCGAGCTCCGCGTGCGTTACTTTTTTTTCTCGCCCGCGTCAGATTCAACCATCCCACGTACACGCGGAATTTTTTTTCTTCACGCGTGTGCGGCCTACATTGGACGTAACGTGCGTTAGCGCGACGAGCGTGTGCTGGTGGTTTCGCACAAACGAACACGCGCGGGAGACGAGCGAGAACGGAAAAGACGTATGCTCGCGCGTGGGGCAACGGCGCTGTAAGCGAATGCTAATAATATTCACTTCCTGCAACTCGGTTACATTAAATCACCGCCGGGGCAGCTCTCCCGGCTCGCCCGCTTTTCCGCGTTATTATCGTTTTCCTCCTCGCGATTGCGATCGCCACCGACGCGAACCACGTGCGATCCGGCGGTGGACGGACGCGAAACCCGCCCCGCGATCTCGGCGCCCCGCTCGCGCGGTCCAATTTTCGACGGTGCGGACTATGAAATATGAATAAGCGCTAATTGTCACATGTCGATCGCCGCGAACGAACGCGGGAATCGCATACCGTAACTCGAAGCCCGCTGAAAATAACATCGATTTCAATCCCCGCGATGTATCCCCCTTCCGGTTCTCCTGTCATTCATTTTGTAATCTGAGCTATCGGATATTATCTTCTTCCATCCCGTTCTCGCGGTGAATTATCGCGGTCTCTGCGGCGACTCCAAGTGCGGCAATATTTTACGTATTTTTTTTCTTTTTTTTTTTTATGCGTGATACAAGATTGTACGCTATTTATTTTAGACGCTTAATGTATCTTATATTCTTTCCCAAACTGTGATCGATATATCTGAATTTAGTTACCGAAAATCCCGAAATATAATCGGATAGAAATGATTGAGGCGGCAACTCCGGAAGCTGTTGCATTTCGATATCAATTTCCGTTAGCCGGCTAAATTCTCGTTCGTAATCGAATGCGCCGGCCATGCAAATAGAATCCCTTAATTAATGTAAAGTCTCGATGTAAATGAACGAAAAGAAGCTATTCATTAGCGTCATTGATTCATACATTTTATTCGGCGGCGCGCGGTCGCCGTCCGATTCTTATGTATCTTTCACACTCGTAAGATCAACGACCACGCGCGCGTCCGAGCGTCCACGCACACGCGCGCAGCGCGCTAAACACACAACTGCAGGCGGTAAGGACGGCAGGCCTTGACCATGAATGTGGGTTGGTGGATTGCATAACTATAGTCAAGTGTCTGTGACACAACGATGCGCCTTCGTGCATGTGCTCGTTCGCACGTACGCGCGCGAACACACGCCACGCACACGTGCGATCGTAGCTCGCGTTCGCGTGGGTCGATGGGCGATGCTCTCCAACGATCCGCGCGCACATTGCTCAAGAATGCTCGCACAATGAATGCAGAACCTCGAGCCAAAAATTCGATCAAAGCCGAGAAGAGATAATTTTTCTTTCTTTCTTTTTTGTTTTTTTTTTTTAAATTTTTTTTTTATAAATTATTCCTCGCATTATGTACCTAAAGATATTTCACAAGTCGGCGGAAGTTTAATATTCAGACGGGAGTAAGTTTGAACTCGATTTACTTGATTTTTTTATGTACATTCGAAGCGACTGTCGTTTGAATTTTTTATTTTTTGGTAGACTTTTGAAATATATCTCTCGGTTACATGACGTTACTTTAAAATGGAAAATTAGAATTAATTAAGAATTGATAAATTTTATCACCTCAACGTTTTTTTTTTTTTTTTTTTTTTTTATTTCCCGTTGAATTTACTCGCCGTTGTAAAATCGCCGATTTTTGCAAGCATTCTTTTTTTCACCGTGTCGTTATTTAACAGTGGTGACATTTATCAGTGTCGCCGTTGATACTTTCTTCCGCGGTAACGCTATACCTTTGAAAGATTGATATTTATATGTTCTGACGTCGCGAGAACCTTTAAGCGTGGAAACGCAAATGCGATTCGAAGGGACGTGAATGTGAAACGCAGCCGAGCTGAAATACGCTCGATGCTCGGACACGCGCCGACCATTATGCATCCGCGATGTAAGGCTGCGACCTTGCTTTAAGTTTCAAACAGCTGTCGGAGTTTACTTTTTAAACCTGCATGAAATAGCTGTCGGCGCCGGTAAATTAAAAGAGACGCCGCGGTCGTGCGGGGAACAAAGTCGAGCGATACGTAATCGAATTAACGATCGGCGAAGAGATATTTTTTTTTTATAATTACACCAACGTAACCCATCAATGCGCGCAACGGAACTGATTGCGGGAACAAAGTTAAACGAAGTAATCGCGTTAATCGTTAACGAATGCTCGTATCAGCGATTAATTATTTTGATTATTGCGTAATCGATAGGCATGAACGATGCGGTGGCAGGGAACAAGGTTGGGCGAAACGTAATTAAATTAACGATTATTAAATAATGAAATTGGCGATCGTCGATATTGACTGAATGTGATTAATTGTGAGATAGAGGTGAATAAAACGTAAAATAAAATTACTAAATACAGTTACAGTGAAGTAACATTAATAATTCAATATCTCTAATTAATGAACGAACAATAAAATATATATATATGTATATTCTGCTTTAATATTAATATCTTTAATGCTCTTCTTTTACTTTGTGTGCGAAATTTTTCTCTCGTGAAAAATCGCAAGTCGCTGTTTCGAAAAAATAAAAAAAAAATTAAAAGCTGCTCTTTTTCTTTTTCTTTTTTTTTTTTTTTTTTTTTTCTCTCACTAAACCTTCTGTTCCGTATATGCATATCTCGTTGAGCTGCTCAATTTACACTTTTTATTTATTCGGAAGGCACACACGTTCGTCTCCTGTTCGTACAAACAAAAATTAGGACCACCTTACAAATTGGCCATAAATTGCGCGGGCGCGCGATGCAACTTTTATTCTTTAATTCTCGCTTCCAATCCCTCGAAAGAAAGGAGTCGAACGAACGGACGGTTCTCTGCTTTCCGACTGGAGTCGAATGGCTACTCGGGGCATTAAAAAAAAAAAAACCCTCGAGGGAACGCGAGATCCGCCGATTCTGGCGCATCGACACAAGCGAAACTATTTCCAGCTGTTTAAAAAAGTCCAGGGTTCTATTAAAAAAAAATAAAAAAAAATAAAGGAGATAAAAACGCTAAAAGTGGAAGGCGAAAGCTTTGGGATAAAAGTTCTTTTAATCGCGCGACATTCAGTAGATAATCTGCCGTTGGTCGGACACGCCGGAGAATTCGTCCGCGCGATTCTTCTCTTTCTGCTCCGATTTTCTTTCTGCTCACATACACACGCACCTTTGGACACCTGCATAAATTCGCTCCTCGCCCGATCGTTATCCGACGGAAGTTACTCCCGAAAGTTTCGTCCGTCGAGTGTACTTAAGAGCGCGTCGGCTGGCCGGTCGAAGGAGAAAGTTCGGTAGCAAATTGAAATACCGGCTGAAGTGCTTAACTTCGAATCTCTCTCGCGCGAGAGGAAGATTTTCTCGTGTACCTTAAATGATACCGCGCCCGGGAAAAATATGTACATTTCCCAAGTACGCGAATAAATCGGTTATCTAAACTAATTAATCTTAAAACGAGGTTTTCTTTTTTTACAGCTTTTTAAAAAGACGGTGTTTCGATTTGAAATTAATTATTTAATTTTGGAGGAAAAATATATATAAAAAAAATATATTACGATACGAGATCGTGTTTAATTATTATCTAGACATTATTTTAATTTTCCCGTTTCTCTTTCTTTACCTCGTAAATAAAAAAATTTTTTTTTCCGCTCACGAATTATTGTCTTTAGGAAACGTAATCGGCGCGCGACGAAATGATTCGAAATAGGATCGAAATTGGGCGCAGGAGAGGCGAGATGACGGTGGAGGAGAAGCGTGGCGGAGGAGAACGTGAGAAGGGGGAGGAACAAGGGGGACTTCTTTGGAGGAAACGATGGTGGTGGTTACGCGGCGAAGTAGAAGGGAAAGATTCATCAAGGAGACATTGAACCCAGGATTCCGTGCGAGGACCACCGTGGAATAAAAAGCCCCGGTGTACTTGGCAATTCGTCGATTCACCGTGTGCGTGCGCGTGTTAATTTTTCGCGCGCTCACATCGATACTCTCACGGCGATAAAAAGGAAAGAAGGGCGAGCGAAGCAAATAATACAGCGAAATAAGAACGTCGAAACAAGAAGGGACGGAAAAAAAAAGGCACATTAGAACAAATTCGAGAAAGTAAAAAACTATCCCGTGTATCAAAAATGACGAATGATCCTCGCAACGACTGATCTCTAAATCGAAAGCTGCAAAAAAAAAAAATTAATCGTCGAATATTGCGATTCTAGCGAGGATTACATAACGTTGTGTAATGAGAAAAACGTGTGCGCGTTCGTTTTATTTTCTATTTCTTATATAACGCGTTAGAAGTTCTACACGATTTTCGATTCTTACGGCGTGTCGACTCGTTGATTGACTATTTTCTACAACAAGTTATCGAGGTACCAGTACAGGCAACTAGCCAATCATCTTAAATCAATCGCACGTGAACAGACGCTCGGAGAAAGTTCTTTTTTTCTTTATTTCTTTTGTGGGATTTGCAGTTTTGTTTAGTAGCATTCCGCGTAAAATTAACACCCGTGTTTGTATGTCGCTTCGATTTAAATAGTTAGGAACTCGAATCACGTGTTAAAAAAATATTTATAATTATATTTTAAATATTTGCACGGAGAGAGCAGCAAATATATGGGTATTAAAATATAAATTAATTACAAACATTAAAACTATACCAATTAATGTTATTAATTATGTTTCAAAATATTATAGTGTGTCGATTCGTTAAAAATTAATATACAATAGATTATAGAATATTTAATTACTTTGTTGGTAAAAAGAAATGTATATTTAATGGTATAGTCCTTTGTTTGATAATTTTCATGCGAGTTTTGTCCGTGTTTCTTATACATGTTGATCACACAGCTGGTACAATGCCAATGCATCGGATGCAGCATTAAAGCCGTAATTGATGGTTGGTTAGGCTATGTATATTAATGACAGGTGCCAGAGGAAATTTACTACGTTCGCACGTTATACGCCACATTTCCTCGGTACAACCTTCCAGACTGCAGTTTAGTTAAGAATTTCGACAGAAAATTTCTTGTTTCTGATATCATTGTATAAAAAATATTTATCAATCAATAACGCTTTGATTAATAAAAAGAAAATCAATTTGGAAAAATAACGAAAGTATTTAGTTATAAATGACGTTAAGAATAGCAGTTAAAAACAAAATATCTGTTTTTTTTTTTTTTTCAGAAAAAAATAACGTTTACTTTAAAAAATAAAAGATTGAACAAAATTTTAACTTCTCGTGGCTACTTGAACTCGTCTCGAAGCGTCGTGTGCGCGCGGATATACGGATACCGTGTATGACGCAAGTTTTGTGAGCGGGGAAAATGACGAAGTGTGCGTGAGGGTGTTGCCCTCGTTGTCACGTTGATTCGCGAGGCGCGAATCTGAAAAAGGCGCGCGAGAAAGGTGCGAGAAAGGCGGCGGCGGCGGCGCGGAAGAGGGAAAAAGACGCTTCGCACACACTCCGCCTTTGCCTGGACCAGTTTGCCGGGAGCGCGATAACAGATCTAAGCGTGGCCGGCGATTCTTTTTCGAGTCTCCCGGCATTACGTATTCATGTGCTCCAGCGTCGCTTTCCCTCTCCGGCGAGTAGCTGAAGAGCGTGCACAGGAATTGTAGATTTATGCTTCCGAGACGAGAGAAATTACGATAATTCCAATAATACGTTATTAAAGTTTGAGCGATTTGATTAAATGCTTAAAAATATAATTGACGTTTTATTACGTCCACGTCGAGAATTACTTAAAAAAATTTTAGAAAAAGAGAAGAAAAAAAGGAAAAAAAAAAAAAAGAAGCGGGATAAGAAGACTGTTCTTCTTCAATTAACGAAGCGTTTGCCAGCGTACTTGGCTCACACGATCATTCACAACTAGAATTAAGATTAATTATCATTATCCGTTTATTTATTAATTATTTAGAAGCGCATTTGGTCCGTATCCGTATACGTCAATCTTGATATCTTCGAGCTTATCGTCACAATATTATATTTAACTGTCGCGTTCCAGTTGTCGGAAGTGCGACGTTGAGTCTCTCTCACAATTGAATTTAATTGCTCCCGGCGTTAATTGCGACCGTATATGAATCAAGCCGCGTTTATCCTTTTTCGTTCGGTACGTCTTAATAACGATTCTAAAAACTTCGTGCAAGAAAGACGCGCGACGTATCGTACATTTGACGATTTAAAAGCCGAAAGGAAACCGCGACGCGGCGCTCGATCGCTCGAAGGTATCACTCTCGCGCCGCGAAGTGCCTTAATAAGGTTACGTAAGAGCCGGGAGTGTTACCGGTGGGCTTTCAACGTGTGTATAGTCGACCAACTCGTATAAACCCGTAAGCGGTTGCGCGAACGCGGAAGACATTATCTCTCTTTTCTCTCCCTTGCTTTCCCGCCCGCCTCAGCCCCGCAATCATCCTCCTCGTCTCTTTTTCTTTCGACTCCGCGCTCTCCTTTCGCCGTCTTTCTCCCTCGTCTTCTTTCTCGCGCGCATCAAGATCGAGAAAACGGCCGCCGCGCGATATGTAACTCGCGCGTGTAACATACGGGCGGCAAAAGATCGCCGAAGAGAAACGTCGGGCGCGGGAAAATCGATACTTAAGTCGCGGTTTTCCTTTTTTTTCTCTTTTTTTTCTTTTTTTTTTTTTGAGAAATATAAGTAACTGACTCGCAAGTATACATACAACGGCGTTTTTTCAGATTTATTAAACAAATTAATTTGAGTTTTTTTCTAAAAAAAAGAAGAAAAAAAAAAGAATTATATTACGAAACGTAGGAGACGGTAACGTTGATTGAAATCCGCGAAGACATTTTAATAACGTTTCAAGTAAAATAGACTGAAAGTGCCAATAATTCTAACAAGATCTTTTCGATGTATTACACGAGAAGATGACACGTGATGAACGAAATCCATTTCGGTATTTTTAGAATAAAGCTTCTTTTCGAAGTGAAAGATTCAATCGATTTCTCCACGCGAATAGCGCTTTTATCGCGAGCGAGATAAAAATGGAAAATCGTTCTCAACGCGCCGAAGTAATTATCACTGCATTAATAAGGCATTTAATAAAGTGACAATATTTCTAAATTTGTTTTAACACAATTTCTTTCATATTATTAACACGCTCGTTAACGATATTACATTTTTTTTTTTTCAATGTTATTAATATATGTTTTATTTTTAATTTATAATTATTAATAATATATAATAATGTTTATTTAATCGAATTTTTGAGACACGGCGTGAATTTCGATATTTCGATTATTTTATAAGATTCGCAGGGGCGTTTTACTTAGAATAGAAAGAAACCGCGCCTGTGCTTGGCAAATCTCTGCGGCGAGCCAGACGCATCGCGAATTCTGCAACGCGTACGTATAAAACGCGCGCAAGTATGTGCGTGGAGCATATCTCGGTTCCTCTCTCTTTCTCTCCTTTTCTCTCCCGTTCTCCCGATCTGCGACTGTGTCGCCCGCGAGCTTACGCCGTGATCCATGGCCTGTCCCAATCTATGCGGCTACGGCAAAAGGAAGCAAAGCAAAAGGCGGGCAAACACTTAGCTTAACCCAGTGAGGGGCCTCGGCTCCCCAGAATAACTTGTTCCGCATTGCATTATTAGACGGTTATTTCAGAGCACGTCTCACGACGCCTTCCCTTTTCCTCTCCCTCCCCCCTCCCCCCTCGATGAGGAGGCATTCTGCCCGCTTTCACCGCGTCCTTCGTGTATCCGATTCGATCTGAGAATTAACAGCGCAATTTCACCCGCGCGAGGTTTCGCAGGTACGCGGCGAATCCTCTCGCTTTAATCCACCGTTCGCGTCGCAGCGCCCGGGCAATGCGTTGAGATTAATCACTGTCAGGCTTAATTTGCCATTCCTAAACGCGAGATATGAAATTCCATACGGAATACGAATGAGGTAAAAAGACACGGAGATGATACAGCTTCGCCTTTTAGCAAATAATAATTTTTTTGGGTTTTTTTATTTTATTTGATTTTATTTTTTTTTTTCTCGCTTTATTTTATTTTATTTTATTTGTTTTTCTTACTTTATTTTATTTTAAATTACGTAAAAAATGTAGCTTAATTTATGCATTAAAAAAAAATGTTTTTTTTTTTTTGTAAAGATGTTTATTAAAAAAGTGCAAATAATTAATTTACCTTTATTTGTCAAAAATATTTCATCTTGCGTGGTAAATAAAATATTTTTATGTATGAAGCATAATTTTTTTTTTAATAACTCGTAAAAAAAGTAGAGACATCGCAATCCGGAGTGTAATCAATTTTGCAATTGTATGATTGGCAATTTAATTACCCTTTCACTATTTACATATACGCGTACGCCAATCATATTTCAGTTATAGTTAATTAACAACTACATATCGACCACTTCATTAATATAAACATTCTCTTTTACTTAGTCGAATTAATTTCAACGCGCAAGTCAATATCAGATATCGCGTCCTCATTTTCGTGCCATCAACGTCGCTTATCACAGCCGTTCAATTTTCGTTCTATACCAAAAGCGGGCTCGAATGAAAAGTGCCCAACGAACGGGCGGCGTACATCGCTAATTATACCGTCGCGCGTAGCGCCCAACGTTTCGGCAACTGCGAAGCTTAATCACTGATTCTATTAGTACGTAATTCCCCGCGCGAATAATTATTAATTTAATTAAATTCCATCTGTGCCTCGCGCGCGCGAAGCCGAATCATCGGCCGCGAGTCGCCGAGACGCGCGTACAAGCGCCGGCATCTGCTCTTTGTTCGGATCGCCCCACCGCGGCGAAACGCGGCGCATAACGCCGCTAATGTTAATCACCGAGTCGACGAGCGAGAGCGCCTGGGTGTGGCGTGACTATGGGAAATGGCAGAGGTTAGACGGGATCTGTACAAACCGCGGTTGCACGGCCGGCGCGCGGACGTTCGCGCTGCACGTGCGGGCACTTCGCGTTCGCTCGCTGCCGCGGCATTTCGCGAGCCATCCGCTCCTCGCGACTTCGAAGACCGGCTCGAACACGGCGCGAATCGACCCACGACCGGCGAGCTATCCCTTACCCGCATTAGACTCAATCTAACCGCGATCTCGCTCATCCCTTTTACGTATTCCCGTAGCTTGGATATCGGCGGCGGCTTTGCTTATATGTTAAAGTCGCGATAATTGCGTTGTAAACGTCACCGCGATACGCGAACGCTATCGCGATATAATCATCGGCGCGGTAATAAGCACCGCGGTGATACTATCGGCGCTAATTAGCCCAGCTAATTCCGATTCGGTGGAAAATTATTTCTCGCGCGCGCGTTTCGCAAGAATGCTGACTGCCGCGACCGAACTCTTTTCGTTTTCTCTACAAAGCTCACTGCACACCTCGAGAACGCGACTTTCCGCGGAGTGCTAATTTTGTACAATGTTTTCCTCTCGCCCCGTGGTAAATTAATTAATTACACGGTCAAGAGGGGCCACTGAAGTGACGTAAGAGCCCTTAGCGCGAAAATCAAAGGGCGACGACGGGAGGCAGCGAGCGATAATCCCCCGTACTTTTCAAGTTTTTCTCCTTTCTTCTCGCCGTCGAGATTCTCTCTTAATGGCGCGCAGACTCTTGTAAACACGCGGCACTTTGCGCCGCGGCATTTCCTCGGGCGAAAGGGCTCTTTGAATAGCTCGGCGAGCATGCAGGAGGGACTCTCGTCGGTTATGCCCTCCTCTTGTCTCTCGTCTCACGTGTGCGTGACAAAAGCCTTCTATTTTACCCTCCGCCCGCTTATTCCGTCGTTTAGCCTAATTTCCTCGGCGAGCACAATGCCTAATCAACGAAGCAATTACAAAGAACGCGAAACTAAACGCCGCCCTTTTTTTTTCGCACTTATCGGTGATTTTATAAAAATTATTTTAATATCCGGAGGCCGTTTTTTACTTCGCGGTGGCAAATCTTCGACTCTCGACTTGAGATTTCTTTGAAAGAAAAATTTATTTATATTCAAAGTTCGTTGAAGTCTCACGTGTGCGCGACAAAAGCCTTCTATTTTACTTTCCGCTCGATTTTTCGTCGTTTAGCCTAATTTCCTCGGCGAGCACAATGCCTAATCAACGAAGCAATTACAAAGAACGCGAAACTAAACGCCGCCCTTTCTTTTTCGCACTTATCAGTGATTTTATAAAAATTATTTTGACGTCCAGAGGCCGTTTTTATTTCGCGGTGGCAAGTCTTCGAAAGTGTCTGATACTCTCGACTTGAGATCTCTTTGAAAGAAAAATTTATTCTTTATATTCAAAGTTCGTTGAATATTGAAACGAATATTTCTTCCTGAGAGGCTTTCTTTTATTCTTCCGAAATCCTTTGACATTTATGTTTGCCGTGCTTTTAAAAGAAAGAATTCACTTTATTTGCATTCGAGAGTTGCCTTTTTTTTTTTTTTAATTATTATTAATTTATTTTATTTTATTTTTTATTTATTGTTTGTCAGCGAATCTCTGTTTTACTTTGCCGTTTCGACATTTGACGACAATCTGAGCTATCTCTGCTCGCCGAGAATAAAACCCCGCGGCATTTATTAAAGAGCCATTCGACGGCAAATTAAACCCGGAAATCGAGACGATTCTCACCCGGTTATTCTCGGCAAGACTTTTTATCGAGCGAAAATGTGAACAGGCAAATATTACTTTCGCAATCGTCGGAGAAACTTTCCAAGTTTTAACCCCAAGTCGTATGCATATAGGAAGGAGAAAATTTATAACTATATTTTATCTTTAATATACGCGAAGAAGTCATCTATTCTCGACGCTGATTTATTACGACGTATTTATATAATTTATACCGAAACACGCCGGCGTGTCAATGACTGCTTGTTTCTCGCTTAGCGCGTTGTCCATCATTTACCGTAACATTCCCCGATCAATTCGGAGCCGATATTACGCCGCGGAGTAAAATAAGAAAGCTATTTTGAACACAACATTTTTTTTCTTCTTTTTTTTTTTTCTTTAAAAAAATCCCTGTCCGATAAAAATCGCCCGCGGCGGTCGAGTACCGAGAAAGGTTTCGCGGTCGATCTGAAGCGTCCGGCGAATCCGGCGGGTATGCCGGACGAGAAAAAACAGAAACGACGGAAAAGAAACCGAGGAGCGAGGGGAGGGAAAAAAAGAAAAGAAGAAAAAAAAACAGAAGGAAAAGACGAGAGCAAGGGACGAAGCGTTACGTAATGCCGAGCCGCGAGATAGATATAACGAGTTAATTACACGACTACGATCCCTCGCGGGATCAATGCACCGGGCAGAAAGAGAGGAGATAACCAGCCGCGAACGACGAGGAAAGAAAACGCCTAAGAGCGTAACATCGATCCGCGTACACAAAGGACTAGAGAATCGATCGGCCAGCTTTCTCGTAGGAATAGAATATTTTCATTTGCCGGAAACGCGAACACGCAACGTTTCCAAAGCGACGAATAACACTTAAATGAAATATCCTTATCTGTCAAGCGGTCGAAGTGTTTTTCAAACATTTTTATCTCGCAGTTTGAAATAATATCGTTTTCACAATCGAGTCCTCGTTCTAAATAAAGAATGAAAAATTGAAATTAAAGAGAAACACATCTGGAATCCAGAATATTTCGTTCACTTGCATCGAGTGGTCGCGATTAGAAAGATATTAAACAAAAAGAGAGATATTAAATAAAATTTTGCGAATATATATATTTTTTTTTTAATATTCTGCTTTAAGTTATTTATTATTTATTGCATTTTTTGGACGACGTCTTTTAATATCTCGCGACAGTTTTCGAAGGAGAGACCGACTGTAACGTCGAGACGTAACGTGAATTCGATAACACGTGCAGCAATTACGAATCGTGAAACGGCGCTGAACTTTACTTTGCAAGCGGCGATACGAGTAGAAAGTCTCTCTTCGTGCCGCGTAATCGCGATCGATTTCCTCGTATAAAGTAACTCCCCGGGCGTTCTGGGAGGCGGCGAATCAAAACTTTCCTTACGTAATGCGAACGATGTTAGCGTAACGGAGATTTCGGTTGGAGATCTCGGTGATTCTGCCCGGCGCCTGTTTCAGCGCGCATTCCGTTTATTGATCCCGGCAGATGCAAAAAGAAAAAAAATAAGAGAAAAACAAAAGCAGAATAACGAAACGATATTACTTAACGAAGATATCAATAATGCACCGTGTCGATTTTTCACACGTACAGTTTCTCTAAATGCTACGCGCAAGCTTGAATAGAGAATAACGAAAAATATAACATTCCCACCTACCACTATTTTCGATAACATCGCTATTAATAATTAAGTAATAACGCCAGTTAAGAATAGAAAACGCGACGGCGCCGTCCGTCGGTTTGCATTAAACAAGAGCGCGTTTTTAAGACGGGATTTAATTATAAAGCGACAATAAATAATCTCGGCGTGTCTGTCGAACGCAAGGCAACTCTGGAGAGTGGTAAGGATTAATTATCGTCGACCAGGCAATAATCATGCGTGCAAGACCAGTGCAAAAGCTGCTGTTACGGCAGCAGCTGCGGTTGCAGCGAGCCTATCGTTTAGAAATGATTCATCGGTGAACGAGATATTTTTTTTTTTTTTGTTAATTGATATCCAATGGGCCGTTGAAACTTCAACATGTTAAAACTTGAAAATGAGCTTTGAAACACGTTTTTAGGGAGGAAGAGGAAAAAATCGGTTATTTCGATACTCTTTTTTTATTTTTTTTTTTACTAAAAATCTCGCTGAATACTATATTTCGCGTGTAATAGTTTTATATCGAGCAATCAGCTTCGAAACGTAACGTAAAATGATTCAGAATTATAACAAAAAAAAAATAGTAATTTTCTTTTTTTTTTTCCTTTTTTTTTTTAAATTAAAAAGAACAGGAAAAAGTATAAGAAATTATACCATGTCAAATTTAAACAATAAACAGTCAGTTATATTTTTAGAATAAAAAGTGGATAATCGGAAATTGGAAAATTCAACAAGCATCTGGCTACGTCCACAATTTCTAACTTGTTTCATAAATTCTTTATAAAGACGTCACGACTCGTCGCTAACAAAATTAATGAAAATAACAGTCAGATGTGCTCTGTTTAAACGCTTTTACTCCAAGAGCTCGCTTACGCGATAATATTGCAGCTACTTTTCACAACAATCTCCCGGCTGAAACAATCATTTTTTCATCGGAGCGGCTACCGAGCATACGACGATGATACGGAACGTGAATAACGGGAATTCGAAGGTGAATGCTCGAGCAAATTGCGAATTACGATACGGGACTGGCCTAACGCGTGTGTGTGCGCGTTCATACGTGACACCCACACACGTATGCGAATCGATGCACACATCTGCACCTCTACGTGTGCGTTTCGCGTAGACGTCTGCACGAGACACACGCTGGTGGGTAACCGAGTAACCAGTAATTTACTTTGTACGAGACCAGAGTGTCGAATGCACTCGAGTGCTTCGCGGGAAGAAGAGTCGCGAGCTCGAGACGCGAAATTTCGATACTTCTCTCGCCTGAATACTTCTGGCATCGACACAACTGACATTCGGCGTGACCCAAGCGGCGATATTCCGCGGAATATAAAACGCGGGACATCCTGAGAGTCGAGGGCAGCTTCTCTCGCTCTCGTCGATTATTTTTCTTCTAACTTTGCTCGCTCAAATAAATTAGCCGCTTTACGCGACGCAAGCTCGAGAGCGACTTACGCCCGCCGCGCGTCTTATCAAGCAATATTATGTAATACAATAATCGTGTGTGCCTCCGCGAGATACACGCGCGTATCTTCGCGTGTGTACGCTATATTATATCGTAACGCGCCGGTGAAAGCGTCGAAATCGCGCGCAGAAATAAAATCGCAACGGCGCACCGCCGAGTTTGCGGCATGCGATAAAATCGATAATCCCGACGTCCGTGCAACTCGTCGTCCGGCTGCGTTAAAACGCGCGCGCGGACGTATTCTCTAATTCCGCGTTTAATCCGGATTATTTCGACGCGGTTCTCTCTTTTTTTTTTTTTTTTATCATTCCCCGTTACTTACTGCGATCCGATTTGCGAGATAAACGCGCGAGAATAAAGTATTATTTTATATAGCCCGCGATATAAATAAAAAAGAAAAAGAAAAAAGACGTGTAGTCTCTCACGCTCCGCGGGACTGATAACATCGAGCGAGCGCGGAAGATGCTAATGAAATTACACAGCTGATTAATGCAGCTGTACTGCGATCTGCCCGACTTCGAGATTCGCTCGCGGACGTTTCCGTAAATATAATTTCGGCAGGAACGACGAGGGCTGCCGTTGCATTTATCCGTTAATAATTTTTGCAGACTCGAGTCGCGTAAATGGACGAAGGACCTCGGACGCTGCATTTATGCGCGAAAGGTATCTCCGTCGCGTTAATTCGAGCTCGATCCTATTTGCATTGGTAATACAAACGTATAAGCTGATATTCTACGGCGCGCATTTAACTCCGAGTGTATTCACTCCGATTCTCATCTCGCGTGTTTACATTAACGTGATTCCTGTATTAAAACTCGAAATTATACAGCTGCGTCCCGGCGTTTACGCCGGAAAAGCAGAACTTCGGCATTCCGCGTATCTGCGTTTTTCGGCGCGTTGCGCTCTCGCCGTTGAACGCGGCATTGAATTCGTCCCGTCGGCGAAAAAAGCGACGTTGATTTTTTTAAAAGTCGCGTAAATACCGGCCGCTTAAACTTTCGCCGCTAACTTCCAATAGCGGGTCGAAAGGAAACTTTCTCAAAGGTAATTAATGCTCGTTGCGTAATACGAATATGACGTTTTTCGTGGAATTTTATGTTAAATTTGGCCACCGAAAGTCCTCTTCGATTCATTAGAAGAATAGAAATCGTCTTAAAAGCCCGTGATTGCGCGTGAATCTAACTGAGAAAAATTAAATTAGCGCTTGAACTTTTTCCTGCCGAGATGTGAATGGCCCGGCGGCCAAGTCGTATTTTAAGATTGAACCTCTCGGTGAAATAAAAACTCTTAGGACATTTTTAAATTATTTATTATTTAATTAATGACTATTTTAATGACTATAAAAGATTATTTTAAAACGAATTCGTCGTAGAGACGGAAATAAAATTATAGAAATTATTTTAACAACGTTCATGTATTTTTATAATACGAATATAAATATTCAGCAAGATTTTTTTTTCTCTCTCTTTGATTAAAAGAGGCGCGTGGATTGGGAATACGTTTAGAATATTATATTTTATTCTAATATCGAATATTCGATTAGCGAAATCTGGCTGATTTCATATAAAATATGCGAAATAACGACGGACAGTTTTGCAATGACGGTAAAAAAATTCTTTTTCCGCAAGCTTTGGCTTTTGTGAATTCTCCCGATGTGAAATTCGCTTGGAATTAGATGAAGCTTTCTTTGACCTTATGAAACTCGATATAGCCTCCGAAATTTTTGCATTCTCCATTTTGATGCAAACGAAATTAACCAGTGCCCTCATAAAATTTCGACGGGGATTTGCAGCCGCTTGTTTGTTGCTGCAGCATGCACGCATAATTCAAGAACGTCCATCATAAATGAACTTCTTTGTACAACAACGTTATCGTTGTCTTTGAAACTCTCGTGATTAATGATTTTCGCGGAAGCCACTTACCGTAGCTGATATAAACCGTTTAATTACTCGCCGATGATTAAACGATCAATTTAACATAATTAGGAGATTAAGAAATGAACGGGTGTGCGTGATGCCTTTCGTAATAATCTCAACGGCGGTGAACTTGACGCTATTTACAATTCGTTTCTCATGTACGATCTATCATAAAAGCAAAGCATTGATTGCGTGCGACCGGAATTCTAACCACGATCTCGGTTCATTACGGCTTAATTATCTATTTTTATTAAAGAATCGTTAAATATTTTTCTACATTTTTTTTTAAATTGTAATTGTAATAATTTGATAACTCGCGATTAAAATTTATATAAGTATTAATTTAAAATGAATTAAACGTGGAAAATTAAGTGAATAATAATAAACTAAGCAGTCTTTATTAAATTTTGCAAATAGTTTAAAATTAATATTTTATTTAATAAGATGTAGAAGAGAATCTCGGTTTATTTCAGCTCATATTTTTCGCGTACAAGCGCACCGCGTTTTTAATGAGGCAAGTAGTCTTCGTCGTCTTGCGGAAATAATTATGAAATCTGGGATTGTACATCCGATACGGTACGCATAATAATTACAGAGATCGAAATTACTGCAGCGGGAAAAGCAGGACTGAGATAACGCGTCAACAGGCACCAGCCTGATGTAAAACATGGTTATTCGCAATTATCTGTCTACAAGACAAGAAATTAGATAATATATGACCTGGTTTAAGTTACAATTTATTTACGATTAGATAGATTAACGCGCGAACAATTTATTACTTAAAAAAAGATGTTTTTTCCCCCCTTTTTTTTTTTATTTTTATTTTTTTAAACGTTAGACTCGGAAAGATAATTACGCAACGAGTTATAATTTCTCTCTGCGTTCTCGTTTCCTTTTCAAACGATAGCGAGCATGTTAACACATCGGCTGTCACGTCGTACACGTATGAACGATACCTTATTTCTTTAAAAGTCACGGTTCCCGCGAACAAGAAATTACATCCGCGATTTAATTTGCATACCCCGCCATTCGTACGCAAATTAAAACAAAGTTTTAAACTTCCAATCACGTCGAGACGCCTAAGCAGCTTCCAATCAGTCGTCGAACGATCAAAATTGTGAGAAAGAAAAAAATTACAATTACAAAATCGTCAAAGTTAAACCGCTAGAGACAAGCGAATAATACGAGGATTTTCTATACCGAGAACGTTCTCGGTCTCGGCAACGAAAGCGCCGTTTCCTAGAGATATATTCAAGCGCATTAGTGACATAATTTTCCCCGGTGTATTTCTGTAACATGCCGGAGAGAGAAACGCGACGGATGCAAGGGAGAGCCGCGGCGGATGGAGAAGAAGAGAGAGGAGAAAGAGACCTCCGAGTGAGAGTCTGGTGACTGCCGGACCCTCTCGCTTATAAAGCGGCTTTATCGGCGTCGCGTTTCCGCGTTCGGTTGCACAACACCTGTGCCCGATGCTCCGTAATTCTCTCCCACGCTAATCGCGTAAAATCCGTAAGGCGTCTTCCTGATCAATATCGCCTCCCTCCTCCTCCTCCCCCCTCGTCCCCACCCGCTCGGTCTCTTAATCTTACGCTCAGGTACGCCCGGGGAATCGCCGGACTTCCTAGTTATAAAATTATTATTACGCCTACGCGGAGCCATTCTATTTTTGCATGTTCCGCGGGCGTTTTTACGTTCGCGAGTAACGCGCTGGACGTAACATGATTATTGTATTTCTGCATTACTTTGCGTTGAAAATTTTATATAACCGTGCCGTTAAAAAACAAAACCCCTTCTCTATATTTTTTTTTTTTGTACGCGATGTGAAGCATCATACATTTTAGAGCGGCCGGTGAGTGTTTGATTTTTTTAATACATAGGTCTTGCTTTCAATTTTTCGCGAAATTTTTAATTCAAATTTTCCTTCGGAGAGTAAGGGAGTTTCTGAACGCGTGTAACGGTCCATTAAAGCGCGTCGTTACGGTATAGTTTTTGAGCAAAGAGAGCCGAAGGCTTTCGGCTTTCTTAAGCTCGACGTAGCCTCATTTGTATCGAGATACGCCGCGCGTGAAATTCTGTGCATAGACCACCCGGGAAATGGTTCCGTGCCCGCAGACCGGCTGCAGGCATTCCCGAAGCGGCCGTATATCTTTGGAATTGCATAACGACCGGCGGATAGGCATTGAACGAAGAGAGAAGCACCGCGGCGAGACAGAAAGAGAAGAACGGACGTGTCAGGCTTCTCTCGCGCGAACTAAGATCGTAGAAAGTGCATTGGGAAAGCGAACCGGGCGCGAACAGCATAAACGCGACCGTAAATTATTCGTTTCGGGCGCGGGAAGGCGTATATACGTATACGAACACGAGTACCGATATCGCGGCGCTTTGTGCGTTCCCACAAGACACGGAGATTACGGGCTCCTCGTCCTTTAACGACTCCTTATCGAGTGGCGAGCTTATCGATCCGCGGGGATTCGAAAGCCGAGTCTCGTAACGCCGCGACTACGGGGCGACTTCACCGTAAGATCCCTTACACAGGGATCCACGACAACGTTTCCGTAACAAGGGACTACGGTTTGCGGTTCAACCTTGTTAGATAGCTGCGGCGGAATTACACGGTTCAAAGTCACGTCGAAATACTTTATACATCGGGCGGATGCGGTTCCGACCGCAATATTTGGGGATAATTAAAAATTAAAATATAATTAAATATTATAATTAATAATTACGTCGTTATATGTATTATTTCGAGACGTTTAGCTTCGTTCTTGAACATGTTCTACTGCGAAAGCAATAAAGATAGGCGAGTTTAGCGACCTGCTTCAGTGTAAGTAACACTCTGACATAATCGCACGTAATTAGACGCATTTTGGTCGCCATGTAATAAGCGATATTTTGATTAGGTGGCGTACGGCAAGTCGTATTCAAATGCTTCGAGTCACGATCGTTGAATCCGACAACCGGCTGCCGGCTAATTACGAGACCCCGAACACAGGCGGTATCCCGCGTGCTAATCCCGGCGCGTAACGGTACACGCGCTAGTCGCGCCAGCGAGTATTTCCGGCATATTGCGCGATCGTTAATATTATCTCACGCGTAATAGCATTTATTACGCGATACGAGAACCCGGCCTTTATTGCGCGCCACGACGAAAGGTCCCGCGGGTAACAATAAAAATTGAGATTCAAGTTCACGGAGATGACTCGCGCGGCCGCGATAACATCGGCGAGTGAGCCCCTCAGCGCGATGCGCGAGATGTTCCGGGTGGAATGCATGAATTCCGTAAAAAACAAAAGCCTACGCGCGCCTCGCGGTATTTGAATCAAACGATCGCTAAACCATGCATCGCGCGGTTAACTCAATTCTACGAAAGTTCGCATACAGCGTTCAGTAATTTTTTTTTTCTTTTCCCTTTTTTTTTTCTTTTTTTTTCTACATGGTACCGATAACTTTCGGAAGCAATAACGTTTTTTGAATGCAAAGCTCGCGAGTTTGGGAAAGAATTCCCGTCCAAGCAGGTCGAGTTTGTCTTTAATTTATTTTTTCCCGAGGCTCCGTTCACGTTCGGCGTAATTCGCGCCTCTGTCCTAGGTGAGAGCTATTGTCTTACGGGAGTAGAGCCTCGCCCTGGCACAGTGCGCGATCGGGATGCCATCACGCATCGACACTAGAAGCACACTCGCACACTGCACTTCGACACGACGGCGCGGACGGACGCGCGAGACGCGCACCGGAATACGAAATGCTATGACCTAGGCGTAGATGTATGCGGCGCGTAACGCTTCCTTGTAAACAAGGGGCGCCGTGAAACTGCAGCCTAGGTCGAGGCCGTGCTAGCCGCGAACCGTAGCTAAGACGAAGAACCACGTCCTACATCGCGCTCGTCTACGTACCGCGCGAGAGGCGCGGACGGCGACGCTTAGTATTCTCGGAGCTCGCACGTTCTGCGAATAACGATTTTCGAGGGACATGATAACGCATCCTCTGGGAAACGTTGTTACGAGACGGTGCAGAGAATCGCGAATGAAAAGTGCGTCGGGTGACTTTCGGGGAAGGAAAAATGTGGAGGGTAAATAGATCCGGCTGGAGCAAATCTAAAACTGCTTATCGAAGAATTCGATCGACCTTACGCGGATTTTAATCACGCCGCAGCGTGAATCTCGTGACGTTATATTAATAATTGTTACGAGACGGTGCAGAGAATCGCTAATAAAAAATACGTCGGGTGACTTTCGAGAAAGGAAAATGTAGAAAATAAATCGGATCGGGTGGAGCGAATCTAAAACTGCCTATCGAAGAATTCGATCGACTGTACGCGGATTTTAATCACGCCAGAGCGTGAATCGCGCGACGTTATATTAATAATTGTTACGAGAAGGTGCAGAGAATCGCTAATAAAAAATACGTCGGGTGACTTTCGGGAAAAGAAAATATAGAAAGTAAATCGAATCGGGTGGGGCGAATCAAAAATTGTCTATCGAAGAATTCGATCGACCTTACGCGGATTTTAATCACGCCAGAGCGTGAATCTCGCGACGTTGTATTAATAATTGTTACGAGACGGTGCAGAGAATCGCTAATAAAAAATACGTCGGGTGACTTTCGGGAAAAGAAAATATAAAAAATAAATCGAATCGGGTGGGGCGAATCAAAAATTGTCTATCGAAGAATTCGATCGACTGTACGCGGATTTTAATCACGCCGCAGCGTGAATCTCGTGACGTTATATTAATAATTGTTACGAGAAGGTGCAGAGAATCGCTAATAAAAAATACGTCGGGTGACTTTCGGGAAAGAAAAATGTAGAAACTAAATCAAATCGAGTGGGGCGAATCTAAAATTGCTTATCAAAGAATTCGATCGATCGTACGCAGATTTTAATCACGCCGGAGCGTGAATTATCTCGCGACTTTGTATTAATAATTGTTGCCGTTTCCTAATGCCTCCTAGGCCTTCTTTTTCCTATTATCAGATTCGTCGATTGTATAATACAACGCTCGTGAAAATATATGCTTTATTCTTATGGCGTGCGCTCTGATAATCGAAGCACGATAATCGTGCGACATTTGTACGGCACTTCTGGCTACGAGGAACACGCACTCTACTGCGCGAAAGAATGGCACGAGAAAATTCTATTGTAACGAAGGAATTTAACGTGGAAGGGGCTTTAACGAGTCGCCGATATGCAAATCTGCTCTCTGTACGATTGACGCGCGATTTGATTAAAGTATGAAATTAATTTGAAACAACCATATTTAAAAGATTGCCTAGCAATTGCATTTCTCGATTCGAAATCAATTTGTTATGTAGCCGGTGACGTTCGTTGACGAGTAAAGATTTCGAAAATAATAACCGATAATTGTGTAATTCTAATAAAATCGTGCTACGCGACGGGATTATTAAAATCGAGTTACCAGTACGTCAATTAAGATAAATTGTTCGAAGAATTATAATCAAGTTTTTAATTGATATGTATTGGATTCTTGATCATTTTTATTTAAATCGAAACCGCAGCGATTTTATATATTACTAGATGAAATCATTTGTGCGCTACGCGCGCGCTGTGTTTCAAGAGATCCCCAGTTACAAATTATAAAAATAAAAATAAAAACCATGCGACTCACCGAACTGCATGAGCGTCAGCGGAGTTGTAGAATTCAGGCGGTGGCTGTAACATAAAGAAAAATATTAATGTAGACATGCGACACATTATTAATAAAATTGATAAAAAAAAAAAAAAAAGTAAATTTTTTTCTTTTTAAATAAGAATTTTATTTTAAAAAATTATCCTTACCTAAGAGTTGCTCCGCCGATGCCTGATGCCTCCTGGTGGGCCTGCTCATCCTCTCAGATGGGACGTGACGAGCCATCCTTCCGCGCACTAGAAACTCGCGACCGCGACCGGGTGAAGTTACAATCGCGAGCACTAAGTATTTAACACTGATTCGCACACGATAAGGTGCTCTCGTTTATCAAATTTGCGTAACAAATCATACGCCCGATTACTTAACGAATTCGCGAAAACGCCCAACGAACCGGCTGGGGTTTGTATTTATACATTTTCGACGTACGAGACCTTTCTTCTTCGGATTTTTATCTAAGCAGAACTCTCGTTTCGCTCAGATAAAAATTCAAAGAAGTGCTGAGCTGTAATAATATCAACGTAAATTTGGTACAAATGTACGCAATTTACATCGATATATGAAATTTAAATTAAGACATGATATATAAATTAATCAAATTTTTTTTTTTAATTTACCTAAGTATATTGTTTTAAGTTTTTTATTATTTTAGAACACCGGCGCGATGTTTTAATATTTTATTTTATTAAACATTATTTTATATAATATGCTAATTGTGCCGCGGGTAATATAGAAATTTTTTCCCACCCGAAATGCTAATAATTAAAATATAAAAAGGGAAAGCATGCGACCTACGGTTCTGCAACGGCGGAGTTGTTGGTAAAGATGATCTGTAACAAATAAATAAATAAAAATTAAATTGTAGAGATCTCAATAATTATTTAGAAAAAGAAAAAAAAGATTACACGCGTCTCTAATTTTTTAATTAATTTAAATACTACAGAATTAAGTTTGAAAAACGGCAACGATAAAAAAGAACAAAATTGATCCTTACCAGTAAGTTGCTCCGCCGATGCAGGATGCCTTTCCTAGGCCTCCTCCTCCTCTCAGTACTGGCCACTTCATCGAGAACGTCAGTCTGGTGCTACTTAAGCGATAGTGTCCCTCTAGATTTTTATCTGAAACAAACATGTTACATTTTATTAGAAAAATTAACGAAAATTAAATGTGCTGCGTTACAAGTACAATATAATTACAACTATTCTATGTGAATTATTCACTTCGCAGATGCCCGACACGTACAAGTTATCAATCGCGGAGCTCAGTTCGCGTCAGTTAATATTGTATAATAATATAATACAACGCACGACCGACACATACGTTTCCTACATACGTTTCAAGAGATCACGGCGCGAAATGTGTACGCCGGGCGCGCGACCGACTTCTACTCTCGGTCACTACATACGCAGCCTTAAAAATACGTACAAGTTATCAATCGCGAAGCTCAGTTCGCATTAGCTAATATTGTATAATAATATAATACTACGCACGACCGGCACATACCTACATACATACGTTTCACGAGATCACCGCGCGAGATGTGTACGCCGGGCGCGACCGACCTCTACTCTCGGTCACTACATACACAGCCATAAAAATACGTACACGTTATCAATCGCGAAGCTCAGTTCGCATTAGCTAATATTGTATAATAATATAATACTACGCACGACCGGCACATACGTTTCCTACATACGTTTCAAGAGATCACGGCGCGAGTATGTACGCCGGTCGTGACCGACCTCTACTCTTGGTCACTACATACGCAGCCATAAAAATACATGAACAAAGCTTTCCAGATCTTACATTCCTACACCGCGAACGAACATCTCCCGAATCTATCTCTGACATATAAAAGAACGACGCCCGAATACTTAGCGAAACTCCCGAAGCGACCGACGCACCACGTGCTTGTTCGATACTCGTCGTAGTTTCGGCATGCGAGGCGCTTTTCTCCTTCGGATTTTTATCTAACTCGAATTCTGAATGTCTAGAATATGTCGCGATAACTCGTCGATAAATCGGGCCGCTAATTACGCGTAATTCTTGCGATATCTACTTACGGATCGTCTCTTGCGTACGTGCGTGATGGTCGACCGCTGAAGGATAGAGAGAGAGGGGGAGAATTTAGCTCGCACGCGGCACGTACGCTCGCGCCCACTCCCACCCTTCCCTCCCCCCGGTCACGTAACCGTCTCCCTCTGTCTCTTTCCCTCGCCTTTACAGAATTTAAAGCGTTGTAAAAAATATATTTCGAATATTAATTGCAAGCTGAATCGACACCGAAGCTCAAGATCTCCTTCTCGACAACTGACTCGACAATTTTACTCTCGTTTAGCACGAAGCGAGCCAACGAAATAATCAATTTATAGGATAATAGAGTCACGATTTAAATCCACACGAAGTATTCTTTTTTTTTACTAAGTAGCAAATACTTACTGAAAAGCAATTAACGGTTTCTTAATTGATTTATTCGATGATTTGCATATTATTTCGCTTCTCTTTCACTTCGAAAATAAAATAACTTGCATTTAAACCAGCGATGTACGGTAATGAAAAATATATTTATCGCGTTAAAAAAGCAGGTCACTTATCTGTAAATATATTACGATGACGATGCAATTTTTATTCCCTCGACTCGATTCGTATTTTCTATCTCGTCTAAATTTTATTTTATTTTTTCCTTCTTTTTTTACTTTATATTTAAATATAAATTACGCGAAATTTGTGCTGTAGTAAACACTCATTCGCTCGATCTCCCAAATCACGGGGAATACATTAATTACGCGGGCCGGCAATTACTGAATGTTTCGCGGGGAATAATCATCATATTTCGAAGAGCAATGCGACGGAGCGGCTGGCTGTGCCGCTGGCTATCTACTTGGATCTCGCCGCGCGAATTGCAACAAAGCGAACGCGCAAACATGAGAGATATTACGTTGCCGCCAAGCATTTCCGTGCCGACGCTGAAATATTTAATTGAATCGCGACCACTAATTAATGGTAAAAAAAAAAAAAGAAAATTTTCTTTAGAAGGAAACTAAAAGTTTTTCTACAGCTTTAATAGCTACTCGAAGAGTAACTGTTCAAAGAATCACAATCCCGAAAATGTTTCGATAAAAATAAAAATGTTTCGCTCTCGTAGTGCATTTCTTTTTTTATTTGGGGATATTTGAAAAGACCTTTGATACGCTAATCTTTGGGAATTCGCTGTTAAATAATTGCGACAATTACACGTCGTTTTTTTCACGTTAAATATTTTCATAAACTTCCCACTCTGTTTCGCGGAGGCGAGCAGGAAATTACTCGCAACATTGTTCTCGTAATGCGTTCGGCGAATACTTTTTGCGCGTTTCCCTTTTCTCTTTCTTTTTCTTTTTTTTTCTTTTCCCCCCTCTTTACTTTTTTTCTTTGATATCTCGGGAAAGCCTCGCGCGGGATCCCATCCTGCTTTCTTCCGGAGTGTCTACTGTCGTGTCGAACACGCGCCAGTGCTCACCGACAATAGGCCGCAGCATCGGCTGTTTCGCAAGTACACGTAGATTCGCACTCGCGATAACAAGGAGAGTTGCTTCGCATTTCCGCGACGAGGATTTGACACGCGGCGTCGCTTGAATTCCTGACTAACAGCCGCATTTAGTTTAACATTGGGATTAAGTTAATTACGCCGATTAGATAAATCGTTTAACGTCTCATCGAAGTAGCTTGCGTTACGATAAATAAATTTAAAGTCGAATGATAATTTTTATATCGAGAGTGCGATACAGTTTCTTGCTTTTGATCGAATTTCGTTCCTTCATATTAACGCTATAATTTTGTCAACTATAACACAGCTGCATTTAGTTGAATATTAGGATTAAGTTAATTACGCCGATTAGATAAATTATTTAACGTCTCATCGAAGTAGCTTGCGTTACGATAAATAAATTTAAAGTCGAATGATAATTTTTACATCGAGAGTGCGATACCGTTTCACGCTCTTTCTCGCTTTCGATCGAATTTCCTTTCTTCATATTAACGCTATAATTTTTCCAACTATAACACAGCTGCATTTAATTGAATATTAGGATTAAGTTAATTACGTTGATTAGATAAATCATTTAACGTCTCATCGAAGTAACTTGCGTCACGATAAATAAATTTAGAGTCGAATAATAATTTTTACATCGAGAATGCGATACCGTTTCACGCTCTTTCTCGCTTTCGATCGAATTTCCTTCCTTCATATTAACGCTATAATTTTTCCAACTATAACACAGCCGCAATTGTGCCCGCCAGGTGTTATTTTTCTTCCAACGTAACCGCGAACGTAATTGGAAAAAATCGCAATATCTCTTTCCAAATAAACAGTCGGCCAAAATTTAATTATCTTTAATCCGAGCCAAATAAACAGGCTAATAAACACCGTTAAAACGAACTGTACATTGGTTACGATGTTGTCGAGTACGATAATATCGTTAGCGTCGCATCGTGCCGTTTATTCGAACGTGCTGGCGCTTTCGGTGCATTTACCACCCGGCTGATTTCGGAACAAAGGCGAGAGCGGCCCCACATGGATGTAGCGTAATCGATTTATTAGCGAACTGATGGATTACAGAGTCATGGAGACCCCCGCAACGTCGAAAGAGGCCGTGGTCGACGTTATCGCGGGCCTAAATTATACAAATAGCAACAACGCCGATCATATTAAACGCTAATCACCGTCGCGGACCCTGCGATCTGCGGCCGTAATTCACAGCCAACGATATTTTTTTTTTATCAGGAGGGAAAACAGGTGCGAGCTTATCGCACGTGTAAGATAAATAGAATACGATTTTTACGCCTTATCTGTCGCGTCGCGCAAGAAAAGTGGTGGTTCCGCGAGAGTAAGCGCGACGCAAGAAAACAGCATTTAGATTTATTCGCGCGTGACCGTTTAACATACGTCTCTAATGAGCGCCGTTGATTCTTTCGAACTGAGCGCCGAAGAGAGCTTCGGCTTAACTGTTTACTGATTACCAGTGTATGTAATTACGGCGCGCCCATAAACTTCCGCTTTTGCAGTCTCGAAATTGCAGATCAAGCCGGGAATATCATTTCGCGTGCGCGTGTTTAACGCGTTTCTTTATTTTACGTTAATTAATTTTTGCGGATATAAATTAAGGCGTTTGTTTCGATGCACAGATTCTCTTTCTCGTTTTGTTTTTTTTTTTTTTTTTCTTTTCTACTTTATTTCGTCGATATCAAACGCCGTGTGCTTTATGCTTGTTTTTTAAACGATCGTAATTACGGGCTTTAATGAGACGAGGATATAGAGTGACACGGTGTGATTATTTATGAGATTCGCGAGAGTAGAATTACACTGTTTCCAAAATAAACTGCTGGTATCGTAATTAACACTCGAGGTATCTCGATGCCGCGCGGAGCCAATATCTGATATCCGATCGCGCATCATTATCCGATCGTTAAGCGTGATTCCTTCGGTTAAAAAAAATATCTGACGTTACAAATTTCGTAATTTATTTATTAACTTGACAACGCTTTTATGACGCGATCCGAATCGCTTTACGGCTGATTAGATTTTTTCCCGCTTTGCTATTCTTGTTCGGCTGAGTTTCTATTTGCATAATTCATGTCGTCTCTCATTTAACGAATTAAATTGACGTACGCGGGAGAAAGAAATATTTTCTTGCATCGGCGATTTAAAATTCATTTTTTATATTACGTTAATAGAAATCTGGATGGTCCTCGCGATGGAACAACCGCGCGATGTTTAAAAAATGTAATCGGAAAACTAGATTCTATTTAATTTCTCCTAATTTATCTCTTCGGTGCATACGATGTTTAACTTTAACGTCGTTAAAATTAACTTTTGAAAGAGTGGGGGGACAAGGTGGCGCAAAATTTAACCCGCGAATTGTATTCGAAACACCTTATTAATCATTCGCGTATCGCTAAATTTAATAACGCCCAAACTAACGTCAAGTTTCCACAATTAACTTCTTAACGAACGCGTATATATTATGCAGACGTCAAAACTGCAGGCGATAAACAATTAACTTCTATTGTTATTTTACGTCCGCTGTGCCGACTTATTATAGAAAGAGGGCCCAGGTCGGTCTCGCCGGCCGTCGCGTCGTAATTGCATCGCGACTTAAAGCCCGCCGGCAATTTCGCGGGACCAATTGGCGCAGTTAGACTCGAAGACGGTCGATTCCGCGAAGCGATCTCGACAGTTCCAGCAGCTCGCCGGGTCGTTGTCGCTCGCAAAGGTAAAGGCGCAAGGAATAACGCCACGCGACGAGCTCCGGATAACGGGGTTGCTCTCGATTGTCCCCGCGAGCTCGCGAAGACGCGGCTGGCGAACGCGAGGCCTGAACGCTGGTACCGTTTTGTCTCCGACGACGGTTTCTGCGGCCGTCATAAAGTCCAGGCATTCGCGCGCGAATGTTCCTCGGATCGGCGAGGATTCTTTATCTCCCTCTTTCTCTTTTTCTACTTCGGCTCGGGCGTCCGTTTTTCTTTTCTTACAACGCCCGCGGATTTTCTCCTTTTCATCGCGTAACGACGTCTTTTACAACAAGAGGGTTTCGCGAGAGACGCCAACGGTACACACGTCGCAAGCTACGCTTCTATGCGCGGGGGCCCCTCCCTTCTCCTCCTTTACCTGCCGGCGGCCTCGTTTCGCCTATCTTTTTCCTGCTCCTTTTTCATTTTTTTTTTTGTCTTTTTTTTTTTCCTGCCCCATCTCCGCCTCCTTTCGTTCGCCGTCTCTTCTCCTCCTGTTCCTGTTCTGCCCCCGTCTAGTTGGGTGCCACTGCCGTACGCCCCGCTTACTTCTTCTTCTTCTTCTGCTCCTTTTCCGTAACGGTGACGCCGGCTTCCCGTTACGCGCTCAGCCTGAACCGTCCGAACGAACGTGGCGGCCTATTCCCTTCCACGACGATGAGCTTCGTTGAATTATGGATGCCGGGCGCACGGAGGAAAGACGCTGCTAATGCTGGATAGATGTCCCGTTTGTCTCTCGGAAACGACGAGGCCGCGAGGGGCGAAGAGGAAGAGAAAGGAGTCGCGCTCGCGCGAAATAATCTCGTCGCTTAATTCCTTTCGCGTCTTATCTCGCCTTGTTAAACTCGAGGAAAACATGTGAAATTAGATAGCCCCCGCGAAGTATTATTTTCTCTCGTTAGAAGCGTTGTCTCGTTCGTCTCGTTGCGAAGTCCGTTTTCTCCCGTCGTAATCAATTTGCGCGCGTTACCTTCGCTGGACAAAGGCATTTATTTTTCCTATTCCTGTTTGCTTACAGAGCAGCATTACGCGGCAGCTGATTCGAACAGCTCGACGCCCGCCAAGAGCTTCGTGCCCTGCAAGGTCTGCGGCGATAAGGCGAGCGGCTATCACTACGGCGTTACCAGCTGCGAGGGTTGCAAAGTGAGTATCGTGACTTTTCAGGGATGAGCGAAAATCACCCCGCGATCCGAAAAAAAGCACGTCCGTCCTTAATTTTCGTCCGGCGATTAATCGGGAGAAATTATTTAGAATAAACGACGGAGTATTCTACGGTAAATGCCGAGGTTGAAAACCTCCCACTTCCTCCCGGTCGTATTTAATCTCGCCTACGGTACAGCGTGGCTAATGTGACGTGTTTAATTTTACAAATGCTACGGTAACAAGTCGGAAGAGGATTTATCTGACGCGCAAAGTCAAAGGAACTTCGTGAACGACGTTATCGCGAGACTGAGAAGCTCGCAGCTTCCGATAGCTCGCGGGGTACCGGACGATCGGTTTGACCCCTCGCGCAGTGGTGGGTCGAGCACAATTTACGGCTCCGATCGGCAAGGATGCATGACGATCGGGTAATAATCCGCGAAACGACTCGTTCGCACTTCGGGGCAGGATATTTATCGGTACGCGAGCGAGCGCGATCGCGTCTTAAGCATCGTGGGAGATGCACATCCGCCGCAGAACGCTTGTACACCGCCGCTGCACGCCTGAGATTTCAAATGCGGAAGCCCTAAGGCCAGAGTTAACGGTGAATTGGTGCATTCTCGCGTACGCTAGCAGCAAGTTCTGCGGGCAAACGCACACGGGCGTACGCGCGGTACACAAGTTCGCCTAAAGTTAGCCGGCGAACGCGCTTTCGTTGCTCTCATTTACATCCTTCGAAAGCACTTCGTCCGGGAAGTATCTTATGAAGGAGAAAAAAAAAAAAGAAAAGAAAAAAGAAATTGAACGTTACATCCAAGCGCGTTCCCAATATCTTGAACGGCGTCTGAGACTTGCTTTCTTTAGACATCCGTATTTCGAGACACCGCGGTATATTATTAAATTAAATCTGAATTTTTAGTCATATCTGGTGCCGGTGTTTCATTTTTTTTAATAAAAAATTTTTTATCATTATCATTTAGAAATTAAAAAGTGAATTTATACTGACAGAAGCTTCTCAAAATCGTTTTTATTTATTTTTTTTATTCAACTTGTATTAATATTATATTATAAATAATTTTCAAATTTAATATTAAGAACGGTGAAATGATAAAACAATTTTAGCGCGCACAAAGCTTGATAAATTGTAATTTAAACTGCAAGAAATCAATGAAACCTGCTGTTGTTCCAACCGGGCTATTACTTTTGCGTGGTGTGCCGCTATATTCGTCCGACCCGCACCGCGTTTTTACTACTTACTCGATGTGTGCGGCTCGTGCTGCTCGCTTCGCTTTTATTTCTCACCGCAATATTTATTGTCATACAAAACGCGAGTGCAATTTTCTTTTCCGCAGCTGCTTTATAACACACCGAGCATATTGTAATACACAAATCTTACCGAAAGATAGTAACTCTTTTATTAAATTAAAAAAGATAAATCTCGCTCTTGATATTTTTACCTTAAATCTTTTCATTTCGCCGCGCGAAATTTCCTCGCAGGGTCTCACCTCGGCTCAAGCTTAAATCTTTTAAGGAATCTACTCGCACGCAATTATTTAACGCTAACGAAATATTTATCGTAACAATTTAAAAGGTCTTGATTAATTTTACGAATGTTATTTACTTGAAAAGTTTCTTGCGGAATTATCTAAAATTCGCGCGCGTTTTTGTAATACTGGCATAAAATATTACGTGCCTATTATTTCTTTTTTCTTTCTTTTTTTTTCGATGCGGCTGATTAGAATGAACCGACGGATGTTTAATATAATATATCAATTTTAGAAACGAGCTTTTAAGAAATCTACTCGCACACAATTATTTAACGCTAACGAAATATTTATCGTAACAATTTAAAAGGTCTTGATTAATTTTACGAAGTCTAATTATTAGTCACTTAAAAGTTTCTCGCGGAATTATCTAAAATTCGTGCGTGCTTTTGTAATACTGGCGTTGTTAAAATATTACGTGCCTATTATTTCTTTTTTCTTTCTTTCCTTTTTTCGGTGCGGCTGACCAGAATGAACCGACGGATGTTTAATATAATATATCAATTTTAGAAACGAGCTTTTAAGAAATCTACTCGCACGCAATTATTTAACGCTAACGAAATATTTATCGTAACAATCTAAAAGGTCTTGATTAATTTCACAAAGTCTAATTATTAGTCACTTAAAAGTTTCTCGCGGAATTATCTAAAATTCGTGCGTGCTTTTGTAACACTGGCGTTGTTAAAATATTACGTGCCTATTATTTCTTTTTTCTTTCTTTCCTTTTTTTCGGTGCGGCTGACCAGAATGAACCGACGGATGTTTAATATAATATATCGATTTTAGAAACGAGCTGAGGTCGCGCGCGCCATTGGTTCCCAGTAATATCGACAGTTGCATTACGCGCAGTCTGTCCATCGGGGATTCCAGGATATTGGATGCTGGCATACACGTTAACGTAGTTGCATGATGCTGTTACGAATACCTTTCATCAATTAGCACCGATAGTAATGTGCCAATAAACCGATGCTTTCTCGATTACCCGGGACTCATCCATATGCCATTTCTATTACTCCATTACTTCCGCGTGAGCTATTCTCTCTTCGCGAAAGCCGTAGTTTTGTTGTTTATAACGCGTGATTAATAATAATAAAATAAGAGTATAATTAAAGGCTATATTAAAACTCTGACAAACACTAAAATATGGATAAAGAACAACAGCTGTTTTGAAGATTTCTATATTGAGATTTTGTTCTGGAATATCGAACGATTTATTTGAAATTTTGAGTAAGCTTCTGGTCAGTTACTAAAATAGCGTTTAAAAAAAAATTTATGTTTTAGCAAACGATGGCTATTTTTCGTTTGGAAAGGGTGTTTATTTATTGGAAAGGGTAATTATTTAAAGCGATGGTTTCTTACTATTTATTACTTTTATTTCTTTGCATTTCTAAAACCGTGCCTATGCGCTCATCTTGAAATTTTATAAGAGACGCCAGTTTTAAACTATTATAAAAAATTAAAATTATGCGACTTACCGATCTGCATGACAGCGGAGGTGTAGAGTTCTGCCGGTGACTGTAACATAAAAAAGAAAACATTAATGTAGACGTGTCAGACATTATTGATAAGATTGATAAAAAAAAGTGAAGGTTTTTCTTAATAAGGATTTTATTTAAAAAAAATGATCCTAACCTAAAAGTTGCTCCGCCGATGCAGGATGCCTCCCAGGCCTCCTCCTCCTCTCAGATGGGACGTGCCGAGCCATCCCTCCGCGCACAAGTAACTCGCGAACACCCCGACCGTGATTTTATAATCGCGATAATTACTTTCGCGCGTTCCACATTCGGCACTCGCGTTAAGAAAAATGTTGTACGTCTAAAAACTCCGCCCGAATACTATACGAAGCTCGCGGAACGACCGACGAACCGGCTGCGGTTCGTATAATTATTAATTAATGTCGGCGGTGGCGACACTGTTGTTAACGGCAGTGCATCCAACTGCGTAGATCTGTAACAAAAAAAAAAATAAAAATATATATATATACATATATTAATTGTAGAGATGCTGTATAAGTACAAGTTATTAGTTTTGCGTTAAAAAAAAAATATTCTTACCTCCTAAGGGTTGCTCCGTCGAAGCACGGTGCCTTTCCTCCTCCTCCTCCTCCTCTCAGATTATTAAATCTCCCATTAGAACAACTGGCCTCCTCTCAGACTCTTAAAACCTCGTCCTCGCGCTGATTACCTGCAAACAGAAAGCCCAAATAATTAATTAAAACCACGCGAGCTCACGCAACGCTTCTGAAATAAAAAGATTACTCTCCAGAAACGAACACATAAGAATAAGGGAAAGGAGACGTACTCACACGTGCTCTCCTCACACGGAGAACGGCGAGGAGAAGATAGTTTCCGTATCGCGAGGTTTTCGTTCAACGCAAATGCGTATTACTTAATTTCGGCACGAACACGCGGTCTGCGTAGCGCGTACGTACGTGTGTGTTGCTCGACCGCTGGAGAAGGACAGAGTGAGAGTGGGAGTGGTGGGGGAAATACCTAGCGCGCGGCACGTAGGCCCGCGCTCGCTCTCCTTCCCCTTCCGTCTTTCCCCCGCGCCCGCTCTCCTTCTTCCCTTCCGTCTTCGCCCCGCGCCTATCTATTCGTTCCTCTCGTTGTCTTTAATTGTTCTTGTTCGATTTAATTGTAATATTAAATTGGTATGGCTAGATAAAAAGGTTACTTTCCCACTAGGTCGCTCTTGATCTTGAAAATCGCGAAGACCGTCTTTGTTTGGACATATTAATTAAATATTAAAATTAAATTAAATTCTTAAAATCGCCGATTCGACAGCCGACGTTTGATTCTCGCTTGGCGTGAAGAAGGCAAGTGAGAGAGAAGTGATCAGCGTCGAGTTTTAAGAGGTGATGATTAATAATTAAATTACGCGTTACGCCAATTTTTTAAGACTAGATTATAAACTACGAAAAAAAAAATGATGCGACTTACTAATCTGCACGAGCTTCAGCGAAGTTGTAGAGTTCCGCCGGTGACTGTAACATAAAATAAAACATATTAATGTAGACATGTTAATATTTAAATTAATGTAAAGGTAAAGTTTTATTCCTACGCGCTCTTTTCTTTTTTATCAATTAATTTCTTGCAAATTAATAATTGATGGATAGTGAATGGTGAATAAATAGATGGTAGATGGGTGGATGAGTGAATGGTGGAAAAATAAATGGGTGGATGGTGGATGGAAGAATGGAAAAAAAATTTAAAATTTGAAGTCCAAAAGAATGAGCGTTTGCCATCGCTCTTTAAAGTATATTATTTAATCTATTATTTAATTATTACTTGCACTGTTAATTAATAGTGCATTAATTCCGATGTAATCGCACTAAAAAAAAAAAAAAATTAATTCTGGGAAAATATGCGATATAATAAGATACGCGTTCGGGAACTTGCTTTTCCCACGAGCGCGCATTTTCCGTTATCTCTCTCACTTTTCCTGCCGCTCTCGACATTACAAAGAAGGACACGGAGTATTTTATATGCGGCGAGATATAATTAACTTCGCGAGACAGTCTATGGGATCGTTATTAATAGCGTTTCCTTACTTCCTGTTTCAGGGCTTCTTCAGGAGGAGCATACAGAAGCAGATAGAGTACAGGTGCTTGAGGGACGGCAAGTGTCTTGTCATCAGATTAAATCGGAACCGTTGCCAGTACTGCAGATTCAAGAAGTGCCTAGCCGTCGGCATGTCCAGAGACTGTAAGTGCCGTGTTCGCGATATCGTTTGATAATTGTTGCTCCGTACATTCGACAGATTTCGCCCTCAACGTCGAGGAGACCTTGAAAAATTATTAATACATATATTTATTTCCCCGACACAGATTTACTTATTAAAGAAATTAATATTCAACATTAATCGCAAAAGAGAATTGCTAAGATAATTTTTTTTCTTTTTTTTTTTCTTGTTTCCTGTGAATTTATTATTTTACGAATTTATTTTACAAGACGGAGTCAAATAACTTCTTACAGTTCGCGAGACACATATTAATAGCTAAAAGAAAAAGTATTTGAAGACGTATTATTATACAATTTATTATTCACATAGTTTAGCTCGATTAATACAAAATTATGCGTCACATAAATTTCTTTACAATCTCTTTTGTTCTCAGAAATTTTCGTAGAATTTCTACGACAGCCAATGAATCGTAAATACAACTAATTATAAATTATTAATTAAGAGCTTAAAAAAAGAAAAAGAAAAGAAAAAGAGAAAAAGAATTATCGAGCGAGATTGTATGTTAATTTGTCAGTTATACGTACCGGGTCGACTTTGACTCCTCGAGCGTACGCCGGAAACGAGCACGCGAGTGCGCGGCGACCGTCAGAAATTCAAACAGAATTCTACGAGATCGCGCAATCCAAGCCGTCAGTGATGCAAAATCTACTTGCCGCCCGTGCCGGGAGGGCAAAGTAAACCAAAGGGCAGGCGTGTACATAATTAAACGTCAGAGTTCCAGGGCGCAATACTGGTCCTACGTGTGCGAAGTGCGACCTGCGAGCGTCGCTTCATCATCGTGTCACGTGTCGCAAACGAAATTGTAACGAACTCACGTAGTCCCGCGTAGACGCGGGGTGTAATAATCTCGAGAAACGCGCGAACGAGACGGCTTTCATTTAAATCCTCTTCGGCTCGACTTTCGGAAACGTTTCAAATTTTTTTATTTAACGTAAAATATCTTTGGACCCGTTTAAATCGGACGTCCACGCGAAAAGAAATCTCGTAGACTATAAAACGTTCCTCTTCAAGTCCCCGAAATACAATTCACCAAAGATACACATTTCTAATCGATCGCAGCTCGGGAGACGGATTTTTTTTTTCTTTTTTACGTCGTACGTTTTCGAGAAAAATTATCTCTACCGTTCTCGTAATAAATCTCGTCCCGCTGTGATAATACTTTAATAAGTAAAGAAGCAAAAGTTTATTCGCGAAGGAAAAACGACTGTCGCACTCGGAGAAAGAGACTTCTGGAAACACTTTTAACTTCAAAGGTTTTATGAAAATCAATATCGAAAGGGACGGGGACGTGTTCGCGAGAAGGCGTATGCAAATGATTCCGTGAATATCCCGAGACCTTCCTGAGCGAAAATCACTCACGAGTCCGTCTCTTTGCAGCCGTGAGGTACGGCAGGGTGCCGAAACGCTCGAGAGAACGCGGCCCCGAGGACACGATGGCGACGACCATGACGACGACGACGACGACGACGACGATGGCGGCTATGGAAATGCAGCAGCTGACCACGCCCGACACCGGCAACAACAACGCCAGCAACAAGAACAACAACAACAACAACAATAACAACAACAACAACAACACGCAGAGCCAAAACGCGATCTCGCGGGTGCCGTCGGCGGCGGTGGTCGAGGCCGATCAATCGGACGCCGACGTTAAGCAGCTGGCCGTTTACGACGTGATTCATCAGGTGTCGCAAGCCCATCACGCTCACTGCGGCTTCACGGAAGAATCGACCAGAGGCCTCACGAGGAAGCCCATGATAATACCGGTAAGCCATAAAAAAAATAAAAGAAATAAAAATAAAATAAAAAGACCGATCCGTCGGGGACTCAAGACACCTGAAAGAAACAGTCACGAAATTTAATAGTATTTAATTTAATTAGTTTAATTTATTTTTATATATTTAAATTAATTAAATATATTTAAATTAATTAATAGCTTGGTAGAAATTTAATAGCTTGGTAAAATAAAGATATTATACTTACGTTTGTTAATATGATTAATGAAGTAGACACGCTTGTTCTCCAAGCATGACGATATTAGTTAAACGCCTCGTGATGCATTAGCGCGAAGACTGACTTCTCGCTGGAAGTGGTAGCAAACTCGCAGGTTTGTTTGTAATCTTGCTGATTAGGCGAGTAATTCTTCGCAGCCCACCAGCCCGGAAGACCCGGAGGCGGCGTCCTCGACCGCGGAAACGGTCGAGTCGCAGAGGATCTGGCTCTGGCAGCAGTTCGCCACGAGGGTCACGCCGTCGGTGCAGAGGGTGGTGGAGTTCGCCAAGCGGATGCCAGGATTTTGCGAGCTCTCGCAGGACGATCAGCTGATCCTGATCAAAGTCGGCTTCTTCGAGGTCTGGCTCTGCCACATCTCCAAGATGACCACCGACAACTCGATGACCTTCGAGGACGGCACCTACTTCACCCGCCAGCAACTAGAACTCATGTATGAGGTGAGATCAGCGTGAGAAAATTAAACCAAGCTTGCGTTACTTTAATTTTATCAAGTCATCAAAGCCATCAAAGTTCTCTGAGACTTTCATATTGCTGTGTGATTCTAATTCGATTTTATTTTTCACAATCTAGCCTGATTTCGTATCCGCACTTATGCAAGTCACATCGTCGTTGAATGCACATCAATTGACGGACACCGAGCTGGGCCTGTTCTCGGCGGCGGTGCTGCTGAACGAGCGACCGGGACTGAACGACGTCAAGGCCGTGCAGAGGTTGCAGGATCGCGTCCTGGAAGCACTGAGGGTGCAGGCTACCCGGCCCACCGGCGAGAATGCCGGCGGCACGGTCACCGCGATCACCAACGTCTCGCAGAGGATACCCGAATTGAGAACGCTCGGCGCCCGACACGCCAATCTCTTGGACTGGTTCCGCAGAAACTGGACGAAGCTCAAGTTACCGCCGCTCTTCGCCGAGATATTCGACATTCCGAAATGTGAGGAGGACTTGCAATGAAAAGGTAATCTTCAGTAACAACCCGAGGCCGCTTCTGTAAAAAGAGAGGAAATTTTTCATTCATATTCAGCGAAGCGGACGCTTCGGAATGATACGAGAGAGCATTCGTTGCGAAGCTTTCGTTTCTGGATTAACAGAATAACGCCGATGACACTGGGAAAAAAAAAAAAGAGTCTAGCAGTGAGAAGCGTGAACTTTGCGCACGCAGTTTAATAATCAATAACCGACTCGACAGTAATGACATTTGCAAATAAATAAATGTTTTAAAAGAATATTCATATGAAATATGCTTATATTCCATGTTTTTACTTTGAAACAATTGTTTTTGGTTTATCTCTGATAATCTTACTTTTCTTTTGTTCCCCTTGTTCAGTTAATTTCACTTTTCCTCGCTTTTACTATTAATTATTTAATAATTCAACATTTTCGATAAATAAAGACTGTAAATAACTTGCTTTATTTGCATCATGACCGGCTATTATAAAATAACATTTATAACGTGCGGCGGTTTCACGGACAAATTCAATTTTAACTTCACGTATTTTTAAGATTTATTTAATTTTAATCTTGAACTTTCGAATACATGAAGTTACCTTTGTTCAGCAGCCTCTGTAAACCACAGCGAGGTAATTCAAGACCAACGATGCTTGTGGTGTCGGCGAGAAACCGAGTCGCCCGAGCACTTACCGAGACCGTTCTGAATATCTAGAATCATTCGTTTCAACTCGTAGAGTTAGCGAGACACATCTAACACGATCAAGAGATTCGAACTGTATGAAGAACGGATGGTTGAAACGAGGAATAAGGCGAAGACTGTTTATCGCAGAGAAAATTGAAGAGAACGGGAAATCTGAAGACGCGATTGTCGACGGAAGTTCCCTGTCGCGGGGATATCTCGGTTGCTTTGTCAGCGGAAAAGGAAAGATTTTCGGTCGTGGAATCGCGGAGGACTTGCCGCACTAGGAAAATATTCAGAAAATAAAACTTACCGGCGCAATCGTCGATCATCTGTACGGCGAGATCGAGCTGCGGACACTGGCGTGAATTTCTTATTGGCGATCTGTTAGAGAACTTCCTCTAGAATTTCGATCGCTCCAGCAATTAAACGCAAGATGATTTTAAGGAGGAAGAGATCATCTTGAACAGCCGCGTACGCAATAAAAACTTCCGTGCAAGCTCCACCTAAGATCGGAGGACGAATTTGCAGGTGCAATTTGCTCAAAATTCAGCAGAAACGGCTTTGTACTATTCGCCAAGCAATAGCACACATGCATTAGCAGCACGCGCGTCTTCGAACGGGCGTATACTTGAAAATACTCAATCGACGAGGGAGAGATCTTTCGCACCGCTTTGCCACCGCGTCGAATAAACGGATGGCTGTTTCAACAAGCTTTGCGATGAGAGAACAAGCACAAAAAAAAAGCGTGAGTTGAGCTATGGACGATCCGTTCGTGCTCAAGAAAAGAATATTCTGTCCTTTACGTTTTCTTCTGTTTCTTTAGATAACTCTAAGATCTAAGAATAATTAAAAAATATATATAATATATATATATATATATATATATATATATACACAGCAGCAGTATATATCTATGTACTGCGTGCAGTACCCGTCTGAGCGGCTAGAATGGAAATCGGCCAAACTATAGTATCAGAAACACCAACTATACTCAACGGACATATCACAAATTAAGATTACAAAGTGTTTCCTCATGTATTAAGCGTCGCCGAGCACGTCCGTGTCTCTTTGCAAGTGTCGCGGCCAACACAATCGCGATCAGCTCGAATTTTGATGTTGATGACATAAAATAGTTCATGATTAATGAACACTGCATCTCACGACGAAAAAGAAGAGCTACCTTTTTTTTTATAATATGTTAATAGTGAGACAAACTCTTAATTTGTGTACACATTTTTCTTTTTTTTTATATTAACGTAACTATATGAAAAAGATTGCTGAAATATTATAATTGAGGCGGCATACATATCCGTGTTCTCAACATCGAAATTCGGACTTGTCGCTGTTGTCGATCTCTGATTTGTTTGCGACACCGAGGTAATGATTGTATGGCCGCGTAAATGTAACGAAGCGTACGTGCAATTAATTGCGAGGCTCTCATAATATAAGTGCGAGTACGAATACATATACGCATACAGCAGCTATAAGCTTACGTATGTAATTAATTGCGCACGAGCGCTGAGAGGAAGCGTATACAAACTTCATGCTGTAAAGTGTAAAGCTCGAGAAAGGAAAATCTTTATAGAACGTATCTTCTTATAGGCGCATCTGCTATGAATTTCAATCTATGCAATCTCTATTTTTATTACTCGACAAGTAGAATAGTGAATTATATCTCGATATACATATATATATATATACATATATATATATAATTATATAAATATATAATTATATATATTAAATTATATATTGTCGCGCGGCGCTTCAGGAGACTGTTCCGGGCGGAAGTGCACAAGATAATGTCGGAATGCAAAACGGTGATTCGGATTAAAGTTCCTCAATTAAATCGCGTGGCAGATTTGCACGTGCTTTTTTTTTTCTTGCAATCGACACGGCAAACCGACGGTCTGTGATTTGTTAAACAAGCTCAGGCATTTTTGCACGCGGGTACAAAAATTTACGAAACATGTGTATCAACGACGTCTAGAGAACTCTATCATGATTCGCGATTTCTCGCGGAACGATCTTGCAATGAGCGCGCGCGACCGACTCTTCAAACTTTAAACACTAATAAATTTTCTGACAATGACTAGCGTATAATGCATAAACGGTATATAATCGCAGAGCGTCCGTGTACGTACTTGTGCACGTTTGTTGTGTATGCGTGTGTGCGTATGCGTTGTATGCGCGAGTGCATCGAAATACTCATCCTCGAAACGTGGGAATAAGAGAGCAAAAAGAAGTTTATTGATATAGATATCACTGTTTTACCTATGCGCCGGGCAAGCTTGAAGTAAACTGCCCCGGTTTATTATCGCTATCACTCAAATCGAAGGTGCGGTCTTTGCGATATTAGTAAAAGAAAGGATATTCCAATCTTTTATCACTCTATCCCTTTCTCTCGCTCTTTCTCACTCTTTCTAAGCGCTCACATCAAGTTGTGAATAAACATATCATACTTAATATATTGGACAAAGAAGATATCACCGTTTAATATAATATAAATATATATACAAATATATATATAGGAGAAATATATATATGTATATTACAAAGGAACATATTGAAGCTATATTGCAAAAAAAAAAAAAAAGAAGTAGCTGTTAATTAACGCGTTAATGTCGAGTGAATCGCAAGGTAGGACATATCGGTGATTACAACGCAACGATCACGATTACGTGATAGTGTTCTCTCGCTTTTATATTCTAATAATCATCGTAATCGGCAGTGGAAGGTCTCTCGTGATTCAACATAAGCCATGCGTGCGTAATTTGGCGCTTATTGATTGTTACATTGTTTCCGCTTTCTATCCGATCATTACGAAACGAGAAAAATGTCGATTAAAGCTCCAAAGTTTTGAACAAAACTTGAAGAAAGCATAATACCTTTGGATAAGATCCAACAAAAAATCGTCGATATCTCTTGAAATTAAAGAAATGTGGAAAAAGGAAACACTAAATATTATTTTTTTAAGTACTATATCATTATCTTGGCATAAAAATCAAAGATAAAATATTGAAAATGGACGAATATTAATAATATTATAAATATTATTACTTTTGTGATCGAGATTTTTCTCCGGTTCCGTCATGGTCGTACTTTTCAAAATTTCTAGTCCTACGAAAATTATTCGCCGAGGTAGCAACCGTGAATTGAAGTGGTGTTCTGACGAGCGTTGCTGGAGTATATAATTAAACGGCCAAATACATCATAGTAATAAAATAGCGTAATACCGTATTATTATATGATAAAAATAAGATAATTCTCTATCTGTCTTTATCTCTTAGTGACGACGCCGGTCAATTGTCGTTCGTCGTCCTTGCGTAGCGCCGATAGTGTTCCTTCGTGTTCTTGCCGGTTGTCTGCGCGCGACTTGATGATGTTTCACTTCTAGAAATGTGTCCAGGTCCTTTCACCCTAATTTTACCCAGATCTTTCGCTTCGATCACTAATGGTCCTTCGTTCTTCGACTTCTCATAACTCAAACACGACGATTGACCGGTACAGTATACAAAGAACGAATCATTCAACGTACAAAACAATCGAATTGGTTTACTTTGAAATCCGATATAATGCGAGAAGGACCAAATAAAAATTGCAGATGTTAATGTGTTAATTATCTCAAAAGAGTACAAAGAATTCAAAAAGAATTTGTTTTAATTCCTGCGTTATGAAATAAATTCTTTTCTAAATTCTTTTCTCGTGTTTCGACTGAGACGTTAAGATTCATCTGCTCTTTTAGTTCTTTCCTTTTTTTTTTTTTATTTAGTCCGTCCTTCTTCCTGCCACATCCTGGACTCTACTAATTTAATCTCTCTCGCTTTGTCTCTTAGATTACAAGATTCGAGATTTCGGTCATGGTGCTATAATATCTGTATATACTTATACAAATCGTTGGTATAATCAATATCGTTACGATTCATGATATTATTGCGGTTAAAATATATCCGATCATTATCGCTGTGCTCCTCTCACTGCTATTATTATTATTATCCTCGATATGTTTGTTATCCATTATCGCATCATTATTATAACTATTATTACGATTATAATTATTATTGATAAAGATATTATCTTTATTGCTATATTGAATGTACTTATTAGTGATTATGATCTATATCGACGTTATATATTATCAGCGGCGTTATTTAAGTCGAGGAAAGGCAAACGTTAGAATGATAAAACGGTCCAAACAGTTTTTCAAAATACTTCTATGCATATTCCGACCGCAATTTGCTAAGACTACATACATATTAATACTACGCTCTTCAGTTTAATATAGATTTGCGGTTACATGTGTGCATGTCTGCGTTCTTTTCGATATCAAAATGCGACATATATCCATAAACATACAGGATGGCCACAAATTCATACGAATTGAACAAAATTATATCAACTAAAAGAATTAACAAATCGCTAAGGGACTTCATTTGCATATAAAACTCGTTTCTGTTTGCAGAATCCTCAATTTATACAGATAAAATTTAAAGAACTGATTAGTAAAAAGAGAAATATGTTACCGCATATTCAACTTATACTCTATCAAGCGGCTTAAATATATGTGAACAGTGGTCAACGTATAAATAGTGAATACTATGCTCTCTTAAATTTTGAAGCACTTAATATTTTTCAATCAAAGTTTCCCAAAAATCTGTTTTTGTTAGAATACTGCTACAATTTAAAAAGGAATACATATCAAATGTGTATTAATCTTCGCATTATTAAAGAATTACGAGATAAATAAATATATGAATCTCTGCGTGAAGAAACGACGGGCCGAATTGTAATAAATATTTGTTCCTATTTACATGCTCGCCACTGTACGTACGTGCATACATAAAGTACCCCTGTCATCGCGCATTTTTTCGTGACCTTAAGCCTAGTAAAAATTCTTGCTAATTAATTAATTATTAAAATAACATTTCGTTCAATTTAAGTCCACGAAAAGATTATCAAGTTTATAATTTTCTTTGAATTATTTCCACGAAATTCAAACAACTGACGTTTACAGTTTAGAGAAAATGCGCGACACTTGAAATATGATGTACACATATACGTTATTAACGAAGACGTTGGCGACGACAAGAATAATGGTAACGGTGGGCGATATCGGCGTGCCAAGGGAGGCGGGAATTATTCTTAAAAGAATATATATATATATTACATATATATGTATAAAATATAATATAAACGAAGATATAAAACGATATTAAGGGTAACTACGACAAAAAAATGACTGCTCTATACTGCTAAAGTACAAATGTTTTCATTTAGTTGTTTTATAAGACGATATCGATCTGTTAGGGCTCGCGTTTATATTTCGCATTTAACGCTAGAAAATACGATTGCCGCGGGTGATTTTTAATTGTCTCATAAAAGTTGCATATAGGATGTTATATGAGATTAAGAATTTAGATAACTACATATGGAATGTTAAATATGAGATATAAGCGCGGGTCGGAGTTTATAGCGCGTCGGTTTGGGCACACACACATATAGTCCAGCGCGTGTACATATATAAATATATATATCTGTATTTATTTGTTAATCTCTAAACGTGTGGCTCGCCAGAGCCACACGTGTGTATTCATATAGGATATCGCAAAAATCATAAAATCGCTTTTAGTCGGCCGATGTTATTTTTAATTAGTCTTTGGAGTCGATTGTTTCCTTGCAAATTCTTGAAGCATTAATTAGTTCTTATTATAATTAATCGTGAAATTCAGATAGAATGTCTACTGATAATAAATATATTTAGAAATTCAACATCGACTATATCAAGATTGATTCATGTTTGCAGGCTTAGCTTTTTAATTGAAATTTAATATTGTATATTTTTTTTATATTTTATTTTATAGAGGAAAATTAAATTTCTAATTTAATCGAGTCATACACGGAAGACAAGTGCTTTCTTAATTTTTTTTTGGATATCCTGTATGTATAATGCAGTAATACGCACACATACACGCATATCACATAACATATTCTTCTACCGCTATAATTCGAACGCATAATGTACATCTTCTCCATTTCGTCCATTTCGTAAAACATGAGACGTTTGATTTTTTTTTTGTCTCGTCGACAATCGTGCGTCACACAGCGACATTCCAGCTGGATGAACAGATTTTTTATTTAGAGTTTATGTAGAAAAATACAGAGTAATTCAAATCTATATCGCTCATAGGAAAAAATTAATGAAATATTTGATTATTTATAAATATGTTATTAACGAAATGTAATTTAATACATTGAATGACAATGTTCTATGTAATAAATGCTTTTATACTTTATTCTCTGTAATCTAAATATCGGAATATATCTTCTTAAAATATTAAACAATCCAAAGTTAAAAAATTAACGCCAGAAAAGATTTCCTACGATGGTGAAAAAAAAATATATTTATAACAATCATTGTTTTATTTAAAAAAAATGACGTTTCTCAATTTTAGCGACACATGTTTGAAACACTCTGTACGATCATACGTTTACGAATGAAATTACAACATACTATTAATTTTTGCAATTTAGAGATATCTATCTAACGACACCACTGTGTGTTTGCGTGGGTATGTGGTCTTTTTTTTTTCCGAGTATGCATGTGTCGTGCATGTACAGGGCGTGCGTGTGTCGTCAGTTTTAATTAATAATTCCACTTATAACAACATCGCAGAAATAATAACATGCTTGCGGCATAACTTGTCATTATAAAATACGGACGTTTCTTTTGTGTACCGGAAGGTCTAGCGAGCGAGCGCTGTAGGAACGATTACATTTGAATTCGTTGATTTATATTATACTTATAAGTGAACAAAATTTTATCAATTTATTGTCCTCGTCCTCTCGTTAAGATTTGCTCGTTATCAATCTCTTATCTCGTTACAATACAGCATTATAATGTAAACCGTAGCGAAGGCAACAGTCGTTAGTTTTCCAACGGCGTTGAAACGGCAGCAAAATCGTTTACGTAGAATCCCTCACGTCGTTCTTCTTATCATCATCCGCTTTCTTCTCCCTGTTATCTGAACCGTCTATTGAGCGATACCGTAAAGCGTTAGATTCTCCCTTGTTAAAACCGTTCGATTACCTACAAATACACAATGAGAAAAACTTGTGCCAATTACAAGACTAATCATTAATACGTACTAATTCATAGAGAACGAGAGGGAAGCGACGACGATCCACAAGAAATTGAAGAGCTTACTTCTGAAGCTACATATCCTGAAAAAAAAAATAAAGAGAATAAAATTCAAGCATGGCAAACCTATGCGATGCATTATTTGTTTCTAATATTTAAGACGTTCTAGAGGTAGGCTCTTCGATTGCAATATACCGGCGGCGATTCTACTTAAGTGATCGCACATATCGAAATACATATATACCTTTTAAGGCTGTATCAATGTTTAATTGTCCATAGGGTCCGAAATCCCTACGGATGCGTGTAAACTAATACAAATTTTGCCTCCGAGAGGATAGTGTAGCATGGCAATAAAAAAAAAGCGATCGTATGCTTTCTTCAAGCGTATCTCTCTCTCTCTCTCTTTTTCTCTGTTTATTCATATTTCAAAAAATTAGAACTGTATTTCTCTATCTCTATCTATCTATCTCTTTCTCTCTCTGTCTTTCTCTTTCTCTCTATCTCTTCTGTCATTACAAAAATTTCTGATAACATTTTTGAATGCAGCGTAAAAAAAAAGATAAAAAAAAAATGTTACATGTAACAATACAATGATTGCGTTTATTAGTGTTATTATCGCGTGTTTTTCTAGTCCGCGAAAGATTTGTGATATGTTTCAAAAGGATGTATAAGAGAAATTATTTATTGTTACAGCCGATCTTTGATCGACGTGCCGCAATGCATTTCGTTGTGAAATTGAAGCGTACCTTGAATGCGTTATATCTTTCCGACGTGTATCACGAGGGAACTGTGATTTTACACTGAAACTTAATATTGAACTTAAAACAATCCAACGGAGAGAACGCAGTCTGCAAAGGCGGCTTTGTTGAGACTTCTCCGTGTCTATCTGAAAAAAAAAAAAAAAAAACGTACGGGTCTCTCGTAATGCCACTTATTGCGAAACGTTACATATGGTGGTAATGAATGTTACGCTGTCTCGCTACAATACTTACGCATCGAAACCGTTAACGATTTAGCTATTAAAAGATTTTACAATTCTTCGAAAAAAAAGAAAAGAAAAAAAAAAGAATTCGATATTTGGATGTGTCTATGTAACATATAGGCATGCACCTCTGATTCTCCTTTCTGCAGAGATTGGAGGAAAGATCCTCCCGGTAAAACTTAGAAAGTATAAAATAATATATACGGACGTACACGACGAGATAAAATACACACATACAAGTACACATATACACACAACGGATACATACACATACGTACCACGCTTCTTTTATATTATACGATATAACGCGTTAAATATATTTCATTGTTATGAGTTTACGACAAGCTCTAGCTAGGGATTATGAATCCGTATCTCTCTCTACCATTAAGTTTACCATTATCATATATATATATATATATATAGATATATATATTTGAATAATATATATTGTATTACCACAATCTTTTTGCACACATCCTTTCATCCTCTAATTCATCTTCCTTTCACTCTATATATATATCTGTCTCTTTCTCATCCGAAATGTGCATCATCCCTTTAAAAAAGGTGTACTTTTTCATATAAAAGGCATTGCCAAAATAAATATGGGGTTGGAAGACTTAAAATGGAAAATTTACTTTCTCGCTTTATACCTTTGTCTTTTCTTCGTACATCCAAATGTTCTTCCTTTATTTTTATTCCAATAATCGCACTTTTCTTATTTTCTTCTCCAAGAAAAAAAAAAATTAATCGAGTCAACTACACGGTAATTTACATTTAATTTCTTGAAATGTATACAGTCTATTGAATTATATAATTAATAGCTGAAATACATAAATACATATGTAAATTTAGCTGTGTGCCGTGAGATATATTTCATATCTGCAGAATACTATAAAAACCTACTTTTCGTCACGACTATAATCCTGAGAATTTATGATATTTCAGTTTCCAATTCCTTTAAGTACGGTAATAAATCGCCAAGCGCGTCTATATAGTAATTTGGTACGAGCTCTCGTTCTTCCTGTTGCTCTGATTGCTTCCATTTTTCAACATCTGACAAAGCAGTTACTCCCGTCAGGACTAGCAAAGTTGTAAAACCACAATTAGCTCCAAAAAGTATGTCGGTGTTACATCGGTCTCCAATCATCAAAGTACGCTCGGGATTAATGTCGGATCGTTCCATCAACATTTTAGCCATGTATTTATCTGGTTTACCCATAATCACTGCTTTCCTTTCAGAGCAACTTTCTATGCATCTGACTAGGCTTCCTGTACCTACAGAGAAATGCAGATTTTTAATTAATATATTTGCTGTATAAATATACCTAAGTGATTATTTCAATACCAACCAGGTATCACAACATCATTGGACACTGGAAATCTTTCATCTGTATTAGTCCCAATAAAATGTACATTAGGATCATTCAGATAAGTAGCTGCTTTAATCATTTTAGGATAACTGAAGTGCTCATCAAAACCAACTATAACAGCAGCTACTTCAGGATCTTTTTCAAAAACAGCATATGGGACATTCTGTTTAATTAAATCCGGCCCTATTCCACAGTATGAGATCCCAGCTTGCTCCAGTTCCTTTGTAATCCCTGTGAACAAAAACCAGATATTAGAACAAAATTATATAATATGTATTTAGCCAAAATTTATATTATAAATATATGCATAAAGACATTGGCTGGTCCATTAAAAATAAATCAATCCATATTCCTATACAAAGTATACAACTTTATCTTAATTCCTGAACAAATATCAGTTTACCTTCAGAACCAATGACATAGACCTTTTTGGTAAAGCCTAAACTTTGTAAGTAACATGCTGACAAATGTGAGGTGCACAGAATATCATTCTTGGTCGCCTCGAACTTGAGAGTCCGACACTTTTCCACAAGATCATCTCGGGTCTTCGTACTGTTGTTGGTGACGTAGAAAATCTGCTTGCCGAGTTTGCGGAATAGATTCATGACGTCCGCGGAGTGCGGCAAAGGAGTCATGTGCATCCATAGTACACCTGATAACGAGACCTGAAGAATTAATGTCGTACCGGTCAAGCTTGCACGTGCATTTTTTACTCACCGTCGCAATCCGTCAACACTGTGTCGAACGAATTCAAGAAACTTCGCACGTCTTGACGTGATAGCGCCTTGACGTTTATCGCAGACATTATCACCTACAAAAGCGATGACATGTATTACGAATGCTGATGTCGAGGAGATGGATATATACCCGCGTTATCGTCATGGAGCGATAATACACGTTCGGACCAGTGGTCGCAGACGGGCAACATACGCACACTAGGCACGATACCTCGATTTGCCGGTGGCGGGCTTGCAGCGGATTTTCTAGGAACTAATCGAAGTTAAGATTTTAAAGGTACAATCACATGTAACGTAACTTTCGCTGACCAATCACGTGACATTTTGAATATCAGCTTCCAGCAAGTTTCACGTCGAGCAAGCTCTTCTATTGGAGCTTATATTCAATGTTACGTTCGACTAACTTAATCGGAGCTTGGTCGAAGTGGATTTTAAAAACGATGCTGTTTCCTCTATTGTAGAAAACTCATGGGTCGTGGTCTGCCGCGCCTCGGGAATTAGGGTCACCGTCCTTGCGTGTTGCATAATTAGGTAATGTGAAATCATATTCAATGGAGAATGGGAGGCGAGGAAAAGGAATGACAAGAAGAATCATTATCCATGACCCGACATTCCTACATGTCCCTTAACATTAAATTTAAATTGCCATAAATTATGCAATTAATAGTACATATATATATATATATATATATATATATATATATATATATGTATATAAATAAAGTATAAGGTAACAAAAGTACGGTTTAAATTTAGGCAAGAGGTAAGAAATTTATAGTTTTCGACTTATCATTCGTACAAATCAACAGAACAAGCCTAGGCGCGTCCTTATGACGTAAGAAAGGTGTGAGCAGCAATCAAATCAGGTGAATCATGCAAATCGATGAAATTGATGAATATAAGTCACAAATCGAGAAACGTTATCTTTGTAATGAATAGCATTATTTTTTTCTTTTTTTTTTTTTTCTTTTCTAACAAGCCGCAAAAATTATCATCGCATATTTGCTTTGTTTTCTTTTCTCTTTTCATAGGGCGAAAATATAGTTATTACGAACGTCTATCGACGCTGGAATAAGTACTCACTCACTCTGATTTAACAAGCATAAATGTGGCATGTGTATATAGGGCAAAGGCTCCGCTTCCGTTTCCCACTGGCCTACTAAAATCGACGTGTGCTTGCGACGTCGCTCGAAATAGCATGACCATTTGAAAAGCACTAGCTCCAATGAATTAGGAACGCTAACGGAAAAGTCACGTTAAAGGTACGTTTATGCCGAGAGAAATTGCAATCGATTGATATTAAACAAATGAAATTAAATGGTCTCTATTTTTTTTTTTTTTTTAATTATTATTATTATTATTTTTTTTAAATTTTATTTAATGGCTATTTATATTTTTAAAATGTAAAAAGAATTACAACATGCAATTATAAGTCTTGGAGGTAGTAACAGAATCATGGCCTTGCATTCCCTGTTTTAGTTTTTGCATAATGCATATTCTAAATAGATGGAATAATTAACTAAAGATATTCAGATCTTAGCATATTTCAATAAAACGCTAGACGTAATTATTATATTTTTATATCAATGTGGTTTTAGATCGAGTTATCGGTTTGTCACTTTATATGGACTATTCTATATAGAAGCAGGATATTCCTTAAAGACTGTCTACTACTGACTTTATACGTAGCACTTTTTGCTATTGAAAACTGTAATTATCGAATAAAGGTATTCGACTCAATGCCATGTACCCGGTTAAAGTGCCAATTGAATTAAATTTATCCCATTGTATCATTAAGTATTATATACAAAAAAAAATGGTTTAAAATTTTGGTGACTAATATATATACGTTTTTTTAGTTTAAATCGTTTGAGAAATGATATACTGCTGGTAACGAGTAATCTTCAAAAAGAACGTTTCACGAACAAAAAACCATTGGAATAAAATTGCGGACAATATGGAGGATTGTACCAACGAAGTAAATTTCTACGAATCATAAATTGCGAATCACGGATAGCGCAGTCTAATGCTAATTTTAAGTAGAGCCATTGGCGTCTCGCCACCGTTGAACGCAAAATTCTCTGGGCGTGAATTTAACGTAAGGCACTACCATATCTTTTGATTTACAATTAATAATATGAAACTTTAGATCGACACTATATATCTATGCGTAAAATACTTGCGGCTGCTAGTCACTCATCGGTACTATTTTTAATTCTGACGTCAGAACCGAGGGACACAGTGGAATTTCTTAAAAAGTATACGTTTATATAAAAACGTTATTTCAAACAAAATAACATTTGCAATTGTTAAATATGAATTATGTGCTTGTAAAGTATTTTGAAATAGCAAAAAATCTTTTATAATATATAAGAATAGGTTTAAAAAATGTTTAATAATTCCACAGTCTCGCATAGATAGAAATTGATTAAGAAAACAAAAAGTTCTTTATTTTTATCTTACTTACTTTGTGTCATCGATGATATATATTTGAATCACGTTTACGCGCCGTATGGCACAAGTGCAATTCATTATATGTAAATTTACTGCAACTGTGAGAGTGTTTCCTCGGTTTGGCCTTGGTGTCACGGCGAATTATAATATAGAGAAATCGTTATTGTGTGCAGATGCAACACTACGCATCGCGTATACGCATCTGATTCACATCGTGGAAGAATGGAGAAGAAGAGAAGGAGGCATGCTATCTTACGTAACAGCTCTGTTGTTCCATGCTGGCCGTAGGAACATTGCATGGCGTTGATGCAACATTCAAAAATACTCATACTAAGACACAGCAGCAATTACGTATGTACGTACTTCAAATCTCTGAATGCGGAGCTCATTCTTATACAAATGTGATCTCGAGAGTGTCGTGACGAACTTGCAAAGACGAGTTTAACGTTGGTGATAAATGCTCGTAGCAAACACGATACGTCCGACTTGTGTTTAGTACACTTATACAAATATAAGAGATCAAAAAATGAATAACTGGAGAAACATTTATCAGTTGGATTCGTCATCTTCGGTTGACAACGAGCGAGCATGCATCGCGTATACGTGCAAGAATAAATTTGCATGGGAGTCACGTCGAGTGTTGCCTACGGGGCTCGAGGCAATATTTTTGGCGTTGACACACGGACGGTCATTTTCAAGGTTTCTGTGAAACTAGTAGCTTCAAACAACCTGGTAGAATTAGGTCATCCGCATCGATTACTGACGGAAAGATTACGAAGATTCACGCTCTTATATTTAAATATACATGTAATTTGTAATTTGATACATATTCTAAAAAAGAATGGAAAAAATTAAGTTAGAAAGAGGCCGCTGCTAAAACTATATCTAGCAAAAGGAAATTACTTATTTATAAAACGATACGACAAGATCATATCGCTGAAATAAAATTTTACGGTGCAGTTCAGTAGTCAGTACCAATTCGTATCTCTGCGTCATTTAGTCATCTGAACTCAGCGTAGCGTAGATATAACATCTTTCTCTCGTCTCTAGCCATGTGTAAATACATTTTGAACGGGCGAGTGGGAGATCGAAGCATCGTCGGCCCTCGTCGGCGACGCTCTCGTCAGTCAAATCGCAATCGTCGTTGCGCGATCATTCAACACGTTATATCTACTTTATATACAACTCAGTGTGTGTAGATACAATCCGTGCACAAAATAAGCTGTTATCGACAACGAGAAGTAAGCAAAGATTAATAGCTCGTCCCGATTATGCATTGCGTCTCTGTGTCTATTTTTTTTTTTTTTTTTTATCTTTATATACAGAAAGAAATATTAAAGATACATTTCATTAAAAGATAAATTTATAATAAATGCTACTTGTTAAAAAGTTTTTACTTAAATATTTTTCAAGCGTTAACGCAACCGCTGAAACGTTTTAATACGCAATTGTGAATTATACTGAATTAATTTTTGATGTTATTAATTTTTTATATTTTTTTTAGGAAGACCCGTGACTAGAAATTGATTTCGTAGAAATAAGCTTAAACAACTGGACGCAAATACGAATCAGTGAAAAAAAGAAAGAGAGAAAAAAAAAAATAAACTGTTGGTGCTCGCATTACATTAAAGACATTATCGACTTCAAGGATGACGGAGCGATTGATGCTGTTGGCTTTTCTAGCTAGTGTAGTCTTATGCCATGAGCCATTCCAAGTGATCTTTGAATGGAAAACTTTCGACTTCCAATGGGCATCGGATGACGAACGGCAACTTGCTATAACACGCGGTGAATATGTACAAACGAACAACTTTATTACTACTGTGAAATTTTGGAAGGATAAAATGTATCTGACATTACCGCGATGGAAAGAAGGCGTGCCTGTGACGCTCGCTGTTACGCCAGCAAAACCGATTGCATCGAACAACACGGCGCCTAACTTGGAAGCTTTTCCAAACTGGCAAATGCAGAAGCTCGGCGATTGTTCGGCATTCCAACTGGTTCACAGTATAGAGATTGATCCCAAGGGTCGCATGTGGGTACTCGACACAGGTCGTCCTACTTCTCTCAGGGAATCTAAAGCTGATTGTTCGCCGCGTCTCGTTATTCTCGATCTCGAGGACGGCGGCAAAATTCTTCGCTCCTATCATTTTCCTGAGCACGTAGCGCGTCGCGCCAACGCGTATCTCAACGACATCGTGCTCGACCACGAAGATGGTGGTATGGCATATATTACCGACACTAGCACGACCGATCCCGGCATTATTGTTTATTCTTTAAAGGATAATAATTCCTGGAAGGTCCGACATGATTCTATGAAAGCGAAACCAGAGGCGGTCGGATTTATGGTAGCGAAAACGCACGTAATTAATCCTGTGCACGTGGATGGCATAGCACTTTCACCAGCAAGCAGTAACGACAGGTATTTTCGAATTAATATATATATATATATATATATATATATATATATATATATATATACATTTTTTTTTTTTAATGCATAATTAATTTTTTTTTTTATGCATAATCAATTTTTTTTTTCCAGACAAGTCTACTATTCGCCACTATCTTCTTTTCATCTTTACTCAGTTTCGGTTTCCGCTCTGAAGAATAACGTGACAAATATCGATCAATACGTAAAAGAACTTGGGCGAAAGACATCTCAAACGGATGGTATGATAATGTCATCTACTGGTGTACTTTATTTTGGTTTATTAGCTGATGATGCCATCGCCATGTGGGATATAAAAAATACAACGTCCTTTACTGTCGGGCAACGAATTATATCGCGCGATCATGTGCGAACACAGTGGCCCGACAGTTTTGCCTTTGACGAAAACGGTAATTTATGGTGTGTAACCAACATGCTGCAAAACTTTTTAAACAATCGCGTCGATACCAATGTACCTAACTATCGCCTTATTAGATCGCGTGTAGGAGTTAAAAATTATCAATATTACGAAAATGGTACAACACCTGAAATACCAGATATCACTTCTAGTGCTGATTCCGTCAAATTTGTACTCGCTACGTTGTTACTCTCCATTTCGGTACTTATCGTGAAGTAAAAATTTAACGAAAAAATTCTGTTAAAGATATGTACATTATGTACACAAAAGAATCTATATTAAACTATCTGAATCTCTGAAATCTCTAGTAGCATAATATATTGGCGTAATATATTGGATATCCAATATTACATATTGAGTACAAATTAATCTTCAACATTGATTTAATATAAAAAGCCTAAAAAAAAAAAAGAATAACATTCGTTAAAATTTAAACATTTGTTAAGCATTCGTTATTAATATATTTATATTAGAATTAATAATAAAGATATATAAATATATATATATACATATACATATATATATATATATATTGTTTTATACAGTTCAGATTTAATTCTGAAACTTATTTGCATAATTTATTATTTAATTTACGTGATGTATGTACAAAATATTTATTAATACACGAAGAAAAATAATTTGATAATACAACAGATTTTATGTTGTTTTAGCAATTATTAGTTATATGTTAAGTATGATGATTTCGCTAAATTAACAAATGCATTTGCTAAGAATAATTGTGAATTGTGTTGTTTAATTAACAAATAATGCGTTTTGATAGTCTATTTTTTTCTACAAATTTTAGATATTTTACTGACAAAATACATTTTGCTATCATATGGTATAAATATTTGGTCACAACATACTTTTGTCGCCGTCACGTTGATTGTACAGTAGCAGTTTAGCCATAATTAATTAGCAAAGTTTTTTTTTTCTTCTTTTGTTGTAAAATTATTATAATTAAGACCTGAAATCATTCATATTATTGTTGTTATTACTTATAGATAATTAATACAACATGAAACATTCCGAATAAAGTATTTCATAATGTGTTACTTTATGTTATTCTAACATGCTCAGTAAATAAACGTATTCTAAATTGCATCGTGATGCTACTCGCCGATGGAATGCTTCAAGTGCTTTTATCGAATGAGTCACGCCTCGTTTTTCTCTCTGGGAGATTCAATTCATTACATTGTAAATAAGGCTGCATGAGTCCCAACATTAATAAGTGATACTTTTCTCGGACCAACTACTTTGTTCGAGATCTCCGTCACGAAATCTGAAAAATAAATTTCAGTTGAATCTAAATATAGACGTGATCTGTGGTTCTAGTTTTTTTTTATTTAATTTCCTGAATAGTAGTAGTTAGCGAGCCTACCTACAAAAAAAAAAGAAAAAAAAAACGGGTCTCGCGACATACACATGTGCATAAAGCGCATTCACATCCTCACACAAAAGTGAAACAGTATACACATTGCGAGGACAATTGTGGGAAGCTCTCCAATTCTATCTTTTCACATGACATACTGGTCAGTAAAAAAAGAATCAATTTTAAAGTAATTCTACCTGAAAGAATTTTTATACGTGTCTAAAACATATATGACTGTAGAAAAATACTGTAAAATAATTCTATACATTTGTCATTCTCTCTATAATAGATACAATCACATCGATGTTTGTTGGAGAACATTAAAGGTAGAGTAGGACGTTTTCAAAATCTAAAACAAAAGAATTTATTACATTTGTTATTATCGTTAACTGCCAGATATGGAAAATGCATTATCGTTGCAAACTTACCCAAGTAAAAGTGTCGAGAGCCAAGCTAAAAATTCCGTAATAAGATAGTTTCAATCCCTTTTGACTAATGGCCATTACGAATAGCAAACTTTTTCGATCTCGTATCGTAGCAATCGTCCAGTCGCTTGAATAAATTGCGTCGACGATACCTTTGCTCTACATATACAGAGAACAAAAGATATTTTCATCATTAATCACTAATTATTTTCAGCTTTAACTTAAATAACGATTCATCACTTTCCAATTACCTTCAACTGCAACTCATTTCCATACCAGCAGTAGAAGAACACTTGAAACAGCATGCTACCGAGATACAAAGTCAACGAGAGAAACGCAACGCTGAGGATCCTCGTCTGCAAAGAAAACTTATTTCAGTACATTTATGCGGCGCACGGAAATTAAATATTCAGTTACGACACCTTTTCTTGATCGATAAATTCCTATCTATTACACATAAAAATATTTAAAATAATAGGAGAATTTTGTGCAATACCGAGGTTGCAAGATGGAGATTGCAAGTTAATCGTAAAGATCATCGTAAAGATTTACGCGACCTTGGACATTTGGAAAATACTGGTGCACAGAGTGACCATGCTGAAAATGAATAAAATCGTCACGGTCCACACAAATAACGATTGTATCCTGCGCACGATCTCATGCACGTGTAAGTGATGTCTCACGCACTCGCTGATCACCGCGCCTTTGCTTGAATCGAGCTGGTATTGCTCTGGGTGATCCTTAAAGATCTTCGACAGGCGGTAGCACAGCAGCTCGATTTGTCCGCAAACGTGAATGGTAAAGCCGTAGACGAGGGAGTCGAACGAAACGTTCAGCAGGACCCCGTAAAATATTGCGCCCGCATGTTGAAGATAGGTCGCCAAATACGGATACAAGCCGGATATCGAGTACGGCAGATACGTCTTGAACGGTAAGGGCCTGTCGCTTTTTTGAGGTCCCATGATAGGAGCGAGTATCAGAGCAATGCAAGTAGCTTGGGATATGCTCATAAAAAATTTGACGCACCATTTAGCTACGACATAAATTTAAATATTAAAGAAATGTATTTGTAGTAAAGAATATATTTTCTAAGTTATTATTTTAATTCAACATTTGACTGTATACCTTTGCGATCGTATTTAAGAAGAATAATTCTCTCTTCGGAATTCCTCGGTCGACACGTTTCTTTTCGAAAACAATCTAGCAGTACGGACATCTCTTTTTTCCGCGTTAAAAAATTTCCATATTTCAAGCATAAAGCTATATAAGTTAGCGATAGAAAGAGTCCTTCCGTTAGATCTTCTATGTCATCGTGCGTTCTTACAAGCTCGATTATTTCCGATATCGTAAACTCGTATATTAATGTAACAATGGCATACCTGAAAATTTAATTATACATTAATGATTTTAATTATGTCTCATATTGAACTATACAGCCACTAATAATTCTTAATCAAAAACTAAAAATCTCTTCAACAAATCAATAAAATTAATTAAGAATAACATAAGTAAAAAAAAAAAAAGGACAAATTAGCTACAATGTTAATTAATTGATACTCGTAATTGGAACAAGACGTAAATAAAAAGGTGTCTAAGTATACCTGTAGCACAAATTTAAGGAACGGATAAAGATATTGTTTTCCTTTTCTTCATTCCATGCACCGCAAAACCAAAGAACCCGGAAATTTAACGGTAATATATCCATAATTCCGAAACGACTGCACCAGACAGTTTGTCTCCTGTAATATTTCGCTGTGCTTTGAAATATACGAAGCTCGTAAGGAAAATATAGCGAGACTTTATACATTGTCAACGTCCACTTTCGTGAATTAATAATGATCCTGCCGGAACGTTCTAAACGTTCTTTAACATTTAATATCATCGGCGAACGGGAGAATTCACTTTTCTTTTTTTTTCTCCGCTGCATTTTCTTTTCTACGTTCGATTGTCCGCGATGATATAAACGATAACTTTTTAAATTATAAATTTGCAGTAATAATGTATGCAGTATCGAATAAAAAGAAAAAAATAAAAACTAAGAGTGAGGAACATTAAAATATTATTATCAATATATATTACTGTTGATGCGTCTGTACTTTTGCGGACATCGTTTACTTGTCAGGAAAACTGACGTGGAATTGGAAATTTTGTAAGGAGACTCTAATGAACTACGAATCTCTGCAAAAGCGCGAAGAGTATACTGCAAGTATATTTTCGTATTTATATACACTATTTTATATTATATTAGTCCTCACTTTGTTTTTTAAACATACGGAAAATGAACTAAAGATTTATACAAAATAAGTATCTATAATAGATATAAAAATATCTATAATTTTATCAAAATGCAAATACGAAAATATTAAGTCGAAGCATGCTGTAGCAAATTAAATGCAGAGTAGGATGTCTTTATAATCTGAAAACAGAAGAAAATATTAATATGTTTACGTATACTTTATATCGTACAACGTTTGTATACTCACCCATGTAAAAGTGCTAAGAACTAACGAGCAAATTCCATAAACGGATATCACTTTTCCTCTCTGACTGATCATCATCAAAAATGACAAACTTTGACGTTGTTTAGTCGATATCACTGTCCAATTACTAGCGTAAATAGCATATGCGATACCCTTAGTCTTAAAACGACACAGTATTAAATTAATATAAGTATATAAAAAATATTACTCAAAAGTAAAATAGTAAAAAAATATAATACCTTTAAATCGAGCTCATTACCGAACCAGCAGTATGAAAACACTTGAAACAGCATTGATCCCAAATACGCCACGAAAGTAAAAAATTCAACGCCAAACAGTTCTTTCTGCAATAAAAACGTTCGTTAAAATATTACTACAAATTAATTACATATTAATTCTATCAAGTCACGTTTTAAATTAATTTTTATACATTGGACATCTGGTAGATGCTGCTGCAGAGAGTGACGAGGCTGAAGAAGAACAAAATAGCAATAATCCACATAAACAGCGATTGTATCCTGCATGTGATGTCGTACACCGAAATGTGATGCCTCACGCATTCCGCGATGGCAAGCTTTTCGATCGTGTCGTGCTTCTCCCTTTCGTGATTCTTTTCCTGAAGAAATCGAAACGCTTTTGACAATCGGTGGCACAGCAAGTCGATCTGCCCACAGGTTTGAATAATGAGACCGTAAACGAGAGAGTCGAGAGAGACATTCAGTAATATCCCGTAAAATACAGCTACACCTTGCTGAAGATAGGTCAACAAGTAAAGAGGTAACTCCGCTATGGAGTACGGTACATACATCTTCAATGGCAATTGTCTTTCATCTTGACTCATCAGTGGTACTATGATGACCAATAAACCCGATATTTGCGAAATGACCATGAAGGCATAGGTGACTTTCTTAGCTTCGTTCACAGTACACGACAAAGAATGAAGTTTACAAAATAATTAGATTCTATGAGATGTGAAGAATAAATAAAAGTAAAAGTAAAATCGAATAAATAAAATTCTCAAAACTTTTTTTCGTATCTTTCTTAGAAATATAAATATACCTTTTAGATTGTATTGTTTCAAAATCGATTCCTCTGTCGAATTTTTTGGCTGACATAATGTGGTGCGGAAACAATCTAGCAAAGAGCGTAATTCGCACTGTCGCACCAAAATGTTGAAATACTTCAGGCACAAACATATGAAAGTTAAGACAATAAACAGGCCTTCCGTTAAATCTTCCACATCGTTTCTCATACGTACTAGTTCAATTATTTCAGATATTGTAAAGTGATAAATTATAGCAGCAATTGTATACCTATCAAAAGAATATAAAGAATTTATTAATTATTATATAATATATATATACAGTTAACTGAATTAATAATTCTATTTTTGTTTGACTAAAATAATAATTCATGATTATTCTACCTGTAACAGAAGCTGATAAAGCGTACTATCAAGCGGGTGTCCGTTCTTCTTTCTTCCCACACGCCGCAAAAACGGAGAACGTAAAAGTTCACCGGCAACAAGTCCATATTTTTATTATCTAAGATAATATCCAATCTCCCCTCGAAAATAGCGACATATAGTATGTCATCAGTTCAAAACGGCGTAGACATCCCTGACAACAATGTTCGTGCATTAATAACGATGTCTAGATACAGGTATTATTAAGGTGCATTATCTTTTAATATCATGCAACAGAGCAAAACATACGGGCTTCTCCCATTACTGTTCGTACAGTCTTATTCTTGAATTCATATTCTTATTAAATGATGTAACCTGATGGCAAAATGTACGTGTTTTCAATATCAGCAAGTTATCATTATGTAAAAGATTTCCTTCTATATTATCTTATAAATATGAAAATCGTAAAGCAACCGTAAATATAAAATAAAGTCGTGAAGCAAAAGTTCGTAAAATTATAGATGTATTGTGAGGAATATTTTATTTCTAAGATGATATTCAATTATTTTACTAAGAAAATAACTAAGACAAAATTGTTTCTACAATATTTTCTTTGACAAGTCGCTCTCTAAAGAGTAAAAAAAACCCAAGTGCGTAAGAATATTTTTAAATCGTTTGTAATAAATTTAAAATAATAAAGAGTTGTGAATAGCTCAGTGCATTTAGTTAATTGATGTTTAACGTACGATTGTAAAACACTTAATTTCATATTTTGTAAGAAATATGTGGTAAAGTATTTCACAGAAAATTTTAATTTATTTCTATAAGATAATAATTTTTTAATAATATCTTTTTTTTTAAGTAAGCCTACAGAGCAAATTTTCTAATATAAAATATTTAAAATATACTATATTTCTATATACATATTGTATAAAAACATCTTTCAAATTAAGATTTGTATCATTAGAAAAAGTACTAATGTGAAGCTTGTTGTAATAAGTTGAAAGCAGAATAAGACGTTTTTATAATCTGCAAATATGAATATATAACTTATAAACGATTTAATTAAATTACTTACATTGTGTCTCTTCTTAAATTTTAATTATTACGAATATATTTTTACCCATGTAAAAGTGTCAAGAATTAACGAACAAAAGCCATAAGAAGAGAGTATTCTTCCTCTTTGGCTCATCATCATCACAAATAGCAATGTTCTACGTTGTTCGACTGATATTATTGTCCAGTCGCTAGTATAAATAGCTTGCGCGACACTTTTACTCTGTGTTAAGAATATACATATTAAAAAAATTGTCGCTATACTAATATAAAATATTTTAAATAGTAAAATAAAATTTATTAAACCTGCGATGTACCTTCAAGTCGAGTTCATTGCCGTACCAGCAATATATGAAGACTTCGGACATCATTGATCCCAAATAGGATAATAAAGTGAAAAATTCAGGACTGAAAAGGTCTCTCTGCAATAAAAATACCGATATTAGTGAAATAAAAATACCAAATATTATCGACATAAAAAAGTATTTAATTAAAAAAAAAATATATATTGCATAAATAAGGAAAAAACTTGATAGTACGGCTGTATTAATTAAAAAAATTTATAAGTCGTCGATTTACTTTGGACATTTGAAAGATGCTGGTGCAGAGAGTGACGAGACTAAAAAAAAATAAAGTACTAGTTGTCCATACGAACAAAGATTCTATCCTGTTTGTGATATTGTACACTGAAATATGATGTTTGACGCAGTCCGCAATAGCGAAACTGTCGACGGCCTGGTGCTTCTTCTCTTCGTTATTTTCTTTAAGAAATCGGATCGTTTCAGTAAATCGATAGCACAAAAGCTCGATCTGCCCACAGGCTTGAATAATAAAGCCGTAAACGAGAGAGTCGAAAGAGACGTTTAGCAGAATTCCATAAATCACAGTTGCGGACTGTTGAAGATAAGTTAACACGTAAGGAAGAAACGCCGCAACAGAGTACGGTATGTACGTTTTGCATGGCAAAGACCTTTCATTCTTAGTTAACAAAGGCATCGTGATCATCAATGTGCCCGTTATTTGGCACATCATCATGTATAAACAAGCAGTCTGCTTAGCTTTATTTTCAGCGTACCGGAAATGTGCAAAATAATTAATTAGATGAGTTATAAACGTACTTTAAATATTGTAGTATGTTAGTTTATATATAAAATTAATGTACATGAAATTAAATACTATTTTGGAAACTTATAAGATTTCTAAATAATGTATATATTTATATTTAATTTTTAAATATACCTTTGCGATCGTATTGTTTCAGTATCGACATTTCCGCCGAATCTCTCGGCTGGCACAGCTTTGCTCGGAAACAGTCTAACAGAGCACGTAATTCGTGCTCTCGCGTTAAGAAATTGAAATATTTGAAGCACAGGGTAATGTAACTTATAGCCAGAAATAGACCTTCCGTTAAAGCTTCCACGTCGTTTCTCGCAAGTACAAGCTCGATTAATTCGGATATCGTGAAGTAATATATTAAAGCAATAACTGCATACCTGCTCAAACAAGAAAAAAAAAGAATCTATAATTATAAAATAATTTCTAATAATATCTATCACTTATAACTGACGAGCACGCTGGCACGTTGATAACAAAATATATTTTTAACAAAATTATCGAGTACTTTTGTTCGGCGTACGTCGTTGTAATTATTTTACCTGTAGCAGAAGCTGATGAAACGTACTATTAAGCCGTCATCCTCGCGTTCTTTCCACGCTCCGCAAAGACGAAGAACACAAAAGTTCACTGGCAATAAGTCCATATTCTTTTTTTTTTTTTTTTTTTTTTTTCGTTGTATCTAAAGCGGCAAATCTTCCCTCTCAAGAATATCTACAGCGTGTCGTCAGTCCAGAATTCTGTAACGTCTCCGACTGTATATAATGTTCTTGCATTAATAACGATGCATAGGTAATATATTGTTAGTGCGTTAAATTTTTATATTGCTCACCGTGACGAAACACTCGCGTTTTTTCCCATTGCCGAGCGATATTTACGCTCTCGACTTTATATTCCTTCATTTCAAACATTTTCTTTTACCCTTTCGCCGCGTAGACGTCGAGAAAATAACAGTAAACGTAAGGAAAAAAAAAATAAAAATTGAACAGCCACACGAAGAATCAGAAATAGAAGAATCGTAACTGAAACGTAATTTTTCTTGTTGGTTAGTTAATTAATTAATTTTGTAATTTATAGAAGTTAAGATAAATCCTGAATGAATAATCAGGGTGATTCTATTCGTTTTAGTTTCGCTTCGCTGTTTTCGACTTTTACGACTCCATGTCGCCGTGATTCTTGCGGTTTGAAAAGATGAGAGTGCGGTTTGTTTACATGGGATCATATGATCAGTGCTGAAAGAGTGTACGAGAGGGAACTACTGAACCAGGCCGGTCAGACGGTCGGTGACGTTTCTGTTCTTTGTTTTGTGATTTAGCTCTGGTCAATTACTTTCATCGGTCATTATTATTGTCAGAGTGTGTATGAAACCTACAAAGGTTAGTGCACGAAGCAACGTGGTGTGCGAACCGTCTGGCCGGATCACGTTAAACGTGAAAAATCTCACGAGGTTTATTGTCCCGAGATGGCTAATCTCGCGAAAGAACAGTTGAAGCACGGTCGAACGAAAGGTATGGTATTGCGAATACACGAAAAACAAAAACGCATTTATTCTTTGTCGCATCGCGGATGACGTAGTTTCGAAATTATCGCATTTTCTTTGTTTTTATTAAGTTTTATAAAATAGTTTTTTATATTCTAACTAAAAGTACTCTTAAAAAATACCTCTGTAGTTTTACTAATTTTTATCAACATTACTTAATTTTTTAAGAACTTAATATCTGCGTTATGATAATTCATAAAATTTATATTACACGTAATGTTATTCGTTAACGTACATTTACGTGTTAAAATTTTTTAATATTTATGAATCGTAGACAGTATTTATATTTCTTCGAGGTCTTCTTATTAATGCGGCATGCCACCTGTATAATTATATAACGATAAATAAATATTTTATTAAAAAATTTATAATAGGTTTTATAGTTTTGATTCTTTTAATATACATTTTACGTTAATTAGAAATTAATAAACTTGCCAAAAGTATAACAAATACATCGTTTACCTCACATATACAATCTATCGTGTGCTCCATATTCTAATATTTGTATCTCAATGACTTCCAACGGTAATGCATTTGGCAATGGAGCAATATATTGAGAAGATAATGTTGCAGTATCCTCGAGACTCGCTACGTCTCTTCGTAATTGTACTTTTGTACCATTGTCACCCCAAGCGTGCAATGTCCATTCCCATATGCTGCTCGAACAAATCTTCTTAGCAGGATACATCATCCATGCCATTTCCTCTTGATACTGTACACAAAAAAAAAATTAATCTTCACAAGACAATAGATTATGTAATATTATTAATTATAATATTGCCTAGCTATTTTTTTTGTAGTAGCTTACATTGTTTTTTTTTTAATTGTATATTTTACTTTGTTTTATATTAAAGATAAAGATTTTATACCTGGAAAAAAAATACATTGCTTCCATGATGAAATATATAAAGAGCATCGCATCCGAAAGGAAGTGGAAGCGGAATTCTTGCGCGTCCAGAATAAAAATGAACCTGCGGCACCGCATGGGTCTTGATGTGATCCAACAGTGATTCAGACGTTACTACTTCTCTACAAGATTGCAAAAGCGGGCATGTCAACTGTACGCAGGACATAGATTCCGTAGAGCCACCCCAAATAGGCGTCTGAGGCAAGCTCAACGATTGCTGGCTGATGTTCGTCGCGGAGGATTCGACAATTTGCGAAGAATTATCGACACGAGCTTCATTGTCTCTCGACAGCTCGCCAGTGCTGGCTGACTTGGTACGATCGTTCAACGACAATCGCACGCCTAAATTGTTGGAATCTACCATTCTGTCGGGAATCGTCGTGGTTTCCTTCGACATTTCGGACACTCTGATTAAATTATCTACGGAAGCAGCTTTCTCTCTACCACCGAGTAACAATCTAGCCAACAAGAATTGCCTCGGTTTTAACATAGCACAATTATTCTTCGACTGATTTACAACCGGAGTCTCTTCTTGCTTCTTATTATTTTTACCGAATAATTGATCACGTAAATTACAGCGGCGATCAGTTGCGATGGGCGTTTTGTCGTTGTCCATGTTAAAGGCATCACGAAGCGCTTTGTGCAATTTATCTGCAAGAAGGCATCGGCCTTGGCCAAGCCGGACTCTGCAGACTGGACATCGCGACGTTTTCGGTCTGCAAAGGACGCACAGGATGTGACCGTGAACACATTGTGAGACTGGAGGCGCAGCGCTTTCCAAGCAGATGGGACATTCCAAAGCACGAACCTAAAAGAAAAAAAATACTTCATGCGATAAGTATCGAAATAAATATTCTACAACTTAAAAGAAAAATGTATTTTTTATTATATTATTTTATATTTTTTATTATATACTAAAAATTTATTATTCTTAAAGTAACACCACATTTGTACTATAATTTACAGTTTATTTCATTTCTAAAATATTAATTTAAAAATATTAGTCTGTTAAATTAATAATTAACTGTTAATTGGGTCAAAGATTGATAAGATTTGAACTATGAAATGTATACACACCGTTCCCGATAATGCATTTGCAAGATTTCTGGCTACATTTGGAAGTGGGCCTTTCAAAGCTAGTCCGTTATCATTTTGCTCTTCTTCTTGAGGAGTGTATCTCCAGATGAGAAAATTTAAATCTCGTACACCTTCCTCATTGCGAATTAAAGTAGCAATATCTTTAATCTTCAGCCCCAATAAATCAGTATCGTTAACGCCCAATAAACAGTCGCCTGATCTGAATACAATAAACAAATAAAATTATGCATATTATTTTTTAATAGATATGATATTGTGTCTTGTGTAAAAAATCTATCTCTGAAATTGAACTTACTTTAATCCCGCCAAGTTTGCAAGGCTATTATTTTCAACATAACTGACCCACGGATACGGATCCCACTTGGACTTGGTCAAATGAAATCCACAAGATTTATTATTAATGTATGATTCCGTGTTGACTTTCTGTATCTTGAGGATTATTTTTCCCGGTGGAAATGGATTCATGTCTTCTGTGGGGAGAGTCGTTACAATCTTCACGCCCGCCGCTTCCGTGAGGACTTCAGAACACGAGAAATGTGGCATGTTCCTTTGCACTCTTTATTATTACTACTTGTATAGTGCACATATAAAGACAAAAGTTCACAATGTTATTTTAAATTAGCTTAATCTCCTGATCTTCAACGAATAAATTTTTTAAAGAGTACAATAGATATTAAAATAAATATTTTAAATTCTTTATATATAATAAAGAATTAATTTACAATTTTTTTTTTCCAGTAGTTTCAATCGCTCGATTTCGTGTATTTTGATCTTTAAACCATCTTGAGCGCAAAAGTAATACTGCCGTGGAAGCCCTAGATCACGTCTGATCTCTTGGGGAAAGAGAAAACTCACTTGCTGGTTCACCTTCACCCATTTACATGCTCTTGACATTGAGAATTACGTCATGTTACGATGAGTAGTACGTTGTTTGCCTTTGACACATTAATGTAATGCGAGACTTTATAAAAAATAATATTTTCAATGACATTATTCTTAATAACCATTATATTCTACTTTTTTTTTTTTTTTAATAATAATACGTACATATATGGCAGTCTTTTATACGCAAAAATAAAATACTTTAATTAAAACAAAAATTAAATATTATCTTTATGATGAATTTAATACGTATTTGCCTATCATCATTTAATCGTGGTCAAACAAACTTTTATATCAAGCAAAAAGGTATTGGGGAATGTGTTAGTTATTTTGCTTAATAAAATCTGTTTGGTGTGTGCATGTGTGTATGTATATATATATATAATGCATAGAACAGGCTAATGTCCGGAAGGTATTTTTTTTAATACTAATGCAAGAAGATTTACAGTATCAGTTTTCGATAATAGTTCAGATAAAATGGAAACAAACAGTAATAATTAAAATAATTAAAAAATTAAAGGAACGATATATATATACACACACATATGCATATGCTTTGTATGTACATAATTCTAATTAGACTATATAACATTTATATCTTTAACTTTTTTTTTTTTTACTTATGTGATATCACTACATTGGAAGAATATACATAGAGATTGTCATTGGCAGGGCCAGATTGAAATACCAGACAGCAATTGTTTCTATACATATACCTTGTTAAGGGAAATTTTACTTATATCACTAAATCATACTGATTAAAGGAAGAGCAAACGTAGAAAAATAATCCTAACATAAAAAGTATTATTTTTACTATATAGATATGTTAATGTAACATATACTAATTAACTTTCCAAAAAAAAAATCTATTATTAAAGTTCAAAGAAACAAGTTTAAAAAAAAAAAAAAAAAAAAAAAAAAAAAACTGCAGTTTCTTCACGATCGAATAAAAATAGCATAAGAGCTTATCAATGATTAATATTTCATTTGCAATGTGTAAGAAGTACAAAAGTGCTTATGTAAATTGATTAATTATTTGAAATCAATTACTTAATATTTCCTTAATATTTCCTTACTTATTATAAAGATTTACGATTATTAATTTACAATATAATGGCAAAAGATATCAATCTCATTTTTAATCATGTATATATCTGAAACCAGCCCTAATTGTAATTAAGTACATAATCGTTTAAAATAAAATGATATGAATATTTCGGAACAAGGAAGATAATTTTACATACCTGGGGGGATATAAAAAATCTTGATATTAATAGTTAAGCGTAAAAAATATATGATCAACCGTCTACTGGTATAATATATTGAGACATTGGCCCAGGGTGTGTAAAGTCGTGTGTGCCATCGCTTTGAGAACTAAGAGATCCGAATCCAGATGTAGATCTGAATTCTCAATACACTGCGCTAAGGCAAGATTGTGCTTCTCGACCTTTCGCAGCTGTTCTTGGCAATTGGCAAAGGCGTCCAACACTTCCAATTTGACGACAGGATTTCTACCAGAGTTTCCAGGGTGTTCGCGCGGTGGCAATGGAGGATGGCTACTGGCTATCGCTCTGGTATACATCTCTGTAACTGCTCGCAGTTTGTCTACCCATTCTTGTCGTGCTCTTGCATCTGTAGCACGTAACTTGATCATGTCACCTGAAAAGACATAATTAGTTTAACTGAATCAAACACTTGCGCATCACAAGGACAGATTCATATTTAGCTTGATAATTAAATATCTACCGGTAGCAGAATTGACAGTGAACGTATTCGAGTCCTCATCGCTGGGGGCTATTACGGCACCGGCTAGATATATTGAACACCGTGGCCTCTGATTCTTTTCAGATTCGCTGAGAAAGTAATGTAACTCGCCGGTCTCCGGGCTCAGGATGAACCAACGGTACTGCCAGCCTTTCATAGCGTTCGTATACTTGTGCAGTAAACCCTCGTAAGGGTGTCTAGTTTGCACGTTCATCGTTCACTACTTTCTTTATTTCTCGGAAGCCTCTTGTTTGACGAGCAACGGAAATCTCGCGAGAGATGTGTCATCTGAGACCGAGCAATTGTACTCAGTTGATATCAACAGAGGTTAGGTCGTCGTAAAGAAACAGGAAAAAAAAAACGGTGTAGGTTACAATAATAAATGTACATTTTATCGGTTTTTTCACGGCAAATACAATATTCAGTTAAAGTGTAGACGTGTAAAAAAAATAATAATCTAAATTAAAAAAAAACATTGATATGCACCAATTAAAATTTTCATCTTTGTGTCCCACACACGTCAAAAAATATATTATAAGCGTTACAAATAGATTGTAGTCTTATTATTGTGTAATTATCACAAAAATAATTAAACCTAGTATTAATTATTTAGGAAAAAACATCTTCATGATAAAAGATAAACTGTAGTTAATACTTAATTAAGAAAATACAAAAAGTTTATTATCTTCTTAAGATTAATCATTGGTAATAAAAAGAATACAATGTAATAGACTTGTGGTTTGTAGCTGGCTGCAATTTTGTACTATTATTTATACAAAGATTATCTTTTTCGCTCTATATTAGAAGGAAAAAGATGAACATTGATCTGGTATGTAAAAGTTAATACAGCCAGCTTAGTTTGAAGAACAAGCCTGCGTTCATAAATGCGAAACAATGTTTAACACAATTTTTTCAAGAAAAAAAAAAAAAACATAATAAACTAAACTATCATATTTAAAGAGGTACACAAGTCAAGTAATCTAATATCTCTCTTACTAGTCTAAAAATATAAATCATCTCCATAAACGAGAATATAATCAAATTATAAAAATTCAAAATATAAAAAAAATCTTACAATAAAAAGATGACGTAATATGTAAAACTATGTATATTAAAACGTTTATAAAGCTATACAAGACCCTCTTTGACTAACTTGTCACGAATCTCTGGCATCTCGATTTTATATCCGCAATCGTCAGAATTGTATTTCACAATTTTTATTTTGACTAATGAATTTGGCTCTACTAACTCTTTTACCTTCTTTTGTACAGCTTTAGAATATTTGCCGCTATCATCAACCGGTGCTAAATCTACAAGGAATAATAAATTTGAATACAAAAATTACTATATATATTTTAAATTATCAGATTCTAATACTTACTAACAACCGAGCACAAACTCGCAAATGCTGCTGGTACGATAAAGTCTTTAGGCATTAGTCTTATATTTTTATGTTCTACAGATTCTACGTTGCCGAAATCGATAAAGAAAATGGTAGCCGTTGTAGGCGTTTCTTTTGGATCAATGCATGCTGCACGATACCATCCTCCTTCGTATAATGCGATACATAATTCGCTCACTCGAGGTATATAATATTTATTTTTTTCACTATATTCTAACAACTGCAATAAAATAAAAATTATAGTACGTAAAATAATAATATATAAATACTTGAAATAACATGTTATTTACCATTTTCGGCAACACGTTAACAATGTGATCGCCTAAATTCTCATCACAAGGACCCAGCGCGTACGTAAGTTGATCGTCCTCCTGTATAAAAAGTACCAGTGCATTCACTGTATCACCTTCGCGTCCTAGACTTGCAGTTTCGATATGATTTAACATGTAACATCTGTTATCTGTATAAGAAAAATAATGAATATATAATATTTTAATTTATAAAATATATACATTTTTCGAAATATTTAAGTATGTGTAATTTATCATAAATCAAAATTATCATACAAACAATTTGCGATAAATATATTACTTTTTAACAACTTTGTAAATGTCTTCTAATTGATTATTATTACCGTCACTGTCTTCTTTTTTCCAATTTGGAGTTAATAGTCGGTTTATTTCATCATTAACAGATATTCCTGTAACCGTTGTCAACCGAACTCCATCTTTGGGTGATGTACCTTTGTCGTATGTACATATCAAAGGCACTTCTTTGCCTAATAAATCTCGAATATAATGGTCGACTTCTGGGTTACTGGGTACATCATGTGGAACGTCTTTCAAAAATATTCTTTGGGCACAATTCTGTTGCTATAAAAAAAATTACATCTTGTGTAATATTCAATGTATAAAATAATAATTATATTTTATCATGTAAGTAAGCGAATATATCGAGTAATTAATACCATCCAACTGATTTGTGGCATAGCCTTAAGATCTTTTACGTCAATTACGTCCACATTGCCAAAATCAATATATACTATTCGAGCTTTATCGTTTTCCGCGCGAAGCACCATTGCTCGATAACTATTACCGTCCTCAAATGGTGCAATTACTATTTCTTGATCAGCTGGAGGCCTAGTAAGATTTGGAGCTGCAATAAAATAAAATAATATTATATTATTATTTATTATATAATTATTAATTCATCTTATTACATTTATTATTTTACCTGTTGGAGCAATTTTTGCAACGGTTTGCAGAACTTTATTGTAGTATTCAACTTGTTCTTCATCTAAAGATCGCGCAAACATACAATAATGATTTCGATAACTAGTGAGACAAATCTGAAATCACAATCATAAAAATAATAAAATGATAAATCATACCGATAGTAAAAATATTTGAACATAATGTGCCAAACCTCAGACTTATTATTTATTGGGAAGAATACATTTGTTACAAATTTCCAAGGCTTCAAAGTACCCATTATTTTTTTAGATTCTGTAGTTATTTCTATTTCGAAGTTTTCTTGATTGGTATTCTTATTCACGATTGTGTTGAAACATGCCGACATACCATCCACAATCTTGTAACATAATAAGAACAAAATTAAAAAATTACATTCGTATTTATATTTATATACTCTATATATATTTTTTATAAGTAACTTACTTGCACCTCAGCAGAATTATTTATTTCACATGTTACTCCAAAAGCACAAATATCGAAGTACTTTGCAGGACATGGCAAAACTTTCTCTACTGATTGCGTTTGTGCCTCATCTATTTTAAAAATAGACAAATTTGGTGTTTCGGAACATATGTAACCTCTGTACCAATATCCCTCAGAATCTTTACCACAAACTAACTCTCCTACTTTTGGTCTAAAAAAATATAATGTTTTATTTTTATTTAAATTTATTCGTGATGAATAATATACAGGGTGTCCGCGGCACAATAGAAATAATTTTGGGGATAAGTAGAGCTTGTCGAGACAAATAAAAAAGTGTTTTAAATCCTACCTATCCCCAAAATTATTTCTATCGCGTCGCGGACACTCGGTATAATAAATATTTGAAAATATATAGTATATTCATAAATTATACGTACTTATAATCAGCAGCACTGCTTATTTTCGAGCAATCTTCACGTAAATCATCACAGATCATGGTAAATTCTGTTCTGAAATCTTGTGGAACCAAAGCTACGCAGTAAACGTTGTTTTGAATGGGTTTATAAAATTGCATGCAGCCACTAATTTGCAACTCAGAAACTGCGTTTTGCGTTAACAAATTAGTCAAAGCATTTAAAACGTTAGGTACTTGAAACCCGGGCTCTTTTGTACTTTTATTTGATGTTTTATGATTTTCTTCCATTATTTTTTTTTTCGTACCGTTTGATGTACTTTTTGATGTATGCAAAGATGAACTTTCTGATTGCTTTTCTTGTTCAACTATTAATGTATTACCGAAATCTGTGGATAACATTCTAACAGAAATCTTATCATTTGGATTGAAATTTTTATACTCTTCACGTGTGCTTTGCAAACGAATTTTTATAGCAAACTTAGAAACATTAACCAAGTCTCCAATTTCTCTAAACTTTTCGTCATTTTTTAGTGTCTTATCTTCACCGTAATCAATAAAATTAATCTTAACAGGATTTAAAGATGTTACTATTGCTCTATACCAAGTATTGTCACTCTGCACGCCATAAATTTTATCGATAACCGGAGGGACATTATATGATTTTACTGCAACGTTTTGTAACGCCTTCATTAAGTCTTTGCGTGCATTAACATCCTCTTCTTTGATTACCCAATATTCACCATTACCGAGCGACATTATGACATCCACAATTGTAAATCTTGATTTCGATAAGCATGTATTTTTATAAAAATTAATTTCGTTCGAAATGCTTGGTTTTTGATCACTGACATCTTTCCCATTATGACAATCAAAGTCTTTGTTATCTTGAAAACCATTTCTTTGTAAATAATTTTTATTATTATGGTGACTTCTATCTCTTACATTACTATCATTTTCACTCCCTTCTTTATCGAATATGGTTTTACTTGAATTATTTTGATAATTACGGCTATGACAATTTTGGTCAATGGACTTAAATGAAGAGTATTCATTACTCTTTCTTACTTGATCGATACTCTCACTAGAATCATTCTGTTTATGCAATCTATGCTGAGAAATAGTATCTCTTACTATTGACTGATCCGCTTTTGTTTCGGATGTACCATTACCATTATCACGACTAGGTGAACATCTACTTTGAATACCATTATTCATAGATTGATATGTACTTTTATGCATATCAATATTTGAATTTATAGAGTTCGAATTTTCTTTCATCGGAATAATTGTATTAGGTCGTCGCAGTTTTACCTCGCTAGGTTTATCTGTTTTATTAATTGTGTTCGATACCGACTCGTCTTTCGTTTGATGTACTTCATTATCTCGGTCAATTTTTAAAGATGACACGTCATTATCAATTTCTTCCACTAACTCTCTGTAAACAAAAAATAAAAAAAAAAAAATTATAACTAACACTAGAATTGTTATTAGTAAATAAAAAATAGATAAAAATTAATAAAATATGGTTTGTAACATAATTTTATCTATTTCATCGATATATTATTTAATTATAAAAAACAGCAATTTTACTAAAGTGTACTTTTTTTTTTTTTAAACAAAGCTAGCAAAGTTTAATACTGCGGTACAACAAAGTATAAATGGGTAGTTTAATTAAAATTTTTTTCTTTATCTGACTAAAATCAAATAAAGACAAATATAAATTTTATATTTGCTTTTATATTAATTTGCAATTTAAACACAGTAAATTTAATTTTATTTATAATTATATTAATTTATATATATATATATATATATATATATATGCATATATAGATTTAACGTAATATAAAGTAATATAAGTATAATTACGGAATACGTTCACACTCGGCTTGATGTCGTGGCCAATCATTCAATTGACAATCTTTGCTACAATAATATGTATGGCATTTTGCACAATGTTTCGTTGTTTTTATGGAACAAACTAAACATTTTTGTAATGCACTCTGAAACTTATCCTGAGAATATATGTATGATCCCTATAAACAATTACAACTTATTGAATTATTTATTATTTATCTACAATTATAATATTAATTAAATCAACTGTAATAATAAAACAAAGTTCCAATAATTTGTACTATTTATAAAATACACAACTTTTAAAACATAATAATTTTATATTATTTTTGCGTACCTGATTTCTTTTCTCGTATACTTTAGATATATATTCTTCAATAGGATATACTTCTGGATATTCATATAATGTATAACCACGTCCAAGAGAAACATGTCTTCTTCCATCTCGAGTAACAGTTATCTTACCTCTAGCGTAATAGAATATATAAAATAAAATTTAAACAATTGTTGTATTATATTTAGTTTACCTCGTCCATAATTGGTTTGTGTTTACGTAAGGATCCTCTACTTCATAAGAGTCAATTGGTTTGGATAATGACTGAAGCGAAGGTACTGCATTTATTACTCTACCACGGCCAATACTTGGTCTAAAATTTAATAATTTGTACAAATAAAAAAATTATACATACACATTTTTTTACTTATGTTTAATATCAATATTTTTTAATGTTTAAAACATCTTAAAATACCAATTTCATGTTTACATTAATCGCAACTTTTAATATTTTAATAATTCTTAATAACAATGACACTTACTGTTTTATTATATTATTGGGAGTAGGCAGCAAATCTATAGATCTTGCTACTGGTGATTCAACAGCTTCAGATGTACGAAATACTTGTTCATCTCTCATAGGTTTATCCCTAGCAAGTGCCACTTTCAGATACAATGGTTTTTTGTTATCAAGCACACGTATAGCTTTTTCAGCTTCATGATATGTTTCATATATAACAAAAGCCCATGTAGTATTACGGGGATGGTATACATTAAGAACTTTTCCATACTGATTAAAAATATCTCCAATGCCCGCCTTGAATGTTATCATTTAATTTATGAATTTAAATATAATAAATTATCAATTAATTAAGATACATTAATTTCAAATAAGCATATAACAATATTAACATGTAATTAATATGCATTGAAATCAAGTTTAAAATTAACAAAGATCACATACAATATTTTAATAATTATATAAATTATATAAAATAATAAATTATAAGAAAATAATTATTAGAAAATTAATGAACCATACCTCATTTAATTCTAGTGGCAAATTAGTCACATATATTTTAAACTCCTTCCTGTAAATAACATAAAAAAAATCATGCAAGGCATTATCATGAAATGAATTTGATGCCATTGGCATCAAAAATGTAAAGGCTTACGAAATAAGTATCAAAAGGAAAACAAGTGCAACTATTATTCTCAAGTTGCAAGGGTTGTAATAAGATACTAAACATGAAGCCTAGAAATTCTAACACATAATCTTTCCGTTGTTTGGGTTTGTTGAAATTTTTCAGGACAAAATGTACCAAATATTCCAACGGCAAGTTTTTATTTTCTCCATAAAAAATCGTGAGCAACGAGCGAGTCGGTAAATGAAAAAAATGATGACGATAGAAAAGCAGGACCTGCGAAGGTCAGGCGAAAATAATTACAGATCAATACACGGCAAGCCGGGCGAATAAAGCCATGCTTTCAGCCACGTGAGGCCGAGCACGATCTGTTCCACCTACAAATACGTTGCTCGTGCCAAATCGTTCGCGTAGAGCATCTCAAAACCGTTTGGATCAGCTAAATTGCTCCCTCCTCAGTTTGCAAAAAATTTACTTAAGCCACGGAGTTTGGCCGTATATAAAAAAAGTGATAACGCATGTAATGTTCTTGTCGTTCTTACCGTTCAGCCATAGTTTCCACGTCGTCCTCTGCATTGTAATACGCCATATTTTAAAGATAATTTACAAAGTATTCAGGCCTCGACTCCTCACAATGTGCCGAACTCGAAGATTGAAATCGCATGGAAGCTCGTAGAACGTCGAATGGGAAAGGGAAGGGCACGTGGTTCAGTAAGTGCGTGCGGGAAGTCGCTATTCGTGCTGTTCAGCAACTATCTTCTTCTTCTAATGTCTGGCATTGGAAAAGAAGGAGAAGAAAATATTGCGCATGCGTACAGTCACTGTAGCCAATGGCGTACGCACCTTCCAGTTCAAAATTATTCCTGAAACAAAATAAAACGAGTACATGTAGTAGCGATATTAAAAAGCGTTTTCTGGTAAAATCTAACATGCTTAGGTATGTGCTACATACATATGTACTTAATAAAAAATTATTTGTTAAAGAGAAACGTTCACGAAAAGAGAGAGAATAATTTGAATGAACGAACCACTCCACGAGAGATGAAAAACCGTAGTCTTTTTGTTCTCTCGTCAACACTTTTTTATTTGAAACAAAACCAAGAAGTAACGTTCTTCGAAAAGGACGAAATCAGATCCATTAAAGTCAGCAGTGTTTTATCTGTTTTTTAGCTGGCGGTTCGTTTCAATCTTTTTTTTTTTTTTTTTTTTTTTTTTAAATTCCTTTCGTTCTTGTTCTTTCAAGACCGCGATGACTACGGAGAATATAAATCGCGAGGTTTTGATATCCAGATAAAGAGACACAGGAGCTTCGTGCGAAACCGAACTTTTTTAGATAACTTTCAATTAACCTAATCGAAGCCTAGATAGCTTGAAGTGGACTCGAACAAAAAAAAGACGAAAGAGATGGCATGTCAAGGTTCTCAAGTACCGTTTACATTTGTCGATCGCAAGGAGGGCGCAGCGTTTCGGTCACGGGTCACACGCGATTTAGAAAGCCAACGGAAGAGGAAAAAGATCGGCGTCCTTGAGCAGCGGCGCTTTTTTTTTCGCGAACGCTTGCGCACGACGATCCCTCCGCGCTGTAACCTGCGGAATGCGTAGTCACGGGGTGCGTTCGGGGAGTCGCTGTTCGCTGAATTGCGCGAATAGTGATTTTTCGAACGCACCTACGGGAAGGCGCGCGCAAATGGGAGGAGAACGGAGGCACGCGATTGGTCAGCGCCGCGGACTGGCCGACGTTCGTTCGCGAGACGTGTCATGTGATTCGTTCCTCTTTTTATGCAAACATCACCGATCGCTCAGCCCCCGCAGTCTCGTGGCAAAACAATAACAAACAGCACACGTCGTCGTCCATTCGCGATTCCGAGGCCGATTCTTTCGCGCGATTTCTCGACGTGACGCTTACGCGTAGCCGCGCACGGCCTTCGTGGGGCAGGATTCGCACGATCGCGGACGAGGAATTGCAGTCGAAGTGATCCTTTGATACGAGGCGCCAAGCTCGCGGGCACGAGTCGAGCCCGAGTCGTCTCGAGGACCGTTCGAGGGGGGAAAGAAAGAGCGAGGCCCCCGAGTCTTGGCCTCGCCACGATGCTGTCAGCCGCGGAAAATGCTCGCTAACGAGAGACGCCCGATGCGAGCGTGCTACGTGCGCGCATGGACCGATATGTGATTTCCCGACGTATATTTTGCCTGGAGCAGGTCAGCCCACCCCCGTCGGGATCTATCAGCGAGCCAGAGAAGCCGTGTTTCCTCCTCGTAGCCGTCTGTGCACCGAGGTGCTGCGAATCGATCGAGACCGCGGAGAGCCCGCGTTTCGTCAAGTCAGACTTGAATTTGGGAGCCTTGCTCTGCGGACGGTAAGCCTCTCGCGTTTTTTTCTATCTCGTTATCGTTCCGCCGAACATTATTTAGCCACCGTCGCGTTGTCGGAGGAGTAACAATCGTTGTTTCCGCGTGACACTTACCTCCGACACATCCGTTGCTCAAGGATCGAGATCGAACGACGGGTAAATCGATCTCGGGGACGATTTGTTTTGTCCGAGCCTTCGCACGGATTTTTGTGTCCCGTAGAGGAACGGCCGCCCTCCTCTTTCTCCCCTTCTCTGTCACTCTGCAAAAATATCGTCATTGTAGCACGCGCTTTATCGTTGTTTTCGTCAACACGCTCGTGACTGATGGACGACTCCAAGTACAGCGATTTCTCGCTCGCCAGCACGATGGACAGCACGGTTAAGCAAGAACCCGTTCAAGAAATGAGTTCGGCGTCAGCGTCGGTCCCGATACCCGGGGGACACAGGGGCACCACGCGGGGAACGTACGACCAGTTCTCGCCATCTCCTCTGGCAGTCTCCTCTGGATGGGACATGAGGGCCGAACAAATGGATTACCCATTTAAAATGGACCCAGATCAAATGGACGTCTCGTTTAAGATGGATGACGACGATATATTCCAAGTGGACAAAGCTGACCTGATCCAAGGGCCAACTCTGGCTGAGTTAAATGCTAATGATGACATCCTACTTGGAGATTTAAATTTTGATGACTTGCTGTTGCCTGAAGAAAGGCCAATAAAAATGGAATACACCACTCCATCGACTAGTTCTCTGTTTAGTCACAGTGCAGGATTTGCACCTAGCAGTTTTCCTCAGTCTGGAGTAACTCACCGTAGTTGTCCAACATATACAAATACATGTGGCTTTAATTTAAATAGAAGTTTGAATACTGCAGATAATGCAGAAGCTGTTAGTCCTACTGCATTTCCTAGTCCAGGAACTAGTAATGTTGCAGGTATGCATATGAATAAATATTATTCAAATAAATATATTATATAGTTATTATAATAATATAATTATTTATTGTTTCTTGATGAGAATGATTATGGTGTTGTAATTTATATAGGTAGTTCAACAGCAAGTTCATCAACTTCACCACATCCTGTTTCTCGGCCTATTGGATCGTCTACTTTACATGAGCTACTTATGAAAAAAGGCGAAAATCCATTTAACAACCCGGTATCCAGCCAGGTGGATAATATCTCTACGATAGGTGGTAAACCTAAAGTTTCGAGATTGTCTATGTCTGCGCCAACGCAGACAATGGGACATTTGGATCAAATCTGGGCCCACAGGGAACCCCGACAACATCTCTTAAGTACTGGTAGCTTAGTAGAGGCAGGATCAACGAGTAGTTTAAGCACTGGAGCTCTTAGTCCAGATCCTCTCTGCATTGATCCTCTGAGTCATGACGAGGGTTACGAAGATAGCGATGATGATAGTGACCATTATGATGATTACAGCAGTGATAATGGTATTTTTTACTTCACATTTATATTATTTATCCTGCAAAATAAAATATCTTTATGTAGAATAAATTACATTGTATAAAAATTAATTTTACATTATATAAAAATTAATTTTACATTATATAAAAATTAATTTTACATTGTTTTATTTAATGCGTTTAAATTAAAATAAATGCAGCTAAACTATCATTATTTTTCTACTAGATACAGGTGGAAGTGATGGCGAGGAACCGAGTAACAGAGTAGGACCAGGAACAGAATTAGGAAAAGACAAGCACAGTAAGAGAGAAAGATTTTTCTGGCAGTATAATGTTCAAGCGAAGGGACCAAAAGGACAGCGATTAATCGCGCGAGCGCGATTAGAAGACCCGCACGTTTTGAATGAAGCAACTGATCCAGTATTTAGTCCTCATTGTGCTCTTAGAGGAATTAAGCACAGTGGAAAAGCACGAAAAGGCGATGGGAACGATCTTACACCAAATCCTCGCAAACTTCACAACATTGGACGAGAGTTAGACAAATTAAATCGTATTATCAATGATATGACACCTGTTTCGGAATTGCCATTCCCCGCGAGGCCAAAAACGCGTAAAGAAAAAAATAAGCTAGCGTCACGAGCGTGCCGCTTAAAGAAAAAGGCTCAACATGAAGCTAATAAAATAAAACTGCATGGACTTGAAGCAGAACACAGTTGAGTAAACGTCAAATAAAAAATTATTATAATTATTATCTGAATTATATTTAAAAAACTATTAATTTTCTATTTAGGACGTCTTATACAAGGTATATCACAGGCTAAACATATGCTCGCTGCTAAATTAGCTGAAACGAATCTTGAAACTCAAGAGGAGCTTACACGACAAATGGATAAATGTTGCAAGCTGGCTACCAGTAAGTAATATCTTTACTCTTTTACATACATATGCGTAAACATAATTTTTTTTTTTCTGGAAATAAATAAAAATAGATATATGGATAAATCCATATGTAAATCCATATGGATAAATCCATATGTAAATCCATATGTAAAATATATTAATCGTTATTGTTATTTTAAAATATCTATAAATTCTTTATTACAGAAATGCGAATAGCAAATCATTCAACAGAATTTGTGAACAAAGTACTGGAAAATATTAGAGCCGGTATTCCCGATGGTGGTATCGATAATTTTTAATATTCTACCGAACCGTTTTCCTATTTTATGTCTACGCGTGTATATAACTTTAGAAAAATATGCTGTATGTCTATATATACATAGTATAATATTGCTTTTTATCTTTAAAGTTGCTGTGCAGTGCTTCAAAAAGCAAACATACAGTTAACTTATGATTAACGTATAATTAACAAATATCTTACATTATTTCAGATAATTGTTTATCGATGAAAATATGAAACGAAACCTTGAGATATATAATATATATGTATATATATATATATTGGTTTATCTTTTAGACTTTCAAATCGTCACTTTTTTTTACAAAAATATCTGCATTTTCTCTTATTGTATATATACATGTATTTATATATATGCAATATCAATTTGTATATAACATTTTTCACGCATCACGTATGATAGTTTCAATAATGTATTTGTACAAACAAAGGAGTTCTTTTTTTTTTTTTTTACAAATTAGCTGCAAATGTATCATTTGTTTCTATTAACAGTGATATATCCTGATGAAAGTGCAAAGAAAAAGTGCCGAATGTCACTTAATAATTATAACGTACGAGAGATATCATCAATGTCTATTAGATCAGTGTTGCACATCTAATTCTAAATTTAATTTTTTAATTGCAATAAATATGCATTACGCAGCAGTACTGTTAGCTTCAAAACGATAATAAAACTTGCATTAGGTTTAATAATACTGATTAATATTGTTCGAGTTCAAAACATATCTCGACGATCGTTTTTTGTTTTTCTTCCCCGAATAGATATAATTAATTCCACTCTTACGTAATTAGTAATGATGATCAAGGTTTCGGAATTATTGATGGCGGCTGACGCAACAATACCAAGAATTGACATTGATGATCTTTTTTGTTTTTATTATTCAGACAACGGTGTAGTTTTAATTGTAATAGTAAAAGATCTAGATTGCGTGCATTAGATGCACTTAGAAACGAGCTTTGAATTATATAGTTGTTTGCTGTTTGCTGACTCGATCTACCTCAGAATGAAACGCTATACCTACATACATACATGTATGTACATACGATATACACATATATATATTTGGATTATCTGAAGATAAAATAATAATGTATGTGAAAAGATTGTAATCGTGGCGCAAGGTTGGATATCGTTGCTTTAGACTTTTAGGTGAGAGAACGGACATGATGTGCCGTCAATGCCTCTTATGTTCGACAATTGTTTAGAGCGATTGTATGCCGCGATTAAAATTACAATTATATTTTGCTAATCACTAATATACACATACATATATTTTAAATATGCAAGATGTTAATCCATATTATATTCGTACTAATATTTTTTTAATCAATTTTTGTATGTAAAGTTGCGCTAAAGGTCGTTGTAATTACGAGCGAGTAAGAAAAGAAAAAGAAAGAAAAAAAAAAAACGTGTGGATATATAGTCAAACGATTATATATATAATATATAGATATAAATGCAGATGTTGTATAATCCTTATTGAATCGTTATGCAGTCTAATTTATTGTTATGCGGGGTATCACCGTAGGTTTCATTCGCTGTGTATGTAACGTCGGCAAAAGTTTAATGTGTGTAATATCAGTGTAGCACGAGGCGTCACTCCAGTGTCACACCGTAATCTCAAGCATGCAAAAAAAAAAAAAAAAAATTATGCGTATAAAGAAATACTTTTCTCTACTTTCCTGGTGTGCAATACGCGCTTATGTGCGAAAAGCGCTACTTTAATTGTTTCGACGACCCCGATACATTTACAATGGTGTGCTTTGCGTTCGCTCGTTCGCCCATGTGAAGCGTAATGTTTACAATTAACGTGCGAATGCATTCCCGGCGTTAATCGTGCTAATCGAGTTACGGCAAACGACCCGAAGGTAAATTGATCAGTTCGATTGGAATATGTATGAATTATTGAATTATCATTTTTATTCTAATAAAAAAAAAAACACATGCGAACGGCAAGTGGATTTTTTATTGTAATAGTTTAGATAAATTATAGTATTTTTTTTTTTTTTTTTTTTTAAGCCAGAGGAATGCGAAATATTAACGAAATTTAATAAATGCGTAAAAGAGACATGTAAATTCTTGTATAATATTGCGAAAAGTAAGATTCAGCGAAAGGCGATACGGCATTGCTTATTAGTCATCGGTCGTCTGATCGGTCATTCTCGTTTAATTGGCATGATTCGACGTGACTCTGGTATTAAGTCATCCGATTTCCGCATATTTTGCGATAAGCGCGCATAATGTAATGATGATCGTGCACAACAAGCGTTCTGTTGTTTTGCTACTCTGTATAATTTTGTATGTACATTTATTAATTTTATACGTTTATTAACATCGCTATTATTTTCACATTTTTTTTTTTTTTTATTGAAAAGCTGCGCGACAAAATCCGGAAGGTCTCCGCGAGTCGATCGAGATCGCAGCCGAAGTAATTGTCAAGTAACGTAAGCATATATTTATTCCGTTCGATTTTATGTAAAAATTATACTTGTATATATGTATATAATTAACACAGTTACTCAATCCGGTGACGACCACGTGAAAAAAAAAAAAAAGAAAAATATAATTTTGCATTTACAATAGGCTACTATAACGTCGCAAGTGCGTGCTCCTATTAATAAAATAACTGCGATAACGACGTATATATTTAACTGGCGCACATTACGAGCTAATTACGCGATTACGTGTGCATTATTAATAATAGAAATTTTATACTTATCATCAAGATGGTCGATAATCAAGATCGACTGATTTACCGACCCGGACAAACATGGCCGGTCTCGTCAACTTTTTTTTTTTTTTCTAGCCGAAAAGGACCGTGCGCGGGGTCACGGGCGGCTACGATCTCGCTGAGGACGACTCGCGAGGTGAACGATCGTTACGGGGAAGGGGAGACGAGAAGCCCTACGGTGGCGGTGGCCAGCAGTGGCATTCCCACTACTTCCACATGTCCGGGAGCGACGGGAACGAAATGCCCTTCGGCCTCGCGCGTACACCGCATCGCCGAGTCGCATGACGATTTCGCGCGGCACGTGAACGCCCGCACGCTCGCAGTTATGCGCTTCCATTGTGAGAATACAAGTGCTTTATGGTGATAATATGTCAAAGCCAAACATAAGGAAGATAACGGCTGACCCTACGAAATGTAATACAGACTCTTCACGACGGCCGAGTGTGTTTGAGAGGTTGGGCACCAAACCAGCGATCGCCGCCGCCGCCGCCGCTCAGAGTACGTCGGATTACTGCAGAAATTGGGCCCTCAACGGCAGTTGTTCTTACGGAAAGAGTTGCAAGTGAGCGGCGGACTTCACTTATTTTATTTAATTATTTTTCACCAGCTTAATGTCCGTTATCGGTCTTTTTCTTTGTTAACTAGATACGCCAACACACATACATTGATAAGCCCATCTAAACGTGCTAAGAAGGATAATGCAATCGCAAGTACATCTGGGGTAAGTATAGACCGTACAGCATTTTTCTATCGTTACGATATAATTAACTGTTAGCGCAGGCTAAGAAGCTCTTTTTTTAACGCTCTTAATATTTTAGCTCATTGAGGATCCTTTTAAACGACTCACGTCGAAGATCGTGAAAAAGGCATCGCACAGCCCAGACTTAAACATAGAAGAGTGGAATCAGACAGATCTCGAGTACGAGGACGAGAAAGTTTTGGAGAGACGGCGGCAATTATTACAACGAGAATTGGAATTACAAATGAAGAAAGACAAAGAAGTACATGGCAAGGATAAAGTAAGGCAGAAGAAAAAAGCGATGAGCTCCTCCTCCAGTTCACGCACATCCAGCACGTCTAGCAGTAGCAGTAGCTCAAGCAGCGACGACTCTTCTTCTACATCGACATCCGACTCGCATAAGAAAATTAAAAAGATTAAGAGTAAAAGGCATCATAACATTTCTGCTGATTATAGCGAGGATAAAGACAGAAAGAGAAAGTAAGTGTTTATTTTAACGAGCAAGATTATTTCTATTTTGTAATATAAAATCTAAAAAAAATTATTAGTGCTCGTCATATACGTAACTAATTTTAAAACAAGTTAACACAAATGTATTTTGTAGATTGAAGCTCAAGAGATTGGGAACAAGAAGCGAAAAATCTGTCAACAAGAAGAAACGCAAACTCGAGAGTAATTCCACAAAGAAGGAACTCATCTCGAGATCAGTCAAGAAATATGGATCATCGTCTGCATCTAAGAAGCACTCTGGCTCATTACGCGCTAGATCACCTGTGATACAACAGGGCTCCACGAGTGGAGTCACATCTGCAACGACAACGACTTTAGGCTCGCAGGTTTCCGTCGCGCATCATGCGCCGTCCAACAAAATTCGGGAAAGAAACAGGAGCGAATCGCCGAAAACAATAAAAAGTAATCGAGAAGTGGACAAAGAGGATGGCCGGCATTACAAAAAGGTTCGCGACATGGACGAATGTTTGTCCAAGGACGTTGTTAAGTGCAAGTCATTTGACAAAATCAAGGAACAGGAGAAGGAAAAAAATCGCACTATCGACGAAAAGATGAAGTCAGACGATCGGTTGAGATCAAAGTGCAAGGACAAGGATGTGCGTTCGCGTACACCACCACCTCCGTCGTCGACGGAACGATCGTCCAAGTATCAACACGTTAAAGACAATGCGTCGTCAAAAGCACAACGCAGTCGAACGCCGTCGAGAACGAGGCGTGACCTTACTCCAGCAAAAAATCCCGAGAAGCAGGGCAACTCGTCTAATCGCGCGAGGGATGTAGAGAAAAAAGATCGCGAGTCGCACAAGAGAGACAAGAGTAAAGAACGAGATGACGCAAGAAAGAACGAGCAGAGCAAAGTAAAACAAACTGTGACTTCTAATCAGGATGAAAATTATCGAAGAAGCAATACCAACAAAGATTTTGATGAGAAAACTTACAGCGGCGATAAATTGCGGCAGAAAAGCCGCGAGCGTCAACGTGAGAAAGAGACGAGAGACGAACGTTCTTCGAGACTGCCTCGCGATCAGCCTCAACGCGACAAGGATAAGGATGGATCCCAGGAACGTTGTCGCAATGAAAGGCAACGCGAACGAGATCGTGATCGGGACCGAGATCGCGATAGAGAACGTGAACGCGAACGCGATAGGGAGAGAGACCGGGATCGCGAACGGGAGCGAGAACGTGACCGTGAACGTGAAAGAGATCGAGAGTTACGAGAGCGGGATCGCGACCGTGACCGAGAAAGGGAGAAGCCTATAAAGTCACGAGAGAGAGACGTACCTGCGGTAATTTCACCCGCTGCATTGAGTATGTCTGTAGACAAAAATTCGCGTTATAACAGTAGGGTTAAGGAGCGATCCCTAGGCAAAGACGTGTCTTTTGAAAAGAGCGGTACCCGTGAGCGGAGCAGAAGTGATCGCGAACGGGAGCGGTCTGAAACAAAAGCTCTCGCCGAGCGTGAACGGAGTTCTACGCAGTCACGTTTAGACGGAAGATATGACAGAAACAGCGTTGTCGAAAAGGAAGTGTCGAACCGCGGCAAGCCGACCATCAACTCGCCTCGGGATCGCATGGATCGTTTTCGTGAAACGTCTTTAGATCGTGCATCTTTGCACGACAAAAGTGGTCACGTTGCGACGTCATCGAGTGTTCAATCATCATCAGCGTTACCCATTGCTCCGGTCCCATCTTCCTCGTCGGCGGTAACCGTGTCACCTGCTCTACCGCGTGATCATCTATTGGACATAGTAGACGGTCACTACGACAGAGATCGTCACCGAAGATTCGGCGTGAGGTACGAACGTGGTCACGCGTCGGAGCACGGCAACAGAAAGGATCAACCGCGAATCGAATCAAACCGCGTTCCAAGCAAAATCGATCGAATAGTGGACCGTCGAGACGCGAACAGTCCACGACGCACCATGGAGGTGGATAGGAATTTTGGTAGAAATTACGGCAGAATGCCTGAACACTGGGACGAACAGGAAGAGCCGACACCGCACGTGGAATATCGGGATCACGCTCATATCCACGAGGATGACAGAAGGAAAACTATCGAGGGTAGAAGATACGACAGTCCGTTCGAAGAAAGACGCACTGCACGCGACGAGAGATCTAGAGACTCGAGATACGTGATTCAGGCTACAGAACGAACATCCTTCGACGAGCATCGTCATCATCATCATCATCATCGACATCCTCTTTATCCTGGCGATAAATTGAGAAGTGGTGGAGCGAATATTAGGTAATTAATTATTATGAATTAAAAAGATAATTATTCTTTTGCGATTTAAACGTTAGATTATCTATTGTTTTTAATTTTCAGAGATGAAACTGTTTCTAACGATAATTGGGAAGGACATCATCGCGATGTGGAGCACAATCGAGACCGTAATTATCCCGTAGAATGGGAAGACAGAGAATGGCGCACTAGAACATTGTGGGAGGGCAGGGAGAGTCTACCTCGTTCAGAAATACATGACGAAGAGTGGAATCCTCGGTACGATAATACTCTAAATGACTGGAAGCCGACAAACGATACACGGAAATGGGATAATCAGAATGTGCACGTTCGATCTCACTATAGAAATGACCGGTCGAAGGACTTAGAGCATGGAGATTCTACGCAACATAGGTAGCGTACTATTTTACGCAAGATTACAATAAAATAAATTAATAATATGAGTATATCTGGCATATTAATTAAAATATTAATCGAGATTAATTTTTATAGCAAAAGACGGTCGTACAATGCACCGGAAACAAGAGAAGAGCCTACAATTCACCCTTCTGCTAAACAGGCTGCTATTTACGGCAGTATGAAAGAAGAGCCTATTAACAAAAAATTGATGGAACTTGCCGAAGGTAGATTAACCACAACTCCTAGAGAAAAGTCTACGGATAATTTTCCAAAGAAGAATTCTCAAAAAGATAAACCTGAAATCAAGGAACCCGTTGTGGTGGAACCAAAACGTCCAGTCACCGACGAATCTTTACAAACACTTCATACTGAAAGCGATTTAAGTGATATAAGCGACGATCCTGATGATATATTGAATATGGAAGAAGATATAGCGGTATATATCCTCACATTTTAATTTTTTATTTTACTTTGAAAAAGTATTAAAATATTTGTATATAATTTTTTTGACAGGATACGGAAAATAAAACACGGGCAAATAAGAAAACATCAGACACCGCACATCGCGATACACAATCAACTGTACAGGAGCCAGCTCAATTATCTCCTAAAGAACCTACAGAAGAAACTATTTTCAGTTCAAAATCTAAGGATAATGCCGATACAGTGTCATTGAAGTAAGATATATAAAGAATAAATTTTGTTTATACGAGATTTCTTTAAAATGTCAAACTTTTTATATATTTAATTTTTCTATTATTATGTTAGAAATATGGAAGACGATAATATGGAAACTATGGACTTTGAAGAAATTTCTGATGGTGAATTGGAAGAAGACATTAAAACGAGTGGTAAAGGATTAGGTGACGCTTTAGGAGTTGATTGGGAATCTCTCGTAAAGGAAACTCAAGCGAAGAGAATTGTACCGTCTGACCAAAACTCTGCGGAAAACAGATGGCAATGTAAAGCGATATTTTACAGAATCGGTATATCTAAAAAATATGCAGGTGAAGATTTTGTACAAAAATTGCTAAAAAAATATGAAAAAAACGGTAAGTACCTCCGTGTAATTAAATCGAAATACAAAAACTTAAGTCTTTGTGTGAATAAATTCCTATTTTCTTTTGTAGATCATAAAGAATTTTTGTTAAATGATATTGCACTAATGCATTCAGCGCTTGCTCGAAATCGATTACTTCAGGATTTAGGCAATGGTGCGATGCATGCTGTAGACGATACTTTGTACAGGTAACTAGCTTTAAACTATATTTAATTTAAAAGCAAATATATATTCTATTATAAATAGCAATTAATAACATTAAATTAATAATTGTAGAACTTAATGATATGTAATTTGTTAATATAATAAAATTCTTTTTAGAAATAGTAATCTGAGTTACGACGAAGACGTTGACTACGATTGGGAAACATTAAAACCGAGTGCTACCTTGTATGAAGAAGCGAAAAGTTTATTGCAGCAAGTAATGTAAAAAAGTAATTATATTTATATATATTAAGTTATAAATAACAACTATTTTTGTTATTTATTACTATATTAAATATATATACCTTTTCATTAATCTATTATATATTACAAATCTTTTATTACGTATACTATACAGTTCGTGAATAAGTGTTGAGCTAAAAAATCAGAACCATTTAAGTGCAGTTTTTATTTTCGTGTTTTCATAATATATATATATCTCTAATATCGAGTAAAGTAAAATAAAATCAATATATTAATCACTTTTGCGAACGCAAGCTGCACCGACATCATTTTGTAATATACTCATTGCTTTTTGTAATATTTGTTCATTATTGTCAGTCTAAAGCAAAACAAAAAGACAGGTTTTAAATTAATACATAATTAAAATATAATCTATACATATATGTATAATTTGACATACTCTTATATGTGAATGTGTCTGTGCAGCATTATCATCGGAAATTTGACGTTTAAGTAATTCAAGATTTGTACGATACAACTCGTATAAAACAAGACCTAAAAATATATTATAAATACATTAAAAAATTATATGTTGATTTTTTAATTGTAATTATAATTTTAAAAACTTTAATTTAATATAATAATTAAAACGTAAGATTTTTTTTTAATTTTGTATATAATTTTGACATGAATTAATATATTATTCATGTCGTGGCGTAATTATTACAATTTATATAAAAAAAAAAATTTTTATCTGATTTTTGTTCACAGGAACAAGAAATCTACGTTAGAAATCAACATAAGTAATGTATATACAATATCTCCCGTATCACATATTACCTTTAGTAATCGAATCTCCAGAATTCAAAGCATCCAAAGCAGAAAGTATATCATTACAATACATCTGCTTAATTCTAAGTTCTGCATCCGTGAGATCTACAGTAATATGAATTTTATATTAACGGCGTATACATATATTGTGCAACATAAAGGTAATAAAATTCCCAAGATTTTTTATAATTAATTTAAATAAAATATATATCTTACCTATCCATTTCAAATCAGGTAATCTACCAAAGTAGGAGATTATGCAATACTTTATATTTAATAAGCTATAATTAGTAGCGGGTACCAATTTTGATAATTCTACTTCTACAAAGCGTAAAATTTCTCGCGGAGTTTTGTATATAACATTAGATACAAATGAGTTCAAGCCCGAACGAATGCACTCGATCTACAAAATAGTGAAACTTACATTCGTAGATGAAATAAAAATTAATTTTAAGTATTGTAAAAATAAATTATGATTATAAACACCTGTCTATGATTTACACTGGTCTGGCACTTGTTACAGATCCAGGATGATTTATAATTAAGAGAATTGTGAGGTAATAAATGACCTGCACAATCGTCTTTTGCACAGAAAAGCGCGAGAAGTTGGGAACCAAATTCCTGGAGAAGAAGAAAAAGAATACTTTGCCTAAATTATTATTATTACAAGTTGTTATGACCTTAACATACCAATGGATCGGAACACCTGTTGCAATTGCAAGAGAAATGTTTGGTAATATTCAAAAATTGCCTTCTCCTCCATGTATCCCATAACAAATTGGTATAAGACATGGTGATTTCCTCACCAGCGATAATAGGTAACGCGGCGCTTACATACACTTTTTGCTGTTCGTCAAAGTGATGTCTAGTATTCGGTACGCAACAATGATTTTGAAACCCACCCATTGGATAAAGACCACGTAAACTCGTTGTGTGATCTTTATCAGGTGAAGATATAACTACAACTTCAAACGAATTCGTATTGAAGACACCGCAAGTACGTTTCATCAGTTCCATTTGCTCATCGTCAGGAAGATGGACTACGTTTTTTTTTAGAAAATCGATCTGCCTCATAAGTTGATAAACTCATAAGAAGTTTTATTTGCTACATGTTTTATATAAATATTACATGCAAAATTTATTAGAAAATGGAAAATTACTTGAAAAAAGACTGAAGAAAAAAAAGTATAAGGTAATAAACTATCATTTATGAAAATTTAACTATTTATTTTCTATATTTCTCCGAAGTTAAATATTTATGAAAAATTTATAGAATATTTTCTAGAAAACGAAACGTACCTCGTAATTAGGAGTAAGATTTCTGTGGCACTCGAAAGCATATAAGAGCTTACGTTGCTCTTTCGATAATGTGAGACTACGTACTAACACTACCGCAAGTAACAGATCCTTGGACCATGAAGAACCGCAATTTGGCACCCATTCTCTCATAAATCGACATTCCCGTTCAATATGCAATGTGGAATTTTCGCATTCCGCAGAACAAATCGGTAAGCCGCAGCCATGATCACAGGGGAAAAGAGGGCAATTACTCTTATAACAGACAACGCACATCGGCAGAGACTTGTTACAACAACGTGGCCCTATTAACAGTGGAACGTCCGTAAAAATCAGCTCGCCGGCTTGAATATCTCGCGTGGCAAATATTCCGCGGCCTCCAAGAGGAGAATAATTGACAGTCCATGATCTGGACTCATCTGGCAAAAGATTGTTTTTTCGCAGATGATACTTAAGTAACTCTTCTGCTTCGTGAGGTTCCATCTGAACCATAAACGCGTTTTTCGTATAAGAGCAATCTTTCTCTCTGGTGATTTGATCTTTCTTTTATATAGACGACGAAACACGCTGGTTCGTGGCACTGAGCCAATTTCGAATAACTAAATTAGGGAAATCTTATTGAGTATCACAAACAGCAAATGTTTTAAGCGGATCTTATATTGACACAAAGGCTTTTCTTCAAACTAATGTAATACGTGGTAAGATTTTTTTTCTAATTTTTGCAAATACTGAAAGATATTTTATAAATATGCTTTAGAATTTTTTTAATTAACTATGAGCTTTTCAGGTTTGAGAACTTTTGGAAAAAATCGAATCCGTGAAGATTTACTCGATAAGATTACAAACGATTCGTTGTTATGATATCACGAATATATTCATACGCAACTTCTATTAAACACGATAGTGTTGGAAATTTGGCTTTTGTACTAGCCAAGGATCGTCTTACTAATTAATTATACAGTTAGACGTTAAGTATCACAGAATTGAGAGAGACGTTCGATATTGAAGGCACGCAAGTAGCACTGTTCTACAAATAACGTACTCTCGTACGTCTCAGCTTAAAATAGCATTATAATTTGGCAGCACATTGATACCGAAAACTAGCCAACTCGACTATTTGTACAGTTAACACGTTTTTTAAAGTGTCAACCGGTTACGAATGAAATATTCGGATAAATAATTTACTTGAGAATTCGCGGTCTAAAACAAAGTGGACGATATTGTCAATTATGTATTTGCGTCTATTTTAATCAAAGAATTATCTACAGAACGAATATATCATTCACCGGATATAGCAACAGTGACAGTCTTGCATCACGGTCGCAATCGTATCGATTTACTCTGTAAACGCGTAATATTGATCTTGGCTCACTCGCCTGACTGAAATGTTACGTGTTCAGTAACATGCAAACAACTAAATCTCGTTAATTTTTATCGCAAAGTTATTAATTAAGAAAATATTACCGTGACAATTATAGCACTATATGTCAAGTAATAATTAAAAAATATACTGTTTTAAAACTTTCAGAGCCGCAAATTGTGAACGTATTCCACAACTTCGTGAAATAGAAGAAACTCATGAAATATATCTCTATTATTAAATTTCAATTTACATAATAATAACGTTAGAATTAATCTCGATACGATTGCTTCACGCAAGCGTATAGCATGTAATAGTTATTTGTATGGTCGAGCGTTGCTAAGACTACGACTGAGCCCTCGTCATCGACAGGGTATCGTAAACGACATCGCCAAGAACAACGGCTATATACATGGCTTATGCCGCGCTAGCAATATATGTCTGCGTTATACCGTAACTGTGTACAAAGATTGTCAAAAGTGCTGCGTTCCTCAACGAACCGCGTTCTCCCTTTTTCTTTCTGTTGCCCGTCATACAGAAATGGGAAGGTAATAGACACGAATGATTAGTCCTTCTCTTTCCAACGAGTTCGTTCCACCTTTTAAACCCTTCAGGAACTACACGGCATTGTTATATTGATTAAGTGTAATTAAATTTCCTTCTGCGACATTCTAATGTTACGCTAAAATTCACGAAAAAGGTCACGGACGAACGTTGGCTTAGTGACGTGACTCGAAATCGTTCTATTGCTCCGGTTTAATCGAATAATAGTTCTTTATATCGAGGAAATTAGTCTTTGAAAACAAACTCGATTTCTTTTAATCTCATACAAAGTATATACGACTCAAAAATTTATATCTATGAATTTATAATTGTAATACATTTATAATTGTATTCATTATAATCATTAATGTTTCTAGTATTTTTTATCAATTGATACTGTTTGCTAACGCTATATTATTTCACATAGAGACATTTCCTTAGTGTAATAAAGTAGAAGTATTATTTCAAACGCGATTAGTACCTAGTATTTACGTTCAGCCTACAAGATTACTGCGTCATTCAATATAAAGCAGGTGGATCTATATTTTATTGATTTACATCATGTAAGAAGTATAGATCCTCCTGCTCTATTACACGATGTGTAGCAAACTTAATGTATACACACGTTTACCTATACTCCAGCTCGCGTGCACACATCATATACATTTACATGCTGGCGATAAATTGACATTTGTATATGTATATCATGCTATAATCATGTTGTAAAGGTATGTAAGACTACTTAGGCCGGCTTATAAGTGGAGTTACTATTCGTCGCCAATGAAGACCGCGTGTAAAGATATTTTCGCTCTGATAGTACTATCAACCGTGACTACGATGTATGCATTAGGATCAGATTGTAGCGGGGATCCTTGCATGTATGGAATTTGTTTGGACAACGAAAACAGGTACATACAAGATTTTACTCTTGATAACAAAAGCGTCTCAATCTGATTGTTATAAGTATAATTTTCTTAGACTCTGGTGAAAGATAAGATAAAGATAGGCAATCTAATACAATTATTCTTGTTAATATTATAATATTAATAAATTATTTAAAGATGCGTTAAAAGAAATTAAAAATAGAAAGAGACGTATGTTTTAATTGATTTTTATAATGTTTTATGGACAACGCAGCACGTATTCTTGTTACTGCATTGATGGTTACACCGGAATTAATTGCGAAATTAATTGGGACGAATGTTGGTCAGATCCTTGTCTGAATGGTGGCACATGCAACGACGGTGTCGCGGCATATAATTGCTCCTGCCCCGACGGTTTCATAGGTAATTTACTTTACTTCGTTATAAATTAATTAATATAAGAGAATGGGTAAAATTAAATAATATAGTTTTAAATGATAAATAGGTGTGAACTGCGAGCAAAGATATAGCGAGTGTTCGAATCATCCGTGCCTTAATAATGGTACCTGCGTCGATTACGACGGCATCACTTGCCAATGCTTAGATGGATACTCAGGTAAAATACACGTAACGATAAATGCGTCTAAAGTGTTTCTTTGTCGCTACTTTCCTATTCTATTTTCAGGAGAATATTGTGAGATCGACGCCTCTGTTTGTAACGAGACAATGTGCAAAAATTCTGGCGAATGCGTCGAAGGTCCTGGCTTTTCATTTTATTGTCAATGTCGCGAAGGTAGAAACTTAAAATTAATTACATGTGTAAAGAATATTTCCTACATTTTGTTATTTTATTGCTAAGATTTTTTTTTTATTTCATAATTTGAAAAGGATGGACAGGAGTTCTTTGCGAGGTCGATATTGACGAGTGCTTGGAATCACCGTGCAGAAACGGTGGTCTATGCATCAACATTCCATCTTCCTATACCTGCGCTTGTTTATTCGGTAAGTGAATTATTCTCCGGTTTAAATATCAAATTGTTTTCTTACTAACAAAAAAAATTGGTGTGCCTACGGTCAATTAACGATCGACTCGGGAACGAACGATCGTTTTTTATACTTCTACGTTATTCTATTCAACGTTTTATGCTTCGAAAAAAGGATTTGGAAAGGAAATGTGATGTCGCGAACAGAAATCACGGAGCGTCCGACTTATTTAAAATGCGCCGCGTTCGGTATTTGCGACTCGCTTCACTCCCTACCGCCTTCAGCCGGTTCGGACGACCGCCATTATGAGACCGTCAGTTCTGCACCTCTCCCGCCTTCGTCGTGGCCGAGATTTTCATCTTGTTTTAAATAAGTGATTTGTGAGGAACTTGAGGAGAATTAAGTGCGCGGGGGACATTTAATCTGACAATGAAACGTGGTGTTCGACATATCGCGGCTCGTCGTTCGTTCTACCGACGGGAAAAATCAAGGAGAGATCTCACTTTACATCGTAACCTAATTTTTGTGTCGAGATCGAGGATGATTCGAGGGAAAACTTGGCGGATGTAAGTAATGCTACGAATATCGAAAGTGCGAATTTATACGATAGATAATCATTCGTCGAGTTTTTTTATTTTGCTAGAAGAAACTATGCGCATGTTTTGTGTGCGCTACTTTTCAACAAGTCTCAATTCGTGCGCGTCATTATAATTGGGGGCATTAATTTATTAGAATAATTCCTATACAATTACAATTGAGTATCTATAGTCGACGACGTGTTGCCGGTTCGAAAGATTCAATTACAAATTACGAAAAAAAATCGCGCGACTTACCAGTCTGTAAGTTTCAGCGGAGTTATAGTTCTACCGGTGACTGCAACATAAAATAAAACATTAAATTAATATCAAGGTAAAGCTTCATTTTGATAAGAATTTTCTATAAAGAAAAAAATATTTATATTTACCTATAAGTTGATCCGCCGATGTACGATGCCCATCCTGAGCCTGCTCCTCCTCTCAGTTGCGACGTCGTGACGAGTCGTCCTTCCGCGCACGAGTCACTCGCGAATACCGACCGTGAATTTACTCGCGAAAATAAGTTAACACTTCCGCGCGTTATTTTTTCGATATTCCTGAAAAAGAAATTCCTGAAAACAAGTTACAGACTTACCGAACTGCATGAGCGTCAGCGGAGTTGTAGATTTCTGCCGGTGGCTGTAACATAAAAAGAAATATATTATTGTAGACGTGTATTTCAGTTTAAAAAATTGATAAAAAAAAAAGTAGAGGAAATCTTTTAATAAAGATTTTATTAGAGAAATTAATGCTTACCTAAAAGTTGCTCCGCCGATGCCTGATGCCTCCTGGTGGGCCTGCTCATCCACTCAGATGGGACGTGACGAGCCATCCTTCCGCGCACAGGAAACTCGCGAACGCACTTCCGTAAAAAAAGAAATCGCAAAACAAACGCCCGAGAATTAGCGGCACTCCCGAAGCGACCGACGAACCTGCGGTTCGTATAATTACTGATATCGGCGTACGGCACTTTAAGTTCTCACACGACAGTTCGCTGCGCAAATTTAATCTGGATTTTCAGTTCATATAAAGTTTTGACCGCAAATATTACAACTTCGATGCTCGCGTATCATTGTCCGATTACAAGTTCTCACACGACAGTTCGCTGCGCAAATTTAATCTGGATTTTCAGTTCATATAAAGTTTTGACCGCAAATATTACAACTTCGATGCTCGCGTATCATTGTCCGATTACAAGTTCTCACACGACAGTTCGCTGCGCAAACTTAATCTGGATTTTCAGTTCATATAAAGTTTTGACCGCAAATATTACAACTTCGATGCTCGCGTATCATTGTCCGATTACAAGTACACGAAACTATTATGACGAACTAAAGAACAAGACTGTCCATTATGTATTTGACCGGTTGAAGGTCGCCGGATGGACCACGGTGGTCTGTAGAGGTCGGCGGATAGACCACGACGAAGGTCTGGAGGTCGGCCGATGGACCACGGCGGGGGTCTTGAGGTCAGCAGACCACTGTACAGTTCATAGGACTCATACGGCTAGGCGAAATATAGATACACGGCGATAAACCGCGAGAGAACACACGCAGATGCTTCCAGAACCGATGCACTGCTGGCTCTGCACGTGGTCGGCGGATAGACCACGGCGGGAGTCTGGAGGTCGGCCGATGGACCCCGGCGATCTGTGGAGATCGGTAGATGGACCTCGGCGGGGGTCTGGAGGTCGGCGAGTGGACCACGGCGGTCTGCAAAGGTCGGCGGATAGACCACGAGGGGGTCTGAAGGTCGGCGGATAGACCACGACGGGAGTCTGGAGGTCGGCCGATGGACTCCGGCGGTCTGTGGAGGTCGGTGGATGGACCACGGCGGGAATCTGGAGGTCAGCAGACCACTGTGCAGTTCATAGAACTCATACGGATAGGCGAAATATAGATACACGGCGATAAACCGTGAGAGAACACATGCAGATGATTCCAGAATCCATGCTCTGCTAGCTCTACACGTGGCCGGCGTATCTCTCTACTGCGCATCCGGTCGCAAGGGTGATTAGGTCGATTAGGTCGATTAGGTCGATATCGATCGATATCGATCAGGCGATTCACGGAGCACTGTGATTGGTCGACGTGCTAGGGTTAGGTTCTGTTACCCCTCCGTTTCGTTGAGCGACGTTTAAACCAATTCTGGCGTCACACCAATTTTTTTAATTCAAGAATCTGCAAGAAAAGTGCAATTGTTATTTGTCTTACAGGTTTTACTGGCAAGGATTGTGACAAGGCCGTGGTACCATGCAAGGAAAATCCTTGTCAGAATGGAGCAGTATGTTTACTCGAGGACGATCATCCAGTTTGTTACTGTGTGCCTGATTATCATGGTGCACTTTGCGAGCTAAGATACGACGACTGTGAATCGAAATTCGCGCAATGTGATAATGGAGGTACTTGTGTCGACGGAATCAACATCTTTACGTGCTCGTGTCCACCGAATTATGGTGGTCCCATGTGCGAGTACAATTTTTCCTCGACTACTATTCTGGAAAAAGAAGACACATCAGAGGGAACTAGCATAATTAAAACTACGACCACGGCCGTAGTTTCACCTAAAGAATCAACAACAATGATGGATAATGGATCTCTCTCTTTATCATCCATGTCAACTATGAGCTTTGCCATTTACTCAACACCTCCAGGAATAAGCAGTTTATCTTATACAAAAAAATATACGATTATGGAAAAGACTACGACATCAAGATACGAAGGCGAGAGTTCCAGTATTAGTGGTGACAGTAGTATTTTTCTTACTGAAGTTCCATCAACAAGTTCAGATCCAAATGAGCTCGTTACACCAGAGTCTGTAACAGTGTCATCGTCTGCTGTTACCAATGATTACTTCCACAAGACTGAATCAGAAAGTACTGAAGTTTACTTGCCAACCGGGAGATCGATCCACGACGGTGAATTTACTAAGGAGCCTGGCGATCATAATCAGACAACAAAGACGTACACACCGTTTTCTAGTAGAGTAGACGAAGGCGCAACGGAATACACGACAAGGTAAAGAGCATTCTGTTAAGAATACTTTTATGTTCTTTTTAAATAAAAATTAAATAAAATAAAAATTAAATAAAAAAATAAAAATTAAATTAAATATTTTTTTTTGCTGCGTTAACTTTATTTTTACCGTTTTGTTTTTTTTAGTTATCGATCTACAATGGATACGAGCGAAGGCCAAAAGAATGATAGGACTGTCACAAGTATTATGAATCACACCACTGATTTACCACTTTCCATTGATACCACATTTCGATATATCACAGATTCCGTACAGAACAGAACATTTGATCTCGAAACTACGATTATGGATACGCCAAAAACTGTTCTGCCTTTAACTACCTCATCGTCACTGCCATCGGTATTACCTTCAACAATAAAATTTGATACTTCCACATCTTCCCCGGTAACATCTACCATACCCTCGTTAAGTCAAGCTACCGTTAGCGGCGTTGAAATTAATACCACAGAAATCAGTACTTGTCGCGGAAGTCAATGTTTCACAAGTGCTACCGCATTAACTCCGCGAAATGTTACTGAAGTAAGTATACATATAAATCTTTTATTCATTTTTTAAATTAATTTATGAATAAAATTTAAATAAACTTGAAATTAACCTTTCACGAAAATAAAATATGGCTAATAATATCTACAATTATTACTTAGTACGGGGACGGATGTAAGACAGATTCCACTATTACGCAGGCGGCCTTTAACGGCAAATCTTTCGTCAGACAACGCGTCGAAGTAATTACTGAAAATAAAAGCGCGACGCTTCGAATCTACGTAAAACTTAGAACGGCATTTAAAAATGGAATTATACTGCACGTTTACTTTGACAACGAAAGATATTCTTTAGTGTATTTGGAACTTGGATCGTTGAAGTTTCAATTTTCTTGCGGTCTAGAAACTATGTTACTTGGTGAAATCGATGCTATTATTGATAATGGATACGAAGTGGACATCGATATGAGGTGTGCATTTAATTATTTGTTCAATTTTAATTTATATTTTTTTATATTTTTGCTATTCTAATTAATAACATAAAAAAATTATTTTTAAATAAAATTTTAATTAAAAGAAAAATTTCTTTATGTTCTGATACAGCTTTCAATACGTTGCCAATGACGAGAATGAGAAATGTTTTGCCAAATTGCTTGTCAACGGCACTATGGCTGTGACTGGCGAACAAATACTGCCACAACGGGGAATGGTTCCAAAATATGCTAATTTATACATAGGAGGCATCCCATTAACGTTCTCACATTATTTTCCTCACATAGCTATGGGATTTATTGGTTGCATGGATTCCCTGAAGGTATGTTTTAATTTTTTATTTAATTTTTTATGATATATTTTAATAATCACAAAAGCTTTGTCCATTTTTTAATCCGATTAAGAATTTAAATTTTGTTGCAGGTGAATGGTATTACGCGACATTTTATTCATGATTCATTAGAAACATTCCAAATTGAAGAATGTACGTCGTTTTTATGTTTGTCAAATCCGTGCCAAAATTTCGGCGCGTGTGAAGAAAGCGAGGGAAGAATTCGTTGCAAATGTATAGCAGGGTAAATATATGTTACTCGTCAATCAACTTATTTTTTTTCACATGTAAAAACAAATGCAGGAAATACGTAATAAAATTAATTATAAATGTCAAATTAATTCTAATATTAAAATAAATATTTTTTTATAGTTGAAAAATTTCATTTAACACTGGCTAATCTTTACGTAAAAAAAAGAACGTTTCTTTTTAAAATCAAAGTCTAAATAAAAATTAATTACAGGTACACTGGACCTTTGTGTGAACATTCAGCGTGCAACGACAATCCCTGCTCGATGGGCGCGACATGCGTAAGCTCGCCAGGAACTGGTTTCATTTGCGTTTGTCCACTCGGTAGTCGCGGGCTTTTCTGTGAAGAAGGTAAGTCGTAATAACGTTCAACGTTCTATAGATGCGATAGCGATACAACGGGCAATGCAATGAAGTTCTTACAAAGTTGCTTGTCGGATTTTCTCAGATGCTATCCTAGTGCGGCCGGCTTTCTCGGTCCTTGTCCCCGGCTTCTCCTCGTACATTGCTTACGGCGTGTCTACTTCGATAAAGGACACAATGGAGCTGAAGTTGCGACTCATCCCGCGTACTTTTGATCAAATCTCTCTGATAGCGTACCTCGGACAGAGAAGCTCGCGCCGCGATGTCTTGGACCATCTTTCGATAACGTTCGTACGCGGCTACATTATGCTCACGTGGGATTTGGGTTCCGGTGAGTGATCAATGAATGTAAATTGGGATCTTCTACATTCAAAGTTCTCGTATTCTTTTTTTTTTTTTTTTTTTTTTTTTTAATTATATCTAAATAACGTATGGATGTTAAGATTATCTATGAATAGAAATCTAAAGGACGAGCAATTGTACAACAAACTTTTTAATATATAGGAGTGCGAAGAATCTTTACTAGCGATTCATTGGCCTCTCTGAACGTGGCAGGATCGGTTGGTAAAAGTAAAACGTATACTCTTCGAATTGGACGGAGAGGCAAAGAGGCATGGCTTGCTGTAGAGGGTCTAAAAAACGTGACTGGTCAGACAGTCGGATCTATGACTCAACTCGATGTATCGCCTGTTCTCTATATCGGTAAGTTGCTGTAGAAAAGAGTAATTCGACATTTGATATAATGTCAGCAATTAAATCGTCTTAAAAAAAATAAAAAAAATAAAAAAAATAAAAAAAAAAATGTAATTCTCTTATACATATATTTTATATTGAATTAAATCATTTAAACAAAAAATAAAATTGTTCTTTCTAGGTGGTTATAAATCCAAGAATTTCGAAACGTTGCCGCACGATCTACCTCTCCATACTGGCTTTTCTGGATGTATATTCGATGTCGAATTACGCACAGACACAACGATTCTTCCATTGACCGGTTCTAGTCCTGCTACTGGCCGCGGCGTAGGTGAATGTAATCGTAACGAATGCATTCGTCACTCGTGCAAGAATGGTGCGGTGTGCCTGCATCACGGAGCATCATATAGGTAATACACGATAAACTGGATTGTTTTTTTTTTTTTTACAAAATAATAGAATACTTTCAGATAATAAGACACGTTATACATCTTGTCATGTATTTAATTGTTCTTTAATTTTTCAGTTGCATTTGTACCAAGGAGTGGGTCGGGCCTGATTGTTCCATTCCTATTTAATTAATTGCCGAAAATTACTTTTTAGACGGGCATAAAGGTTATCTCCCAGTTTTTATTAATTAACACAAAGGGAATAATTGATCGGCACTGATGTTATAGACAATGTTATATCACAGTGAAAAGTTGTTTTTACAAATTTTATATTTATTAGTAGTGACTTTAATAATTTAAATAGGACTAGCTTACATTAGGGGGATCATTTTTGGGTCGAGAAGTGGCAGAGTGGGAATTTAAATACACAAATAACATTGCTGCCGATAAACGAGCCTGTAGATCTTGTTTGCTGTATTCATGGTGCCATTCCACGTTGCCCCAATGAGAAGTCTAATGAAAAAACATAAGTGATAATACACATTAGAAACATATTAAAAGTATATAATAAGAATGAACAACAGAGAACAGGAATTTTTTAAATCAAATCAATATTCAATATTAAGATGTACACCTGATATTCTTCTTCTAGGCGTGAAAGATTTACAGCTTCTGGAATATTAATTACTCTTGCAGCTGTGGCAAGAGTTAACATAACTGATTTTAATCCATCTACTGCATATACAAGACCTGCGGGGAAATAACAGTTAATACAGATAAAAATACAAAATTATCTGCTTCTTTTTTAGCGAAATGTGTTCATTACCATAAATGCTATTGAAGTTATGTGACAATAAATGTCTCGTTAATTCAGCTTTTGTTTCCATAGATACTGTAGGAGCTTCTATACTCTGAGTTCTTTTAATATCCACATTGTAATTCTCGCAAAACCAATCAACTATAGGTTCCCACTTTTTAATTTGTAACTGATATAGCTCATCCACTTCCTAAAGTAACAAAAATTATATTGTAATTCAGACACTGCCACATTAACAAAAATATTTAAAAAAAATTAAAAGAACTTGGAATACTGTCTTACGCTCGAGTAAAATAGAATTGTATCCATCTCTAAACAGTTCACTATGTAATTAACCAGATCTAGTTTTGTGTAGTTATGTGGATTATCCAATACAGTGTTGCATAAAGCAGTCTAACAAAAAAAAAGAAAATTATATGTTTATGCACACTGAAGTTATAAAAATAAGTAATGTCAAGGCTGTTAGTGAACTAGTTAGATAATTACAACGTGTCATACCAGGTGCATACTTCCTCTGTCAATTGTTTCTTTCTGTGCATCCCATTCAGCGGCTACGGCTAAAGCCAAAGGTTTGCTGTTCACCTCGAACACTCTACCCTGCGGCGTCTTCAGCTTCCTTTGATCCAGACTAATCTCAAACTTGCTGCCACTCGAAAGTATATTCGTTCTTTTATAAAATCGTTTTACAGTGGCTACAAGTGTCAGATTATTTTATACCTTCAATAATAATTGTATTTACCAGAGCTTGATACTTACCCATATTTCTTACAATCACGGAAGCTGGAGCGAGTTTACGGCGTGCAAAATAATGCGTTGTATTAATTAATTTGTTAAATACCTGCGACATTTTATTAATTATTTTATTTTTTTCTTTACTCAAGACATTTAGAAGGGAAGGAACAGATGTCAACATTTACTATAGCGAACTACTAGCGGAAGATGTCGCTCTTCCTTTCATCGACGTCACAGTTAGTACCTCGAGCGCTCAACAGATCGCATCACCGACTCCTCGGAAGATTCAACGGTCGCAAGTCGCAACGACAAGACGCTTGCACCGGATTTATCCACTAAAATCCACTTAATTAACTTCTAAATTATTGTTACTTCGAGATCAACGCCGCCCGAAGAAGTTTGGAGACCTAGGTATGTCACTTTAGTTATGCGTAATATTTTTTTATCTGATCAATCTTTGCTGTGACGTATTCAATATTTAAATATATTTTTTAACTCGCTCTCGTGGGAGTTTCAATTTGCTCTCCGAGATTTTTTATCTCGGAATAACTTGCGGACGATCGATTATATTTTTGTTACTCATGTTCGTGCGGCTTTTTAGGTCGACGTCGCGGTTAATCGACGGCGCTGGGAGAAAAAATTGGTCGCGCAAGGCCGCCGCACTTTTTGCACAGCCGGCCGAGAAACCGTTGAGGAAATCGTAAGAACGGCGAGGGATCAAGGGTGAAAGGTGCGAATGTCGCTTCCGCCAAGCTTCGCCTCACATATGCGCGCATGTACGCAAACGCGCGCACGGATTCGGACGTTAATTTCACGTTGAACGGCTACCTCCCGGCGAAAGGAAAAACGCAGATTAGCCGTCGATTTCACCGATCTTTCTCAAGGCAAGTAGCAGCCATATTGAATGCACGGCGCAGCGTCCCTTTTTCCAACGTAATTATTCCCCGCCATCGACAACTTAACCGCCGAATTTCCAATCTTAACGAGCGATTAAAAATTCCTCAGGTCGCAGCGGCTAGAAACCCCAGAAAGAAGGACTCCCGGTGAAATCGTGGGTCCAAAAACTTAGCACCTTTTCGCGAAGAGCCTTTGACGCCGAAATGTAAATCACGTACGTATACGAGCGTGGACTTAACAGATCGCAGATCTTTTTTCTCTGCCGCCCGTAACCGTGATTTATTAAATTACAGATTAATCCGGCGATCGAGACGACCGTTTAAGTACGAAGCCACGTCACGAATGCGCGTGCATGCGTTCGCGAGCCACCGATGGATATCGAACGGCGAGCAACACGACGAAGTTATGCAACCGAACGTGCGACGCGATCGGCGTAGAAATGCGCTTTCTAATAGGTCTTCGTTATTCGCTGGCGAGGAAGGAAACGCCGGGCGACGCTGGGACGCTCCCGTCGACGACGCCGGTCTCCGCACGCGGATATAAATTCCTGGTATGAATCACCGTCGTTCCGCGATGCCTTTTTTTTTGTATTTTTACGGCTCGCGGGTGCGCGCACTTCCCGCGGCTTCCGATTACGCGTCCGACGGGTTCTCGCGGGCGAACAATGGCTTTCGCCTGAAGAAACACCGGATGTCGCGATGCACCTCGCCTATTCAACATCGCGTAAAAGCGCAGCGAAGTTAATTGCTCTCGCGGAACTCGCCCGGCGATATCGCGCCTCCGCGAGGATCCGTTCCTCGTCGAACGAAAATCGATTCGTTCCGGTTTACCCTCCGCGACAAGATACGGGTTTATTTTATTGTCGACTTTGTGGAAGGAGGAAGCGGGATTGTTCGATGGAAAGCGAGACCGACTAGACCTACAGTCCTAGTTTATTTTTAATTGGAAACGAGAGTCTGCTCGATTACCCTACTAATTGATCCCTAAACTTAAATAAATAAAAAATATATATATATATTATTGTTAAGAACAAAATACGACGCAGCATCGTTTCCAACAATCTCTAGACAATCGAAAAAAAAATAGTTTTATTTTACATCTGTTAAGGTTAAAAAGAGGTACGGCGAGAAGTTGCCGCGGACCGCAAGGTGCAGTGCGATTCGACTGTCTCGCGGCGACTCGTCAATTACATCGACCGGTCGAGTGTCCGCGTAGAGAAGAGAGTCGTGCAAGTGGAGCCGGCGCGAGCACCCGTTACATCATTTCGTACGGCCGGGCGACGCTAATTTCCCCGCAGGGACACGTTTTGTTTACCAACGGCGCGCGACTGTTTCTCGGCTCGACGAGAAGGAGAGGAGGGGAAGGGGAGCGCGGCGGGGGAGGCGCTGCGCGCCGCGCGACGGCAGTTAGTAGTCGGCTGCCGGTACGGACCGCGTGGTAGGAGGCTGCCGCGATTCAATTCAGTCGAAGCGCGTCAGGCAGAGCGGAGCGAGCTGATCGCCAGGGCGGCGGGAAACTGGTTCGGCGCTCTCTTTTTCCGCGCCTTGATTTTCGACCCCCCCGACCAAGGACCGGAAGAACCGGAGGGGAGGTGAAGGAAAGTCCGGCGCCCGCAGGTGCGCGAACGTGACCGCGCGATCGGCGCGACCCCCCCCTTCTCCACCCCGCGCAGCTCCGCGAGGGAGGCTTGTGCGCAGCTCGGTGCCGCCGTCTGTGTGAGTGCGTCGCCAGCATCCAGTCGGTTTTTACGTCGCGCCCGCGCTCGGCTCGTCTCTCAACGCGCGCGTCCCGGGATTGTTCAATCCGTGGCAGCGAACCCGAAACGAGACGAGACCCACCCTCTTTCCGCGTAGCGCCGGGTGATCCGCGAAACGGCGAGGGTACGCCGCGTCGCCGAAGTACCTGCAGGGCCGAGCTCGCGCGGTCGAGTAGCGCGAGTCGCTTTTGAAACCGGCGGAAAATGCAAATGGCGCCGGTGATCGCGGTACGTTGGACCAGAGTGGTATTCGTGGTCGGCGAATTCGGTGGACAGTGAGACAATCCCCCTTTTCGTTCCCTCGACGTCGGTACTGGGAAGCAAGGGCGCCGCGAGATGGACGTTGGCAAAGACACGGAGGTCGTTCGAATAATCACGCGTCAGTGCGAGTGTGCGGCGACGAACGCGGACTCGGACGGTGCCGCGCGTTAACCATGATCCGCGAGTGCTGTGGCTGGTAGGGAGGGAAGGACGACGACGACGACGACGAAGGAGCCCACCGATCGAGAATGGAATTCGGCGGGTACAAGGGCACCGGACCCCGCGTCAGGCTGCGCCGGCGCGCGGAATTGGGCAGGCGGCTCACCAGGAGGCTGTCCCTCGTCGCAAAGATGCCGGCCGCGATCCTCAGCAGGGCGAACCCCCCGGACCCGAGACCGGTCGAGATCACGGCGATCGCGCCTGACAAGACGCAGCTCACGGTGAGTTATTAAATGCTCCGTTGACTTACAAACCTGCATGTTGATATCGGCCCGGGCGATAATCCCTCGCCCGGGCGTTCACCCTGGGATGCGCCGAAAAACACCTCGTTTCTCTCACGCGCGAAGAGTCCTGATTACTTGAAGTTAGTATCGTATATAGTTTATCGCTTGATATTTAAAATTATTCGTCGCCGTAAGCCTTTAAGACTCGACGAAAGGCACGTTGGATTTAATTATTCTTTTACTTCATAATTAAAGTACTTTGGAAAAATATTTTATTTGCTTTTGAATATTTTTAAGTATTGAATAAATTTTATAAATTTAAGTCGTCGCCGTAAGCCTTTAAGACTTGACGAAAGGCACGTTGGATTTAATTATTTTTTTACTTCATGATTAAAGTACTTTGGAAAAATATTTTATTTGCTTTTGAATATTTTTAAGTATTGAATAAATTTTATAAACTTATTAAGTCGCATCCCAGGATTAATTTTGTAGTTGTAGAATTTTGTAGAATTTGCAGTAGCGAAGTAGATATTTTATATTTAATATATGTTTGATTACCATATTATCAAAATGAATTGCACATAAAATGTGCTCACGACGTTATTTTGAATCTTAATATTCAAATCTTAACAAATAAGAAATATTAAAAAAAAAAAAAGAAATTATCTTAGAGCCCGCTTAGAAAAATTTAGCGAAAGTAAAAATTATTTTTTTGCAAAACTCGCCGTTTGTTTACGATACGAAGAACCGAGTCCTTGAGCATTTCGCTGGCCGTGCGAAAGTGCTTTCGATATATAATTACATAGATAAAACCGATCCGGGATAACGAGCCGTCGTCATTTCGCGCGTAGCTCGCCTGTTGACATCGCTAGGAAAACTTCACGCCGCGAATTTGAATCAGGAAGCCGGCGTAAATTCCGCTGTAGAAATCGAAACGGAACGCGCCGCGACGATCAACGTAGCGGGACGCTCGCCTCGTGTGCGAGCGGCACATATTATAATCGCGCGAGTAAAAGGTGTTACCTTCGATATTTAATACGTTTCCCCGTCGGGAAGTTTCGCGATCAATTCGCGTCGCTTTCTTGCGCGGCATTGTCAAACGAACGCGTCGCCCTCGACGATCACGTTCTCAAACTCGTGTCGACATAAAAATCAGAGTCGGGAAAGAAAGAAAGAAAGGAGGAGAGGGGAAGAGAAATAATTAAAGATACGGAGATAAGAAACGTCGACGATCGAGCACTTTGGCGAGGGCCGATATACAAAAATCGTCTATCGACGCGGATTATTCATCTCGAATGATACTCGAAAGAAAAGCCTTTAAAGCAGGAAGGTAAAACCGGATGAAAAAAAATTCGGAGGGAAGCTGCGGATCGAGCACTTTGACGAGGGCCGATAGGAAAGAATCGTCCATCGACGCGGATTATTCATCTCGATTAATGCTCGAAAGAGAAGCCTGCGAAGCAGGAAGGTAAAACCGGATAAAAAAAAAATTCGGAGGGAAGCTGCGGATCGAGATTAATAGACTGCGCGTACTTACGACTGAATTGGGTGGGATTATTTCGTTCCTTATACCTGCGATTATTTTCTACTCTTATCCGCGTTGCGGGCAAGAGATGCCGGCGGATGCGTGCGAATCAACGCGAGTAACGTCGTTTTCACACTTGCTCGTTTGCGAGGAGGAGCTGCGGATGCTCGGGAGGGAAATAAATCCACGGCACGCCGATATACGCGGGTTTCCGCCGGGATCTCGATGAAGGAAGCGCGTGTATACGTTTCATTGCGTCGTTCGCTGAACCCTGACGTCTTCTCTTCGTAATCGGTCGTAAGAAGGAAAGCGCGATCGATGACCGGTGCTTTCTACTCGCGACGAACGGTCTGCGTCTCCTTCGCTTCGTTTTTTTTTTTTCTTTCCTCTCCCGTCGCGATCTGCTGCTTGTCTTGTCTCGGACCCGAACTGGGTCTCCGGTGATCGAGCATGCAAGACCGATAAGATTTTACGGCGCGCGTAACGTTCTATCGGCAGGCACCGTTGATTATCGCGCTCGCGATTGTACGATTTCCTTTTCAAGTCGGTCCATTCGCTCGGGAGACATCCGAATGTCTTGCAAGTTACGTCTTACATTAATCATAGATAACGCAAAAATGAACGTGCGGTATGAAATTTAATCGCTGAAGAAATGCCGTTTATTCCACGCTCGGAATCTTGCCATTTTACGGAGATATTTTTTTCTCAAGGCTCGTCGCTATACGTTACAAAGATTTCCATAAGAGATTTATTTATTTTTTTTTTATTTTTTAAATAGGTCGGCAAACAATTTGCACGGTAGTATCAGGTCACGACGCGGCGCGGACAATTGCGACGCTAATTTAAATCGCTCCGCGGTAATTAGCACGTTTGGCGGCGCGGTATCGTAATAAAAATAATCGAGAGACGAGTTAACGGTATCAGCTATACACCCGGGTACTTAAAGTGGATTGCCGTTTCGCAATTCACTCGTAACTCTAAACGCACGGGATAATTGCGACGCGGCTACGCGTCGACGGCGTTCGCGCGAGAGAGTAAAAGTCCGCGGTCAGTTAAACGCCGATATCCAACCGCAGAGGGTTAAAGGAGATTCCCGTCGAACCGCACCGCACGTGCGTCTGTGCGCGACACGAAAACGGTAATCGCCAATAATATCGCTAATGCCGCGCGGACCGTTGCGTCGACGAACTTTTAGCGAGGCTCCCCCGGACGATCGCGTGATAAGTGGCGCGTGTGATTTACGTCGTAATTACTTCTGATAACGTCCATGCTTGACGTGTGTGCGAGCCCGCAGACAATCACAGTTGCTACGATTTCTCACCGTTTTTCTTATCAGTCAAAAGTAACCCGCGACCGACTATTTCCTCAAAATTATAATCGGCTAATTATAATTTTTTTTTAATCTTTTAATTGATATTAAATTAGTATCGATTGTTGGAGAATTTTTCAAAGCTTCGATGACTATTCCCTCGAAATTATTTAATCGGCTAATTAAAATTTGGTTTATCTTTTAATTGATATTAAATTGGTACCGATCGTTGGAGAATTTTTCAAAGCCGCGATGACTATTTTCTTGAAATTATTTAATCGGCTAATTAAAATTTTTTTTATCTTCTAATTGATATTAAATTGATACCGATTGTTGGAGAATTTTTTAAAGAATCGCGACGGCTTTTAGGAAAGCTTGAAACTAGTTTGAAGAATTTGGAAAGCATCGGCTTTTATTCTCGCCACGCGGCGAACATAAAAATTATAAAAGCTCTCGGACGGGGGGCCGTTTTAGTCGTTATCTCACCCACCTATCTCGAATTATAATACGAAATAAAGTACATATCGTTGCGCAAGAGTATATGTCAAGCGAGACGAAATCACGCCGTCCTTGGCGAGTTGAGACGCACTCGTAAATCGCTATTTATCCGCGAAGGTATTCGAAGTATCTTGAAATATTGGCACATAAAACGCAAGGACGGCTCGACGTTTCCGCGGTCACCTAATTAGCAATCGCGTTGTTGTGTCGCGTTGCCCCGATGACGGAAAATTCATTGCCGATGAATTATGCGACGCGTAAATGATGCCGCGTGCGTGCAACGACGTGAGCGAGACACCCCGATGTACCGCAGATAAAGATAATCCGTCTAAAGTATAGCGGATATCGGTTTCTTAAATAGACCGCACATACATGCTACTTGCTCGCGCGAACTCCTTACATTTCAAGCGCGCTCGCTCCGCGTCTTCTTTCGAATAAATCGTATTTATCCTCTGCAAGTTCTGGAAATTTTTTCGCACAACGTAAGTAGACGTTTCATATTTGTGGCTCGAATAAACGACGTATGCGTCCGAAGTCTGCGCGAAATGCGGGTGTTTTGTAACGCAAAGTGTTTCGTATTGGTTATCACAGTAGAAGTTATTTAAAGAAATAATTTTTTCTCCGACAATTTGACGCGTGGAGAATTTTTAGTTGGCGATATTAGGAGTTATAGGCGCGTCGATTTTATTTTTAAACTTTTAATGTTTTTTTTTTAATTTTTTTATTTTTTTATTTTTTTTTTTTAATTTAAATGACAATCGAAATTAATTAGTTACTCGCTGTTTTCCATCTAATTCGCGTTTATACATTTCTGCTTTGTATGCGGGCAACTTTTGCACGGCGTTCTTACGCAAGTTATTGTCGTGATAAAATTCTCCTCTTCGATACGGACGTTCGATAGTCTCCGGGAGAGATACGAGTTTCATTCTAGCTATTATGGTCATTCTCAGACGGGAAATTGAATACGGCTCGGCATTATGGCATCCTTTTTAGCAAATGGGAAAAGGTTAACAGGATGGTCGTTCGGCTGAATGGGAGAAAGTGATGTTTGTGTGATAGCCGCGGTTACAGTCCCGCGATCAGGCCGTTCGAAGGTTGGTGTGAGTTGTGTCAGTTAGCCAAGTTCGATTCTTACTCATTACGTACCCGTTTATTAGCCCGTACACATATCCGAGCCGCATGCGGCTCGGGAAACGGCGCGGTGCAAGTATTTTCACTCGATTCGCGACTAATATCGTATTATTTCGTTCACGCTGACAAGTAAATTATCCCTCGACGCGGATGAAGCTCACTTGTTAGTCATTATCTAAGTCCAAGACGAATTACTCGCGCACGGGTTTCATTCGAATCTTAAATATAATTAAATACATAGTGTCGAGAAAGCATCACCTAATGCTGGCGTTAATGTCATATTATTAAAGGCGAAATTGATTTACCGTTTTCGAAAAGCATTTCTCGTGAATATTTCCTTCATCGACGGAATTTTTTAAATAATTGATACAAATTTCTTTTTTACTTGCCGCACATTTGCACGAATTAAATTTTTATCTGATAAATAATTTAAATTTAAAAAAACGTATGTAACTTTTTTTTTCTTTTTCTTTGAGCACAATTTGTTAATCGAACGTGTTTATTCGAGCAAGACAAAGCTCGACTTATAACGAGGGATTTTAGATTCGTTTTTTTTTTAAATAATAATTGATACAAATTTCTTTTTTACTTGCCGCACATTTGTACGAATTAAATTTTTATCTTATAAATAATTTAAATTAAAAAAGACGTATGTAACTCTTTTTTTTTCTTTTTATTTTTCTTTTTCTTTGAGCACAATTTGTTAATCAAACGTGTTTATTCGAGCAAGACAAAGCTCGACTTATAACGAGGGATTTTAGATTCGTTTTACTGTATATGCAAATTGCGCGATTGTTCGATCGTCCGATATGAATGCCCGGCGGAGATAATTCCTAGTGTAAACGAGAGAAAGTAATACTCGAATTAGATCTCCATCCACGTTTATCACGACGCGATTAGACCGCGCCGTTATGGTTGTTATACTTACCTCGGCTTCATCGAGTCTCGATTCGTCACGCACCCATCAGTTATCACATACACATCTCTGCGTTCTTGCGTACGTATCGTTAGATCGATTCTCGTTACAGGCTGAGTCAATTAAACTCTGAGATAAAGAACATTACTGGAACAAGCCGCTCGGTGATACATATTAATATCGGGTTTCTGGGAAAAAAAGAAAATAAAAAAAATTGAAAAGAAAAGAAAAAAAAAATAGCATATCATTACTCAGTCAATTTTTTATCAGTGACTCAGCGATGGAGTAATTTCACGCGTCAGAAAACTTTGTAGAAAACAGTGCAATTCTTTATTCGCAAGCTTGAATTTAACTTCCTTATTAATTCCTCGAGATTGATTTATTTTTAATTTAATATTCTAATTATCTGGAATTAATTTTTAATTTTTGCAAAGCGACAAATTAATGAACTTAGTGTCGTTTTTGATTAAATACTTTTTGATGTTCTTTCTCGGTATCGTTTCATCCTTTATCAAATTTACTCTCGATTAGCATTTTGTCATTAGCATGAGGCTTCTTTTTGTAATAAAATTTATATCTTTCCACGAAAAGTATGTTCGACTGGCGACATTATGATTAACGTCGCAGTGCTTTTAGGGTGTTATATATTTTTTTTTCTTTCTGGAAGACGACACTGGACAAGGAAACATTGTTGATTATCTGCCGAAATTCTAGTTTCGCTGGGAGACTTAGGTCGAAATTTATTGCGCTTCTTTCAGATGTCCGGTAGTCGTTGATTATGAGAACTAACGAGATTCTCTTTCGGGCACTTCTTCCAGGAAATTATTCTATTATTAGGAGATAGATAAGTTGCGGCTGTAAAATCAGCCGCTTATTCAGTTCTGTTTTTTTTTTTTTCGGTCGGTCTTCTCGATCTTTGTGCACCGTTTGGTGCGTGCCGCGCGTGCTACTAATGTCCCGTAATTACGCACGCGGCGGCGATTCAAGAAATGCTGTTCGTAAGTGGTTTGGAGTGCGAACGCGGCGGATAATGACGTACGATAAATTCCGATTTCGTTGAACGCCGCGATCGATTGTACAATTAGAAATCTCACGCGTTTCGCAATACGTGAGCGGCAGTTAATAACTTGGTCGTTGTTGCGATTTTTTAGCGAGCTCGTAAACAAGCGCGGTGTCGATACTTTTCACAGATTTTGGCGAGAAAAGTAAGAGATTGTTTGAGAGAGAGAGAGAGAGATGATGTACGGCGTTTGTTTCACGCGCTTGTGTTGCACGTGTTACTAAATCGGAAAAAAAAAAATGGGGAATCGAAATTTTCAGGAAGTAATTCCGAAGTTAGCGAAGCTTTCACTGCGCGGACTTACATCATGCGTGGAGAAGGCGAGCGATAACAGGCTCGATAAAACTGCTCCAAGTCTTTTTTTCTTTTTTTGTCTCAAGTTTCAGATCGTATTTTTCAAGGATGACGAGCGTCATCCTCTGAATTTTTGTTATTCCATAACAGTCTCGTGTCTCGGTTTCGTTTTTCAGAATCACGCACGTCGTAAATTTGATTAATTAGCCGAAATAATTTAAAAAAATCTCAGTCTTAATAAACATAATATTTTAAGATTCTTGTTAAATTAATAGTCTCTTTGAAATAAATTTGAATTAAATAAAAATAAAAAATTTTGTTTATTATATTTTTTTTTTTTGTTACGATGAAAGTATTATACAAATATGGAATAACAAGTTCTCTCATTAAACATAATAATTACGTTCTAAAATAATAAGCTTTGACTCGGTTTCTACTCGTCTGTTTTCATTCGACACGGACAATGAGGTGATTGATTCCCGAAGGCTTTTCCGCGTTTGCGTGCCGGAGATTTTTATCTCGCGGGAATAGCTCTCGAAGACAGTAAACATACGCGCTTGGATAGTTTACGTGCGCAGCACGCAGTTACGTACAGAAACATGCACGCACGACACGTTATTCATCACGAGCGACAAGTTTAATTCGATTCTTAATTTGGCAACCGCTAAAATTAAAAACTTGATAAATGTTTGTCATTTTATTTTTTAATTAAATAATTTAATTATATATTTTTTTTTATTCGTAAATAATTAACATTTAAAAGATTTTTTTAATTATTTCGATATACTGTCTTCGAAAACTCGCTTGGCTTCCAAAGATCGTCGCATTCGCGCATACGTCGCACCAATTAGACATCCAAAGGCAGGCAAAGATAAAAACGTTACGTAAAAGCCACGCCGGACTCGTTCGTTGCGTCTCTTCTCGATCGGTCGCGAATAACGCCTATCGTTCTCCGTATACTTTTCCGCCGGTCGCGGTTCTAACGGCGGGAGAGAGAGAGACGACCGGCGCTCGATGCTAATTTGATTCCCGTGTAGCGCAATCACGGCCCTGATTGCCGACGTAACGCACATCACGCGCATTCCTCCGCGCGCGGTCTAGTCGCGCGTTCTCCATCTCGCGCGATTAATTGTCCCTCGCCGTTTGCCACGATCGATTACCCAATGCGGCGATTGTCCGCGCGAGGAGGAAGGAATGTAACATTGACGGGACGCGACTCTGTGTAGCACGATGTCGAGCGCCTGCTGCTAAAAACGAGACGCGATCGATCTTACGAATCTTGTCTCGCCACGCTCGGCCAGCGTTGGATTTGACGAGGGATCCTGTTGAACGCGTATCGAGATTTTGATTGTGAAATTACTTGTTTTATTTTTTTTTTTTCTTTCTTTTTCTTTATTTCCTTTTCGTCAAAAAATGCGACCTAGACATTAACGCGATATTAAGTCTTTCTTTATTTTTATTCATTTGAATTTCTTCTTTACTTTGCATGAGGTGGATTTAATTTCCCCTCTTCGTTAAAAAATGCGACCTAGACATTAACGCGATATTAAGTCTTTCTTTATTTTTATTAATTTGAATTTCTTCTTTACTTTGCATGGGGTGGATTTAATTTCCCTCTTCGTTAAAAATGCGACTTAGACATTAACGCGATATTAAGTCTTTCTTTATTTTTATTCATTTGAATTTCTTCTTTACTTTGCATGAGGTGGATTTAATTTCCCCTCTTCGTTAAAAAATGCGACTTAGACATTAACGCGATATTAAGTCTTTCTTTATTTTTATTCATTTGAATTTCTTCTTTACTTTGCATGGGGTGGATTTAATTTCCCCTCTTCGTTAAAAAATGCGACTTAGACATTAACGCGATGTTAAGTCTTTCTCTATTTTTATTGATTTGAATTTCTTTTTTATTTATTATGGGGTGGATTTGATTTCCCCTTTTCGTCAAAAAATGCGACCTAGATATTAACGCGATATCAAGTCTTTCTCTCTTTTTATTCATTTGAATTTCTTCTTTACCTCGCACAGGGTGGATTTAAAAATATACAAGAGATTTAAATTGTATATTCGATAAACTTTTACGCCCGATATACGCCCATGCAGATAAGGCCTCCCATTGCGATCTGTTGCGCACACATGTGCGCTCGGCACGTGATACATATGGCGATTTGTACTCGCGAACGCTTTCACGCTTCACGTGGCGCGATACGTCACGAATACCGGTCGTAGGACTTTCGTCGTACGTAGGAAATCTGTCACGTATGTTCAAAGCACTCGCGAATCGTTCATATAATTGTCATTTATTTGTTTACCTATTTTTTAAATTTAATTTAATTTCTTTTTTAACGAAAAATTTTGCGTGTAACGAGAGAGAAGTATCAGTCGACAAATCGACGAGGAACGACTGGTTAGTCGTAAGATCGCGGTTAGGTGAGCATTGCGCAATCGCACGCAGTGACTTAAATAATTGAGAAAAACCAGGTGCGTTCGGTTATTTATTGCAAGACGGAATCGTGGGCGAGCGAGAGCACCTGGTCCAGCATCGGGAATTCCTCAAATTCCACCGGGTGAATCGGCGACGTGTTCGTTTATCTCGCATATTATTCGCGCCTCCTTCGATCTCACTCGCTCGCTCTTTCGAACGCTTGATCGTAGAACGTCTCGCAATCAATTCGGAATTAAAACTCGGAATCACGAGAGTAGACGCGATTTCAAGCTCGGTTATGCCTCGTTAGAAGCCATCGGAATACTTCTTCCTGAAGCTGCGATTAGCTAATTGCAAGAATTATTGAATAATACAGTTAAGAAACCTTTTTTTTTTTTCTTTTTTTTTTCCGGCGCGTCCCATTCAGTGGAAATAAAAAGAAAAATATTTGATGGCTTCATACGGTCGCTGTATCTCCTGCGCATTATTGAATTACCCTCGTGTTATCTTCAACCGTAAAGACTTCGACGTATATGTTACATCGCGTAATGGAATTTGATAAATTTCCGGTGCGTGGTGCACGCAAACGTATGTAATGAGACTTTTTTTTTTTCTTTTTTATTTCTTTTTTTTCCCGCGCCAAGTTCAACGGCCGAGTTAAAGCGCGCTGAAAAGTGTTATTGCTTTTAGCCGGTTTTTCGCATACTCGGCGCACTGATACACGCTTATACTCGTGATTTACCATGAGAGCCTCGCGTGCATAATAACGTATCGCCTTCGCGCGCTCGTTAAGACAGGAAAAATTAGCGATCGCGAAGTAAAAACGTCGAAAAAAGAGGCCAGCGCGTTTTTCTCGCGGCAGATGGTCAATAAAGCATACAATTACATCGGAAGGAAAAAAAAAAAAGCCTCGCCGCGGGACGAAGAGGGGGAAAGAGGGTGGAAGTAAAGCCTTGAAGTGTCGTTAGGAGCTGCGCGTTGCTGAAAGCGTTTTGCGGGACGCTGATCGAACGTCGCGCGAGAAAATGCAAGTGATATATACGCGAGGCAACCAGCGCAGCGCGTCGTCGCATTGTCTCCCGGTGACAGGGAATGTCGTTTGATATAGGTACACGCAGCGGATCCTCCGCCAGCTCGTGCGTTTCGCCTTGTATTTGCGGTGTAACTCTGGCACAACTCCCGTGCATTAGCGATTTCGCAATATCGGCTATCGACGCACGATTGCGCTCTTCGCCCGTCGCGAGAAATTCCGCTGGACATTTTTCCTTCGACATTTTTTTTTTTCCCTCGCGTGAAGCGTTTTTTTCCCCCGCGAGATATTAAATTGGCGTTGATAATACATTCCTCGCGGTATTATTAAAACGATCGCAATTACCGGCCGTAGTCTCTCAAATGGGATTTATTAATAAATCAAGGAGCGTTAAAATAGTCGAAGATAACTGAGCGTGTTATTTTGCGTGCGATTGTACAGATTCGGACGGCAGATTCCTTTTAAACCTGTTTAAGTAACAATTAAAATGTGTGCCATCGAGATAAGGACGGTGAATTAACAGAAAATAAACAACGGGCGTTTTGCAATTTAATGGTCTGTAGATTTTTAGGTCAGATGCGTAATGAAAAAAAATGTTTAGCAAAGATATTCCCGTAATTACGTGTGTTCGTTACGATGTATATACGAAGGGAACAGCCTGCCGGGGAATATCGATTGTATTCTCTAAGCATTACCAGAATGGAGTCGTAAATTCCAAGCTCTTTTTCCTGTTTCTCTTATTATTCCGCGTGCATTCTGGCGGAATAATGTAGAATACTCGCAGTCAACGATCTATATGCGTTACGTGTTTTCCTTTCTGCGCTGCGTGAGGAAAGTTCGTTGTCAAAAATCGCTGTATGAAACAAGTCCCTCGTAACTAATTCGAGATTCAAAGATAAATCTGACGATTAAACTGGTTTCGAATCAGCCCGTCATATTTGCGCGCAATTAATAATAGACCGCATGCCTTTGTATTCGTGTCTCTGCGTATTTAACGACAAAAAAAAAAAAAAAAGAAATAAAATTGCAATCGCGTTCATCGGTATTTCGCTATTTCATCCAAACGATAGATATGCGAACTTGGATTTTATTTATTTTTATTTTATTTTTTTCTCTTTTTAAATCCCGCCGATACGTCGCTGTCATGTAAATCGTTATTTGCGTATCGTCCACGCGTCCCTGTTGCAAACGCACGATTCTACGAACGCTAAAAATTCGCGCCGGCATCTCGAACTTCTGTTCGAGGGAGTAGATTTCCCATATACTATTCGTCTCCACCATAGGCAGTTTAGCAGTGCATCCACGGCTGCATTCTGCACTCACGATGCATTAGCGATGTCGCAATACCGCCGACACACGTATATAGGCCCGTCGTTCCGCAATCTCTCGGCCGCGTGACGAAGAAAAAGAGAGAGATAGAGACGGAGAGAAAGAAAGAGAGAGAGAGAGAGAGACGCAGATTTAAATCTTAAAAGCGCATCTAAACTCTCACCGTGAGACACCGCGATATTCGCGAGCGAGCGCGCTTCTTTTTGGACGTTCTACCCTGCCGAAGCCGATACGCCGATGCTTTATTCGCGAAGGGTTCTTTATCTCCGGGAAAGTATTCCGCGTATTGCGTTCTGCACTCTTAGCGCATTCGCGATTTCGTAACCGATGTACGTACGCGTATCATGTGTTAGCGGTACGGCCGTTCGACGTAACGATAGCGATGGACGATTGAGGAACGACGCGGGAGAGAGTCAAGGTTCTCTCGCGACTTGATAGCGTAATCTTTGGAAAATCGTCTCCATTACGAGAAAGGATATCAATAATGCCGTAATGGCATTGTTATACAAGGCGCAGTTTATTTTACGCCGCAAATTGTCTGTGCATTTTTTTTTCTTTCTTTCTTTCTTCCTTATTTTTTTTTTTTTTTCTTTTTTTAGTATTAAAAATTTTTGATGGGGAGATTTTTATTTTACGCCGCAAATTGTCTACGCAATTTTTTTTTTTTTTCTTTTTTTTTCTTTTTTTTTCTTTTTCTAGTATTAAAAATTTTTGATGGGGAGACATTCGCGATGTCGAATCGCGTAAGTAAGTGTTCGTGATTCTTTTAAGTTGCGCGATACTTTTAATGGATCCGTACACGCGCGTGTCGCCGATTACGATTATCGATGATACCCGCGAATCGACCTCGTCCGTAATCCCGATTGTAATCTTAGACGAACTCTCTCTTTCTCTCGTCCGGCGGACATATCAATGAAGATAATGGCACGGCGGCCATACTTATTCACGGTATTATTCATGCGCCGACACACGCGATAGATTCCGCCGCCAGATTGCCGCGGCGTTTCTACGTGAGAGACACACAGGTGGACAAGGCGCGTCTTTAAAATCTCTCGAAAATTGCGAGTTGCGAAATGCAGCGGGCGTCCAACTCGCAAAGACCGATAGTTCTGATCGTAAAACACAATAACTTTTCACCTGCACACGTCGAGAGCTCCGTTCTGTCTGCAAACTACGAGATTAAAACGACGCGACACGTCAGTTTATATTTTAATAATTAAATTTTCGCCCGCGAGATAAAAAATTTACGTAAGTTATTTAATTGATTTTAAACACTTTGATAAGAAAGAAATTCAAGACGGGGAAAAGAACGAGGAGCGAGAGAAGCTTATGTTTATAAACGTACACGAGCCGCTGAATCTTTGGAATTTTAATCCGAGAATCTACAGGTTTTCTCGAATGCCTTTAAGTTCGAAGCTCCGTTTGATCCTTCAAATTCCAAACTTATTCGACACAGATTTCCGAGTCGTTTAATATTTTCGTATTTGAAAAAAATATTTCGAATTAACGCTAGGAATTTTTTCAGAACGTCACAACTTTTCTTTTAACATTTATATATATTTTTAATAAATAAAACCTGATGCGTTAGTTCGATTGATAACTAAAATCCGCCCGCGACTCATTATTAACGAATTGACAGATTCCCGAGTCGTTTAATATTTTCGTATTAAAAAATATTTCGAATTAACGCTAGAATAATTTTTTAGAACGTCACAATTTTTTTTAAATTATTTATATGTTTTTTTAATAAATAAAACCTGATGCGTTAGTAGTTCGATTGATAACTAAAGTCCGCCCGCGACTCATTATTAACGAAGTGACAGATTCCCGAGTCGTTTAATATTTTCGTATTTGCAAATATTTCGAATTAACGCTAGAATAATTTTTTAGAACGTCACAATTTTCTTTTAACATTTATATATTTTTTAAATAAATAAAACCTGATGCGTTAGTTCGATTGATAACTAAAGTCCGCCCGCGACTCATTATTGACGAAGTGACATACATTTTTGCATGCACACCTTGGCATATATAGATAATGATTATTCGAGGAACTCCTGAAACTAATAAAGGCACGGGAGGTTCTTTCAAAATAGTTTGTCGAAAGAAACACCGTACGAGTCACCAAGTTGACACGCCAATATATTATCTTCGCGATTACGCGCGTCTCATTAGGGCCATACGCGATACGATCGTCTTTCATTCTCCCTCGTACCTTTACTTCCTCGTCTGCAATGATACCGACAATGAATTATCACGATCGTATTTTACTCGCAGCGTTGTGTTTGCGCGTGCAATTAAAAGCAACTTTCCATCGTCCGTAGCGAACGCGTAATGCGAAAAGCATTAACATATATATCTTGCAGTCTGGCTTCCGGGCGGGTAATTTTGTAAACAAAAAAAATAAAAAGAAAAGGTCTTGATACGCGCGAATTTTACAGTAACGCATCCAAACCCACATTGCGCGATTTATTTTAATAACGACTTTGCGAATTATCCGAAAATTGCATACGATACTTCTGCCACGATTATATTACTTGTGACGTTAACGAGAAAATATTTAGCTACTTTGTCGGTAATATTTAACAACAAAAAGCGAACGAATTAATGCAGCCTATATACGCTGGCTGAACGAAATTATCGGTTTCGTAGTGGCGCATCCAAGGACACTCCAAGGATTGAAATCTGACAGTCACTCTTTTTTTTTTTTTTTTTTTTTATTCGCGGCGCGTACGTGATAATTTCATGTCGCGCGTCTAAATTATTCATCGAGGCAATTACCGCGGACGGGAGAATACTTTCGATCGCGTGTAATCTTTCGCGAGCCATGCGGCTCAAGGATTAACGCGTCAATCGTCAGGTGCGTTTTCCGATTTTACACATCGATCTCCATCCGTCGTGCATGAGCGGAGAACACCCAGGAGAGACACTTAGGAACGCGGTCGGCACCCATTTGTCGACGCGGTCGTCAATCTCTCCCCATGTTGAGAGACGCGTGTGTCGTCGCCGTGGCACGTCAAGGACGAGTCGATCGGTATACTCGAGCACCGCCACCGGTATTGGAATACTGGGGTACGGGATCGCCGGCACCGCGTACACGTCGTTAGAAATCCGAGGGAGAGACGGGGAAAAAGGGGGGGAGGGTGTCGGGTTCGGTCAGCTTTTCCCTGCGGTTTTGTGGTGGATCGGCTATTTTCGTCCGCCACATACGGCGCTCTTTCGCGATGCGTGGTCGCTTTCGAGACACGTTCAAGTAACACCCGCGGCGAAAATAAGAAGGAAGAAAAAAAAAAAGAAAAAAAACAGAAGCGAGAAAAGACTAATCGCAAGTGTTTATGGCGAAGAGAAAGTATCGCAAAAAGAGTTTTGATTATACGTGTCTCGCTCGAGCGGCACGAGCTTGTCGAAAAACGTTCGCGCCTCGTGACGCGGTTCTTAAGTTAATTTATTTCCCAGCTAGAGTAGGTTTCGATCGATTCTTACCCGATCGCGGAGAGATACGTTTTAATTCGCGATTACTTAACGAATTGCGCAATCGAAGAAGATACCGTGACACGTTGACACTTCGGACGCAATTGCAGCGACAGAACGCAACAGTGCATCGTGTTTTCTTACGTCGCGGCGAGTTTTCTCGATTATTGAATCACGTGCCGCTTGTCGCGAATGCCTGGCGTATCTCTGGGAAGAAGCACAAGGATGCGCGGCGTGTTTCGCGTCGGCTATAATCTCGTGGGAAGTTTTATTATTCCGCGTGCCATTTATGACTTCGCGGCGCAGATCGCGTGAAAGGAGCGCGTATCAACGATGCATCCGTAAAAATTATAATCTCATTCCGGTTTATCTGGCGATTCGTCGGGCGAGCTCTCCTCGTTATCAGTTATCACTGTGTGTCGTTCGTTTCTGCAAAAAGTCGCTTGAAAGAAATTTCGAGTATACGAAAAGTGTCTTTACTATCTAATCATTTCGTCACCGAACAGAATCATTACTTAGACAGTTTTTCCACGTCGCGTTTTTATCTTAAAAAATCTTGATCTTAAAAGAAAAAAAAAAATTAAAAAATTAAAATTATGTGTTGTATAATTTTTAATCGACACGCGTGTCGCTTTCCAATTTTTTGCCGATCGACACGCACGTGTGTTCGATTTCGTCTTCTCTCGCGCGAACACTAGACATTTCGTTTCCGTTTATTTTAATCGCGAGGCATATGGATGAGCCGCTCATATCTTTATCGAGATAATCCATCAGTTTAGCGTCGCGATCTCCGCTTTTGGGCGCCGATCGCCGTCGTAATCGTAGAAGGCGAGGAGACGCGGTTGTAAAAGTGCGTAGGCACGCACACATACTCTCGCGCGTAGCGCAGCTGTTGACGTCAGGAAGGTCTCACCTCGTCAAGGTCCTTCGAGGTATGCCGCACGGCTGCGCATTATGCAGCGGTTGCAGGTATTTTTATGCAAATCTGTTTGCCATTGTATCGTGTGTGTGCCGCCGCACCATTCGTTCGTTCATTCGTCCTTTCCGTTTGCCGCAAAAAAAAAAAAAAGGAAAAGAAATTAATAAAAAAAAAAAAAAAGAAACAAGAATAAAAAGAGACCGTAACCTAATCGACTGTAACTTAAACGTACATCATCGTTACACGATGTTCTTCCCGCGTCTTTCTGCGAATTTAAGGCACGTTGCGCAACGACGCCTCGCTCGCTACGTGTCCGCGACTAAATGCGCTACCGTGCATATTCTAATGCAAATTTCACGAGTCGGGTTGCGTTAATCGCGTATTCACGTGGGGAATTCATAGCCGTGTAAAGCCCCGGAGGGCTATTTGCGTGAGAGAAAGTCCGCGTTCGTGGCTGCCTCGCGATTTACATCTGCTTATGGCTTTCCCAAAATCTATCGCGCCGTACGTCATTCTACGTCGGGGATAACCATCCCTGTGAGAATATAAACAGCCTGCGTCTTTCTTCGTTTCCCGGAGACAACGTTCGCGGATCAAAAATACGAAAAACCGGCGTTGCGCAATCGCACGCCTTCAGTCATTACCTTCCCGTTCTCATTACCATTATTATTATTTTTAACACTCCATTCTGTCTTCGCGTCTCCGTGCCTTGACTTACGCTTTTTACGCAAGAACGTAAGACGCTTCGCGGAAAACGTCGGCGTTCCGTAATATTGCTTTATTGTGCACACGTGCGATGTCATCTTGGCCGCATCCGCCGCTCACATATTTATGCAAATGGCCGTTGCATTGTTTCGACATCGGAGTCGATGGCTCACTTTGTTCCGCGGAGCTCGGCGAATGTTTTAATCGACCCCGGCGATAATTTACTCGCCGCGAAACTCGCCGCGTTTGACCGAATAATTTTGTTTATATGATGCGTTATCGCGGCGTGCATTTCTGGGCGCGAATCGAGTCGATCTTTTGCCTTCGCGAGGTGGAATCGGTGGCATCGGGCCATTGACACGATTTATTTTTCCCTTTCGCGTCGATTATAAGCTTTCTGCTGCGCGGCGAGAGAGTCTTTCTCGCCGAATCCATAAATTCTCGTCACGCGAGCCATTAAGTTCGCCGCGATTGTCGGTAATTAACGCCGTCTTATTATTCTCCCGACAGGAAGGGCGTGCGCGGCGAATGAACGCGACGTTTTCTCTTCGCGATTTGCCGCGATGACACGGAAACAACACGCTTTATTTGTCTCCTTTCCCGTCTAGAAAATCGGTCGGTTGTAGGAAACATAGTCGAACAGACGTCGACTACGAGGAAGACGGCAAATAGTATTTTTTTTCGCTATCTTACCTTGATAAGCGCGTACGTTATAAATAAAAATATCACACGAGGAAGTGGAACGTTGCGCGCCGCGAGCAAATGCATATGATGCCGAGCGACTAAATGACTCATTTATGAATTATTAGGCGACGCCCCAGTGAAACGCGATAAATAAAACGCCGTCTGTCTCGGAGTCAGTCGTTGACCCGTTAAAATTATTGCGGAAACATCGCGCGGCGTCTTCGTACTGCAGCAGCCACGAAGAAATAAAGATTAATTAAATTAATAAAATAAAATTAAATTAAATTAAAGCCACGAATTATTTTTTATAGTAACATTTTTTAACATTATTTGAAAATTAAAACGATTAAAAATTTACAATTTGAGAAGTAGGTTTAAATATTTTTTTTTTCTTTTTTTGACAAATTAAAGGACGATGGTGATTAATTAAATAAATAAAGGTAAATAAAATTAAAGCCACGAATTATTTTTTATAGTAACATTTTTCAACTAATTATTTGAAAACTAAAACGATAAAAAATTTACAATTTGAGAAGTAGGTTTAAATATTTTTTTTTCTTTTTTTAACAAATTAAAGGAGGATGGTGATTAATTAAATAAATAAAAGTAAATAAAATTAAAGCCACGAATTATTTTTTATAGTAACTTTATTTGAAAACTAAAACGATAAAAAATTTACAATTTGAGAAGTAGGTTTAAATATATTTTTTTCTTTTTTAACAAATTAAAGAAAGATGGTGATACACGAGTTTGGCGTGTTTTGTAACATGTAGACGTGTCTATACTTAATATGATTGCTTACGAGTTACTTCCGCGGCGTCGGTATGCATAGCGATAGATATCTCCCGAGATGTTTAAGCATCCTGCGCAAATAAAAACGGAATGCATTGTAGAATTTTCAATCAGAGGCATGTGTCATCGGGAAGGCGTGACCATCGATTAAATCAGCACCATGAAAATTAATATCGCGATCATTAATATCCCAACTCGATTATTACGAGCTTATCGGACCTCATTCGCTTTCCACTCACGAAGGTTAAGCTTCCACGAATTAATACGCGCTGATATACTCTCTCTCTCTCTTTCTCTTTCCGATATCGCAGAAAAAGAGATAGCCGAACGATAGTTTAGCGCAGCTATGCAATTGTTCATCCCAAGATAAGTACGCTCGCGTTGGATTTTTCTTCTTTTTCTTTTTTTATCTCCACGTGCCGTGTAACGTAGGGCAGTCCGGGTAATAATAACATAATAACAGCGGGCTTGATGGCGTGGATAACCTTTGTTATCGATCTCATGGGCGCTCGTGGGTTCGCGAGTGAGTAATTGCTATAGGCATTTGGTTAACTTCCCGCGTGCACTTCACGGGACGGCGAAAAAAAAAAGAAAAGAAAAAGTGATACGGTAATGCCGTAATCGTGCGGAATGTCGAGTAATGTCTACGTGCGGCCGTATCGATTATTGGCATTTACGAAAACTCGCCTGTGTGATTATCCGCATGTCCGGGAGCGGCTCTCTCGTGCACAATCAACGACGATCGGAAATACACGGCGAGCTGGGCGAGGAGGTAAAGGGGGAGGGGGGAAAACCCCGGGGGAGGGCGGGACCGATCAGAATGCGGTTAATTTCTCCCGCTGAATTAATTGCGTTTCCCGAAAGTTCGCAAACTTTAGGACGCGCGCATCGATCACGCAGGTTTCAATCGAAATCGATTAAAGAGAAATCGCTTTATTGAAATAACCGTTGGATTTATGACGCAGCGTGAAGAACAAATTTGTAACCCAAAGAAAAAAAAAGAAAAGAAAAGAAAATGGTAAAAATTATTTCCACGAAAAAGATAGAAGTGAAATTGACTTCTTTTTTTTTTTTCTCTCTTTCTTTCTTTCTTTTTTTTTCCGTCGCCTGCTCTCTCATTCACTTACGAGCGTACACATCTTGAGAACTTGCGTATCATATTGGATCCACCGTGGCGTATCTCCTTTCACCGTGGTAGGCAGAGAAGCATAATGGGATGACTAACGGCAGACTGACAGCGGGCGCTTCATCGTTGCGAAAATTCGCTCGCGGGATTTATCGCGCCGCCGACCGCGGACACCCAGGCACGTGCTTTGTGCAGATTGATCCGATACGCCGATCCTGAGAACCGCGATTCTTTTCCCGATCCGGTCGAAATTATTCTCGCGGAAATTATAATGCTGACCACACCTCTTGATCACCGCGTGTTTCTACGTCGCCGATGAATTGCTATCCCGGTTGATTTTCCTCTTTCGCGCGCCAACGAGAAATCGCAGGTGCAACTTCGCATTTCACACGTAGCGGATTCTCTTATTACCCAGAACATTTCTTTTACATTTCCCAGTGATATACGCGTGAGATTTATTTTTCGAAGGTATTCTCAGCTTGCGTTTAATCGAAAAATAATAATTAATTCAATAATAATTAATTTAATAATAATTAATTTTGAATAAGATGACAATGAAATTGCGCGATACAGATATACGCGCGATATTTATTTTTCAAAGGTATTCTCCGCTTGCGTTTAATCGAAAAATAATAATTAATTTAATAATAATTAATTTAATAATAATGAATTTATTAATAATTAATTTTGAATAAGACGACAAAGAAATGGCGCGATACAGATATACGCGCGAGATTTATTTTTCAAAGGTATTCTCCGCTTGCGTTTAATCGAAAAATAATAATTAATTTAATAATAATTAATTTTGAATAAGACGACAATGAAACGGCGCGATACAGATATACGAGGTGAAGAGGAGTCGCTCGAGGTCAGTTTTCATGACGCCATCGTTAGCATGCGCGTCAGCGCGAGATAACGTGACAAAAGATACCGCGAGATAGAGTTCGCCCTGATTAAGACGGTTGACAGGTCGGATGGCTAACGCTGGGGTGGTGTAAATCTGCGAGCCTGGCACCGTTAGAGGAACGTTTCGATTATCTCGGTCGATCGCGAGCCCGGTATGCCATTTCATTTACCGAACGCGCAGTTCTTGTTATGGATCCGCATTCCCGTTGCGCCGATATTTTTGCAATTTTATTATTCACGTAATCGTACACGCGGATTGTTACTGTTTCGAGCTCGAGTGTCTACTATTAATGAGTTTGCGGTATAGTTAATTAAGCGCTTGCGATGTTTGGTTGAAAAATAACTTGACCATTCTAAGCAACACGTTGGAATTAAAATATTCTTGCGTTGGGATTTAAAAATAAAAAAAGAAGTCTTATTTTATTTTTGTTTTATTTTTATTTTATTTTATTTTTAATTTTTATTTTTGTTGATGTAAAAATATCGAATAGATAAATTGAGAAATTAAGCGCTATCTTGTGCTTTATCTTTGTCACGTTAATGACAGTTTCTCTTTACTCGGAAGACAGTAGCCTTATCTCTTAAGAATCTTAGATCTCGTTACGCTGGATGGAAAGGTCAGTGCAGATTTAACCGTTTTAACGGGAAAAGTAAGCATCCAGGAGTGATTATAATACGATTTAGTCAGCGTTGTTGTTTCTCCGAGGTGCTTAGAGCTCGAGTACTTCACTTCTCAATTATACTACAATTTATCGACTGCTATTGGTATTATCGAATACAAATTGCTCTATCGAGTGCTCTTACGATTTTTATCTCACGACAACGAGTCATTTATCATTATCTGATAGCACGCGTTACTTTACAATTTTTTTTAATGTATATTAAATTTAATACATTACTTTATATAAACTTTTTTTTCTTTTTTTTTCTTTTTTTTTTCTTTTTTTTATAAGTATTCATCGCTCTTCGTAATAGGTTCTCGATAGCGACTTGTCTCTTTTTAATCAAACCTAGCACGCGTTACTTTACAATTTTTTAAAACGTATATTAAATTTAATACATTACTTTATATAAACTTTTTTTCTTTTTTTTTTCTCTTTTTTTTTCTTTTTTTTTTATAAGTATTCATCGCTCTTCGTAATAGGTTCTCGATAGCGACTTGTCTCTTTTTAATCAAACCTAAGTGGCGTACTCGCCCACGTGGTTTTTGATCATCATCGCCGATGACATCACGCGAAAGCTTACGGGGAATTATCGCGTTTCTGCGATCGATTGATTTCGCGAGGGCGTTGACACCAATTTCAGATCCTCGTGCGATATCGCATTCGGGACTCCGTCCGCGGGAGCGCTGGAAAAAGTAGGTGGACGAGACACCCGGCGCGGCTAGTTAGCGACCGAGCCAAAGGCTGATGCTAATTACGCGTTTTCTTTCGATTCAATTGCGGGCGGCGATACGTGCGCGTGATCGCGTTCGGAAAATCAGTGGGTCGCGCCGGCAAAAAAAAAAGAAAAAAAAATAATCCCGATCGCGGAGGCATTCAAAGTTAATCGTTAAATAAATTAGCAAAATTAGTAAAACGTCTCGCGGTGTGCTTCACATATTCCAACGAATTTCTAGAAGCATTCACTTATTTAATTTCAGGATTACACATTTTTTACTTTAATCCAATCGCTCTTTTAGACTTCGTTGAAGAGCCATGTCAGAATTGTACTTAATGACAATCTTTTCGTAATCATATTCGACGTGTACGATCCTTTGTCACGTATTAACTTGAGTAGAGCTCATGTAAATACGTTGTATAAACAAGGTCGCAGCTAAGCGGGGGGGCGTACGTACGTGTTTCGTGCTACGCGACGTTATCGCGCCTTTCAGAGTTATTCCAACCGCGCGGGGCACGTAGATAGCGGCGTTTCTGCCACCCGCGAAAAGGTAATTGCGTTTAATGATCAAAGCTATCGTGCGCGAATTAACGACGCGAGAGTGGGATGTCTCTACTTTCACCATTATCGTAACGGTACCCCTCGGTATCCTAATTCACCTTTGCGAAGCCACACCGGCTCGTTCTCCGTATCGAGTTCGTTCTATATTTGCTTTATGTTTGCTTTACGTGCGTAATGTTACCCTGCTCGCGCATGTGGGCGCACATGTGCCTCCCGATCGCCGCGTCAAGCACACGCGCAGCTAATGACAATGATCGAGATAATGATTGAGCGATTAAGACGGGAATTCAAATGCGTCAAGATTTCTTTGCATTTTTTTAATGCCAAAAATTACTTAACGACGTGTTAATTTATGGAGACTCGAGAAGAAAGATGACACGTGCTCGCAAGAATTCGTTATAATTGATCTTCGTAATATAAAAAGTACGCCGCTTATAATTTATGTCTTATTAATTGCTTAGTGTTTCGCTCTTATCACGCCTGTCGAAAAAAATAAAAAAGGAAAAAAAAAAGGGAATATTATTAATTACTCTCGCCGTTAATTGTAAAGCTCGTAAAACATGATTCCGCGAGAAAGAGAAACGATTTCGCGATGTTTGCGATATCGTTAACTTCTTTTTTTTTTTCTTTCTTTCTTTTTTTTTTATCGCCGAGCTCCATCAACAGAGCAGATAAGCGCGGAGCCGAGCAGCTCATACAATATTAATTTCAATACCGATCTGAAACGATTCAGAAGTAACGCGGAGATTGAAAGCGATTAATGCCTCTCGCGGGCGAAACGCTCGAAAGTACCGATATAATTATTAAACACACCCATCCGTCTCGTATAATCGTATGCGCTCGTTAGGGCAATTATTTCGTAATTGCAAAATTGTACTCTCTAATTCCAATTTCATCGTTACTTTTCTCCTATAAATATTTCTGTCAGTCGAGACTCTAATTATTTTTCCACGACTATCAATGTTCTTTAATGCACGACGCACTTGTTATTATTAATTCTTTTTTTCTTTCTTTTTTTTTTTTCTTTTTTTTTTCTTCTATTTACTTCTGGCGATTTTTTACTCCGCGTGTACAGCCGACTTTACTCATAATGCTAGCAGACAAAAAATGGAAATCACGAAGACACTTTGCGAATTGCAAAACGTCCTCGACGCGTGTTAACTCGCTGTATTTGCGCTTCAAATTTTATCCGCCGTAAAAGCTATAATTCGTTTGACGAAGTTTCGACGTATGATTATTCGACAAAATATCGGACGACACAGCGACGTTGAAACTTTCACGGAATCGCCTCGGCATTTACGCGATTCAGCAAACATAGCTCGCTCGTAAGTTTTATTCGTTCCCCTTTTTTTTCTTTCTAGTGCCATAAGTTTGTCGTTTACTTTACCTTTCCCTTATTATTTTCTTTTTTTTTTCCCCGTCGAAAAAAGAAAACCGACTCGCGCGAATTGTGCGGATTAAATTCGACGATCGGCGAGAATTTCCAGTTCACGTACGTTCCTCGAGATAATCAGAGTATTTCGCGTTGCTGGGACGAGAATCGCGTGGATCTCAACAAGAAAAAGGTATTTCGAATACCTCGCGAGACTCGGAATTCCAGCGCCATTTTCGGTCCAACGCACCGCTTCTGTACGCGTTACGAAAGCGAGCGCGCTCGCCGGGAAGATTAGTCATCGGCGGGATTTTAATGGGCGTCAGCCAATTAAGTCGACGTCGCGAAATGAGACGCGCTGATGCGATGCCACGGCAGACGCCACCGGAACAATTAATCGTCAACGCCGACACAGTTACACAGACGTGTCCGACTAAGTCCGCGCGCGTTTTACATCACGATAGAATCCCCGAGATATCATCCGCGCCGTTGGAATCTACGCGAGCTATTAAAATCACGACCCGCCATGCGAATTTGACGTATCCCGTTTGCGAAAATGACGCTTCAGCGTTAAGAAAAGTTATTTTTCGATATCACGCGTGCAATTCATCATCGCCCCAGCCTCGTGCGAATACCCGTACTTTTCATTTCACGCTCGTGTAGCCTCAATAGGCTTTCTCTTTCTTCCTGCGTCGGCCGAGATCATATCACGTTCTTATACTAAGAGTATCGTAATATCACATCATAATATCAAGAATGAAAATTAAATGTTACATCGTATTATATTCAACATAAATGTTTATGTAACGTGAAAGCGTTTATGAGAATACCTGATTGAATTAGTAACAGTGCAGTAACGAAATTTAATGTTGCTTTTTAATGTAATGATGACGGCGATGATTTTTAAGAATAAACGACCCCCTCGCGTTTAGCTGGCGAGGATTGAAATTTAATTCGACTTTTGCCGTTTTCGACTTGATTCGGGTCTAAGTACAATCGCGAATAATACTTCAATGAATTAGCAACAGTGTAATAACGAAATTTAATGTTGCATTTTAATGTAATGATGACGACGATGATTTTTAAGCGTAAACGACCCCCTCGCGTTTAGCTGGCGAGGATTTAAATTTAATTCGACTTTTGCCGTTTTCGACTTGATTCGGGCCAAAGTACAATCGCGAATAATACTTCAATGAATTAGCAACAGTGTAATAACGAAATTTAATGTTGCATTTTAATGTAATGATGACGGCGATGATTTTTAAGCGTAAACGACCCCTCGCGCTCAGCCGGCGAGGATTGAAATTTAATTCGACTTTTCGATTCGATTCGGGCCAAAGTACAATCGCGAGCGGCCAAGACAGAAGTCGGCGTAACGTTTATTGGTGTTATTAAATATCGCGCCGGGAGAAAACTGAAAATGCACCTGAGTACACAGCGAGGATTTCGTTCTCGGTCGGCTCTCGTCTCAAACTCGAGGATAATGATACGTTTCCGGCGAGGATTACCGATTACTTTTCTCCGCGCTGATGACGAAATAGAGCATAAATGAGAAACGCGTACGCGGAATAACGCCCTTCGCCCTCGACGGGTGCCTTCTTTTAACGCGCGCATAAAATTTGCATGCCATTAACGAGGCCCCGAAATTCCACGCACGCAACGTCAGTTAGTAAGTCAGTCAGTCAGTCAATCCGTCCGTCCGTCTTTCGCTTTAAATGTTGCCTTGTTTAAGAGTGTGAAATTCATCGGAGATTCTTTTTTTTCTTTCTTTTTTTTTTTTCTCTTTCACGCTCGTCCAGTCTCGAACGGCAAATATTTGCACGGCGCCGGGTTTTGCTTTCGCGCTTCTTCACGCGGCGATATCGAGGCGATATCGTCCAGCAGTCGCAAATGCGAGAAGTTAAAAGAAGACGAGGCGATGGGCGTCCGATTCGGACCTTATCAGCGGGAAGCATCTATCGCTACAATCCTTTCTTAATTTCCACTTCACGGTCAACTGTTTATCGTCTCAATGCCGTGCCGCGACCTCGGCTCCGTTTGAGAACACCGCTCTCAATGACGAGATCTAGTGCGATAATAACCGCGGGATGCATAGTAAACGTCCGAGTCTGTTCGCGCTTTTTTTTTTTTTTCTTTTTTTTTTCTTGTCGTCATCGGGAAATCGCGGGCCGTTAAACCCTCCCGGCCGCAAACGCATTCCGCCTGTAGCACATTGTGCGTGACATTAAATAGCTGCTTTACGCTTGTCTAGAAAGCAGATAGAAATTTATTGCGTCTTTAAGAAGATCCCGGCGTACGTTGGATCGCAGCTGCGCGAGCCATTGCGAAATAACAATATCACCGTCGGGGTCGGCTAAACGGAAGACTTCGCCGCGTGCGTTCGTCCAATTTTCCACTGCCAGATACCATTACATTCTTAATCGATTTTCTCCGTTTCACTCGAGACGCGCGGCGTTATGCAATCGTTGTGCAAGATAAGAAAACCAGTAACAAAAAAACCAAAAAGAAAAAAAACAAAAAAAATTAAATCCTCGCCGGCAGAGATATCAATTTTGAAACTTCGACATCGATGGAGCTCTGACTTTTTATATCTAAATAATTCCAGCGGCTTTAACGCAAAAATTAATTCAGAATCGTGATACGATCGATGGATTATAACCTTTGCTAACATTAGATAATATTAACGTACGCGATGCCGATTGTTGGTTTACCTCGCAACTCTTATGCGGCGAATACCGTGTATAAACCTCCGTAGGTTCCGACCTTCGCATAACGAGCCGTGCTTAAACGGTGGATTAACACGTATGATTAATATTTTATTTGAGGCGATTCGTAAGGTCAAGCCGCTCGTAGATCGTTCCCGTTATCATGTAGAGATATCGTGAAGGTTTTACCGGGATTGATGCGCGGCCCGACTTGAAAGATCGACTAATCCGTTATTACGCGACGGATCCTTCACGTTAGCAAAAGCCGCGACCGTTAAATCGGCACACGCACACACGTCGGGGGGCACCCACGCGAGTCGTCCTTGCTGCCGGCGGCGCATTCGTCTCGCCTTTTTTGCTTAGAAAGGATCGTCCTGATGGCCTAGAGTAAGAAACGATGGGCGTGTCTTTTTTTTTTTTTTTTTCTTTTTTACTGTTATCCTGTGATCAATTAATGCAATTCATTAACCCGTCCTGGCTCCGCTATGTAAATCATGTTTCTAGTATTGCTTGCGTTTATTTATGACGGCGTGCACACCTGCGATTATATTTCTAACAATTTTTATTATAATTACGTAAACGCAGAGGCGATGTAAAAGAAGTAGAATTCGTTTCCGTGTTTCAAGTTATGAATTTGGCTGTAATTTAAAATTTAATTTTTAATTAAAAAATTTAATTTAAATTTAAAAAGAAAGAAAAAAGGAAAGAAAAATTTTTGTGAAACCTATAATTAAAGTTTCGAATTAAAATAGAAAATGTTGCATCAGAGGCATCAGAATTATCTTAGTCCGAGCTTGAGATATTATCAGAGAGCTTAGCGCGTTATATTTCCGTACGTAGAGGTGAGAGATCTTTACGAGCTATCGGCTGCGCGAAAAATCTATTTTCGATCGCGCACGGCAACGTAACGTAACGTGCGGTTATGCGCTTCGGAATGACGTTTCTAGGAAATTCGCTCTCGACGATGGAGATCAGTGGCCCCTAGCCATTAGGTCAGGCAAATTTAGACACGCTGCGCCGCGGCCGACGATGCACGCACCGCGTTCGCTTCCCGAGATTTACGCCGCCGCGCGCGTCGAAAAGCGCATCGCGAGACGGACAATGACGCCGAGGTAGTTACAGCCCGCGAATCCGACAAAGCAATCAAACAACGCTCGGTATAAATCGAGAAATCGCGGATTTCGCAACGCGCGCATTTATCTCGGACAGGCCAGGAAACCTCGTGCGCGCCGCACGTCGCCGTGCGTTGCCGATAATAAACGGCCGTGCCCCGGCGTAGCATATACGCGCGGAATTTGCCATTAATAACACATACAATTCGCCGTCCTTCGATAATCGGAATTTATGGATAGCCAAACACAGGCCGTTGTCACGTTTGAGCGCGTTCGTACGGCGCGTGAACGACGCGAAGGTGTTCTCGTTGATCTTTGCGGCGCGCTCTGGAAATTACGTGCGTCTCGGAAAAATTCGCTTTTCTTCCTCCGGCGGGGTAAACAAAACGGAAAAGCACCTACGTCCGATCGCTATCGTCTCGGGAAAACGAGGTGGCCCCCGCAATCGCGCCGCGAGATATAGACACGAGAGAAAGAGAGCGAAGAGAGGAACGATGATCCGCGCCGGTTTATGAATCACGCGGCCGTGGACGCGCGAAGCGAGACGTAAACGGAACTCCTTCGCCAAACCGGGCCACGTTGAAATCGTCGTCGCGAGGATAATCACCGCCTCTGCAACCGAGTGTCGTTATTCGCGCTGCTAATCTCGCGGCTGCTATTAGCGCGGAAATAGGAGAGAGAGACAAGGCGCGATGATCCGAGGGAGCGGAATTAGCCGTAGGGTCGCGCGTGTCCTTAGGAACGAGGCCGTAATGCACATCTAGGTGTGATTCATTTAAGCCTGTCCCATCTGCAAGAATTATGTATCACCGTGCCGAGAATGTGTCTATTGTTCTCGAAAAAGAAATCCCTTTATTGCTTATCGCGTAGATTAAAGTCGAGCTTTATTTAAGTCGATGCTCAAATTGGAATCTCTAACGGCAATTTCAATAAATAAAATAAAAAGAAAAAAATTAGTTTCTCAATGGACTTCTCTTTCTTAATTCATTTGCAAGTAACGAGCTCGACTGCGGCCCGCAAATATTCTTCAATAGAAATATTTGTAGACGTAATAATAAAAGTAAGACGAGTGCGCCTTTTTTCTTGCACTCTCCCTTTGGACTTTAATAGCTCACGTATTGTTTTCAATGTAAAAAGACGTTTCTACGTCCCTGTATCTACTGCTAGATCACATAAAGCGTAAACAGTGTCATTAAGAGCTTTAGCCTCGAAACTTAACTAGCGGAAATTCCGTTGAATCCGCGCTTCCTGTCACTCGTTTTGCAGGTCACAGCTTTCTACTCAGAAGAATAAAAATTGCTTTATTATCATCGCGTCAAAGTTTCCGCGTGTTAGCTGGTGCAATTTCTAGGGCAGAAGAAAATAACTCTTGCTGTTGTTGCTCTCTTCTTTTTCTCTCGAACTTTTTTTATATAATTTTTAGAAGAAATGTTAATTATGAATTTGTCGAGCCACGTTCATAATTCGATTGATAATCGCGGCATTACGAAGCACAGTGTTGAATTAAAAAATAATAAGATTAAATACTTAACATCGTGTTACGTATTAGAAAATAATTTTTTAAGTACGTATTTATGCTGATATAAATAACTTATGTAAATTTTTCGAAAGGCATAAATCCGGATGCATATCTTCTGAAATAATAATACCGAGAATAATATTTAAGTCTGCGTATGTCAACGTCAAACTCTTGATTTTATGGATTTTATGGATTTGTTTTTTTTTTTTAATCCGGCGTATGTTTTATTTGACTAAATCACGGAGCTATACTTCGTAGAAATCTGTATCCTACGTCTCCTCTTGATTTAATAGATTCTTAATTCCAGACAGCTTTAGGAAAGCTATTTACCACCATAGATTCTATTCTCGATGCCATAAATTCTTAATTCTATGAAGCTCTTAGTTCTACGGGTCCTCCGGTTTAAAACCTTGTTTTATAAATTCATGAATCCTTTTCTTACGACGCGAAACCTCATATATGCGACGGTATCGTTCCTCATCACACACAATTATTTAAAAAAAAACTTTAACTTTAATAATTAAAATATATATCGAGAACACATCTCGCGGCCTGCAGTCGACTTCTATCTCGCGTTCGATCTTATTATCCGAGTGAGTCGAGTTTTCCGAGCGTCGCAGTCACGTTTGCCATTTGAAACGCAGAAAAATCCGCGTTCGTCGAAAATTCACGCGCCGAGCGATTTCAGTCGGGGGGGGACGACGCTTTTCAGGATCGTGCATGTTTAATGCAGCACACATCGCCGAATCGATCGTGCGCGTTGAATGGCGATTTTTCATTCACGCTTGTTCTCACGAATCGGAGCGGAGCGCGCGATCACTTCGGGAAAAAGGGATCTCTCTCGCCGCCGTCTAAGCTCGCATAGTTTGCGTTTATTTGTCGTCGTGGCAGTCGGTCGCGGTTCGTTTCGATTCTTAAGCGAAAGGTGAGCGGTTCGGCGAATCAGTCGTTTGGTCGCTCTAACCATAGGCGAGGCTTAGAACCTACAACGTATTCACACGACGCGTGAACATTTTTTTTTTTTCCTTTTCTTTTTTTCTCGCTGTATTTTTAAACACGTGGACAGTAGCTTTAAACTTCGCGTTGGTGGCGCACGTGTAACGCGGGCGTACTGTTGTTTTCAAAGGCACATCTTCTTTCTTCTTACTCGGGATCGATTTAGCCTTCCTTGATTTGTAGCTTGTTATCGTTTAATTATTTTGTGTAATTATTTAAAAAGATAGCAACAGATTTATCTGGCGGCGTACTGTTGTTTTCAAAGTTACATCTTCTCTCTTCTTACTCGGGATCGATTTAGCCTTCCTTGATTTGTAGCTTGTTATCGTTTAATTATTTTGTGTAATTATTTAAAAAGCTAGCAACAGGTTTATCTGGCGGCGTACCTTGTTTCGGTCTCTCACACAAGTTCTCTTTTTTTTTATTTTTTTATTTTTTGAAGAAAGTATTAATATTTAGAGTTAATATTACTCTTTTATGTGGTACGATTTGCCAAGTATAAATTGTTTTTCCGTTACGAGCTTTATCAGGGCGTGAAATTAAGGACACGTTTCATCAGCGCGAAATAGAATTTTCGTAAGAACGTTACATCAGCGATGTGGCGGTATTTTGAAGCGACCTATATTTTATAGGCATAACCGCGTACACATATGTGCGCGCTTACACTGCAGCCCATGCCACCTCGGAGAGTAAAACTATATATAGTTACCGAGAATGGCCTTCGTTCTCTCGGTTACATGACAATCATGGCTCTCAAACTGCTAAAAATTTACTAGCTACGTTGGGTGCGTTTTAACGAATTTCGCGATTAATCACAAGCCTTGATAGTAATCAGAAAAATTAACCAACAATGAGGGAGAGAAAAAAAGAGAGATAGAGAGAAAAAAAAAAAAACAGATTTTCTAATTAGTTTATTTTTTAATTTATTAAACATTACTACAGTCTTATTAAAAAGTCATTTACTCAAACGTGTTCGCGAGGTTTATCTCACAATTTATCTAAAATAGTGAAACTTCCTTTTCAAGTCATTTATTAATTCCAGCAGAAAATTTTCTTTCTCTTCTTGGAAGTCAATTATTTATTTTTATATTCTTCGGTATCGTTTGGAAATAATTTTTGCGGGATATTATAAATGTTTTGTCGCCCACGTTTATCTCTTTGCTTAACTAATCTCCAATACGTAATCCGAGCGTGCATTATTCGCGAGACTTTATCGCTCGCGCGATTGGGAGCCTCTGTTTAAGTTCTTACGAGACAAGTGTCACATTATCCCGGCGAAGATAACAGCGCGCTGTAGTGAAATGCCTTGAGAGAAGTGGACTCTATCAGTCGGACAATGTTTATGAAATAATGTCGAGCACACGCTCGGCTCGAGTAATCATCCGCTGTAGTCATTCTATTCTAATTCTCCTCCGGCGTGGCTGAATGAATAATGACGTCGGAGATGTGATTTACTAAAGTGACAAATTTGACTTCGGTAACGAGCGACGGTGCTTAAACAACTATTTGCGCTGCTGAACATCGAGTGAAAGCTCCTTTAGCTTCTTTGTGATCGTATAAAAAAAAGAAAAAAAAAGAAAAAAGAACACATTGCTGATGGCGTAAAATACGCTGACAATGTAATGAGAATAATTTCACGGAAATTAACGCGAAATCTGATTACACGGAATTTATGGTTTCTTTAAAGATAAAATTATGATTTTACGTAATAATATTGTGACTTTTTGGATTTTACGTCGAAAGAGCTTTCACTCGTTTACCGGTCTAATCTGTTTAATTGCGATTGCTAGGACAAATAAATGCGCTTTTGATGCACGCGACTTGGGTACGCGAGTTTCTCCGTTGAACGAAATGTCTGGATAAATATGATTACATCGGTGACATTACTCGGGTCTGTCCGCACTTAGCTCGTAACTTACGTTACGAGGAAACTTGCACACGAGTACGGAAAATTGTATCACAAAGATTTCGGTCTCTCGCAATATCTTCGCGCATTCTATTACGTAAAACGATTAGCGGTTTCTTGCGTATTATCTCGGAGCGAATTTCTTCTTCTGCGGCCCATCTTCTGCGGAAATTAATCGCGACTGCCGCTCGATTCTTCCTTTCCGTCCTCGTCGCAGGTCTGGCAATTTTGATTATAATACTTCTATTTCGTAGAATATTTTTAAATGCTTTTTTAACTCCTAATAAATATGTCGAAATAATATTCTTTATTTGAAAAATAATCTTGTAATTAGAAAAAAAAAAGAGAAAAAAAATACTTTGCGACTGTTTTTAATTACAAGAATCTTTCTCGTACAAGAAAATACTTTACCTTCGAGGGCTTGCGAACATGTCGGGAGCTCGAAATCCACTACACCGCTCACGCGAGACAGTCCACTCTCTTCCGTCTCGGCAGAATGCTTGTGATCGATGTAACGACGCTCATTGTCTCGTAATGAGGCTGGGAGGGACAGGATGCCCGTACAAGCGTGTCGAGCCGGGCGCTGTACGTGTGCACGCACACTCGTTTTCCTATTTAACGCATAGAAATCCATCATCTGTCACGCCATGCAAAAATATAAAAAAAAATGAGCTCTCTCGATTGGCCTAGCTGCGTGCGTGGGGTAAGCTCGTAAAAATTTTGCCGAGCACTACGATCGTTGAGTCGCGACTAGCGTTTGATTATACGCGTTATCCGCACGCGGTTCGCGCTTTTACGTTACGCGTTTGCAGGGAAAGCGCAACGACATCGGCAAGCGATCCGTCAAACAATAGGGAGCGATACGTCGTTCGACGTCGGCGGATTCGCGGATAGATCAGCTCGACGCGTCGCTCGATACGACAATCTCATTTTACGCGCACGAAATCACCGGACCGAATAATTAGCCGAGAAGGCAGCGTCGGGAAGAAAGTAAATTCTGGGAGCCAGCCCCCCTCGAAAAGTCATTTCCGCTCGGTCGAAGGACGAAATGAGCCGCATCGTCCAGTCGATTGTTACCTTTTTGCTCCTCGAACGGCTCGAGTCTTTTTGTAAAGAATGCATGATAATCTTGTTTTGTCCCTTAGATTTAATTTAAAAAAGAAAGAAAAAAAAAAAAAGAGCCAGTGAAAGTCGCGGCTGCGGTCGGTATTATAACGACGTCGATCGGCTCATTGTGTTTTCACTTCATGCCGGCGCAGTTGATTTTTATACGAAAAAGAATAGAGCAGATTTAAGTATTCAAAGAAAGATTGTTGAAAAAGAGGTTCGCAGAAAAATAAAGGAAAAAAAATAAAATAAAAAGAAAGAAACAGGGCGGGAGGAGGGGAAGGGGAGGGGGGAGGGGAGGGATGCAAGAGCTACGTTGGAGCGAGGGAGAGACCGGTATAATTATGCAATTTAGATTCAGTTTTACGATTCCGGTTTGGCTTTATTAAAAGCGAGAGTGGACGGCGCGGTCTCCTCTCTCTCCGCTCGACCACGTACACGCGTGGTGCGTCCGCCCGAGAGGAGGGATAACGCGTTCTCCGCATAAATACAAGATCGGAGAATCTCGCGAGGACATTACTCCGCGAGGACGCCGCCGTGAATCTTCCCGACGTCGCGTATCATCGTGAATGAATTTAACAAGCTGCGACGTTAACAAATATTTCTCATTTTTGTTTTATGTTTTTTTAAACAAAAACTTTAGGGACAACACTCCGATAGTATTTTTTGCAGACATTCGTATGAAAATATTTGAGACAGACGCGCCTTATCTGATAGCGAGAAGAGTTATGCAATTCAGATTGAAATCGGGCAAGTCACAGACAGTCAGATAGAGAAAACACCTCGAGTTCCATCCGTCGCGAATGCGAAATTGTATGACTAACGACGCATGACGATTCGACGACTCACCGCTTTAAAGAGTTCAATGCTGTCGCAGGGTCATGGATGACCAACGCTTTTTATCGGTATCGCGGGAATTATTCGTAGTTGGTTATACAGTCAGTCTCAAACGCGCCGAATGACGATTCTTACATTTCTCAGCGTCGTATCAGAGAAGAAAGAGAGAGAGAAAAAAAAAGAAATCTAATTAACGGTGTACTTAAAGTGTAAGCTTCCTTACTGCCGGATTCCACCGAATCATAGCGATCGTATTATCGAGCTTGGAGATTATGCGATCGCAACGTATCATTTTCTTTAATCTCTCTTGCCCTTTCTCGAGACAATTATTCGAACGTAGGAAAAAAAAAAAGAAAAAGAAAATCTGTTCTTACTTTGCGTGTCTGCGATTGGAAGTAAATTGCGTCAGGTGGACGTATTAAATTTTTTTATATCTGTCAAAGTGTGTTACGCTTAATAAATTCGATGGCGTTTTAATGATTTTATAGAGCGATCATCGCCGTATCGCTGAAATATGATTAAATTGCGTTGACGTGTCGGGGCAGCGATAATCGCCGTCGATGATGCGAGGTTAAAGGTCTCAAACTAAGGCTCGGAATTGCATTCCCGTTTTCTTACCGCTTCGATTAAGATGCTTCGGCTTCGTTCATTTAGTTACGATCGTGAAAACGGTCGCGTGGTTTGTTACGCGACGTCGGAACAGCCTGACCTTCGATTCGCAGTATCATATTACGTAACGGTCGTATAATCTCGCTGCATTTATGTGATATTAAGACTTGGGGATTTGTCTATTACTGTAGTTAGAAGTATTCGCAAATCGTCCCGAGTAGGATCGAATTTATAAAGCCGGGGAGGAAAAGAAAAATTTTCTCGGCACGAAGACATCTTTGAAGTACCTTTCTAAAATTATAAACCCGACAATTTAAAGACAAACGTTTATTGCTTACGAAAATCTCAAAACCGAGTCACGGCGATGCACATTTAAAGATTCGGGAAGAGTTAATTTGCATTTTAACAGGCCGTGCGGTCGTTAAGTCGTCGATTTATTACGTAAGAAAGCAACTGTACTTCCACGTGTGTCAGGAACTTTTGGAGAATTCGCGCGAATTACGGTCGGGCAATTATCGTATATACATATTCATGCGCGACGGACGTTCGCGGAATCGCTCTGCACCGCCGCGGCGTACGCCATTTCTGCCTTTCACGGTACGTGAACCCGCTGGACCCGCGCGGGTCCACCGAAAGGTCGACGCACGATGTTTTGCTTTCGGGCTCTCGAAAAATTTATCTGATACCCTTTCACGCCGCCGCTTACATTGTCAGGCCATAAATATCGCGCGGGCCCGGTTTAATTATGCACCGTTTTCGCGTTTCTCAACCGAGATTTCAGCGATTAACCCGCCGGGGCTACCGTGCGAAGTTATGAGACGTCCGGCCTCGACATCCGACACATTTTACAAGGCGAATCTTCCCCCTCCTTCTCCCTCCCGTGTAATTAGGACATTCCGAACTTTTCATCTCGCGAGCCAGTCGTAATAAAGGACGTTCCGTGAAAATTAATAATGCCGGGAATAATTAATTTCTTGACGCAGAATTATTGCTCCAATTATTTTGATGTTTCGCTAATTTTTTAGGAACTTGATTGGGTTGAATATATAAAAAAATTCCGACGATTTAATTAGAGTAATTAATTTATTTTCTGACTTTTTTTTTACTTAATACATTTTTTTTTAATTAATTATGATTTTTATTAATTGCAGTTATCGGCCTCGTCACCTGGAGCTATTTCTTCCGTGGTCGCACCGATACTTTTGAAATATCGAGTTTGTAGACCTCGATTGCTGCTTGCTGGATCGAGGGCCGAGGTTGATCCTGCAGCCGACGTGGCCCTCCTGCACGGCGAAATTCTACTCATCGAAGATTCTGCGAGGCAGTTTGCCGCGATTGGAGGTAATTAATCTTAATTTCTTCAAACCCATAAACAATATCAAAAATATATTACAATAATTCCAAGCATGTCTACAATAAAACAATTTTTTTAAAATTTAATTTTAATGAGAGAAAAAGAATCGTATTAATTTATGTCACAATCTTAACGAAACGGAATCATTGCTTTACAGATACAGATCGCAGGTACAGAGCCGCGGAAAAATTGTTACACGCAGAAGAGGAATATCACGAGGCGTTGTGCAGTGCCAAAGAATTATACGCGCGTCCTTTGGCCCGCAGCTACCCCGAATTCCACGATGTCATCTTCCAACCCCTCGCGGATCTATCGCGGATCAGCGCGGAGCACAGCCAAAGGGTGAGTCAATAATTTTTTTAAATTTAATGTCTTAAGTCCGAGGCGCCGCGCGAAACCGAGATAGAATTTTTACGGGAATATCGCACGGTTAAATGTCCGAGAAGTATCAGATACTAACCGGCATGAGATCTACGTTCGCGTTATCCGTCACCCACCGCGTGTACGTTCTTATCGACCTCGTGCGAGTAAAAGACAGTGAGCGGCTCCGTGGAAGATGGCGGCACGTGAACCGACTTACCTTGCTTTGCTGCACACCTGTCGCTTCTGTTAAGGCACTTCGCCGCTCTCCGTCGTGTGCAATTCATAGCACGAGTTGCCGCAACCTTTCCGAGAGAAAGACGTTAACTGATCGAGCGCAAATTGTACCTTGCGCCGACCCTTTCTTTCGCCCGTTAACTCGATCATTTCGTAACACGAGGAAATAAAAAAAAAAAAAATCAAGCTGGCGCGTATCATTTTATTAAATATCTTGGCGAATTTTTGAATTGATACCCGAGAAAATTCCCGCAAATTTAGATGAAAGTAGAAAGTTTAATCGGTATAATATTTCCGAACTTAAATTCGTAAAAGTCTATTTTTGCTCGTTTATTATTGAATTATCAATACTTCAATATAGAAACCGCAATCGGGAGAAAGTACATAGTTACATATAAAACGGAAATGAATACTATTATCTACTCTATTTGAGTACTTACAACGTATAGCTATATAATTGAAACAATCTACTAGCATGCTCGTTCAAATTTCCTACGTATATTTTTTTTTTTTTTTAATATGAAAGCGCGCAGTTACAATTACATTTTTAAAAAATATATCCTGCTCTTGCACGATAGCCAAAGCCTATCAATTAAATTAAAATTAAAATCGAAAGCTTTTGGATTCCCAGTTCCAACTTTTATTTAAACATGCGCGTCAGAAGAAATTAAATTTAAAACCGCGCGCGGAATGGTTTCGCAAGTCCGAGGCAAGAAGCAGCGCGCGTTTTCACAAAGTGCGATCGGCGGCTCGTTGACATTGCGCGCGAGGAGCGTATGCTGATAAACGGATGCGTTTTCTGGCGCGGCCTGCGGCCAGGCACGTACCGGGCCGCATTCAGCAGCGGCGGTAGGATCCACCAGGCGTCTCCACCGCGACGGTGGACGTGTTTTCTTTAGGGCTGACAATAAAGAGAGGATGCCTGTCCTTCGGATGTAAACACAAAGCCGCGCCGGTCGGAGAGCCCGGCTAACGAGTCGGGATGAGCGATGACGGTGGTTAGCACCCTCATAAATATTGACTTTTACAAGACGACGAGCGCGGCTCACGTACGTACGGGGCTCTCGAATCGCGGCGACGTGCGCGGGGCACTACCTTCGAGGTAGTTGCCGTCCCGCGAGCAACAGCCTCGTAAAGTGAAAAACGTCCGCGGCGCGGAGATCGTTGCGCGGGATTCGCGAGGCGAAACTCGAGGGTGGAAACGCCTACCTTCTTTATTCTGCGCGCTCAACATCTCGCGGCCATCAATAACAAAGTTGCCGTGCAGGCTGCAAAAAGCACCGGAAAAATCGGGAGGTCTTTCTCGCGCCCACCTCCCCTTCCTCCCACCCTTTCGTATCTCGCTCCCTTCGGTCTTCTCCCTCGCGTGCGCCTTGTTCGGGGATCCTACACCGGGAGAGATTATTGCGGGCCGAGGGATATTAATTGTGGCGACTTATGGTCTCCTACGCCGCGCTCGTTTTATTTTCCGTCCCGGCCGGAGTGACGTTTCAAGCGGCAGACCTTGGTCCGCCGTTCGCGGTACGATTTACATTTTATTTTAATGAGCGCATTAAACGGTTATCGGTTACTTCGATCGGGTGACTGTTCGCGACTGGCCGCCTCGTCGGAGATGATAATTTCGCGAGAAAAATTCCCGCCGACGGGGGATGTTACGCGCGACCTTCGTTCCCCGTGACTGGCCAACTTCCTTTTGGGGCGAGCGCCGTGATTAAGACGGTATCTTCGCCGCGAACGCGACTTTTGTGGGGCATCGCAATCGCCGGATCGGATCTCGAGAGTCTTCTTCGAGGCCGCGACCGAATTGAGTCGTAAATACTAGGAATAATAATCGTAATAATTATAACGATACTAAATATCGCGCCTGTGTTAGAGCAATTAAAGATAATTACATTCCGTTAATAACATTTTGCGATTTAAATTAACATCTGATCCTGATAACACTTAAATAACGTATACCCCGCTTTTGATACGAATCATTAAGATTTATTAATTATCGCCCGACGAACAAATACTACGGCGCTTACATAATGAAGCGATATTCCCGAAACTTCAGGCAGGAAAACGTCAATTCGGTCCAGACGAAACTGGTTTATTTCTCGTCGAGGGGGAGGGGGGGAGAAGCGCATGCCGTGCTTTGTATTTCGCGTGGAGATTTACCGCGGAGCGTTTACCGAATTTTAGCGCAATAAAGACGGTGTTGCGGGTACCCTCGGCGCGATATAAAAGCGCAGACCGGGAACCGCAGGTTAATTAGCGAAAACGCTCGGGATCGTTCTCGCCGTTCTCGAGGAAGGGCATCCACGGACCCAATCTTTTCCCCGTCTCCGTTCGTGTACGCGCCGCTCGCTTCTTCTCGGCCGCGCTCTTTTTATTCGGTGCCTGTTCGCCTCATCGCGGTCTGCAATTTCACTTTGGAGGCACCTCGCGGTCACCCGGAGGGCAATTAGAAGCAATCGCGCATCTGGAAGGCGAGGGAGAGACGTATATCCGTCTCCCTTCATCCCCTTTTTCCTTTTTTCTCCCCTCGGTAGACGCGGGAATAACAGAAGCGCTTTTCTTGCTCTTATTTGTCCCCCCGCCCCCCGGCTAGCAGCCTCAAAAGGATTCTTCCTGCGAAGGTGGGAGAATGTTGATGAGAGAATGTCCCTTCGGTGTCGCTTCCTTAATCATTCGCGATGTGGATAATTCATGCAAAATCCCTTCCGTACGAATATAGATTTAAAAATTGGAGACGTTTAGATCGCCGAGTTGAAAACTGGTCGCGTAAAATAAATCTTCCGATCGAAGTAATTTTTCTCGCTCAGTACGAGACGCGTTCTTCGAACATGCGAGCTTCGAGAAGGCTTGATAATGATCTTCCGAAGAGAATTTTAACTGGCGCGGCTCGAAGTTTCGTTAGCTCTTCATCAAAGAAGTGTTCGATCGAAGTGTGCAGGAGGTTTTTTTTTTCCTCCGCCGAATTCAGTGTTTCCGTAGACGTTTGACTGACGAGGTCAGAATTTTTAAGAGACGGAAGAAGAGACGGCTAAGCCGATGGCGCGCTTTGTCCGCGCTGGTCGCGTCGCCGCTGTCGTAAATTACGTTTTTGCACGTCGCGGCGCAACGCTGCGGCAGTCGCGGTCGGTCGTTGCGGTGATGCAACGGAGAGGAGCTTAATACGACGGCTTCCGCGCGATGCGGCGCAGGTGCGTCGCGGCGAGAGAAACGCGCGCTGCCGCATCGTTCCGCGAGAATGCGGCGCGACGCGTCGTCCGGAGACCAACGCCCTTCTGCATCGTTCGTATTTTTGCGATCCGTCGGCGATTAACTTATTTACCGGCGGCGGCAACCGCCGCGCGGTAATTAATTCACCTGGGAATCGTACTTTCAGGAAATCGGTCGGGCAGAGATTAATTGCCGCGATTGCGGTCCGCGCCGCGATCCGCGTTCGCACGTTTTATCGCCTGACGCACATCCGGAGCGGTAACGCACGAGCTGAGTGTATCATCGAGTCCGCGCCGGTTTCGTCGTTAAATTTTTTGCGTTAATTTTTATAATTATAAAAAAGAAAAAAAAAATTTATCTGTATTCGGTACGTCGACAGATAAAATTTGAAAGTAACTTTATTTAAGATTTAATTCTCTCTCCCCTTATTTGGATAAAATTAAACTTATAGCGACGTATTAATTTTTTAACAAGAGCGTTAAAGAAAGGGAATTACTAGCTTGCACATTATTTGACAAAATTGTTAAGGCTTTTAATAACTGTCCCGTGGAAAGTTGGTGAAACCGAATGTTAAAGAAAAAAAAAAAAAGAAAAGAAAAAAAAAGTTCATAAAATATCGGATGAGGGAACGAAATATTTGCGCGTTGCACCATCGGGTCGGTTGAAGGTGGACGGCCACCGCACCTGCAGGGCAATGCCTCCTCTCCGTCGGTCAGAGCGCACGAGAATGTGAAAGCTGCACCTGAAACTGGCGGTTTTGCACGGTGCGCGATGACGCGTTTTACCCGGATCGCACTTCTTGCGGGCCGAAGATTGCGGTGAGAGCCGGCCGACAGATTCACGTGTTTCGGGAATCGTACACGGGATAAAGTGAGCCGAAGCGAAACGAAGCGAGCAAACATTTCAGCCGCTGATCAGACCTCCAGACCTTGACCCATAGATTTGACCAAAAAAGCGTTTCTGCTTCGTCGCGGTGAGAACTCAATTCTCGCTTTAGGAACCCGATGAATTAGCGATTCGCCTAAAAGGCACGATTGCTTCATGCCGACGTCGCACTTTGACCGAGTTTCTACCGATCGGTTCACGGCCGCGACCTTAGATCTTAATCGCAATCTACCTGTTGAAGAGATGAAGTCTTTATCGATTAATCTTCATCTTCTCGCGCATTTTTTGTTTCACGTTAAAAAAAGAAAAAAAAAGATATAACGCGATGAAAAATGGAACTGGGACGTCAATAGCCATGCGAGTCGAGAAAAAGGGTTGGATGTACTTAAAGAAAGTGGATGATCGTCGTGGTATTTATTGTGAAAGTGAAGAAGGATACCAGCTTGTCCGGGAATCGTCTCGATTTCATCGTTAAAAATTTTTTTCTTATTTTTTTTTTGTCTCATAGGAGAGAAATTGGCGAGACACTTCTTAGAATTTGATTTCTACTCGCTTTTGTCAAGTTTATGTTATTTTTTAATTTATTAATACGCAAAATAGCTACAGATATTAATTACAGAATATTAATTCAGCTGTCTGTAAAGTGTCTCGTCGAGTTTCCGTAAGTCGTCAATGCGAGGTTGACGACCCAATTACTAATAATTAACGTAGATTGAGAGCGGCGTGCCCAAAGATATCATCCCCGTCGTTTACTTGCCTTCAAGCAGCATCGCGGCACGGAAATTACACGTGAAATCTCACAATGCAACAGCCTTTTACTATTATTTTCCCGGTTCCTCTATTATTCCCTCGTATTATTCGAGGTCATGCGAAAGTATATATCACGCTGGTCATCTCGGAAGGTAGAAAGTTTAATAACCCGATTCCCCGTCCGCCTCCGTCTGGATTATTAGTCGCCACACCGACAAAGAAATTCCACTCGTTAGATTATGTGTATCATAACGCGGGGGCCTGCGTGAGCTTTTAGTGCGGGGATAAGGAAGCAAGGCTGGGAATGCAACTATAGAAAGAAACCGGGCGAGTGGTATAAAAAAGATCCGTCGCCGGAAGGCTTAATCGCACCTTAGTGCCGCGCCTTTTAGCGACATTTATTTTTAACGCGCCTTTGCCAACCTGGACGAGGTTTGGAGAGACGGCGGAGAATACCCGACGACAGTATCGAAAAAATGATAAATGTCCCTATTCGACGACTCGACCGTGTCTCATCGCTAATGGGACCGTCCTTATCATTTTTGCGAGTCGCCAATTTCTTTCTTTCTTTTTTTTTCTTTCTTTTTTTTCCCCTCTTTTTTCTTTTTTCTTTTTTTTTTAATTGTTTGTAGGACAAAACCTTGAGGGAATGAAAAATGAGCTATTTTGTATTCTCCGCTTCTCCTTTTCTTGGAAGCTATTAGGTGGGTTTGAAAAAAGAAGCAATAGAAATTTGTTATTCATACGCGAAAGATTAATATTTCTTGTTAGTCGAGTAATTTCTTAGCTAGTCGCGTGAATAAATATAAATCGCGACTACGAAAAATACTTGAGAAAACGTTTTTAAAAAAAATTAATTTATTTCGTTAACAATTTGACGTGTCTCGATGGAGGAGGAATTGCTTGCGAGTGTTGAGTGTCGCGGAATCCTCGCAATCTTCGTCGAAGGCGCAAAACGCGCGCGTCGTAAAGAGCGAAGCATAGACAAAACGCGTTTGCGTGAAGGTGCTGAAGATTTGCCCGGCGATGTTTTGCAGCGAGTTAGTTACAGTTAGCCCGATACGTGGTTTTTCGCGCGTTTCCACGTCTACGTTCATCGAACGCATTCAATTTTCAAGCTAAATATTCCAATAATTCCACATCCCTTTCAATATTTTACACCAACGCGTATCGTTTATCAAGTGTCGTTTATTCAATGTAAGCCAAATATTCAAAACGATTTTCTCTCGTCGACGTTTTTTTTTTTTTCTGCGCCCGCGGGCTCTATGTTAGCTAAATGCAGAATGCTGTTCGTGTCTGCCGGTCGATCCCGTGCATTAATCAAATTCGCGATCTCTCGACGCCCTAGGAAATCATGATGAAACGTTCTCACCGGCGCGGCGCGCTTTAACCCGAGACAGGAGAAAGTGCGTTTCGTGGTATACACGCGCTCGCATATTTCGCGCGGGAAGGAGAAGACGTAGGAAGCACGAGACTTCTTCCTTCTAATCCTTTGATCTAGATGAAGTCGACAAACTCTCTAATGACGCGTGACACATTACTTTTGCGGTCGCCCGCGACAGGTTCCTGACTGGCGATTTCTTTCGCGTTACAAATCATTCTTTAATTCGTGTCTTTGATTCGTGTCTTTAAAGTTCGAGCTCGGCCCCGATGTAAGACGTAATAGGATTCCGTACGAGGCTCGCTCATTGATATCGCGAAGGTAACGTTCGACGCCCGCCTCGAACAGATCTCACATCCCGGATCTATAAATCTCTGCTTTCTCACAAATTTCTCTTCCGGTTTCTCGACGGCGATATTTCTCGATACACCGATGATGCATCGCGCGATACATCATTCCCGCGTTTTGTATGTAGATCTTCGGCGTAATCTTATTTCGCGGATTCCACGTTTTCGTTTCTAACGCTTGAACGGAGATCTCGCGATACGTGGGATTTGATTAAAAAAAAAAAATAGAAATAAAAAGAGGACCGTACGGCCGCAACAAAGTAGTCCAAGCACGGTTAATCGTCAGCGATATCGTTGGCATTGGCTGCACACGCCCATGTTACCATTGTACGCGATCGAACATTGCGCTCGCGATAATCTCGTACGGAATTCGCATCGCATTGGCGGCGAAAACGATCCTCGCGAGGGTGACAACGCGAGATTAAATTGTAAATAATTCTCACATCGACGTAATCTTCAAAAAATCAACTTACGTCGTCGATATATAAATCGTAAATTATTCCGGTGGATAATTTTTTCGGGGAAGAGAAACAAATAAATCTTTAAGGACTAGGTGGCGAAAACGAGGATAAAATATATTCGGGTGGTTTTAATTCGATTTATAGAGCAGTTCGTCTTCCACGAGTACGCATCATCGTCCGTAATGAATTCAAGAAGTGCCACGAGCATTCTCTTGCTACACGATTTCCGCCGCCCATGTCGTGTTACATTCCGGGTACATACGTCATGCGTGCATCATCGTTCGCGTTTTCTCCCGTTGCTTTCCGCATCGCGGGCTCACTCTTCCCGACAGGCTCAGCCAGGTAGAGAAGGGCGACTCCTCGATGGCGAGATCGAGCGAGGCGGCCTTACAACATTATTAAAGCGCAAGTAAAAGCCGCCGATCGGTCGTGCAGAAAGGGACGGGCGGCCGGTCGACCGGAAAGAGAGAGAGAGAGGTTCTTCTTTTTTTCTTCTTTTTTTTTTTTTTTTGGCGAGGGACTCGCGCGAATCTACTTTCTCCGATGCGTGTCCACGCGGCGACGCAGACGAGCCTCGTCGCACAGAATCGTTGTTTAATTCGGCGGTGAAGCGTTAAGGAAGCACATCCGGCGCACGTGGGTGTCGCGAGTCAGGGCTATAAATCCAAGGAGGATCGGATCGACCACGTACACCGACGAGAGAAATGTTTCTCGCTTTCGGCACCGCGCGAATAAATACCACGAGCGTGAAGTAATCCGGTAGTTTTTTTTTTTTTTTTTTCTCTATACAACAAATCGGGACTTCGTTTGCGATCACCAATGCGAGTGCCGGCGCACTAGATCGTTGAAAAAAAAATTATGAAAAATCCCAGCTTTCGATTTGTTTTTACGTCTTTTTTCTTAATTACATACATCTTGCAATTATGTTTGTACACGCACGCTTTGCAAAGTGTTGCGCCTCGACAAACGTGATTCTATGAAATTACGATGTCGTATTACTCAGCAATGACTAGGTTCGATCGGCGCGTTAAATATTAATAATATGTTGCAACCGACAAGTTATGTCTTTCCTTTATTAGTGGAGAGTGACAACTAGGGGCGACAAAAATGGTTCGGATTTGCCGTAACTAATTATACCTCGCTATTCTTGCGTCGTACTGTAACAGGAAGAGAGCTATTTATTGTCTTGATGGCGTATAAAGCGTTTAATTAATTACACCGGTAAGATATCAGGACGAAATGTTTGATTAACATAAATAAATAAAATACAAAGGAACCTTTTTATTTTTATTTTTTTTTATTACGCGAATAGAAAGCCTCGATACCGTTTATACAAGTCGTATGATCTCATTTATTGATCGTCAATCACTTAAAAAAAAAAAAAAAAAAAAAGAAAAGACAATAAAGGAAACGGGAGGGAGAGAGAAGGAAATACGAGGCCAGCGATCGTTCTGGCGACTATAAAATAATAATGGGATAAACGCATCCATATGTGCGCGTAGTAGGTCCCTAATAACGGCGCGATTTCGACCTGGTTTTTTTGGGTACGCCCTCCGCTCGCATACTCGTCGTTGTCCTAGATGGGCGGCAGGTTCGAAGGGACGGGCATGCGCGTGCGACGTATAATTAAAACCGCCTCCGAGGAATGCGCATCTGCGTATCCGCGCGACGGAAGAGAGCGACCGCGAGCGAAATATCAGCGACGTCGCCCGTCGCAGCATCCACGCCACGCCGAAATATTTATCATTCGTAACAAATATTCATAAATCGATAGATTTATGAATTAAGAATTAAGAAACGTTCGTCACCGCTCGGGGAATAAAAGAGACGTATTTTTTTTTCCCTCGCTCGCGTGTAATACGATATTCCGTATGTTATCGTATCAATTTTTTTTAGGACAGCTTCAATTTTGCAAATAAATCTCTGCGCCTTGCCTTAAATTCGAGCCCAGGTCGCCGCCGCTGCGGCAGCAAAATCGCGCGTCGTTTGCGTTTCCGCACGCGATGACCGCAGACGGATCAAACGCGCGACCGCGCGCGTTACCGGGAAACTCGTCCAATTAATAATTTTACAGCCGCTTAATTTAGTTAGCCGTCCGGTCGTATCTATACTTGGCGCGTAACTTCGTAACCGGATCGATGCTTCGCGGTTATCCGGCGCGGCCAGATTACGCCGACTAACGTGATTTCCGGGATTAATCGGGCCCCGCGATCAGGCGGGGCGTAATTATTTTATCAATTACATTTCCCTCGTCGTTTCGCGGCGAAGCGCGAGTGATGTGCGGCACGACGATGTTCCGACCCCGCGTATACATAATTTATGACCGCTCGGAGACACAGACATACTTCCTTCGTTCTTGACAGCCTCGAAAACGAATGGGTCACTCCGTTGCCTATCGCCGGCGCGTATAATGCGATGCATAAATGCATGGAGGCACGCAGTGCGTGCGCGCTTAACATAGATACGCATCTGACAATAAGAAACGCATCGACACGCCGACGCGTCGCATCGTGACGCCCGGGAAACGACGTGACGATGCGGCGCACGTATCGTTGCTCCTACATGCATCGCGCGCGCAGATTCGCGGCATTCTCTCTTTTCGCATCGCGCCAGGTATCATCTCTTTTCTGAGCTCGGGCTGACTTTATCGATACGTAACGCGCGATACACTGCCGGGAAGATCGATCAGAATTCGCCGCGTCGTACCGCGACGTTCTCTGCCGCCGTACGAGGAATCGCTCGCCGCCGCAAATGTTTTAATTATATGTCGGCATCGAGCACCTCGCGCGCGCATATTGAGGTGATTTAAATATAATTTCTGTTTTATATGCAGAATATATATATGTGTAAATTTCCTTATTAAGAGGTAATGAATACAACGACGCGATCATCGAATAAAGCCATCGCTCAGTTCGGGATAAAAACGTATAATTACATATGTTTACACGCACCACATATATATATATATATATTATATGTGTGTATAGATCGTATTAATTTCGCGGGATTGAAAGACTATTAATTGCTAAACTAGAAGAGCTGTCGGGCGGTATTGGTGGTTTAAAATTCTACCGTCGGAAAGCACAGTCTCCGCTGAAACGGAGATCTGATCTTCCCTTCAGAAATTGCCTCATCCGCGCATCTTATCGCTCGTTTTATAGCTCGACATGTCGTCGTTCTTCTAATCTTTTAGGCCCCGGATAAGAGCGGGTCGTTGACTCGTTCCGGCGTCCGAGTCAAACTCACGTCTGACATCGTCTAGTCCGAGTTTAGTTTTTTTATTTTTTTAAACAATCCGACGATCCGTGTATCGGATAGGTAAATTTTAAATTGAAATAAAAGAGACGAAATAAATTTAATTTTATTACGCGCAATCTTTTTATTTTTTGAGTTTTTTTTTAAATTATTTTTTTTTAATTTTTACGTCGCTTATTAATTAAACCCACGTGACTTATTATTCCATAAAGTCGCGTGTGTTTTTCTCGCTGAAGAAATCCGTCGGCATTCCGATTCAGCATATTTCGAGCGAAAGGGCATTTCTCGTATTTTCTTTGCCTTCATTCTCGCGCTCGCATTGTTGCGAGAAGAACCGCGGTCCGCGAGCAGCGCAGTCTACGTGCCTTTGAAATTTCAAGTATACTCGCGAGATCGGCGTACAATTTATCGCGATAATTGTTGGCCGGTCGCTACGTTAAAGCCGGGAGAGCTCTGCTTTCCTGTGATAGCGCACGTAGAGACGTAGCAATTAAACCGGAACAAATTGGTTGTTAGGAATTGAGCTCTCTCGTACACGGCTGCGCGGCAGCGCGCGGCGGCAGTTTTATTGTGATTACACGGTGCCTCCGATAGATACGTATTCGTAGCTCGGAGGCAAGCTGATTGACTCTCGTCGATAATTTCCATCCGCCTGCGTGGCCTGGAAGACCTTGCCATTAAAGGGCCTTGGAGGCGCACCGCATATCCCGTCCGTCACTCTTTCGCGTACCTCGCGTACGCAAAACCACGAGGCTCATCTCTGCCTCCGCGCGCGCAACCGCGGCGCTTCTTGCTCCAAAACCGTGTAATACAATTTCACGACGGCACGTTTATTACGGGCGAAATTAATTACTACGTGCCAGATGTATCGCGCGTCATTCTTACCGCGGACCGGTTTATTTCCATTTTATTATTCGCGCCCGCTAAGTCACGCATTTCGCGTATCCGCGAAGATCCGCGGCGGGAGACGATGAGGCTCCCGCTTTGTCTATAACTGTATCGCGAGGGGATTGATATTAAAGCCCCCCCGAGTGGCTTGCGCGAATGTGGGCCGCGTGGAATTTACATTACCGGCTTCGCCTAGTCCGTCGCAGCGTTATCGGCGAACCCCTCCAGCCGCCTTTGTGCGTAGGACTCTTGAGAATTACCGTGCTCATTCACATCGAATGTGCCTCTTCGGACCGATATCCTGATTGGGCATAATGCTGCGTCATAAGTCAACAGATAAACATACGCTTCTCTCGAGGACGCGGTCTGGCCTCGGACCGTTTAGGGTCTTTGACATCGTCGGGCTACAAAATGTTCCGAACGATCGCCGCGGCTTACTCGGAGAGCTCGCCGACGCGTCAACGAAATAACTATTTCCGCCCCTAACTGTCGAGAAAATTGTCGGACTCAATAAAACGTAATGGGCGTTCAGGCGAAATTATCTTTCCCGCAACGGTGGAAGGCGAAACTTGCTTTATTAATAGCCGCCGTAAAATTTATTTACTTATTTCCTTTTTTTTTTTTTTTTCTTTTTACAATTTTTGCCCCTTGAGGAAAACATCGCCGAGCAAAAATATCAATTGCGAGCTAATCAATCAGATTTTTAATTTTATACGTTTGAATGCAAGTTAAATATTAATGTTTGTAGATCCGAATAATTTTGCGAGCGTGTAGCGATAATGGCACCGCGGTAATTATCGAGTCGCGAGCGTTCTTATAATAACACGAAAGTATACGAAGCCGCGTATGAAGGCTTTGGGTTAAGTGACAGGTGATGGGAGCGACAGATCGAAAATAATGATTCGGAAAGGAGCGTATCGCGCCTCGGACTCGGAGCCATCTCTCTTCATACATTATACATGATCCCCCCGTTCTCCTTCCCCGTATATGTTGGCCATTGTATTTTGAGAGCCAATTTTACCACACCCTTTTTTGCCTTCTTTCAGATCCGCGGGGTACTCGAGAATTGGGACAGCGGTACCTTCAAGCCGAGTGAGTATGCACGCGCATGGCGCTTCTTAGCTTCTATCGTCGCGCGATTATCGATTACGATGCCGAGCGATCTTAACGAGTTTATTATGCCTCGCGAGAGTACGACGAAGCGCCTCTCGGCCCTTGCACATCTTAGGAAACTGGTAAAGTGGAACTTATCAAGAGCCACCGCGCGCGCCCTTCCTTACTCCGATAATCGCGCGCTCGTTGAGAATCTCGTCCATTCGTTTTCCTTTTTTTTTTTTCTTTTTTTTTTCTTTATTTTCTTTCGCGTGTCTCGATAATCGCGCGTGATAAACCGCGATCGACAGGGGCTGCTGCGCTTCGTTAAAAAGAAAAGAAGATAAAGTAAAAAATACGCGCCAATTAACCGACCCTCTTTCCCTTTATTGACCGAGATTTGCCATGCTTTATGCATTAGACGAGTCGGATGCGGAGTTCTCTAGCGCCGCACCTCGCTACCGAGTACTCTTCGTCTCGCTATTACCGTGAAATGACTATCACTGGCCGTTTTGAATTTACATTAATACGATCGCCAGGTCCTTTATCGCGCGGGATGACGACGGCGAATCGTAAATCGATGCCGCGGCTCGTGTGTACATATACCGCGAAAGAGAATTTATTCGTGCCGTTCGAGCGTTATCTCGGAACACGATACCGCGTGAATTTTTTCGCGCCCAGAGTCGGGCCGTGACTCACGCGTGCGAGCTCGGATTTTTTTTTTCTTTTTCTTTTTTCACGGCACCAGCGGCCCGAACCCGTGAAGTTTGTAATTGCGGGGATGTCAATCCGCATCGCGGAAGGTACGCCGCGCGGGGAAGGCCGCGGGCTACCGTAAATCCGCGTCGCGTCGAGATCTGCAAATTACACGGCGCGGAAACCCGCCGTTTCACGGCGGTAAAACGTGAACGCGGATAAAAATTCTTAATGCCGCGGGTAAATCATTTTCCGATACGAAAGGAAGGCCGGCTTTAAGGCGGCGGCGGCGGGGGCATTTCGGTCGGGCAGCGAAAAACGCACGGAACAAAATGGAGGCATGTGTTAATAATTCTGATTCGATTTTAATTTCCTTTTTAGCGGTCACGGTTCGCGTCTTGTGCACGCGATACACTATTTTATTTTCCGCATCGCGTTTTACCGCATCGCGTTTATGCGCGGCGTCGAGACGGGCGACTGTTAATTATGGAGGAGAACGTAAAACCTTCCGCCGGGTGATATGACAAGCGCAATTATTTTACGGCCGGCGAAAGATAGTCTCGTGTAATTTAATAACGGAATTCGGTGCTTTTTTCTCCCCCCTCTCCCCCCTCCCCCCCTCTCACGTGCGTCCGCGGCGCAGAGCGGGATTTTAATTATGGCGGTGTACGCTGTCAACAGGTGACTTATTCCCCGGCCCGTTTTGGAACTCTTACTGGGAATACTTGGAGAAGTACAGCGAGGCTAGGAGGACACTGGACGAGCTCAGAGCGACCGAGGACCCCCTGCTGCACTTTCTCAGCCTTAGACAAGCGGCCGCGAGACACTCGCCCTTGTCCCTGCTTCTTCTACCGGTGAGTAACGCATTATCAACTTTATCTACGCGAGAAGCCTTTAATCTCGGCCGTAAAAACGTTTCGGCGTCGAGATCAATTTGTTCGATAAAACGCAACCCGTTCGTAAGATATTTGTTCGTAAGATTATTGTTTCGCGAAACATCGAGCGTAGACGCGGCTTCCAGCGTGGACCGCCGAGAGTTTCAGTTTGCATTTATGAGGTATCAAACCGGAGGATTGATTTTATCCACGCTCGCGCGTCCACGGCGTTATTAATCACGTCGTTATTGCCGGCTTAATCGATACCGCGCGTACCCCATTCCGTCCCGTAATATACGCCTACGATTACGTTTGACTAATAAAGATTCGGCCACGCGAATGGTAATTGCTAAGCATCGCCTTTGGTTTTAGTCTGAATCTCGGATACCGCGCGACTGAAGTATTATACGGCGATATAAGAAAGTATGCGGGGAGAAGATCGAGGGGAGGGAGGGGAGGTGGAGAGGGAGGGGCCGAAGGCAGAATAGTGAAATGAATCTCGCGAGAGAAAGGTGGAATTCTCCTCTCGAGAGGAGATACGTCGCCTAATTAATCGCGCCGTCGTTAAGTCTGATTACATTAATTTGTTTCGCGTGCCTTTTAAACGCCGAATCTTTTCCCTCACTTCGTTCCTGGCGAAGGCACGAATTAAATTACGCGAGTTTCACGAAGCGACGACCAAGATCGCCCGGCGAGACCGGAAATCGCGCCCGGGACGATCACCGCGCTGGCGCGGGCTTCGTATTCTCATTTCTGGACACTTGACTCTTTCAGTGAAAGTCTTATCTCGCATCGGTGACGCAACGGCGCGACGAGAGAGCATCATTTTCATTTTAACCTTCCGAGATTCCCATACGCGGAACGAAAGCTATTTTACAATACGTTTTAATTGACAATGTAGTTAATTTTTTTTTTATTTCTCTCTCTCTCCTTTGCTAACAAAAGTATGAAGCATAGCGACGTGAGAAACGATTCGAAATACATTAAAGAGATGACTAAATCGATTAATTAGATAAGACCGAGGAACTTTCTACATGCATGATTAGCCGAGGCAATAAGGCCTTTGCCTTCCCCATCTAGATGCCTCGGACCGATTGAAAGGCGCGGTTTTAAGTTAATTCCACTAGTGAGTTGATTGCAAAAAAAAAATAAAAAAAATAAAAAAAGGTGCGCAAGAAAAGAGAATTTTGAGACGCTTCTCGTACATCGGTAGGGAGCAGCAGCGCGTGTGTGAGATGAGCTATGTGACAGGTTATAACGGGCGTAATGATCGGAGGGCCGATGAAATCGGCGGCCGCGACTTTAACACTCGTTGAAATATCGACTCGGGTCTTGTAAGTCACGCAGGTACGCGGCGGAGAGTAAGCGCCGCGGCATACCCACCTCTAATACGCGCCGCGACGTTGATAAGTGTCGGCAAATACGCTTTCGTTATTGGGCGCATTGTTATCTAAATTTGAAATCCAGTAACCCCAGTCGCCGCACCGCGTCCGCGCCAGGCTAAGCCTTTTAATTGCCCCATAACAAAGTTTCGCAATTATTGATAATAGGATATACCGGTTTCGCTCGTTATCTCCCGGCCCTCGCACTCGCGGCGCGGCAAATAGATTCAGCGGAGTCCTCGCGAAGGTCCTTCTGCGGAACGAGCTTCGAGTAACGCGAACAGGGGCTTGCTCGCGCTTTCTCGCGCCCTTCGATCGATTCGACGATTCGCGATCGACGTCGTTAGACGAGGAACGCTTAGTGCCATTTACACCAACGTCGATTGACTTCAATCTTAGTTTAACTCTCTCGTTGTCTTTCTCTAAGTAAAACATAAGAAAGAGAAGAAAAAAAGAGTTAAACTGAGATTACAGTTGACCGATCTTGATGAAATTGGCTCTTAGAGGCGCGGAAACGTTCGGTGGAACGTTACGCTGTCGGATCCGCCGGGAATGTCGACTGCGAAAATTCACCTGACCACTTTCCGCACCTGCGATCGCGCTACCAGTGTCCTGCCTACGTCGCGCGCAGCCCGCGAGGGTCCGACAGATTACGAGATGCCCTGCTCGCACGTGGGTGTCCCCCGCAATGGTCCGCGGTATTCCGTTCGCGGTACGGGCGCGCGAGGCTCTGCGCCACGCTGATACGTTATTTACTTATATCGTCACGAAGTCCGGGAATAGTCGGCGGTAGAAATTGCGGTGCGCCGTTACGAAACGCTGATCTTGATCTCCCGCGCACCTACGCGCGCAAAACGATGTGCCGGCTTATTACAGCTGTCCGCCGTGTAATACATAAATCACGCACGCCCGAGTGTTTGGAATATTTTCTGGGAAAAAAAAATTTTCCTTTTCGTGACCTACTAACGCCTACTATTGGCTTGCGCAATTATTTCTCGTCGGCAGGTGCTTAAGTAAATGTTGCCGGTAGTACAAATTTGTTTAAGATATTATCGCGTCTTGACATTCTTTTTTTTTTTAACTAAATTTAAATTTAGCACGATAGAGAGAGAGATGTTTTCGTAATTATGCACTTAGGGTCTCTCTTATTTTTCTACGTGAGACTTTTTTAAAAGATATGTTAATTTAGTTCTTGGTTTTGGAAACGTAACGCAAATGTCCCGTCATTTGCAAGCGTAACGCATCGTTCGACACGCTTCTATATGCGTATATGACTCGCGTATATGAGACCCACTCATTGTTTCTCTTTTGTACTTTGGCGAGTTGTAGAAGGACGAGTGATTTACGAGGCGCACTCGTCCTATCGCGGTAATATATGCTCCGCCGAAGGGAAGCAAAGAGAGAGATAATTTTGCAAGAGAAGTAGCCTTAAGAACACTCCGAGTCCTTTAAAATACAAATTGATTTTCCGACTTTCTTCCAACGCGTTGCTCCTGATTTTAACAGTTGATTGAAGACCCTTTTATGAAATAAATTGAAAGATGAGCCATTAAAGGAGTTAAAAATCTTTATAAGCGCATCGATCAACGTTTCGTAAAATTCTCCACAAAGTTATTCACAAATGTTCGATAAATTATTAATTTCGCCGCGCTGTTAATTTAATTTCTTGACGGAGTTCGGCAAAACGTCGGGATTATCGGTTAAACGTTTCCTCATAAATCGGCACGTAACGACAGCCATCGGATCTTTATCCCTCTTTAATTCTTTTGTGCTTCTTAATTTTATTATCGAGTTAATCGAATTTATTTCGCCGCGTGCTCAGAAGGCGGCCAGTAAAACTTCCGTTATCATCGGCATCGGCGATTATAACATTGAGTGCTCAAGCCGGAATTTTAACACCCGCGGGGGAGAGGGAGATTTAAACGAGCGTTCGTTTTGTCGCGTGGGACGTGGAGTCGTGCGTGAACTTCGGTTAACCGTAAACTATGTGTGTACCGGGAGGTTTTGCGACGTAAGCCCCGAGAAGGCTGGATGTGCCAGGCGTCGGTAACGGTTTCCTCGATTCGCGCAATATATATATGTATATATATATATGTGTATGTATGCGCCTGTACGCGCAACAGGCCGCGATTCTGTACGTCGTGTCACGAGGATGATGAACGACCCCGCGTCGTCATCGATGATCATCGCACCGCGGCAATCTGATGTAAGTCGACAGGTCGAACTTTGCCCTTTCCGCGCGGCCAGGCTCGTGCGTGAAATAAACGCGTGTTAAAACGCGAATTATACGAATTTTTATACGCGCGCCATTACGAATACTGGTTTGAAAATATTTTCGACCTCAAATTGCGCGCGACTCTTCGCGAGATATTCGTACAGAAAGAATCCCCGATAGTTTTGCGAACGTTAGATTAATTTTCTTTAAGAAACGGCGTTTAGAAAATAAATTAAAAGTTTTATGAACGGAGCAAGTTAATGAAACTAATAAAAAAAAAAAAGAAAGTTCTTGATTTGATCGAGAAGCGAAATACTTATTATTTTTCTGAAATGCGAACCCTCGAGCTGGTTGTACCGTCCGCGACGCTTATTTAATTAATTGATTATAAATGACGCTTCGAGACTTTCACGGTACGGCCGCATCACCATGGATATAAAACGCAAGGGGGAGAGGAGAAAAAACGAATACGCGAAAACGGGAGGGCACTTGTTGCGCCGGCCGATTATAGTTGACATCAGTTGTTTCGCTCCAGCACGCCGCGCCGTAGCGAAGCTGAAAATAATTAAGTAAGAAAATAAGGACACGGTATCTAGCCCGTCAACGATATAAAACCACGATGTGATCGCCCTATCAATTAATTCCGCGGGGATAATTGGCAGATACACGGGGAACGTGCACACAAAGTCATTTATTTGACGGCGTCGCGACAACATTCTCTCTCTTTTTCTCTTTCTCTCTTGCTCTGTCAGTTCCCGGCGACTCGCTCGGGCATCGATAAGGCGATTTGATGCGCGATAAGTCCCTGCGGTATAATAGACGTACGGCGTGCCTACTTTATGTACCTGCACTGAAGGGCAGATATGGCGTTCGCCATCGCGACGTCGGCTAGCTTTTAGGACACGTACACTTCCACCGTTTCGAAAGAGAGACGCGCGCCTGGCGTGTGACAGTGTCAACATTGAAAACCGGCCGCCGCGATCTGCAAGCTAACCGTGAAGAATCTGGTTTGTCGCAAACCGCAGCCGCAGCCGCAATTACGCGGCCGGCGAATACGCAGCGCGAATAAACGGCGCGAGCGTTCTCGCGTTTACAACTAATTAAAACCGCGCGGTAGCGGCCGCCCGCTTGGCGAGGGAATTAATCGCGTACAGCGGTTCGTAATGTTTTGCAAGCTGCGTATCGTCGTTCGACTCCGGGCGAGTGATCTCGCGTCAGGCAGATATATCGCGAATCAAACGCGTCGGGATTCATTCATTTTGCTTGCGCGACAACGAGGGTTTCTTTCCCACCCGGCGCAAATTCGCTGTCCCGCGACGGTGTTTTTCCTGTTTTCACACGCGGCAAGTACGCGCCGATATTCATCACCGTTTAATTAAATCGAGGCCCTTTTTGTTTTTCTTTTTTATCTTTTTAATTTTTTTTTAAAGCCCCGCTAATAAGCGATCGAGACATCAGGCTCGTTTTACCCTCGCGACGTCGCGACATTCCGCGCGTATTAAAACAATCAACCATCCTCGGCAATCAATCTTTATCAATTTGATCCGTAACGGATGACGGAGCGGCAACAAATGTTTGCCACTCATCGGGCCGCGCTTCGTTGAATCGCGAAGAGTTGCGAAACCAGTTTTTCGAATTTCGCGGAATCGTGAATCTCGCGCGCACGATGAAGAAGAGATTTAAGCGGCGGGGCACGGAGAGAAAAGGAGGCGAACGCCGAAGAGACACACACGGCGAAGGAGGAAGACCCGCAGCGACGATGCGCACTTCAAAGGTCTCCTCCGTTTCTTCTCGGTGTCCTCTCTCCTTTTTCCAACCGTTCACTCTCGCGTTCGATTCGCGGTATCCGTGTCTAGCCCCGATCGAATCGAGGATGCGCGTCTTATAAATCAGCCGGGTTTCGCTACGCGACACGCGATGCGGCCTAAGCCTCGCGGTCGTAAGAGACGTCTTTCCAGCGAATCGCGAGGAGCTCGGCAATTAATCGCGACCCGCGAGGAATAACGTGCCAAGGACTTATTACACGCGTTCAATTTACCAAGTTATGACTTTGCATACAAATTTATCGCGCTGACATTTTCTGCCCGGACGTCGCATCGAAACCAGATTAACGACGGTCTCAATATTAATCGCAACTGAGCAATTCATGTAAATATGATAATATGAGTCGCAGCGACCACAAATCAAGGGGGACGTCACTTTGTATTCCGATTTACTTCCTGATTAGGAAATGACGTTAGAACTGTGGGTGCTTTTATTAATTAAAATAAATCGCGACTGATATTAAAATTAATTTTTGTAACGTTAACTTGATAATAGAATTTAAATGAAATTAAATATCTCGAGTAAAATAATTGCCTCGCAGATTTTTAAGGAGACGTTTCTTTATGTCTTTCGGTCATTTTTCGTCACGCGGTATTTAATTAAAAATAATACGGTTGGAAAAAGAGCATTTAGCGATTTCCGGAGTTTGAGAACAAGTTCGTTGATTCGAGTGCGAGATAGAAGACGAATGTGCCGCTTGTGTGGTCTAGTGACACGTCTATTAGCCCATTGACTTCCATCATCTCGGAGGTGATGATGGACGACCTCTTCAGGTGCTGAAGACTGGAAAGAAGTCGTTTCGCCACGATCGATCGATCGCGAAAGCCGCGGACGTTTCTCGATCGTGCCGGCGCATAGGAAGTAATCGTCGCTTCGCCATAAATAACGCAACGAAAGCTATTAGTCATAGTTTGTAGCCGCGCGAGTGGCTGCGGCATAAACGCGGCTTAATCGATCCGCATCTTCAAGTAAAACCTTATCGCGTATCGAGATCGTCCGCCGGAATTTTTTCTTTTTTTTTGTCGGAAAGATATAGACTATTTTTATTTATTTTATTTTATTTTATTTTTTTTTTTGGCGAGAAAAGATTAAATAATCAGAAGATTTGTTTTCTAGCTCTTAACAAGTCGGTAAATAAAGATACACACGGAATTTGTATAACTTGACTGCGTCGAGGAGAAAAAAAGCAAACTTAAGATAAGATATTCTATATGACGCACTTCAAATAATTTTTTATATTGAAAAAAAATTAGTATCACGCGCGAATTAGTTGTCTATTTTTTTCGGGAGGACGCTTCGAGTTCGGCGAGTGCGTTGAAAAAAAAAACGCAAGGGATTTTTCTAACAACAGATAAAATGGCAAGCGACTGTTGCGAAAATTTACGGTATTTTTACAAGTACTACCCTGTGATTTTCCAATTACGCTCCAGAGATTAACTTACAATCATAATAAAGCCAGCTAATATAATGAGAAGCGCGCGCGAATATTTCCTCGCGCGTTTTCGCAAAGAATGCATTCTAAAAGACACGTGTGTTTAACGCTAACGATTACCATAAAAGTCTGCGCGACCCCCGCGACGACCTCGGAATAACAAAACAATTGCTCGAGGGGGAAGGAGGAAAGGGGGAGAACTCTGTAATTAGCACCGAGCGCTAGTCTCGGATGACCATTCGCGGCGACGATATTAATCGCGCGGCTCCGAAACTCGGCCGGGCGCGTTCCGTTCGCGGAAAAGTAGCACGAAAAATGTCGCAGGCGTCGCGTAACGAGCCATTGTCGCGGGATAAAACACCGATTGGCCAAGGTGTCTGCCTTTAAAGACGCTTTCGCCGTTAGTCTGTGGTTAGCCTGGTGTAAAACAGGGAAAACTCGGCCGCGAACAATCGCTCGAGCCCGAATAATGAAAACGCTAACGCAGGTGGTATTTAAATCGCCAACTATTACGCCGCGCGTCTGCATTCCAGCGTTTTTATTAGCATCGCATTTATTAGGATCAAACCGAGCCCGTTGCGCGTTCCTCCGATACGTCGATAATTGCTCGCGAAGCTTTTTTTATCTTTCCTTTTTTACTATATTTTTTTTTTTTTTTACATCGGTACTTCTGCCGCGAATAATTTTCCATACATCCGCGTGTAATTATCTACACGTTCAACTCGAGCAACGTAATTGAACCTTATCCTCTGTGCGCTCCCGCGCTGCAGCTCGATTGTCGCGTCGAGAAAACGAAGGAAACAAAGCGCGATTTATTCATTCGCAGCTCTGAAAAGAAATCGCTTCGATTAATCGGGCGTATATTTTATTAACATGCGGGGTAGAAATAAAATCTATAGACGCGTAAAATCTAGTGATATAAAGATTTTTTCTTAACCCGCGCGTATTACGTCGCCGGTCGACGCAGCTTCGATTATTTTTGTCGTTAAATCGGCTTGCGTTCCCGATGCGAGCACGTTGTACGGAGTATCCGACCGAACGGCAGCCCGGACGAGATGAATCTTCGATAAATGCCGATGATAGCGCACGATCGCCTAGCTCGATGTCCCTTATAAATTTTAATATACGCATAATTACACGGCCGATCGGCCAATAATCGTCGACGTTACCTCGCGCTCGCGGTCTCTATCACAATAAATAAACCTCTCGTAAATGAAATGTAGGATCAAATTCGTTATCTCCCTGCCGTCGACGTTATTTACGCGCGACACGGAAATTTCTCTAATCACAAATTGCGCCCCGACGAAATGTCGTCGTGTCCGCGCTCGCTCCATAAATCCTCGTTATGATACCACTTAGGCACCCGAGCTGAATCAAATCGTCCCGCGTAATATCCCGCGCTAAAGTCGCTTAATTAAACTATTAATTTTATATGACTTTACATGCAGAATGTGAGATTAACTCGCGCGTTTCACAGTTTCGTGATAAGGAACATTAAAAAAAGAAAAATAATAAAAATAAATAAATGATCTACTTACTAATTTTTTTATTTTTTATATTTTTTTTTATTTATTTATTGAGCATAAACAGTTTTAAATCCAACCAGTTAAACATTGTGACTTCGAGATCGTGGTGTTTGATTTATGCAAATGAAATCCACGCGAATCATTAGCGATAACACTTGATCTGCGGTTTAATCACCGTGTTCCCGATTGGTCAATCGCGAATCGGGAGGACGAGGGGGGCGCGTTCGCGCTCCGCTGGCCGTGACACGGTGGGAATTTATCGGCGATTATTCTGGGACCGATAATGAACGTCCTCGGATGGAAAATCGTTCGGGGACCAGGCTTCACCTGCGCGATCCAACGAAAGTAACGCGAGCGAGGCTGACGATTATCGTCGCGATGTTAATTTATCGCGTGACACTCGCAAAGCGACGGAGGCTGAGGGAGAGAGAGAAAGAGAGAGAGAAAAGAATAGGGCGTATTTAGCCGTCGTTTCGCCACGTGAGGAACGAGTAATTATTACTAATTGGACGGTTTGGATTATCGCCAATGAGAGACACAGATTTCTTTCTCGCGAGGCACCGCCTTGAGGCGAAAAAGGGAAATCGCCGTGCGCGAACAATAGAATCGCGGGGACCTTGCGGGTCTTGAATTTTTTTTTTCGTTTTTTTTTTCTTCCATTTGCTTGTACATCTTATTACGTCGCTCGCGCCCGTCCGACGTTCGCCAACCTGGAATCGAGGCTAATCACGCTCTTACGCAATGCAACTTGGCCGCCGCGATCATTTATCTTCCGCCGTCTATTTACTTCGGCGAGGCCTGCACGTTTACGCCGACAACGTTCGCTAATCGACAGACAGCCGCGAGAAAAAAAAAAAGGCACCTGCCGCGAAATAATGGACTTTCGATAATGCAAGGTACTCTCGTACCTTTCTGGCTCTACAGTCCGTATACATCCTAGTTTATCAGTGCGGACAGGACCTCTCAACGGCGTCATGTTACGCAGCTCGGTTTGAATATTTATTTCTTTGACGTCTCCCACTTATCGGTGAATATTGAAGACTCGATCCGAGGAAAATTGCCGAAAATAAAAAAACCTAGGCTCGTCGCGATCATTACAAGTTCTTAAAAGCGGCCGTAAAAAAAAAAAAAAAATAAAATAAAAAAACACGACGGTACAAAAGAAATCGACGCGAGTTGAGATAATGATACATTCTACCGGCGAAAGGCTTAGGTGTGACCGTATTTTCATTTCACGGTGCTATTTAACTTTCATATTAAGCGAGTAAAATTAATCGTCACGTCGTCGCGTTAAATAGCAGATATTACACCAAGTATGGCAATGAGAGAAAATTAAACGCGAGCAAATAAGATCGTCGTCCGACTCTCACCTGTAAGTAAATTGCGCGCCGAGGTAGCGGGACAGGTTGCTCGAAAGTGTTTCGCTGCAACGGGCTAGTGTTACGCACGGACGTCTTTTGATCCGCGCGAGAAATAATTTCCGCTCGGCCGGCCGCGCTTTACTCTTCCTCGATCTTGTTACCTTCTCGGAGTCTATCGAACGAGACGCCGCGCGTAATAAATATAAATTACGCGACGCCACTTCGCGAAATGAAAAAGAAAAAAAAAAAACGACGGACCAGTCTCGCGGGCTCGTAGTTGTTAGATCATTCTCAGACGCGCGGCAAGAAATGCGCTTCGCCGTTAATTAGCCGCGGCGATGCGCTAACTGGAGAAATTCGCGTGCCCGCCGACGCGCGCGCGATCCGCGGCGCGATTCTCGGACGGGCCATCGGCTGAAACGAAGAAGCTCGGAACCGGTATTGCGGTATCTGCCGGAGCACAGATTTCTACGTCGCGAGAGGTAATCTTGGCTAAAGTTCGCCTGTGATTAGTAATATAGAATACGGCGCGAGTACTATTTCGTAGCGGGATGGATGTACAATCCGCGGCCAGTTCTCCCATCGAGCTGCTGCGTTAATTACGTTTCGCTTCGTGGAGTTATCTAGCGTTTACGGCTATCTCGAGATACCGGCGATATATTTCCTTGTAATTAAGTGGACGAAAGAGAAAAAAAAAAAAAGCTTCCCTATCGCGCGCGTAAATTTATCACTCTTAATTTCGTCAGGGTTAATTAATTATGCGTCGGCGAGCTTACGCAAAACATCGGATTCGTCGTACTTGCTTTCGAATTTCGTTTCCCGTTCGCCCGAAGCGTTTCCGTTCTAACCGGTTAATTTGACGCTTAGTTGTGTAGTGAAATCGAACTATCGGCGCGGGCAGTTCTTTTTTTTCTTTTCTTTCCTTTTCTTTTTTTTTTTTTCTCTCTATTATGTTTAATTCGGAACACCGCGGAGAGAATTACGCCTCGGTAGAGATACCGGATACTCGGCAGGATATCGTGACTCGATGACAGTCCGACAGACAGATTGATTACGTATCTCCGCGATGAGGTGCGACCACGTTTCCGCATCGCAGAAATCTTATGTCTCTTAATCGAACGGAGCTAATTTGATTCTAATTTTATTCGCGCGCGCGCGCCCGTGCAGTCGTAATGGTCATGTGGAATAAATAATCAGCGGTCGCGGCTGTAATAATAATTATCATTACAACAGCAATTTAGCATTAATGTGCCGCATAATAAATATACTAGTCGTGTACAATTAAACATAAGAACCTTTTAATACTCTAAATTATTTATTTATCCATCGGTCACATTTCTCGTTTCTTTCTCTCTCTCTCTCTCTTTTTTTTTTCTTTTTCTTTTTCGTTTAAATTAAAAGTTAATACATGTATCTCCACGGAATGTTTTCAACCTTAGTACAAAAATCGCACTACGCGGATAGTTCTTTCAACTCAATATCCGTCAGTCGTACGTGCGATCAATATTCTCGCAATTAGAAAGCAATTGAAACCCGATGTGGTATTACTCTATGATTTACTACCACCATCGCCGCTCGCGGAGTGAATTACGAAGGTCAATCGTGTGATTTTCTCCTAGGCGCGGCAAAGTGAAAAGTGAAACCGCTCGCATGAATTTATCCGAGCCGCGATCGCGCAATTTTTATCAGCGCGAAACAATGAGACGAGCGAGATTCGAACGGCAGATTAAAAGCAAAAGGAAAGGAGATGAAGAACTGGGAAATACGCCGAGCAAGTTTACTCGAGAGGTCCCCGGCGGTGCTAATTAAGCGCGTTATGACGGAGATTCCGCTAGAACGTAGAGACGAGGGAAAATCTCGATGATTCGCGGCGATAGCGAGTGTCGCGAAGGATCGGCAGCTTTCTTTCTCCGACTTTTTTCTTGGGCTCGATTGTTACCGCTGCTTCGCGCGGCTCGTTGATCAGAGCCATCGATATCGTTTAACATTTAATATGCGCTCCGAGTAACAAGCTCGTTAAAGCGTCAGCGTCATAAAGCACCGTACACATCGTCGGGCACGTGCACAACTGTCGGAGAACCCTTTTTATGAGGCCCCCTCCTCCCCCCCGCGCGCGTGACATAACGTCGTTACTTGCGGCACGTCGTAAGTAACACGTGTAAAGGTGCGTTCGCACGAGCGCGAATCGACCAACGCGTTCTTATCGTCTTGAATATAAAATATCTCTCGGCGTGTGTCTGTGTGTGAACATGCGTGCGCGGGGGTCCAAACGGTTACGGGCCCCTGGACCGCGTACCCCTGGAATTTCGTGGAAGTATAAGTCGAGATAATCATTCCCGGAATTCGTTGTGTCGCGCGATTTTATGCGATTTGCGTGCATTAATTACGCTGTAAAAATGCGCGACGTGTATATCTCTCGCTTTGTACGGGAGAAAACCGCCCGCAGCATCGAGGGCGGTAATTCAAGTTAACGTCCGACGTTACTGATCGCGGCTCTCGTGCTGAAAAATTATGATATTCGCGGTAGGCGACGTCGCGAGCCGCGCGCGGAACTCGAATATCGCAGTCCTCGAATTTTGGGATTAAATCGCTAGAGATCGTCAACTCTCGCGCGAGTTAGGTGTTTATCCCGCCGCGGAATTTTACTTTTAATAAAATTCTAAAGCGCGTGCACGCGCGAGGGGAAGGGCCGGATGTCACGCGTGCGTTGCGTGCGTCGCAAACGCGGAGTAGGCATTGCCGCGCCATCGGAGCGCTTTCTCGAATAATAAGCCGATCTCCAGGTTTACGTCGGAAGACCCTTTTTCTTCTTCGAGGCGAAAATCAGGCGCGGTTAAACAAAAAGAAAGTTCTCGGAAAGTACTCGACTGTTGGAGTACTTAATCTCCATCAGAGAGCGGTCGTTTCGAGGAACCAAGCTGGTTATTTTTACATAAACCGTATCGATTCCTCTTCCGGGTAATTCCAATTCCCTTCCGATCTTTCTTTCGCCTCGGGATCGATCGCTGGCGGTTTAACGACGCAAAGAAATGAAATCTCGATTAGACGGCCAGACCCGGCTGCGCCGCGAGGTTAATGACACATCAGCGAAATAATTCCGCGTTTGCCGGATCAGATGTGTGTGCCCGGCGCAAAAAAAAAAACGCCGTAGCGAAAATTTATCTCGAATTTAATCGGCCGATAAATAACGAACGCCAGATAGTCGCTGCGCTCGAGATGACTTTCGCCGGGCGGTAACGGAAGGTAAATGAGCGCCCGAGTAAATAAAATCGATCAACAATAAATCGTTCAATCAAGCGACGCAATACCTTTACCGATCGCGGGCTCCGCAATTATCGTTAATTATTCCCAGGTGGCGGGAGAGAAACAAACGGCGAGAAAGAGAGCGATCGCGGCTCCGGTGGCCGGCGATTTGTTATTATCGCGCGTATATTTTATCGCCGCGTATGAACGCGCCGCGCCGCGCGTATTCGTCGCGCGCGCGCACGATCGAATCGAATTTCCAATCGAAAATAGAGAGTCCGCGCACCTATGCAACCGCGCTCGGACTAGTGTAATTACAAAAGGACGAACGCGAGCCCTATGAATAAAACATCGGCACTCCTCGTAACTCCAGGCACGCGCTGAGTTATTGAGGAAAGGCGACGCTCGTCGAGCCCCGTTCAAACAGCTCACCGAAGCGAGATACCGAGGCCCTTGAACTTTCTCTGGAAAAGAAAAATTTTCATCGAGGTTTGTCGAATTCGTTCGCGCTCCGCGCTACGCTTTTCTTCGAGGGACGTGATTAGGGTAAATTGAGTTATTAATTAAAAAAAAAATGTTAATATTAATGGGAACAACAGTAGGGAGCAATCAACATGTGAGGCACGAAGTAGAATCGCGATAGAATGGAAAGGTATTTCGACACTCTTAGAAAATAGCATTTTTCTTTTTTTTTTTTTTTTTTTTTTTTTCCTAGTTTGCATCGATTATTTTATTATTTTTATTTCTACAATCGACAATTGTTCTCTTATAGTGGAGATTTGCTAGATATCTCTCCGCCGTTACCGCCTAAGTTAATAACAGGAACTTTTCCGTAATATTTGACGTGGTATAAATTAACCGCTGTTTTGTAGTCCTGCCCCGAGTGTTATGTAAATCTCCTCCGGCAGATCCTAGAGTCACTTCGCCGTATTTTCCTCGTTTCGCCACAAAAGAGGAAAGGATTTTTTCTCTCTCTCTCTCTCTCTCCCTTCCGATGCTAATGCAAACTGCGTACGCAAACGAACGAACGAGTCGGGGTAAGAGGACACGCCGAGGCGCGTGAGACGAATGGAGCCGGCCGGCCGGCCGATCTCTTACTTCGCGTGTATGCGTGCACGCACACGCGTGCGCGCCTGCGTGCACTTTCACCGTCTTGCAGGGAACTGCAAAGTAGCCTACATGCAGGGCGTTAAACTCCGCAGCCGGTCGTTTGATCCGCGAGGCTTGCGCGGCCCCGCGAGAGAGATATTGATCCGTTGCAACAGCGAATTCTTGCGCGCCTCGCGTTGCCGGCCGGCCGACCGGCCGGTTCGGGCCGGCCCTCCCGACGAGTAGTATCTCTCGAAAACAATTGCACCGATAGCGGGCACGATCAGAGGGATTGCACCGATCGTCTTTCGATTAATAAACTTGGGCGAGATACCTTGTGCGGCTTGTGCCATCGTTGACTTTTTTTTTCTTTTTTTTTTTTCTTTTTTTTTTACCGACGTGTTTGGGGCAGACTCAATCGAACACAGAAACGACGGTTACGTATAAATTTGCACTCTGCGAAAATCCGCCTCGAAATTCTTGCGAAGTAACATTCTTTAATAGAATATAGCTTGCATATTTAATTGAGATAAAATAATAAAATAAACGTCTCATAATTCAGACTTGTCGCGACTCTAACGTGAAACGCTGCCCTTTTCTAATTTCGACCGCGGGTGTTTCTTCAATTGAACGGCTAATGCCGCCTAATTTCGATAACGATCGCGAGTGGAAGTGATTACCGCGCCGCGCGCGCGCGCGGCTGTTTAAAAGACCATCTGATAATCCGACGTTAAAAGTTTTTGAGCGAACCGATGCAATTCACCGGCAATTTCATATAATAAGCGAGCATAATCAAGCGCGAGCGCGAGACTCGCCGGTTCCCGTATTTCTTCCGGCATCTATCCGCGCGCGGGGTAGCTCCAGCCGTGGAATAATTACGAAATTCGCCGCGTATGTGAGAAATTCTGCGTAGGCACTCGGGGTAAATGCGTAAACTGTATCCTCAGCCGATACGCGGAAGTCGCCGGGCAAAGCGCGTACTTCACAGATATAGGTATCTGCATATCTTACGTAACGAGGGAACTACGCTTTGTAAACTGCTTCACCCGAAGCATTTTGTATCCGCGATTTCTTTCGGATTCCTCTCGTTTTCTCGTACGCTGGGCGCGAGCGCGCGTACGCGAATCGTTTATCCGAGGACTCGCCAGCAGTTCGAGCTTTAAGCGATAAGCCGCGGCTCACGTGACGCGAAATTTATTATAACCGGCCTGACGATTTAACCCGGGTGAGTAAATTGCGGAAGTAATATCTCGCATTACCGTTACAATTACTCATTGTGGAATTAATTACAGCCCGGGTATTTAGTGTTCGGCGGTCAGAGTTGATACTTCTCGCCATCAGTTTCGCGTCCCGTCTATTGTACGGATCTTTCAAACGGTAACCGATGGGATGTTTTCGCGCCGCTGCGAAAGAAAGTTGACCCCCCCTCCCTTCTCTTCTCTTCCTCCCAGTTTTAATTAACGCTCGCGCGATCCTAGCGAATTTTAAATTAATCTCGCGGCATCGCCGGCTATCAAAGGAGGCTGCCGGACTAATCGCCGGCTCGTCAGGCTCACGGCGCGACGGCGCGAAATAATAACCGGTCGCGCGAAAGTTGTGACGCCGCCTCTGGAGAGACGAGGTTTCTCCGGACGTTTCGGTACCTCGGAGATTAGCTTGGATCCCGATCGAGATACTCATCGGCCGCGGAGTACCCTCGGACACGCGGACGACGGGGTTGATCCCCGCCGGTCTGGTGTTATTGACCCAGCGATCGCGGAGGGGTTGAGGCCGCGAGTCGCCAAGGTGAATCGACGCCGATAAATAAACGAATAAAAAATATAAAAAAAAAATCACTTGGCTAGTAAAACGCGCGAGCGAAGGCGCGCGCCTTTACATCCGCGATAAATAAATAACTATAATCGCGCGCGTCCGTCTTCCCATTGAATGGTTCTCACTCGGAGAGAAATGTCCATCATCCGCGGAAAATGATTACTGTCATTTGTGTTCTACGTCATTGCGCCTCTCCGACGCGCGTAAATAAAGTCGTTTTATTTAGTTAGGAGATCGTCGCCGGTTGCAGGGCCTGGAACTTTCGACGGCGCCGCTAGATTTCCTCGTCCGCGATCTGCGTACACGCGTCTATCTCTCTGAGCAAACTTAGAAGTATAATAAGCGCGAGGTAAGCGAACGATAAGCCCCAGCCCGGCTGTGTTATCTCGGACGGTCGGGCGCGTGCGTAAGGATGCATTTGAGGCCTTAATCCAATTTCCTGAATCCTCCGGGCTCTCTCGCCGACGCCCCGTGGACCGAGAACGCGAAAGAGAAGAAGAGAGAGATCGTTCCGCCGCGGCGTTTACGACGGCCGGGCATAATCGCTCTTACGGTATGCGCGGCAATAAACGTTACGCACGTGGCCACGTAAATGCAGTCGTATACTCGCGCGTACTTCCAAGTGCGTGTCGCACGCAGGTGGACGGGCGCGGCCCCCCCCCCGACTCTTTATCTCTCTCGCGAAGCGTCGAATGAAGCTGCGCATCAAGTAGGAAACACAACGTGTAATTAAATAGAAAACGCGTCGTAACGGCGAAGACGAGGGTAACATCGCGGAGATTGATTGCTCGTTAGAAATAAACGAACTCGTTAATTTTTTAATTTTTTTTTATTTATTTATTTATTATATTTGTTTTTGTCCGACTGCGGTTTAGCAAAACGCGTGAATTGCGAGGGAGCACCCGACAGGCCGCCGACAAAAATCTCTCGCAAGTGAGATTAATCGCGTAATTCAGCGCGATGAATGCACCGCTAGATAATCGTTCCGTGTATTACAAGCGCGGTATTCTAAGGTAGAACGAGACGCGAGAGCGGAGAATAGAATCGAGTGATAAAGGGAAAAAAATTGGGGAGGGAAGGATAGGAGGAGAACGTCATCCTAGCGTCGTCATCTCGACGCGATTTCTTTTTTTTAATTGCTCTCGCGCGGACGAACTGGCCACCCAATGAGTCTTTCTTCCCTCGAAATGCCTATCGCGGTATCGAAAGAACGCGCAACGAAATGAGCTTCGCGTTGCGGGATGCGCGGAATGCCATTTCTAGATAAGAGTGCGTGTAAAATAGCCACTGGCGCGCGGTACCGCTAGTTTTACGCAAACCGAAAGAGGAAACGCGCGATTATCTTAAATATTCACGAATTTATGGAACTGCGAATTCGAAATAACATTATCGCGCATATTTCTCCGGTATTTAGCGGATAGTATTTCGCCGGTGATAAATTATCCTCGTTGTCGACGAGACACCCCGAGAAATAGAAATCGATTTCTAATACGCACGTTTATTAAACAATCGTTTAAAATTTTGTACTATCATTATACGCGTGATTTGTCAAGTTGGGTTTCTAAATACTCGTACTGTAACGACCGTTCGGACTTTTACATTCTTTCGCAGCCCGATCCAATTTTTTTCTTTTCTTTTTCTTTTTTTTCTTTTTTTTTTCTACAAGTTACTGATCGCTTTAAAGATCGCCTATTAATCCGAGAAGCTTCAACGAATTGGCCCATTAGGATGCCTTATAATCATATAATCGTATACAAACGAAGCATTCTTTAAGCGAATTGAATGGGTCGCCCAAGTCGGGAGTTTTATGGACGAGCGGTAAATCACGCGGTTTATTTCAATCCCGCCTCCTCTCCCTTCGCCCGCGCGACGTAATTCCGCCTGCGGACGAAAACGTGCGACGGGACGAGAAGCCTCGCGCGTGGGGAGGCAGCAAAACGCGACACTCTAGCGCGCCTGTATGTTTGCCAACGCATAAAGTTGTTCATTATGATAATCAGCCTCGCCGAGGCACTCCGCGGAGTGCCTCGCCAAACAGAAATTATTTTCGACGGGGCACGCGAAGGCCCGGTTTCGACTCCGCAGTAACGATCAAGCACGCAGGCGACTCTCTTTCGCAGCCGTGAATTTTCTACGCTAACCGCATCGCGGCGGATTCGCCAGATTGGCATCGGTTTGTGCCTAGCGGTACCGGCCCAACTCCGTTACCGCGGCTTCTTTCGGTTTCTCGTTCACAGATTGGATCGGGATTATTATTAAAAATATAATCAGAAGTCTCACGGCAGCGCGTCGCGACCGTCTCGCTTAACCGGACGGTCGGTCGTCCCGCGCGAGAAGGAGACTCGCTCGCACCTATGTATGTACACGGGTCCCGCTTTCCTCTTATCTCTCCGGTCTCTCGTCGTCTTGGCCTGCTTATCGTCTATTTGCTTTGATCATCTGCCAGCGTGGTGTCAGAGACGGTTTATTCCCGGTAAATGACAGGCGCTATCGGCTATCGCGGCGATATCGCGCGCGCGAAGACGTTGAAAACAAAATCGTATGTACGGCGTATACGCGAGCGCGAGGTACGGAGAGTCATAGGGAATGTCGAGCCGGGGACAAATATTAATTAGTCGTGGAAAATTCTCCCGGCGACACATCGTAATTAGTACTGTCGTAATATTGGAAGAGAATGAGAATGAAAAAATTATTCTCGCATGGATAAAGACGCGAATCGCGCTCGCGTGGCGATTCTTAGGGTGCGTTTTTATATCTCGCGGTGGGAGGGGGAGAGGAAAAGGAAAAGTAAAAAAAATTGCGCTTTATTTCTGTTATCCGATATTCGTGAGAACGTTCGCGAAACGCAGAATCTTTCGCTCCGCGTATTTTCATTCGCTCACCGAACACCTCATCTGCTCGAACAAACGCGACGCACGGACAAAGTACTCTTAATATTTATTCAAGAAGCGATTAAAATTTTAATTAAGCGAAAATTGATGGTCTGTCGTAAATTGCCGGGCGACCGCGCGGCCAGGGCACGTAGATTCTCGTCGCTCGCGATTAACGGAAGGGACGTATAATAAATGGCATTGAAATCCCCGTCAAGCCCCGGCGCGTCCAGAACGAAAAGATCATTGTTCGCGGCAAAAAGGAGCATCGCCGGTCGATCTAGGCCGTTAATTATCCACGATGAGCCATTAACGGCGCCGTTATCGTTTCGCGGGCACGTACCGCTTAATGAGATTTCCCTTCCAGTTTCGATCGGCGACGGTTGGCGGCGCGCGGAGGGTTCGCGCTTGTAAAACGAGACCCGGACTTCTTGCTTTACGACTTTTCCGAGATACCTCGGTGGAGGGTGGAGGGTGGAGGTGGCCGCGGATGATGGGCGCACGTATTTGCAATTCAGATCGCGTATAAATTTCATAGCGCCCGTATACAAGTCGCGTAGAAAAAGAGAAGAGCGTCACCGCGTCGCGGAGGCCGCATTCGTGACGCGTAAAACGCCCGACGATGAGAATGGTTACATTTTGTGGACGAGCTGACGCTTTACCCGTTTCGAATCGGAGTAATCTCCCCGTCGGCGACTTTAATCGAGTTTTAATTAAACGCTATAATTCGACTTTAAACATTTAGTCTCTTCCTATCGGAAATAATTTGAGGCTCGGAGCGAGGCGGTCAAAGCATTGATATTTCGAGAGTGTTTTTTTTTGGCAAACACGTGTTTTTCGAGTCGGTCAGCGGCAACCGTCCGCGACTTATTATTTTAATTAAATCTTCAACCGTGCTGCGCGAGACGCGTCCTGCCGTCGAATCGAGACTTATCGACTCGCGTAAGTAAATAAATGTATTAACCGGCCTGGCGAGCGACGGGAGAGATACTGGCACACATAACAGTATACTTTTCGTGTAATGGCCGGACTCGGCCCGATGAGAAATGCACTTTAATACAATGCTGTCGGTCGATAAATCGCGCGGCGTTAATTTTTCATCGTCGCGCCGATGCTGACCGGATCGTTGAGGAAGGTTCTCTCTTCGGATGCTCCACCACCCTCGTACGTGCGGTCTTGCCCGTGTGTGGACCTCGCCGAGAGCACGTTGTGTCTGTCGTCGTCGTTTCTCACAAAGCCTGCGAGAGAGCTTTCACCGATGGAAAGCTAGCCGACGGCCAAGGTGGCCGCCCGTGCATCGACGGCGGTCCGGCGCGTTGTTGTACAGTGGGTCACAAAAATTCGTGCGGTCTTTAAATGGGCTTTTACTTCCTTTAAGGTCGTAGCCCCCGCGTCGAAAGTGGGCTGAGAGCGGCGCCGTGAGCGCCGATCGTACCCGTCGGTCGCGGTAATAGAGAAAATGATCCGCGCAATTGTTCCCGATCAAGGAAAAGTCCGCGTCCCGGTGGCGGTCGAACCAGGTGGGTCGTTATTGTCACGAACCACCGCCCCTTGCTTTCTCTCTCTTTCCTTCTCTCGGTGCCTCTTTTTCTCTTTCTCTCTCTTTCTCTCTCGGTGAAACGATAAACGGCGCCCGACGTGAAAGTATACTAATATATCGTCAAAGATACTGATGGGGAACAGAAGCGGCGAAACGTGTAATTAGCGTTAGGAAGTTATTAACACCGCGACGTGTTACATCCATAAGCTTACTTAGTGACGGAATAAAAAAAAAAAGCAAGAAAAAAAAAAAAGAAAAATACGGCGCGCGGTATGCACCGCGAGTACGTTACACATATGCTGTCGTCGCGAGTTACCGATGCGATATATAAGCGAGGATAATTACACGTGTAATGTGGCGCGCGAACAAAATGCAAGCGCTGGAAGTGAATATGCAATTCGAAATTACTATGCAGATTCGAGGGGAGGTGCCTTATCCTTATGCGTCATTTCATTGTATGGTTATTATTACTTGTATATCCAGCATTGTTATCTGGTGTCCGTAACAAATCACACTTCCTTGTAATAACAGGTATCATGTAGGTGAATGAAAAGGGAGATACGCTCGGGAAAAATGATCGGTTACATTACTCGAGCCGCGCGACGTTCTTTGTTCTCGATCACTCGCTCCCTGAAAACCTCCCCTTTCGACATTTTTATTCGACGAGAAATTAAATTAAAATTAAAAATTGCAATTTAAAAATAGAAAAAAAAAAAAAGAAAATAAAGAAATCCGCTAGAGGCTTCCCGATATCCGTACAGCCTCCTGTCGCGGATCGAGAAAGATCTTGGAAGCTTTTGACATTTTTATTCGCCGAGAAATTAAATTAAAATTAAAAATTGCAATTTAAAAATAGAAAAAAAATAAAAGAAAAGAAAAATAAGAAATCCACTAAAAATTGCAATTTCAAAATAGAAAAAGAAATAAAAGAAAAAAGAAAAGAAAAATTAAGAAATCCGCTAGAGGCTTCCCGATATCCGTACAGCCTCCTGTCGCGGATCGAGAAAAATCTTGGAAGCTTTTGACATTTTTATTCGCCGAGAAATTAAATTAAAATTAAAAATTGCAATTTAAAAATAGAAAAAAAAATAAAAGAAAAGAAAAATAAGAAATCCACTAAAAATTGCAATTTCAAAATAGAAAAAGAAATAAAAGAAAAGAAAAATTAAGAAATCCGCTAGAGGCTTCCCGATATCCGTACAGCCTCCTGCCGCGGATCGAGAAAGATCTCGAGGAGCTTACATACCGAATTCGCCATACTCGCGCACACGCATGTACGCGCGGCCTCGGTAAGGCCGCCTAACCGACCTTCGCACGAAAGTGTCATCCTGCGAGCGCGCACCCCAAGCGTTTCACCTGACTCGCGCGGACGCGCGTGATTAAGTACGCGCGAAATCCGCGCAGCTGCACGTTCCAAGAAAGTGCGTAAGCGCCCAGCTACGCGCCGCGGCTCTCGTCCCTTTAAGTGAGTGCGTGCCGACGCATTACGCGGGTCCCGGACTCGCATCCGCGCTGGTTCCCGCGCGGCGAGCGACGTCACGCTCGCGGATTATGGCGCCGGTACGCGCGTTCTCATTTACATACGCGTTATACCCTGCGCGCGCTCCCGCCGATCCGCCGTAACCGAGATTGAATTCCTACCTAAGGAGTACTCGATAAGGATAACGACGACGCGCAAGCTCGCCGGCCGTGCCGTAAATATCGCCCCGTACGCGAGATAAAAGCGTTAAGAGGCGGCAATTCGTGACGTCGATACCTATTTTAGGTAAAAAATCCGCTTCCGCGACACGCGAGAGCGCGAGGATTACAAGAGTAAGCAGCTATGCAGCTTTTTCCTCGTCGAATAAAAATTCGTTCACGTTCTTTAAGTATCGCGCTACTAATTAATAGCCGTCTCGCTCGACGTCAGACTTGACGCACTTTTTCGATATCCTCGTAATGAAAAAATTATTTCTGCGCGGTTAAGTCTCCATCCTGATTCCGTTTCATTAATAACCGTCGGTTTACTTTAATCTTAAACGACTCGACTTTCTAATACCGAAACTAGAATTAAGATCATAGATAGTAAACGTCAGATGAAATCGATCATAAAAGACGCCTTCTCCGTAAGGCGCTCGCGCAGCATCCTATTAAAGTATATGAATGAAACTAGAAGAGTGATCGAATGCACTTCTTCAACAATTAAAAAAAAAAAAAAAAAGGAAGCAACAGTAATATAAAAAATAAATCTTTTTCGTGGAAGGGTTTTATTTGCATAATAATAGCGAGATGTTCTTTATTAGGACGTAACATATATATGCGTATAGTAGAGCAGAATTTCTTGTCAGAAGTTAGAGGTTTAATGTCAGGGTGAAAGGAAAGTATATATCACAGAAGGATCTAGCTGTCGGAGATGTCCTTTCGCCCACGTTCCCCCCGTTCGTACGTCGAAAAGACGACGAGTCCTGCTCGTCTTTGAGGAACGAAATGGGAATGCGGCGGGAAGAAGAGAGGCTCGAATGACCGGTACGTGAGTCAGACCGAAAGAACCTCGCGCATGGTGCCGGCCAGCGAGAGAAATCCTCAGCAGGACGTTGCTCCGAAAGACATTCTTCGATCTTACCGTCCAAATTTGGAGATACGTCGCCGTGAAGATCAGTCGCATCCCTTGATATATTCAAATCACGTGCAGTCGGACGAGTCTATAAATTGATATTTTTCATGCCGCGGTTGGATATTTATTTTCGTAGGGAGAGATCTAATCGAATCGCTTGTAATTAATCATTCATTGCGTAGACGTTATTTTTAAAAATATTTTTTTTTAATGAAGAACGTATAAAATATTTAATGCGTTATGATATTTATGAAGTATTGAGCAATGTGCATTTACACGTTGTCGTAAAGATAATAAGAGAACTATTATCTTCGAGTAAACGCGGTTTGTTTTTTTTCTTTTTTTTTCTATTTTTTTTTTTTTTTTTTTTCCATTGTTTATTAGGAAATTACACTGCGAGCGTTACACAAGATTCTGATGCCGGAGCGGCGACAAGATTCTCCCGTACGAAACAATCAGTAAATATTTCCTGTTGCATAATTTCATATTTAAAGAGTCGCGTTTACGAGTTGATCTCGGCGGGAAGACGGCGCGGCGATTAGAGAGGCGACGCAAGTTAAACGAACCGTGATTCCTCAGCTCGCGAGTAGCATTCCGTCTTTTTTTTTTTTTCCTTCTTTTTTTCCTCTTTTATTGCCATTGTTAAAATTTGTAGGTAAGTCAAACACTAGAATGTAAAACGAGCGACGAAGGATTCGAAGATCTGTAAACTTGTCGGATCGATTTTGCAGTGAATTTTTTTTTTTTTAGGCGCGACGAATGAAAGACGCTCTCGAGTCTAGACGCGTGATATCGTTACAGTTACGTCAACAATATCGCGTACACTCCTCCTGTAAAGGACTTTCGCGAGTCCTTTACTACACCAATCTGCGGTACCGTTAGCCGCGATCGTTACTCGGCGAGTCTGCGCTTCGTACGTCTCGGCGTGTTCCGAAGCGCCTTTTTCCGTGCTTTAAAGACTCGCACGCAATGCGGAAATGCACGCTCGAGGGAGGTTTGCACGTCGTTAGCACACTTTTGCGCGTCCGCCGGTTGGTTTCATTTGAGGCGCCATTCCGCCGCGCGCTCGCAGTTATCTAAAATTTGCGGAAGATGCTGTCGTGCCGCCTTCGCCGTCTCAAACGTTAGTCCTTTCATCCTCAAGTGATTTATATGAGTTTGCTTCGCAGCTCGTAACGCGAAAGAAAAAAGAAAAGAAAAAAAAGGAACTCCCGAAAAAAATTCTCGCGCCCGAGCTTCGTTTAATTACTAGCCTCAAATAATTACAAGTCCGTCACGGTCAGCTTAGTCATTTATTTATCCAGAAAAAGAAAAATTAAAACCGATGCTCGCAACTTCAATGCTCCTTCTAAACGTGGACGATATCTTTAAAGAGCTCAAATGCAAAAGTTTAACACTTGATCGTCGCTGTGGATCTTATCGCGGAAAGGTGATAAGGCGGCTTCGCTATCGGGGTTGAAAATCGGAAGATCCGCCGATGCTCGCGATACGGAAACGGCCTCGTGTCCGGTGTTACCCGCGAAGGAAACCGCGCTCGGCCACCGGGCGATAATGAAATCTAAATTGCAAATTATGACGGGACATAACTCGCGCTCGTTATTCCGGGCGTTATGCCCCATTGTCGCAGCCCCGCGCGTCCTGGCTGTTTGCACGCGCGCTCCTACGAAGCCTTGATGCCCATTTGAATCCCCGGCAGTATACGCGTGCACGCCGAACCGACTGATGCAATATGCCGTGGACCGTTAAGAGCCGCGACCCCTCGAGATTCGCGCGGGGAGAAAAAAAAAAAAAAAGAAACGAAGAATCGAGCACACCGGGAGTTTTGTTCGGGGCATGTTTTACGGATTCTTCTTCGCCGAGCGAGTAAAAACCTCGAGGCTCTTTCTTTCGCTCATCTTCCAGCTACTTTATCGCGAATTTGTCTGGATTAAACGCGCCTCTCTTTTTCTCGCGCGGGATCCTCGGGTCGTTTTTTTTATCCTTTTTTTTTTTATAATTTTTTTTACGAACGTGGAATATGAAGAAATATTCAAGTGTGTGCGTGTAAATAATTTAGAGCCAGGCTGTAACGCGCGTAAATTTATATTACCGGTAATAAGTTTTAGAGACTTGCAAATGCGCGGTTTAATGATAGCCGGTGAATGAAATGAGTGTTAACAGTAATACGCGTTACAGAATTGCCTGGAGTGTAAATCTAAATATATTCCGGCAATGTTGATGGTGGCGATGCGCGCATTTGACGTCGGGAAAGAGGGGAAATATATCGCCGTGGGCACGCGGAAACGCAATGCGCGAGGGTCAAGGCTCATCATCGAGATTGAGAAGGAGGAGAGGGAGGCCGGACGTCTCACCTTCGCGCGGAAAATTGGCCAAAGCGCGGTCAGAGACGGCCGCTCGCGGCTCCGTCTGCGTTGCCGCGCGGGAAATTAAGATCTTATCGTCCTCATATTCTCGATGCGCGGCCGTGGGTTTCTATCGATCGGAGTTGCGCCGGAGTCTTCGCAATTAACGCGGCCGCGAGCGGAAAAATTATCGCAAGGAAATTAACGTCGGTGAGCGCGGGAGATAGAGACGTTGCGTTTTCGCGCGCTCACCGGGCCGCGCCTGGCCCCGTCGCAAGATTCTCGCGGTGAGATATGACGGCGCGATAATTTACCGAATAACCCCTATTGACTTCGGGGACGGCGAGGCCGAAGATCGCGGCGCCTGATCGCCGGACTTGTTACGCGGTGAAAAATTCGCCGGGTGAAGCAACGACACGTCCCGCGGCGGAAAGATCGGGATCTAATCGGCGTTGCTATCTTTACACGTGGGAGGAATCGGCGCTCGCGACGCTACGAGCGCAATAATTGAAACATTTATCGCTGTCTGTGCGCAGACAATAGCCACGTTAATGGATCATACTTGAATTATTGTACGCTAAAAATTTCGTTCGATGATCTGAGAAGAATGAGAGAGAGAAGGGATTTATTAAGCTACGTCGTGGAATTTAAATACAGTTTATATTAGAACCTGCTTTGGGAGCAAACTTCGTCGAGGAATGACGAAATAGGCGACGGACGGTAAACGAGGCTTCGCTCATCCGTGTACGTGAAATATATGTATAAATAATTATGCAAATAGTATAATGCCGCGGTTTGATACGCGAGCGTGTAAACCTGTTTTGCGGCCGCGCCAATGATGCATAACGCGAAGCTCGTGGAATAATTGTAGGTCAATAGATGACGCGATAGAATACTGAAAGCAACATCGACGCTCAGCGAGAAGGTGCCGTAGGATTTGTCGGTCGGCGAAGAAAAGGAGCTCTTCGGTGCGATCACTCCCGGTATTCGTGGAGCACGTGTAGCACGCGGAAACGTTGCGTGAGGTCAAGACAACCGGAGACCAACTTACTTTAAAGAAACCCCGGCATTTGCATTGTTCTCAATTATTTTTCAAGCGCCCGAATACAAGGCTGGAGATTTTTCGTCTTGATTATCGCGAATTAATCAAAGGACTCGGATGGGGAAAATTGGAACGGGACGAGGCTGCCGCGATATCGCCGCGAGGCGTCAATTAATTCTGCAGTTAGGAAAGACCGCGGACGACGCGAGATAGCTTATTATCAATCAGACGAGAGGCGCAGCGCGCGCTGCTCGAAGCCGAGGGAGATTGACGCGGATAATGAATGTACTTTGGCAGGTTGAATTGAGTCGGCGGCGAAGCTCCGCGGATTGCAAAACGAGACCTCGCGAGGCAGCGCATTCCGCGCCCATTGTCGGGGCTATTTATTAATACCTCCTCGCCGCGTCATTGACCTCTCCATTAACCCGATTTCGCGGCAAGCAGACGGGGCGAGCCGGGCGAAATACACGGCGATGAATCGCGGCAGGCCATTAAATTCCGCTGTTTCTCGAATAGCGGGTCGTTACGTCGTCGTCGTCGTCATCGTTGTTCGATCGCTGCTGGAACGGAGAACTTCCTGGCCGGTGCCCGCCTGGGCCCCGCTGCGACTTTCACGGAGAAACGATCTCGTTCGCGGCCTTAACTCTCGATCACATACCTTGTTAGACACGACGATTCAAGAGCGACCGCCGAACACGTTACGCTGTGCGCGCACCGATGCTATAAATCGCGCGCCTCTTTTCTCCTTCTCGCGCCGTAGCTGCCGGTACCGCGGCTCGGCGAAGACCGGCATCGCAGGACCGATCGATTTAACGTTGCCATTGCGAACTCTTTGTGCGTTATCGGGCTGGTTTTATTTGCGCCGGCGATTCGCGTGCAGCGATTCGATATATGATTTCCACTTCGTTTCCGCGTTGTTTATCGGGCTCTTAATTTTGATATTACGTAATAATATCGAAATAAATAATCGCATCAAGGTGAATTGTTCTGTCAAATGTCTGCGGGTTTTTTTTTTTTTTTTTTACAAATTATTAATACTCGGACGTTTCTTAATTGCATGCGACATTTTACACGTTTATTCTTTTCTACCGCTAATTATAGATTATATTAATTACGTTAATCACTCTTCCTTTATTCTTTCCGCGACCGTGCGATCCGTATCTTCCCCGGTATTCTTTATTACGCAATTACGATATGCGCTTTTATCTCAGGTATGTCGAATTATTATTAGCGGAAGACGCAAAGTCTATCTCATTTCGCTACTCACGTGCAGGGTTTAACGACGGCGCGCGAGCGCCCCGGCGTAAGAATCCCGCGGGAAATTCGTATTCCCGCATCATCGGGATAGCTTATCAATCGTCCTAATTGCGCTTATTTACGGCCGGATAATCCGCGCCGGCAGACTCGACGCGCCCAAGGGCCTTTGATCGAGGAAAAGCGGAGCTCCTCGCGAGCACTTCCTGCGCCTCACTTCCGTCTTCGGCCTTTTGCATGACTGATAATCTCGCGCGGCGGCTCGTATTTGAAACCGCGGCGGTGAGCCCGCGGTCGTTAATTTCCTGCCGGAGTGAAACCGCGAGCTGCGCGCGCGCGCTCGAATCCTCGGAGATCAAAGGATAATATTTCTCACACCGGCCGACAGTATAATCGACACGCAACGTTTCGTCCGTGAGCGCGTGTGCGTAATCTCACGCACGTCGCGACGTTTCCGCGCGTGTGCGTGGCGTTACGTGTTCCGCGCACACGAGTCGATGTGGCCGCGGACGTTTCGTACGTTTCACGTGCCGCGAGAAAATCGGTGACCGCGCCGAGGTGTGCGGCACACTTCGGCCTATGTCAGATCCCCGCTCGCGCCCGCCGGCCACTTTCCCATCGCGCTGAGACCCGCCCGTCTTAGAATCCCCGCGCAGAACGCAGAACATGAAGAGCGAGAACGGAACGCGCACGCGAGGCTTCGCTTCCGAGATGGACTCTCGCGATCCCTCGTCATGGTAAGATATCTCTCCCGGCCGCTTCTTCTCTTCGAGACGATCGCGAGATACCGCCGGACACGCGAGGACGCGACTAGGAATTTTTGCACCGAATTATTGACATTCCGGGAAAAATATTGGCACGTCGTAGCTTTGCTTTTATCGCGTATCGTACAAAGAGCGCGTGTGCAGATTAAACACGGGATTGTTAAAAAAAAAAAAAAAAAAAAAGAAGAAGAAATATCCTTTCTCGCAGAAAGACACTTTGGACGACGAAAAAATATTTATCTTTAATATATTTGATATTTTTTTCAATGGAATTAAGAAATCGTGCGTAAAGATCGCGATGAAAAACTTGTCGGAAACTGGTGGTTCTCCGTTTTTCTTTTACCTTCTCGGCATCGAGGGTCTCTCTTTTTCGAAAGTCTCAACTTTCAAGCCTCATTGCGATAGGAATCGCCCCAGGCGGAGAAAAAAAAAAAGATCTGCAAAACTCGAATTCGCGAACGTTGAATATATTCTCGATCGGCGTTATAGATCACTTTGCCATCGTTTTAATTTAGCGCGTTGCGTGCGTTTCGCGACGCGTACGTCCGGAATTAATTAACCGTCGGCGCAGACGTTTCTGCTTGGGACGCGCGTGATGGGTTCTTCGAGGTATGTCCTGACGTTTCATCTTTGAGGACGTGTCGCGACGTCTCCGTTTTCGCGTTGCACGAGCGTGCGTTTCGACCGCCGGCACCGCGCAGATCTAATCTCTTCCAAGGCCGACGATACAGGATTCCGGACGTTACATTAGCAGCCTCGCCTCGGTAAATAGACGCCGCGCCCGATCGAAAACTGAATATTTAGCATCCTCGGATGGGAGCGCCCGCAAATAAGGCAAATAAGCGATGCACTTTGCGCGCGTTTCGCGAAGCGCGCGAAAAAGATTTTTATTTTTATTTTTTTTTTTTGCGTAAATGTGACGTTTATTTATTTATTTATTCATTAACGGAAGTAATTAGTCGATTGTTATAGCATTGGGAAAAATATCGAACGTTGATTGAATAATTAATAAATCAACGCTGCTGATTTTAAGCTTTTTTTTTTTTCTTTTAGTTGAAATTTAGACTAAAATGTAGATCTCGGCTTATTTTTCGATCGAGTCTCTTTATTCACGTGTGAGCTCAACTTTTCCGCGCAGCGGTGATTCATTGTTCGTCCAAATAAACGAAAGAGACGAAATAACAGTGACCGTGACTCTTACAGGAAACGACCGAACGTCTGCGTCGCGCATTTTGTCTCTCGAGTGCAGAGTTTCTCGTAGAACAGACAGATGAATATTAATTAAGAGCAATCACAATTATGTCCTCACGCACGAAAATAGAAAACAGATATAAAAAAAAAAAAATTAATCGTCCCGTAGTATTTTATTACGTCGGATACGGCAAAGAAGCGCGGAATTATTTTCTCAAACGGGCTCAAACTTTATGTGCGGTCCCCAAAGATTTATCTCCGTTCAGAAAAATCTCGCAGTCGCGATGCACGTCCGAAAACAAGTGTAAATCGCGGCGTCAAGCGTCGAGGAAATTAAAAAAGGTGCGCGAACACGGGTCGCGATCTCGCGATAACCGCTGTTTATTGCGGAACAATTTGCGCTCGCTCAAAATTTCGACGACGGGGAAGTCCCCCCCCGTGACCTCCGAGAGGCCGCGAAATGTTGGAGGAAAAAAAAAAAAAAAAAGAAATCACTCTGTTAATAAGCAATAATCGTAATAACGCGATCGGGGAGAAAAGAGGGGAGAGGGACGCAGGAATCTTTCGTAGTTATTTATTCCCCGTTACGTCGTTATGCGAGATAAACGCTGCGGCGGCTACGAAGAATTCGTCGTAATCGCGGATGCGAATCACTGTGCGCTGCCCAAAGCGGCAAAAACGTGGGAAAAAATATAGCCGAGGCGCGAGAGTGACGCGATGCTGCGATAGTTGGGATATTTATTCCCCCTCCCCTCCCCCTTCCCTCCCACTTTGCACCTGTCGCGGGCTTGAAATTTAAAGTCACTCGAAAACGCGCGAGCTCCGCAGGGCGCAATGTCGAGAGATTCTTTTTACTCTAATTTTTTAATTCCCTCGCTGCAGCGCTTTTAATTCCCTCGCTGCAGCGCTTTTTAATACGTGAGGAAAAAGAGAAAGAAAAAAAAAGAAAAGAGAAAAAGTTAAAGGGTACATTATGGTTTATTGAGTTTATCGCATTAAATCACCTCTCGTGTTGAAAACAACTCGGGTCGCGCTGGATACATGTCGCGTACTTTCATCGCGCAGATCTCGAGATTATTTTGTAAGAATTGAGCAACGATACTTCTGCGGCTTCCCGGCTTACGATTGCCGTACACGCTATTACGAACGATCCTCGAGGTTACATTCTTCGATGTCTCACTAACACACGTCGTCGCGTACATCAGAATATTACCGATCATCTCGCGTAATTACGTTGCGTACGATTCATTCGCTGTGTTCAATAGCGGGGCTCCGCGGTAAACTCCACGTACCCACATGTGAATATGTCCGCGCGCGCTCGTTCTTTGTACAACCGAGAAACGTTTCGCCGTATGATTCACCAGGCGACAAAGACACTTTTTTTACGTTTAGACATCGCGCCAGAGTAAAATGAACATCGCATAGTTGCATTATCTCACGAGGTACGTCAATAAGGACTCGAGCTAAGCTCGTTACGGCCTCCTTCCACGCAACACAGCTCGCGCGGGGTATTCGTAATTACACAGAGAGTTTTCCGGCTAACGTCCGCCGGCTATCTTAATCGCACGGGGAGGAAGTAGGCTGAAGATGAGGCTCGAGGATGAAAGATGAGGGACGGCGCGGCGAAAAATATGTTTGAACAAGCGTCGGCATTAGAGGCGGGAAGAAGGGAATCGGCCGGTTCACAATCACTCTTCGCCGGCGCGTAATTCAGTTTCTCATAAGCGCTGTCTCCGCGAAAAAAGAAGGGCGCCACGGGTGTATCGGGGTGATACGCGCTAATTACGTGTTCGCTTAATAATTACGGGCGCGCACACGCACGCAAAGGCACGCACACCGGCGCGAGCCCGCGTACGATTAATCAAGCGCCTCGTTTCGCCGTATATAGCCACGGGAATAATTGAAGTTTTGACGAGTTCCCACTCTAATGATATCGTTCGAGTAATAAGAAATAGCCGCATGTAGATTCGTGCTCCCTGCCTCCCACCCTCCGCTCGGCCTCTTCGGCTTCTCCGTCCTTGAGGATGAAAGGGCGAATTAGCGCGTGGATCGATGATCGTTAATTACCTTCGAGGAACCTTGGCCGGAGGCGGCGGGATAAATTGTTACGCGCGTCGACAAAATGTTTGTCCCGGTGGATCTCTCTTCTTGAGCGCGGCGGGCTCCATTACTCTCGCGTTTTCGAAAGTCACGCATCCTCGCGGTGCTCGAAATATCACGAGCGTTAAAAATTAATCGGGTATTTATTTTTGAGATAATCTCTTTTTTATTTCTTTTTTCTTTCTTTTTTTTCTTTTTTTTTTTTTAATTTTTTACAGTCCGTTGCACAACCGATTGCACGGCCGCGCTGCTCTCGTGACGTTTGGATTTAGAAAAGCGAAAATCTCTCGATGTCGTCACTTTACTGTCGACAGTGCGGCATCATTTTCCGCAAGAGTTGCCGCCGTTTTATGGCGTTGCAGCATGAAAATCCAGTCGGTCCTTGCCACCGCGGACTAAACCAGGCATCTGCTCCTTTCCTATTTCGCTCTAAGGCAGTTTTACCGTTTTTATATTATTTGAATTAGCGTAAGTGACTATGTAAGTTAGAAAATCGTATTACAGGCAATTATTCTAAGTCCCGCGCGAGTTGAGCTTAATTTACCATCTTCGGCGTGTACGAGATTATTAAACGCGAAGCGACTAAACCAGTAACCGTACTATTAATTAACTAACGCTCAGAAACCGGAATTGATTCTGGAATCTGGACCCGATAGCCGCGTTGATCATGACCGTTATCAGAGGCCACGTCTCGCCGATCATATTTACGCCTTTCACGTTACGATTATTAAAATAAAAAGAAATAAATTCTATACCAAGTAACATAAACAATTTTATAAAAATATAAAAAAAAGAGTCGAGAAATTCCCTGCTATTTCTAACAATTAATTCTTACTCTTTAAATACGAACAGAACAGGAGACTTAAATAAAACATTTCTTTCTAAATAAAATACATTTTATTTAACAAAGTATTACAATTAAAAAAAAAAAAGAATTTAATGAACGGTAGTGGTACATTTTTTTAAATTTTATCATTGTAGAGACGTCTTCCCGTTTTTCATCTCTACATTTTCTATCGCTGGCGTTTCCCGTCTCAGGAAAAACCGCAGAGTGCATCGCGAGTGTGCGTGCGTGAGTGCGTGCATGCGTGCACAACGCGACGGGTCCCTTTCGCGAGGACGAACGGAGCAGCGGAACGGTCCGTTCAAGTCGCCTCGGGGGAGAATCGGTGCCGATCGCCATGGTAACCGTGTCCGCGCTGTACGAAGTACGAGGTAATGCGGAGTCGCATCTTCTTCTTTCTCTACCCCGTCTACCCCGACGTTCGGCCCGAGTCGGGGGAGCTCGGGCGGCTCCGCCGCGCTCCGCCACTCCAGCCAGTCAGCGGCAGCGAGCGAGCGAGCAGTCTTCGTCGTGATCCCTTCGGTTGCGCACGTATATTCGTTACGGTCGACGTTTCGGCGCGTTTTGCGCACGCGAATCGCGTTCGTGTCTCCAGTGACACTCTGCTCTGCTCGATATTCACGCGTACGGATAACGAGTCGAACTTGGCGTTCCGGTAAGCCACAGCCGTTGCGAATCAGGAGCAGTGAGTTGGGTTTCTTTTTTTTCCGCGCGAGAGATCGCCCGCAGGCAAATACCTGTGCCGGAGCCGACCGGACGGGTCTCTCGCCTTTTTCCTTTTGCTTTCCTCGCCCCGGCGTGTCTTCGGCCGGACCGCGGCGGCGTCTCGGCCCCAGCGCGTTTCGCATTTCCGGCGCGTTCTGCGATGACCCGCTAGTGCGCGGAGCCCCCGCGAGAAGGTGAAACTGGAGGTCGCTCTTAACCGCGTCCATCGAGCTACCGCTAGGTCACGGCGAGCAGGGGACGCCATTCGGAAACCACCTGTGGCTAACTTCGCGTTGGTAATACAAGTGGCAGTGACGGGGAGCGATGTCGGCGACGAGTCGCGACGTTTGACCGACGGCCGGCCGTTCGGGGACAGCCTCGCCGTTAACGCGTGCGAACGCGAACGCTCGACGATGACTATGTTCGGTACTCTCGTGCAGAGGCTCACCTCGCCGGTGACCTCGCCGACGAGCCCGCGGCGACGGTTCAAGTCGCCGTCGCGCTGGGAAGTGCAGAGTGACCCGGAGGACGACCCGGCCGCGCCCGTGAGGAAGTCCCGCGCCAAGCATCTGCTGGAGAAGCGCAAGGGCAAGGGCAGGCCGCGCGGGCTGCACTCGTCGCAGTCGGACCACCTGCAGACTTGCAACGCCGGCTGGCACGACGTCGCCTTCCCGCCGCTGCGCGGCACCAAGAGCCTCGGCAGGCTCGACGGCATGAAAGAGGTAAATGTCTTCTTCTCTTTCGCTTAGGGACTTCGCGGCCGTTCGCGTCCGCCCGGCGGAATCGCGTTCGAGATCATTCGGAGTACTTCACGCAGTTCCGTAGATCGATTCGATTTTTTATCTGCACGTTTCGTGGTTTATTTTTGCGAAATTATAGGCTGAGTAAAATATTTAGAGTAGGGTTTCTTTCTTTTTTTTATATGTGTGTGTATGTGTGTGAGAGCAGAGAGTGCTCTCGGGTTAAGAGTCTTTGCCGAGCGGTCGTTAATTAATCGTGCGTTAAGCGAAGGTTACCGGCACCGATTGCCGCGTCGCGCTTCCGCGTCGCAGTCGTAATCGCGATCCCGCTCGGTATCTGGTAGCGCGAGTCTTCGAAACGGATCGGTTTCACCGCGTGCGGCACCTTGACGCAACGGTCCGTTACATATTAACGATCCTCGGCCGCGCGCAAGCCATCGAAAGTGCTCGCAATCGGATCGTGACGCACGTTCGCCGGACATCGGGTGGGTCAATAATTTTACAAATTTATGGATTGGTTAATCTACCGTTCCGGTGGAGTAGTCGCTAGGCATTCGTAACTCGCATCATATTAATACGTGCCGCATGTGTGCGTTTTTGCATATTTTTTATTTTTTTTTTTTATTAAATTAACACATTTAATTTAATTACTTTAATAAAAAATAATTAAATAAATTTCTTTACTATAATAAATAGAATAGTAAAATTACACGACAAAGTTGAACAAATATTTATGCAAATAGTAATCATAAATAACATGCGCGTTATTAATTATGTGAATATAAAGACGTAATTTTATGAATTTAATATTTTATTCAATTCATTAACATTTTTCTATCTTAATGAAAATCATAATTAACAAGATTTCCAGCGACTAATAAGTCCTAGTAAATACGTAAGGTCATTGAATTTTTTTCTGTACCGCGTTCTGTTGTTAAGTAGACGGTACTTTTTGTTACGTAGGACAGATCGAGGATGAAAAAGCAAAAGCCTCGCGAGCGGTTACAAAAACCTTGGCTTTTTCTCGTAAACGATATTGAAATGCGCGGTGGCACGTCGAGTTTCGCGAACAAGAAAATCGCCGTGACGACAAACCAAGCGCCAGAAAGCATTGCACGCAACGATAATGCGAAATCAGCAAATAGAAATTATTATTACTATTTTTTTTCCCTCCGAGATAGCGGTATTTTCGCGACGTGGGGTCGCGCGATGTTAATAAAGTTTACACGGGCCTCCGAATTAACGAGTCAAGAGACTCGCAGAACCTCCGGCTTCTCATCAGTATTATTAATTTTTAATAAGCCCCGAATACAAACGCGCCCGCTACCTTTTTCGGAAAAGGCAATCTCGTTTTCCCAGACTCGATCGCGGTCCTTTAACAATCGGGTGTCCCACGTAATCCCGCTCGAATCACCTCTGATTCTCTTCTCTTTAATTGAACGAGTTTAGACACCGCGGTGTCTTACATAATTACTTTGTAACACGGCCTTTTATATACAAGTGTACGCGAGTTTCACGTAATTTCGCTTAGGTCGGTTACGTCTGTTGCGGGATTTTTTTTTTTTTTTTTTTTTCCTCCCCTCTCTCTTCTTTGCCCGTTGTCTCGACCGTTCGCTTTTGGAAACGGCATAAATTACCTTTCACGCGCCGCTTACTTCGAAAGTGGTACAGGCGGATTTTCGAAAACTACCGAAATAGAGTATCGCGACGTGAGAAGATTGCACGCGATCGCAATCCGCGAGTCGTCGAGCGGTGATAAGGAAATTTTTGCCGCGAGCGTAAAGTCCGTCGTTGTGTATTTGTAGGAGAAAAACAAATGCGTCGTGTGCTCTGCTGCCGGCAACGGGTATCTTATTCACGTGTTTTCATCGATGCGTAAACAGACCGGACACGAGGGAAAAAATGTTGGCCGCTGTTACCGAGCGCCGACCGTCGTTTGTTTACCGTCGACGTTCCGAGGTCGATTGCGAAGTGACGAAAAACACGGACCGAGCATTTGCCTTACGTAGAAATACACGCGTCCGAATGTAATCGTTTTACGTTATCTATCGGTGGCTCGATAATTTTACACGCTTAGTGAATTTTTCTTCAAGTAGAAAATTAGGATAAGAAGCGAGAAATTGAAAGGAAGGAATTAAAATGTTTTAAATATTAAAAGTTAAGAAAAGAATAAAGTAAAATAAATTAAACAATTTTATTTTATTTTATTCTTTTCTTAACTTTTAATATTTAAAACATTTTAATTCCTTCGTTTTAAATATTCTAATTTAAGAAAAGAATAAAATAAAATAAAATTGTTTAATTTATTTTATTTTATTTTATTCTTTTCTTAACTTTTAATATTTAAAACATTTTAATTCCTTCGTTTTAAATATTCTAATTTAAGAAAAGAATAAAATAAAATAAAATTGTTTAATCAATTTTATTTTATTCTTTTCTTAACTTTTAATATTAAAAATATTTTAATTCCTTCGTTTTAATTCCTCGCTTCTTATCCTAATTTTCTGCTTTAATAAAATCGAAATTTCCACGAAAGAAATAAATAATACACGGTGCGTTTTTAGTAGCAAAAAGTCGTATTATTTTTTTTATTAGAAATCTCTAGACACACATTGCAGAATTAATTCGGCAGTCACCATCTTCTGTACTTTCCATTTTTATTTGCTCGGTTAGTTGACGCGTCTCTTTTCTTCGGTTAGGCAAATCGACTGTGCCAATACGAAAAATCGCCACCTGACCCCGTTTGGCTTTCTACTCGAAAGATCCGAGGAGACGAGCGTTAATTGTACGAGCTGCCCGCGAATTGATTTACGCGGCGCGGAATCGCGATTCTATCGTCCCGCCGTTTTATCGTCGACTTTCACAACGGCGCGGCACGGATACGCCGCTAATCCCGCTTCTGCTACCCTTTACCTCCTAACCTTGCTCGCGATCGAAGCCTCGAAACATCGGATACCCATCGCGCCGTAAAATCGCCGGCTTTCACCGTGCAGCGGCGACCGGATCGCCAAACGTGTCCGTAATTCGTGCAAATTGCTCGCGGACGATCCGCGCCTCGTCGAGGACGCGAAATTCGCGCCGGCCGACCGGCACGCACGCGAACTGGTATTCGCCGCATCGCGTTTAGGCTCATAGAAACCGGATACCCGACTGACGACGGCGGGCTATTAAAGTAGAAGCGAAACGCGAGCCGCCGTCATTAACCCATCGGGGCCTCGGGAATTTTATCCGAATATTCATAAAAGCGAAATAATCCGAGTCTAATAATTCGCCCGGTAGTAATTTGTCCGAGTAATTTACTCGGCAGCCAATCGCAGCCGCGTGTTAAATTAGAACGTCGCTGGAAAGTCAATTTTTCTCCCGGCGATCGCGTGGAAAAAAAAATTAAAAAAAAAAAAAAAACCGTCACGTGGACGCGTTTCCGTGTCTTCTCAATTCAGCCGCATCGAGGGCACCTTAACTTTTCTCGACGTTCGTCGGAATTAGCGTAACTCGTAACGTTTCGTGGGCTCGATACTTTTTCTACCCTCCGTTCGATTCGCGATTCGTGTGACGTAAAAATTGCGCCGCGCGGCCCGCAAACTTTTCTACCCGCTCGGAAATCGCCTTCTTCCTCGTCTTGCTTTTTTGCCGGCGACGCTCGGGTGCCCGCTCCCCGTGACCGTGCAGAAACTCTCGCGCAAGCGGGTCTCCCGGGGGTTATTAAGCGTCGTCGTCGCCGGAGAGCGATGCAATTCGTAATTCGGCGAAATTGCGTGGCTCTTTAACGACCGCGGCATTCGACGGCGACCCACCAAGAAGCGCTTTGTGTCCGGCGCGCGTTCGCGCACACGCGGACCCAAAAGGGGGGCATTAAGGCCGCTAAAAGCGGATGCTGCCGAATGTTCGTAATTCGGGCGACTCTTAACGACATTCGCCCTGCTTCGGACCGCGTTACGAACCTCCATCGTCGTCGAGTCTTCTTCCTTGTTACGTTTACGCCTCTCGTCCTCCTCGCGACTCGCTTCTGTTCCTTTTTTTTTTTTTTTTTTTGGGAAGGTACACGTGTGCGCGGCGGCAGTAATTTCGCGACGAAATGAGGGAAAAAGAAAGAAAAGAAGCGAAGCGTGTCCGCGTTAAGGCGATTTCTTGACGAATTTTACAAGATGACGCGATAGCGAGGTAAATATCAAACGGACGTGTTATTTGCGGATCATTTACGAAATTTATAAAGCGCCACGCGGTGACGAATTTTGCCGGCGAATATTATCTCGGACGGAAAGGTCTTCTCGCGCGGATACTTGTGTTTGTCGTGGAAAGGCATTATTAGGCAAATTATCGGTTGTTCGAGGAAGCGAATAGAAACGTCCTCCACTTTCGGGCACACTTGTTTTTCACCATCACGCTAATATTCCATTTAACCTCAATTTCACTCTTGTAAAGAGCAGTAATGAAGCACTCGCCTTTCAATCGGGTCATTATCAGTGTCCTCATTAGCTGCACTTTTTCCATTAACAAGTACTGTTACGACCAGGCCGTCTTTAATTACATTATTGTGTCATTTTCAAATAGGATTTCTAATTGCGTTAAGCGTACGAACGGGACGAAAATTCTCAGACAACCTTCTTCCTAATCACGCTTTTGTCAGGGATTAAAAATTTGTTTCAACTCGATAATAATTCGTAGGCATCAAGTATTAATAATTATTTCATTCTATAAAGGAAAAAAAAAAATAAAATAAAATAAAAATAAAAAATAATTTTAAAAAAATTAAAAATTTGTACAAACGTAATTTTTAAATACGCAAAGGAGAAATGTAACGATCAACTTAGCACTTGACTCGAACTCGCTACTGACCTCGTGTAAACTCGCCATTAACGATCCACCCTTCTGGGACGTGCCGTGAGGGACAGGGAGGGACGCGGGGGGGGGGAGGGAACGTTGTCCACCGCTTGCAACCGTATACGAGATAGGGATCTGTCTGTGTGCAGCTAGTTAAATCGCGCGGTGCAGCGAGCGAGGAATCACGAGGAAGTCCTGAGGAAGCACTGCCTCGTGCTGCCTTGTTTCGGCGCGCGATAAGATCGGCGATCGCGGGTGATGGAGCACAGTAGCCAAATCCCGAACGCAGAACATCGTCCAGCGAATTGTTATCTTCCCCCCTTTTTTTTATTCATATCGACGCTCCCTTTTGTTCCCGTTTTGGTAAAACCGCTACGAGGTCCTTGAACATTCAAGGCTCTTACGCACCGGCTTCTCCGAATTAAAATCTGCCATCACGCCGGTCCGAAGAATCTTTCCTGAAGCTCGTACCTCGCAATTTTATTTGTCTTTTTTTAATTTTATTTTTATTAACGAGCTTTAAATTAATTAGACATTTTTTGGGAAGAGTAGAATTATTAATTCGAAGCGCGAACTACGCGCGAAGGTTAGTTTTGTTTTCCGGACGTAAGCGGCGTTTAATAGACGTGACTAAAAAATCCATATTTGTCGAAAAGCGGCTTTGTACGCGGCTTCTGTCTGTTGGCCCCGGGATTTTCTATTCGCGAGCATTCCGAGGCTCTGAATCAAATCGCTTTCATCCAGTTCCTAGGACCGATAAGGAACGTGGATCTGACACCGATCGCGAACGCGTGAGACATCGTCCCGCGGCGTCGTAATAAAAAAAAGAAGTTTGCTTATTCGGAGATTCAACGGCCGTGATCTCAAAGATCCGTTAAAAAGGAATGTCAGGCCTTTCTGTGCCGTGAGAACCTCGCTCTATCGTAAAACGCTAGTTTTGTTCCTCTCGCACAATGTGACATATCAATCTTTCTTTGAAAACGTGAGACACGTTTCGTCCGTCCTATTCATTATCCGCAAACGCAAATTGTTCCGCGCTAACTTCCAGTTACTTTGTACAAATATTTTTAGATTATTGATACTCGATTAGATTTTAGAAATCCCGAAATATAAATAACGAACTAGTCGAGCGTCGTATAAATTCCTTTTTTAAATTATAATGCGATATAATAATTTTTTTTTTACTTTAATTAAATAGAGTTAAGAATATCCCGTTAAATAAATAAAAAAAAAAATATAATATACGGTAAATATTTGTATACTCTTACGTGCATTCGTCGCGAAATCCAGTTCATATCACTGGCCTACAAATCGAGCGTTGCTCTTTGGTATGTTAATGTTCGAGGGCTTAGGTGTCAGCGATTTGGTTCAGCGCGTATTATTAAAACGGTGGGGCGACGTTAGTAGACGGCAGACGACAGGCCTCCATAACTCGTAATGATTTAACGTCAGAACGGAGAACTTTACGGTGGAACAAATCTATGTATATGCGGATTTCGGCGATTCGCGCGTCCGCAGATGTCGAGTTCTCTCCTTCCTTCGCCCCGCGGTCATTGTTCGTCGCGGCTGAAAGGACGGACGGGGCAGAAGAGATGCTAATTGTGAATATGAAAATCGCGGCGGGGGTGTAAGCTCTTCTGAGACGTGTCCCTGCGCGAAAGGCCCGTCGACTTTTTTCACGATCCCTTTTGAATCCTTGGAACGAAAGAGTTATGACACTCGCCGTCCTTGGCATTCGCGATGCGCTGAGATTTCGAAGAAAATCGCGTTACTCCAAAAAAAAAAATAAAATAAAATAAAAAGAAAGAGAGAGAAAAAAAATAAAACATAATTCATCGGTTATTGATAGATTAAAAAGCTATTGAGAAAATAATTTTTTAATTATTAAATTTTTTCTATTTCGTCTCGTTTGTCATATTTCGCACGCAGACGCCAAAGCGATCCATTATAACGCATTTCGTCCATGACATTCTTTTAACGCTTTGTCCGATGGACTCCTCGTGCGCGTCCTTGATCCTTCCTAGAACACGCTAGACAACTTCTCTCGCGAAGGAGCGCGGATCGCGAAGAGTAGAATAAAAATGAGACAATAGAATTGCGCGAGAAAGAGAGAGAGAGAGAAACGGGACGCTGGATCGCTAGGAAGTTTAGGCCTACTCGATCGCTATCCTTGTTTTTGCGGCACTTAAAAGTACTCTGGCAAAGCTGCAATTAACGCCGAGCTTTGTCATTAGGTGATTCAGTCGCGATATATCTCGCGGAATAAATTTGACGCGAATCGCGCATTCGACGCCGCGACTTTGTTCGCAAATTGCATACTTATCCTTCATTGCGTAGCCGATATTCATTTCTACTTCGCGCTGCCTCGAACGATTAATGCTTACGCAGATAATAAATATTTCTGCATCGCGCATTAATATACTAAACGCGGCGCGGTACGCCGTGTGCCAATCGCGTGAGTCACAGATATCAGATTCCGAACTGCGTTTATTCGAGTCATCTTATCGTGGCGTTACACGTCTCTCTTATCTAGACATACCTCTCCGCTCGACCGGCTTAATTGAGTTTGATTGTTCGACGGGTTTTCTTTTATTTTATTTTATGTATAAATATATATATTTTTTTTTTTTTTTTTTTTTTTTATTGCACCTTCAACAGAAACGCAATTTCGCGAGATCCAAACTATTATTGCGATCCGTCTCGAGGAAGCAAATACCTTCTGCTGCCACTTGTCCGACTTCCTTACTCCGTGGCTAGCTGTTAACTGTCGAGAAAATTCCGGCTTACGCTATCTTGGTCACGGTAATTGTGGTAATTAAATTTGCGGCGGTTTCTCGTTCCGCGACTTCAATTCCGCTCGTCGGTGATACGCGCGCGGGCCCGCGGAATTTTACGCGGGTCAACAGGCGGCAAGAGTCGCACCTGGCCAACTAATTTAAATTCTTTTTGAGCCTCCAGCGAGAGTGCCCGGCAAAACTTTACAAGATAACGCGCAAAGTGATTCGCGAAGATCGTAAAGTAACGAACTGCGGTTCCCACCTCGCGACCCGTTTCTCTCTCGTTTTCGCGGAAATCTGGCGCGATTTATCACGCCTCGCAGGTGTTAAGTGCAACAACTCCGCGCACTTTCATGCAGATTTAATTTTTTAGCACGCCGCTAGCAATACGCGCGAGGTCGAAAGATCGCCGCCGCGAAACTTTCTATGTCAGCCGCGGTGATTGTTTATTAATAATGTTACTTTCTCATTTTGGCTTCGCGATCGATGCAGCCACCTCGCGCCTCACGCACCTGTCGGGAACTTGTCGAATAGAACGGGAGAAATTTCACGAGGCGAACCCAGCGTGGCGCTACGATATTTTTCGTTTCCCGAGATATCCGCGCGTTTACACGATTTCGTAATATTTCCGCCACTTTGCCGTTTAAATAAGCGCTTCGATTTCTCCCAAAGAGAACGATCGTTCTATTTGAACAAGGAGAAACTGATTTACGATCGCGGTTTAACTACTTCGCTCGCTGCACGGTCGTTTATTGAAAATTCTTTTCGGCGATCAAGTTTTGTTGCGCAAAGTTTAATCAACTTTTTATTTTTTTTTTTCTCTCTTTCTTTTTCCTTTTTCTTAGTCACTTTTGTTTCTTTCGTCAGTCTAAATTGTTAAACCTGTTGTTCAAGCTTAATAACTTGTGCATGTGGGATTTTTTTTTTTTTCTTCTTTTTTTCTTACAATTAGTTTCGTTTTATCGCAGCCAGAAAGTACCCATGTCCCAACTGCTCAGATTTAGTGCGTTAGATAAGCTAAATACACCGTACATCCGTTTTCTCTTTCTCAAATAAAATTCTTTCGACATTTAGTCACTCGAATTCTCGAGGTTCAAGCGCTACTTGACACGAAGCCCTTTACCTCGTTCGCGCTCATTTAACACGTACTACGATCCGTTTAATTCGGTTTGCCGAGTTAATGTCGAGTGGTTTTCGGGCGATTTAAACGCCCCAGCTTCTCCCGGGGATCCTCATTAAAATACTTTCATTCTTCAGCCACGTCATATCCCTCGCGTTCACGATTACGACACGAGCGCTTCTCAACAAGCGTTTAACACGGACAAAGTGCTAAGTAGCGGATCAGAAGTTTCTTTTTATTTTATTTTTACAAGGAACACTTTTCATTTCGACGTTATCGCGACTGTGAAAAATTTGCGTTACGATTAAAAATTAAAATACAACTTGTTAGGGGAAAAAAAACTCGTCGTCTCTCCTGAAAATAATCGACTTCTTTTTCCGCGCGATAATGTGCGTCGGTGACGAACGAGTCTCGTGTCTAAAAAGCGTTGTATACATTTTAGCGAACGGACAGCGAACGCGGACGTTCATAAACGAATCAATCGCTGGAAAAATAACACTCCGAGGAATGTTCGCGGTCGCCGTCCGTTCGCTAAACGTTCTGTACGCGTTTCTTTGCAGGCGATAAAGGTGCATTTTCCGCGACAAGACGAGCGTTTTTCGCTGCGATCGGCCGGGCGGTGTAACAGTTCCAGCGAGGAAAAACCGCACGCGGAAATTCTATTGACGCGAAACAATTCGACGATAATATGCGCCTCGTCTCTCTCCCTTTCTTTCTCTCTTTCGCCAGCTTGATACACGCTCCGTTAGAAGATGCAATATCATCGGGACTCCATTCTTTCGTTATGGAGATGATAGATACGATCTCTTTCTCTTCGGGATCCTCTCATAATTCAATTCCGTGGAACTCCCACAGCTTTCGTGCGAAACTCAGCGGCGTCGTAATCGGCCCGCGTTTTCCTTGATACGCTTTATAACGCGTAATAGAAGCGCGATCGACGAGAATGAGAATTACGGGAAGGGATAATAATAAAAAGATTCGATCGGACCGATCGCGTGAATTGAATAAACGTGCAATAACTTTCCTCGATCATGCTCGAGTTGGAGTCGAAACTTACGTGACGTAATTCACGTCTAATTTAGGATAAAGTGATATTTTTCCACTGCAGTTATACGACACGTAAAGGAATCTTTGATTATCTTTCGAAATTCCATTTTCTTATCACGCCGCCGATGCAGAGACAAATATTATGCTCGAGCCACTACGCGCGTCTGTGTGATAAAAAAATACTTGAAACATTTAGATATTATATCATAAAAATTGAGACGTATGATCTCGGCAATTGCATTTATTTTTCACTCGTTAATCACGCGGGGATTATTTTTAATTACTGAGTAATTGCCGACTTGACGAGCCTACTTCTGAACGATTTGTAACCGCGAAGGAAGAGAAATATATATATAATCGCCGGTTTCCAAACGAATTTCCGATAATTAATGAATATTACTCGCGGTTGATGATTGCGATGCAACTCCGGAAAGTAAGCCGCTCGACGTTTAATGAGTAATTACCGGATCATTATTCATCGTCAGTTTAACGTAGCGGAAACGAGGACCTCGCGTCGTCAACCCACGTGTCGCTCTTTTTCTTCCCTCGCGCGTATTATCCCGGCGGGCGGTGTCAAAGATCCCCGACCTTCTCCGAGAAAACGGCAGGAATCCGCGGGGAAAAGTGGATGAAAATAAGGTGGCCTAGTGACTCGAGAGAAATCTCGATGGCACCGTTATTTCCTAGCGCGTTCGCGATAATCTCGCCCGACAATGTATAAGATACTTTCGTACATCGGCACAAGTCGCCGCGCGTTGATTATTCGCTTCGGAAAATGTTAAAGAATATTTTTTATCGAATTTTGGGAAACGTATTCGAGGCACGTCGATCTTCTTCTACGGCAAAATTTTTATGGGGAATTTTAATACGGATAGTATAAGCGGGGAAAATTTTTTTATGTAGACAATTTTTTCTTTTCTACATCGCTCTTGATTAAAGAGCTCATTTTTTTTTTTTTTTTCTTGAAAGTTGAAAGTCCATCGAGAGTAAAAGGCGCGAAAAATTCTTTATTCAGTATCATCTCCGTCAGTATAAGCGGGGAAAATTTTTTATATAGACAAGTTTTCTTTTCTACATCGCTCTTGATTAAAGAGCTCATTTTTTTTTCTTTTTTTTTTTCTTTTTTTCTTGAAAGTTGGAAGTCCATCGAGAGTAAAAGGCGCGAAAGATTCTTCATTCAGTATCATCTCCGAGCACGAACGTTGCACCTTGCGTGTCGAGCGTGTCAGTGCGAAATTGCCGGCTCGCCCCGAGCTGCGGACGATCTCGTCGGGATAATTAACAATTATACATCGCGATCGTCGTTCCCTCGTCGACGAAGCAGCCCACTCGGCCGTCGCGAGTTGTTCGCCTCTCTCGTAAAACGCAGTTTCAATTGATAAAGGCCCGCCGTGGTTGTCGGATAAATACCTCGGATCGATATCGTACTTTTTGTTTTCTCCCCCACTGTAACTCTGACGGCAATTAATCAGTGTCAATATATTTCGATTTAATCGACCAAGGAACGAACGTACCTAAGATTATTACTTAATAATCTCGTACACCGGTTCTTGATTAATAATATGACTGTGCTGGATGAATTTTGATCTCTTCTTTATTTTTCGTATTCGTGCGCGCGCGAAGGAAGAATTTCTTATTCATTGTTTTACCCCTGGATGTGATTTTCGAATTTACAACCGCGTCCTAACAGCTGGTAGTCCAATTAATTAACGTCGCGATATTGATGAATGACGCGGCGTAAAAAAAAAAAAAGAATAATTCTTTCCGATTGGCCAGTCAATCTCGCCAGCCGTTATCTGGGAAAAATTCTGGAACTAAGTTCGAGGTTAATACAGGAAGCGTTTGAAAGCAACTCAAAGGGGGGGGAGGGAGGGGAGGAATTGAAGGCATGAAGAACGAAGCGTGTTCGCGGTAACAAGCCGCGAATCCGATAGGAAGACCGATATCTCTCGTTGTTTCATTAATCGTGACACGAGGCATTGTTTCCTTACTAGGAAACGTAAAAGTAGCGGTTCACGTTGCTCCTTCTTTCTCCGTTTCTCTCTCGCCTTCTCGGCAAATGCGATTTCAATCTGCTTACTAATACGTATCTCGCACGATGCGTTGTGAGAACATGAGCTCGCGAAAGGTGGGCAGCACGCTGCGTTCGCCAGTTCATTCATTTTCAATATTTAATTACCCTCCAACGCGTGTAATGAGCCGCGAGGGATACTTTCGTGCGCGGTTATCGAATAAATCTCGCGAATTATACGGCCGACGTCGCGGCGGAACGCGGGTCACCAACCTGAAGAGCATTTGCAATTCGCGTTCGTCTTGTACTTTTAAATAAGCCGGCTGTCGCGAATCGTAAAGTACAAATATATTCATAACAGGTAGATTTGCGCTTTATAAATAATTCATAGTAAGAGGTACGCGCGATATGCGCGAGCTTGCGTTTTGCGTCCGGCAAAATTGCGGAGTTTCGTCAACGAAATCGCGTTCGACGCGGCGGAAACCGTCGAGACGCCGTTTCCGCGATACAGTTTACCTATTTCACGGCGGAATGCCAGCTGATATCGTGTCCAGCTGCAGAAGAATCTCCCGATGCGCTATCGCGCCGCTAATAACGCCGCTATGAAATAAATAGCATCGCGAGTACCTAGCTTCGTACCGCTACTTAAACGTTAATAACACGATGTCGGTGTCCGGCGTGGAATTCCGAATGAATTCAGGCGCGCCCCTCTCGGCGCGATTTTAGAGCGTGGTGTTTTATTGGCCATTAGTTTGATTTGCGGTAAGTGCCTCGTTACGCAATGGATGCCATCGGTTTCTGCCTGCCACGCGAGCGCGGACGGAGCCGTGTTGCCAGGACGAGGGCCGCGAGCGAGCTCGCGCTGATAAAGACGATCGATATCTTGATACCGCGCGCGGTTGCTTAAGAGCGGTATTAGCGTCGAACTTGTACTTCTTCTCTCCTCCCTCTCTCTTCTTCTCTGCGTTGCTTTTAATGCCAATGCGAGATCGAGATCTTCGATCTCGCCGAGTGACACATTTAATTTCGCAGTCGACGTCGCCGGCCGACAATGCAAATCGGTCGTCCAAGTATTACGTTTGATCCTAGTATTTATTTCGCAGCGTGGAATTATAATAGCGTGATTTGTGCAATCGTTGCTAATTATTATCGTTAACTGCGCTCTTGTATTTTCATATTTTTATTAATATTTTCCGAGACGCGCGTTACGCGCCCGGTTCCTTCGTCCTCGGAACGTCGTCGAGCTCCGCGGTTTTCTCTCTTTCATCAATCTCTTGATGACGCGTCGGAATGCGCAATTGCGAGACACGGGCGGTTTGTTCTCGCAAAATTAGACACGCTTTCCGTCGTGGGACGCGCCGATCGCGGGCTAAAGTGCCTCCGCGTCTTTCTTGCCGCCTGTCGAGTAAGTACGCTCATTTGAGGCGCACCCTGCGTCATATTACAAGCGCGTCGCTCCAGGCGTGTGTCGAAATCGTCCGAGGATGATTCCTCGCCATTGTTTGCAAACACCTACGGGATACGCCGCGAGAAGTTGCTTTTACCCCCCGCGATCCTCTCCGCGGCAGGAACGCCGGGTGCCTTTGGGTGCCGTCGATCTTCGTTTAGCGAGCCGGATTACTCGTTAGCGCAGCGCCGCGACGATAATCGAATACGCATTCCCGACACATTGTCTAGACAGAAATTCCCGGCGAGTATATAGCAATTACGAAATTCGCACGTTTATTCGTTATTAGTAATACATAAAAAATAGAAATACAAATTTTATTAATATATTTGGAAATTTAAAAGATTATTTTTCTTTTTTATTATTATTATTATTATTATTATTTTTTTTTTTTTTGCATATAATTTTCTTCTCGTTTTCGCGAAGATCGCCGACGATCATCGTTCGCTATCTCGCGATCGGGCCCTCGAACGTGTGTCTATCTCGCCGGGGCAATTGGTGGGTTCCGCGGAACGTAACCCGCCGATAATAATGACCGTTATCGTCTTTATTGCATCGGACGCGCGCCCGTATCCCTTTCGCGCGGCCAATAATCCGTTTTGTACGTGGGACGCGCGCGTGCATTCGCACGCGTCGCGGCCGTTTGCGCGGCCCGGCGCGATTCACCCACCTGCTGATTTCCTTCGCGAGCCGGCCCGATCGATGATCCATCGATCGCGCGAACGATGCGCCGCGGGTAGCCCTCGCGCAATATCGCCGCTAGATATATCTCCGACATGTCCCTCGCAGCCGTATCCGCGTATTCGCGATCGCGTTCCTCGTGCTTGTACCTACACGCCGTCGCTCGCACGTAACGCGGAACCTGAGAACTTGGAAAGAACCCTGAGCCTTTCCTTAAACGTCCTAGAAAGTCGCTGGCATCTTCTGTTAACGTTTCAACTAAAACTTAATTTTTTTTTAATTTTTTTTTTAATAAAGCAGCTATTAAAAATTATTGCGAGACAATCGGGATAGTCCTGAACGGAAAGCGGAACTATTCACGAATATATATTTTACGTTCTATTTCTATTCATGATCCGAGGGCCTTCGTAGACCGTACGGGTCGTATCTCAGAGCGTGACCGACGGACGCTATAATTCATTTTAATACCCGATTAATTCTATCCTTTTGCCACTGAATGGCTTTTCAAGCACTCGCATTAACATTTGTATGCATGAGCTGTCCATAAATAAATCCTGCGGGCAGAAATTTTTCGTTCTCTTCGTTCCTCGATTTTTCGCGGTGGAAAATTTTTGGCGAACAAGCGCGGAGGATTCGCGGGGAAGCGTTATATAGCGCTCAAAAAAAAAAAAAAAAAAAAAAAAAGAAGAGAAAAATAAAAAAAAACCAAATCGACAAGCATATATCTCGCGAGAAGAGGAGCGACGAGGGGAGCGCGAGATGCCGTTTCTTAGATCCATTACTTATACATTCGTGTTGCCGGCGAACCGGGTCTTGCTCGCAGTGCTCTCTCTACCCCATAATCTACAGCCGCACAATGTCGCCTGATTATGGCCGCGCCGATATGCCGTTGATTCGACCAGGTCACAAACCTACGTGCGTATTCAAATATTAAGCCGGACTGATGCGCACGTGCGTCGCGATACGACGATCTCTCGCGCCGTGGAGATGCATATGAGATGTTTCGCGGGACACAACGCGACACGACTATTAATCACGTTCGAAATAGGTATCTCTTATATATTTATTAATTTTTATTTGACATAACAAAGTATAATTTTATTAGTATTAAAATTGCCAGATTGAGTTCAATGACATTAAACGGCGCTAATTTCTCTTTTTTTCTTTTTGTATTATTTTTGTAAAAGGTTTTTTTTTTTTCTTTGTGAAATGATTTGGGTATTTGGGAATGTTAATTGTTACGAGTTTGACGGTTCGTTGTAAGTGAAGTGTAGGTAGGTAGGCGAGTAGGGACGTAGTATTGTTGAAAGTTAAAGCGCGAGAGTGATACGAGAGGGGAACGAATGCAATGTTCCAGTCTTCTCTTTCGAGAAACGCATGGATATTTGTCATTCATTGTGTATTTCTCTATAAAGATATACGACAAGCGTGCGTTGCGACAAGCACGTATCGCGAGTGAAATATGTCGGTTTGTACCTTATACTCGCTGGGTATCTGCATTTTTTCATTACATTCAGACGATTCCGCGCTACTAATAAAATAAAAGATATTAAGTCTAAAAAAGTACTGGAATATTGCTTTTTATTATTTTATTTCATAAGTCGGCATTATCTATTTTATAAAAAAAAAAGAAAAAATAATTATAAGAACTCTACACGTTTCAATTTCTACTTTTATTTATTTTTAATGTTATTTATCTAAAAAAAATATTAATAATAAAAATGCAAGGCGCATACAATGTTCATTCCGTCAAAGTAACATTCCATCAAGGACCATAACTCGAGATTAATTCAATCAATGCCGCGGCGACGATATCAAAAGGACGAAGCAGAAAACGAGGCGTATAAGTTCCTTCGTGCATGTGCGATCGCGGGGCATGTCGCGTTAGAGAAATCCCGCGCGGCTCGAATCCGCGCGTTGAATTTGCATGACAATGCCGAATCAACTCGGGCAGATCGTATTAAGCGGAGGAGGAGAGACCCAGCGCGGTAAGGGGAAAAAAGAAAAAAAAAAAGGAAAGAGAGCGAGAGGGATCGGTTAGGAAGACGACGCGCGTCGAGATGCCTCGCGAAAGAGGCTGGGCACAAGAAACGCGCACGGATTTAAGTACGTTCGATACCCGTATTTATATGACGCACGAGAGGGTTGCTTTCTCTTCTGGCAGCCTCCCCTCGTCGCGTCGCAACGCGGCCGCGATGAATCTTGCATGCACCGCGTTGCGTTTCCACGTTTCTTTCCCCCTCTTTTGCCTTTTCTCATCCCGTTTCTATCTTTTTGTCCCCGTCCCGGTGAGCTTTTTCACGGGAACGTGATTTATTCTTTCCCCCTCTTACCCCCCGTCCTCGAGAGATCTGGAGGAGAGGGACCTTTGACCCCTCATTCAACTCCCATCGAGCCCCGAGTTCCCATCGTTTGAAAGAATACAAAAATGTTCGCGGAAGAATGAGCGAAGGGCAGGGAGAAATTTAGGGTGGGCTTTCTCGTGACTTTGTTAGGTATTGATTTCTATTTTTGCGAAAAATTATTCGAATAAATTTTAGGCTTTTATTTAGTTTATTTATTAATAATAATTTGTACAGACGGAGGTTCGTTTGGTAGAGAAAATTTATTACAAATTTTTTAATATCGAATATAATTGAAAAATTTTTTTTATAATTAAACTCTATATAAGGTTATTCTTTTATCGATTAAAAAAATAAAATAAAAAAATCGGATCTCTGCCACTGCTTCCGCATTGCAAAATAAACACCGTGTTTTCGCAAGATCGAAATTGGAAGAAGAGAAGCAGTCTTGTACTGGCGATCGGTGCTCGCGATATCGATTGAGAAGTGACCCTGTTTCTTCGTCGCGCAGCACGACATGAAACTAACCCGAAACTCGCTGCGTGACCCATTAAACGTTTCTCGATCGGCTGATCAACAGCTCGGAAACGCCTCGTCCTTGGGTAGGAATTTCACGTCGTTTGCTGCCTTTGCGCAATTTCGACTTCACTGGTTTCTCGCCTTCTTTTTTACCTTCTCGAGCGCGCCGACGTGTGCACCTGTGCTCACGAGTACGTATTTGCTTTTCTCACAGCGATCGGCAAAATTCACATGGCGAGAGCAGGCTTCTTAGATTTATTTTACGAGCGAAATAAAACGCGCGCGCCTTGCAGTCGCAGTAATTTTGCTCATCCGCGAACGATGGAGCATGAACGCCGGAAATGCAATTTGAAGAGAAAAAAAAAGAATTTGTACTGTACTTTTTGATGTCGAGAATACAAGTTATTCACGTTGCCTGTATTACGTTACGTACGTTTTCCATTTCTATGGCTATAAGAAGCCCGCACCAGCTGTCGCGCCGCCCCGTAGAAAAAAAGTCTGACGTGACAGGGTGATCTCGGGGACGTTAAAAATAGGGGTCTATTGTGCGAGGAATATGTCATACGGATGTAATTTCGAGCTACGCGTGTACCTTGCGGCTGATTTTACAGACGGTTCCCTCCCTTCGTTCTCAAAAAAAAAACACGAGTGGACATTTGCTCGCCCGGATACCACTGCTACATAACTAAATACCAGCCTTTCCTCTTTTCCATTAATAACAATTAAAAAAAATAATAATAACTAATAATAGAAATAAGAAAAAAAATTTTATTATTTAAAATATTAAATGTCGGAAGGAATTAATTATTCGTTCACGCGGCGGAAGCTTGTCGCGTTTGATCTTTCGGGGCACTTTCGATTTCGTACGTGCAAGGCGGGTGCGCATCTTCCTCGGCAGAGCATGATTCCTCGAAATTTACGAACCAGAACGGGCAAGGAGATTATTTCGTTGCACACGTACGTGCACAAAAGTTCCAACAAAAGGGAAGCAAAGGCCGAGGGACCAGGGGGGGAAGAGAGAGAACGGGTCGAGGGAAAGGGGAAGGGGAGGGGACCGGAAGGAGGCATTCAACAGGATGTGCGCGTACGTCCTTTCGGCATTGTGTGTACACCGGAACTGTGGGAAAACTTCCACACTTGGAAATACTGCGCGCGACGCGATGCTCGCTCTCTCGATTCTCGTACACGAGCGCCGTTTTATGAATATTCCGCACGCACCCGCGGGAATTTGAGAAAATTGCGGCGAAGCAGCGTGCTTTTCTTTTCGACCCTCCGCGCGGATTCTAATTAATTAGTCCACTAGAGCGACGGGAAAACCTCACCGTGGAAACCCGTCGTGCCGGTCAATTAACAGAAAATTATACGCTTACGCTTTTGCAAGTAACAAACCCCCTTCCCCCCCCCTCCCCCGCGGTATTTAGATAAAAATACATTCTACGATAGACACCGCGTCGCTTTATCGCGATGGCGATAATAGCAAAGTAAATTTGTTAATATTTTATTTTATTCTATTTTTTAATTTTTTTTTTTATTAAATCGAAAGCCAGCGCTCGGTTGATCCGACATATATTTTTCGACAGCGGTGGCTAGAATTGTATTTCAGGTTCGCGATAATTAAGTACGTTGACAGGGAAATAAAACGAGATACCGATGAGATATCCACCGGCGAGCTACTTTCACTTCGCCGCGAGATCTCGGCGTTCGCGCCGTCACGGTTGAAAAGGCGCCCATTGTGCGCGAATTACAATGGGGGAATTATCGGTAACTCCCATGCGAAACAATTTCGCATAATACGCGATTCGGTTGGATTTTAACCTTTCGCCGCCGCGCTTAAGCCAGTGTCTTAATGCATCGGCCCGCGTTATTCGTTTCCGCGGTTATTATTTTAAATAGAGCTGAGAGGACAAACCTTCGCCGGCGCGGCGTGTCCGGCAAGGAAAACGAACAGCGAAGAATTTCTTATAAATTCAGCAGTTTATTATCGTCGCCGATGTATTTTACGCGAGCTCGAACAATCTCTATTTTAAGAGTATCTCCCCCACGCGCGGTTGGAATTTCGTAAATTAAGCGCACGTTTCATAAGAGGTTAATTGATTTATCGTAAGAGACTTCTACGCTTATCTCGGATGAATTAATTCTCCAAATCGTATAATACGCGCGCGCAGATTTATTTAATCAAGACGGTCCATCGGGCCCGCAGTAACGAGCTGCTCATGTTTAAAACATTCCGCTATTAGCGCAAATTATTCGACCAGCGACTTTTGAAATAAAGGTGATAACTCTTCAGCGGATTCAAAGGTATCCGAGGCGACTCTCTAATCCGTTATGAGAAACGGCGATGGGAACGAAAGAAAAAAAAAAAAAAAGAATTAAAAAAAGAAAAAAGAAGGGAGAGGGAAAGAGAAGAGCGGTCGGTGGCCGCTCGAGAGTCGGTATCGAGAAAATCACGGCGATTTCTTAACTCCAAAAGAGTCGAGCCGCTCCGGTTAGATACGTGATCGATGTACGCACGCGACATTTATCGATTTCTACGCGAGATCGCGTGGAGAAGACGTGCGCCGGTTGATCGGCGCTCCGTTGTTCGCGAGCGAACGAGCGCACGTTCAGCAAAGACGCGCACGAGCTCGTCGCGAATGAAAAGAAAAAGGAAAAAAATAGAAAAAAAAAAAGAAAAAGGCCGAGGTAAAAGATTTGCGGCCGCGGACGTGACGCGCGGCGGAGTGTCTCTCCTAGTCCGATTCTTTCCGCTCGAGTTTCTGTTTGCCCGACGTACGGTATGCACGTATACGTGGTTCGTGCTTGCCTACTCGGAACTCTTAACCCTTTCGCCTCGCGGTGTCCCCGATCGTGGGCACACTTTTTCTTCATTTGCAAATACGAGCGACGTTTTAGAGACGCGCTCCGGAGTACCGTTGCCTTCGACTTCGAAGCGCGCGATCTGAATCATGCATGGGATTTTCGGGCGGGTTCGGCAAGACGAGAGTGAATCACGGGAGGGATTTATTGGTGAAATAAGATTGACGAATTTCTTTATTTATTAATTTTTTTATTTTACTTAAATTAATTAATGTCGTACAAAAATGCACAAATTTGTGTTTTGTAAATCGTTAGTCTTCAGTGTTTTTCTTTTGCGACGCGGTAGTCTCGGTGGTTGTTTTAGGAATAGACCTTCCGCGAAATCGGAATTGTGCGAAGCGAGTTGCGTCTACATCGACGAGCGGGAGAAGCTCCTCTCGCGTAACGAGCCAGCGCGAGAGGACTTCCAGTCGAGGAAATATTTGGAGGCTCGCGTCAGAGAGTACCGTTAACTTAGGGCGCCCGGCGATCGGCGATTTTTCGCGGATTTCTTCGTTCATTCGGTGACCGTGCCGCAAATTTCGCGCCCAGGTCACGGACTGCCGAGAACGGCCGGCCAGCGAGCAGATATATGCCCGTGTTTTCTTCGCCGAAAGGACACGATTCTTTCTCGCTAATTAGTCGCAGCTCGCGTATTCTATTACCAACGTGAGCGGACGGCCAAATATTTCGTCAACAGCCGATCGAATCGCGGGCTGTTCGGCGACGAATCGTCGACTTAAAGTCATTTAAGTTTTTTTTTTCTTTTTTTTTTTTACATATTTATTTGTATATTTTTCTTGCAATTTAAAATAACGCGAAAAGACACGCGTACATTCACGGACTTACGTTGTATTTTTTTTTTTTTTTATCGAACCAGCAGTTTTCGCATTCCTGCGAAAATACAGCGCTTAGCGTGACGGAAGTGAACTTATTTATTTTGAATCGCAGCTTGCTGACCGGACTGAATTAGCATAATCTCATAATTGAAACGTATACACGGAAGACGGTATTCGTATGAAGGATTACAGTACAGATGTAGAATCTTTCCTTTTCTTTTACAAAAATTTATCGAACAAGAAGGAATGAGATTATGCTTGCGCGCGCGCGCGCGATCTCGGCAATGTTTTTCTGCAGTTTCCGCTCCAGATACAGGCAACCAGGCCGTATAACTCGCTTGTACCGATTATGGTAGGACGGGCTTTTGCACTTATGCCTCTCGTTATGTGCAGCTCTCTCGCGGCTGTCCGCCTTTACGATCGTACGAGCTCCGCGCCAACGGTAGTTCTATTTTGATATCGTCATTCGATCTCGGGAGGAAAAGAAAAAAAGAAAAAAATAGTCTACGAAAAGATAAAAATTTTCTAATTATTCATCTTTAATCCGTCAGCCGAATTAGCAGTTGTTACATTTAATTGTTTCGAAGCACGGCCAAGTTCTGGCGCGCTCGCGGCGATTCTCGAAATTCGCGCGAGGTAGGAAAATCCAGACTGAGATATTTTCGAGAGAGTCGCATTAATTTCCGGGGCGACACGGCGAGTATCGCGGAGTCTCGAGAGCTCTCACATTACGGACGTAATAATCCGCAAAAATGCTCGGAATCACTAACGTCTCTTCCTCCTTTTTATTCTCATTTTTTTTTTTTTTTCTTTTCTTTTCTTTTTTTTCCACGAGACGGTCGTGGTCTCGGTAACGCGAGACTCCGCGGAAATCTTGATACACCTACGTTCACATGTGAAACGTATTTCGCTGTACGCGGTATTTATACAATGCACGAGCAACGCACCGCGAATTTTACATACACTACGATAGACCGACCGGCTCGTGCGTGATTTTCCTTCGCTTGAAAAGGAAACCACCGAATCCCGCGAGTGACTTTCTAATAAGAAGCCCGAGGGGCTTCTCTAAAAATATGACGTTTAATTAAACCGGGCCTTTCGCACTTGTTCGGTGGAACTTTTGCTTATTTTCATTCCTAGAGTGGTTTCTTAGGCCGGGCTCATTGATAAATTCATTTGGTAGTAAATTCTTTTGCGCGAGCATGCACGTAAACGGCGACACGAGGTGATATTATCATAACAGGAATCATATATTTTAATAACAAGTTACAATGTTTATTACAGGCCTGCTTGGCTCTTAAGCGACGTAGAATTTTTATCAGCCGTTCCCGGCATAGGTTTCGCGCCATATACGTATTAAACGATTCTGTCTCCGTCGAATGTAAAAATTCGAATAGACGCCGGTTCCAATTAATATCGCCGCGAAAACTATCAACTTTTACGATATTGCATTCCTCTCCTTACAAGATTCAAGGATATCCACGTAATCCGTGTTAATATAATATTGCTTTATGCGCGATCGTCTCTCTTTCTCTCTCTCTTTCTTTCTCTCTCTCTCACTCTTTCTCTAATTAAATCGTTGTGTCTTATCAGGCAGTACAAATTGTTATGTTACGTCCCATTACACGACAAACACGCTGAAAATTGGAACTTTGTACGTATATAAACAAGTCTCTAATAGAATTTAATCTTTTACGGAATAATTTTTACAAACAGGCGGCATTTGATATTCTTTATTTATCTCATTATCAATCATTATCAATATCGTTCGATATAATTATCAATTCTCGTCGTTCGTGGAACTTGATAGGAAAAAAAAAAAAGAAAAAGAAACTTAAGGTTGCGTCAATTGATTCCAGAATTAAGTTTTCTTACGATCTTTCAGCGCGCGTTCCCTCTTTTTCCCTCGGCACTTCGGCGTACTCGTTTTGAACGTAGAATTTTTTTAAGGTCTAGCAATTTTCTCCCTCTCGCGACTTTTGCGAGAGATGTAATTATATTTATTCCTGATTTTCCGGATGCACGACCTTTCCGCTCACACGCACTTGGCGTCGTTCACGCTCCCGCACTTGCGGAACCACCCCTTCCCACAGTCGACACACACCCCCACGTAATAAAAGGCGTACCACCTGTTGCGTTTCCGATAATAGCGCACGCGTTCCCTCGCCTCTTTTCTTTTTTCTTTTTCCTTTTTTCTTTTTTTTTCCTTCCGTCTGCACGCTTGCGTTCGCGATACCTTGATGCACCCTGATACACGCATTGCGTGCACGCATAATTAGTATTTTTATCACCTCGCGTTGTAACAGCTATTACAATTGCTTTTGAAATTAATTCCTCTGACAGATAATTGAAATAAAAAAATATAATTTTTTGCAAGATGCAGACATGAAGTTATAGAACTTGAAAAAAAAAAAAAAGAAAAGAAAGAAAGAAAAAATTTAAAAGAATATTATTCACTATTAAATAAATTAAAATATTTATAACAATATTAATTAAATTTAAAAGCTCTTATATCTGTTATAAAAATAATCATGGAGGTCCCCGCGAAATTTTTCGTAACATCTCTACACCTGTAGGTACTTCTTCAGGAAGTTTAAAGTAGTTATAATTCTCAACGGAGGTTTAAGTAACAGAGTAAAGGTAACAAATCAGCCGGGAGATGAATAATTCCACCCAGGGAACGTATTGTTGTCGATGTTATCGGGATCGCAATAACGTTTAATATTAAACACGAATTATTTCGTGTTCCTGCTACTTCTCGTGGAAGCGTGACTAATGCGCCGGCTTCGTCACGAGGTGAATATCTCGGCTCATGAATAAAGACCTTCCACTTCCGGTGTGTTAAATGCCTCGCGGTGCAAAATAAGTAACAAAGGGTGAATGACAGACGGGACGAAACGGACGGTCGCGAGCGAAACGAGGTGGGAAGGGGAGCGAGAGCGAGATTACGCATAGTAAAGACACGCAATGTAGTAATTTATATCCAGTGTTACGCGCGAAGGGAAAGAAAAGAAAAAGGTGTTCTTGTTTGTCGGCTATTTTTTTTTATTATTTGTAAAAAGAATTTTTTTTTTATTTTTTTTTTTTTTTACTTGTTTTTTTTTTACTTGTGTTAACGATATGTAATTGTTTCTCGAAACACATGTAAAATGTCATTCGTGTACCTGGGGTACGTTTTAGCGTGCAAAGCCGAGTAAAAAAGGGGAAATTCTTAGAAATTCATTGTGCATCTTTGCAACGTCAAGCGTGTAGACGTAGATTATTATAATGGGAAATTCAGTTGAGATATTCTGAAATCGATATTCCGAGAATGTAATATAATATGTGATAATTATGCAATCTGCATGTCGAGGATGTCGGCTGGCATTTTTGTTGACGATAATAATGACGAGTGAAGTGAAGTCGGTTCTTATAATAATTTAAGGTACATTGTACTATTATTTAACTAGGTTTATTAATTTTTATCGCTGCGATACTTAGATTTTTACCTAAAGTTTTTTTTTATATATATAAAAAATTAATTTAGATCGATACAATCGAAAATTAAATAATTACATGTCCAAGTAGAACGTACGAATACAAACTATAAAGTTGCACTTGCACGAATTTATTCTTCTATTCGTATTGCACCGATCTTTATGCACTCTCAACCGCATCTTTTTCTTTTTGTCTCTTCCTTTCTCTTTGTCGTTCTCCGTCTCTATTTCTCCTTTCTCATTTCTTCGAGTCTGCAACACCGTTACATGCTATGTGATCCCATCCCGCCCAGCTGTCCGACGGTCGTGCAGGTGTGTGACACAACACGATACGCACGCGCGATCGCAACACGGATCGCTAGACATTAAAATCAATTTTTCATCAATAGTTAATAAACAGAACTAGTTTAATCACGTAAAAAAAAAATTAAATATTAAATCGTAAAATAGATTAATTTAGACTTTTTTTTTTTTTAAATTAGTTGCGATTATTAATTTTTTCTCGGAATCCAGAAAGTCGACGCTGATTTCGTTTCCTCTCTCTTTTCGTCTTTCTCGCCCACGCAGGCGTGCGTGTGTCAAGATTCGATCGACGACCGATCGAGAGGCGTTCAGGGTGGCGCGGCAAGGCGTTTCTCCGACAGTCGAGTTTCTGATTGTAGCGAACCGGAAAGCCCTCGTAGATCGCGAGCGAGACAAATCCGTCGTATCGAGAAATTGAATATTGAAATATATTCAAAGTGGAACAAGCGCGCGTATCTAAATTATCATTTATTGCTCAATTATATGTTACGCGATACGAGGCGCGACTTCCGTTGTACGTTTCACTTAATCGCGACGCTGATGGATTGTCGATCGAGATCGTTCCACCCACTCGATCGTTTCTCGATCCAGATCCAATTTCCCCGCGAAAATAAGGAGAGAAAAGGGTGTTGCTCGCGGAAGAATGCAGGACGATGCGTCTGGCATCTTTTTTTCTTTCCGATTCGTACGATACGGCGATAAGAACTCGCGGTTCTCGCGCAACTGGTCGAACGATCATACTGAATTCCTCGACAGTTGTTACGCTTTTCATGGCGGCGCTCGGCTTAATGGACCCGATCGAACGTGAATGTTTAATCACGCTTCTGCCCGGTAGCGGCCGAATGGAAACGCGATCGGAATTCTTTTTTTTTTTTATTTTTTTTTCTGTTACGCGAAGCGATACGTTTCGCAAGTCCACTTATTCGATCTTATCGGACGCTGAATACCCGTCCTAGGTGCCTATGTGTAAATCGATCCGTCATCGATCTCGCGCGCGAAGCACGCCGTGAGCGCTTCGTGAGAGCACACCGCCGACGGTCGATTGCCTCATAGAGACAACATGCACACATGATCTACCTACGCGCCCTATAGCGGAGGATTTATGGGTACAACAGCGCAGGCTGAAAGGGAGAGCAGCGAGGAACGTAGCGAGAGCCTGAGAGGAAGAGAGAGAGGCGCGAAGCTCTCGACGTAACTAGCTGTGACGTGCGAATAGCTTGCGATTGTAGGCTCTTTATGAGACCCCGGCGCGCTTTCCGGTCCTCGCCGCCCGCCGCGGCGGAGGATCGCTGAAAGATCGATGAATCGCAATTACAACGCTACAAATTATCCTCCGCGTCGTCTATCGCGGATCGGAATAAACGTTCCCTATCGCGAGCGAGCAGCGGCTCCTCGGAAACCTCTCGCGAACGTCTTCCAACTCCTCGCTCTCTCTCTCTCTCTCTTTCCATCCGCTCTTTTCCAGGATTGTCGAACAGGACGAGCCGGTACTACGCGTCCCTATCCTCGACATCAGATCGCGATAAATCCCTTTGCCGCCCCCTGCGCCTCACAATGTATCTCGCTCTCGCTCTTTCTTTCTTCGCTTCCCCGCCGTCTATTTCCAGTTTTCTCGCGCTATATCCGTCCTCGCGCCATTCAGGATAAGACTTTTTCTTCGCCTGTCCTGCCCGCCGGTTCTCTGAATGACCGTGCCTCTCCTTTGGTCCGAGTGTACACCGGGCTTCTCTGTGTATGGCGAGGCGAACAACGCAACGCACACGCGGACACGCCCGGCGTAAGCGAGGCGTGCAAAGGCGTGCGTGCGTGTGCGTGCATCGCGCGTACAAGTTTCGCGCATATGTGGAGAAACCTCGGTCTTGGTAACCTTGGCTCTTGTCGGGCCTTCCACTGTCGTCGAACCTCACCTGGTCCCACGACCTACACCCATTGCCGATCTTGCCATCCGTGACTGAACTGTAACGATTTGAGAGAGAGAGAGAGAGAAAGAGAAAATGACAAAGAGACGACACAGGTTCCTCCGTTTTACTCTCCGAAGAACTCGTCAAATCGAGATGTCTATTACGGGGCTGTCGTCACAGGCTCGGAGAAACTCACGAAACCCTCCGCCGTGATAAGCGATGTAAAAATTAATTTTTAAATATATTTTTTGTAGTTTTATTAATCCCAGGTTTTTAATAATAATAATGATCGCGTTATCGAGAATCGAGCCAGTCGAATTTATGCCAGGCGCTTTCAATCTCGGTAGTAATCGCACTCTCGCTAGCGAACGCTGCTCTCGTACTCTCGCGAGCCTTCGGCGTTAAACGTTCCAAGCCGTTATCATTCCACCGTCATCCCCGCGGGCCGATTTCGCGGGGCTGTCAGCCCAAGAACCCGTCGCGCTCTAAATCGCCGTCGACCTACGCTTGAAGCGCGGACTTGGTTCTCGGGGGCCGCGCTAACAAACCGCCGAATCTCGCGGCGCGTCGGCTAGACGAAAATCCCGACCCGCGGAATCCTGAAAACTCGCGGCATTTCGCCAAAGACCAGTATATCGGGAACGAGTCCTCCGCGTTTTCTCCTCCCGTCCCCTTTCTCCTTCCCGGCCTTTAATTTCCCTACCGTCGTCCAGCTCGTTCTCTCGCTCCGTATCCTCCGTCTCGCTCCCGTTGCGAGGCGGAGGAGGCGCGTGTTGTCCACCGGGCACCGCATTTAGCTCGCACGCATACGCACACGCGCGCATCGCGTAACGCACAGGACGGCCTTCGCCGCGAATAATTATGTACGGGATTTTTCAGTCGCTTTAGTTCGTCCCCCTCCCCCCGTCCACCCGGTCTCTCTCTTTTCCTCCTTCTTTCTTTCTTTTGCCACTGCTCCTTCTCGCGTCTCGCTTCGATCCTCAGCGAACTGGTCTCGCAGGCTTCGAGAGCGGAGGATGCCCCGCGCTCGCTCGCACGCACGCACGCTCGTCATCGCGCATGAGAGTTCGTTCCCCGCGCGCGACGAGAACGATCGGTACGCAGCATACGCACGGGCAACGGACACCGCCGTCGGACTGGTTCGGAACAGGAACGAATAGGCGGCTTTTCGCAATGCAGTCGTAACGAGACGCTCTCGGAGATGTTGCGGATATTACGTGCGCGAGTACCCGTTCTAAGCGCGCGTTTAAGCGTCTCTTGTTACTCATCTCATTTCTTTCTTTCTTTCTTTCTTCCGGTATCGGGCACGCACTCGCGACTTTGTTGAGCTCGATGTATATACCGGAAATCGAGACTAGATCGTGATTGAGGAATGAATAAAATGAGAGTGGTTCCATGATATTTGATTAGAATAAAAAAAATTATGTATTTCTTAAAGAATTTGAGCGTACATTATATTTATTTTAATTAATATTTATTGCTATAGCAGGCACGTTAAACGATGATGCGAGGTAAAATGAAGCGGCGCTTAATTATGAAATATGAGGAAAGAAAAAAATACTCGCGTCAGGCGGTACAACGGTCATTTTTAATATAACTCGCTATTTTTTTTTTTTTCCTTCGTCTAATCTCTAACGAGATCTCTTCGTCTCCAAATCTAATATTAATCAACACCATATACGCGATCGTATTCCCGTATGTTAATCGTACGGTATGCCGATAGATCTTTTTCTCTCTTATTCCCTTTCATTATCTCCCATCGACAGTTTCGTGATTACACCAGTCGACAGTCTTGTCGCCGTTGACAAATCGACGTGCGCGTCATGAAAAATCGTCGGATCGCGCGGTTCTCGCCGCGATAATCGCGCGGCATTCTAACAATTTTTTTTCCCCTCTCGCTCTTTCTCTAGCCTCACGTTTGACGCAATGGGAACGGCCGGGAGGACGAGAAATCGACGTTGCTCTCCCGCGCGCAAAAAAGTACCGCAATTCCAACTCGCTCCCGCGATTATTCTCCCGATCCTCGCAATCGTCGTCGATAATTCATCGCCGAACGTCGTCGCGCCCCGTCACCGACTGGCTCGCGATTGAATACTCACGCAGGCCGGGCTCGCTTTAACGATTAACGGGCAAGTGTCTCCCTTATCGCGCGATTCATGATCTGGCCCTTTTCCCGGGCGCGGCCCTTCGTACTTCTTCCTCGCGATCCTTTCGCTCGCGATATAAATATTGCATGATCGAGTAAAATAATTCCGCCGCCGTATATCCCGCGCGGTCCCGGCTTCTCTCCTCGCCGTGTCTTCCTCTCTTCTTCTCCCGCGAACTTTATCTCGGTCGTTGCGAGAGCGCGGCGGATAATTGGACGAGATGCAGTAGGACGGAATGCAGGTGCATTTGTCTACGGTACCAACGCGCGCCTTCTCTTTCTCTCGCTCTTTACCTTCCTCCTCCTCCTCCCCCCTTTTCTGTTCCCTCCCCCTCGTTCTTTTTCTCCTTCTATCCGTCCATTCCTCGCGTTTGTCCATCCCTTTCTGTCGCCGCCGCGCTCTTCCTCCGACTCGACCGATGCGCAAATTAAGGGTGATTCCGGTCGAGCGGAATCGCCATTTCGCATGAAACGACCACGGCTGCCTCTTTTTCATTCTCTCCGTCCCCTTCGTTCTCTTCTTTTCCGCGGCCGGCCAGCCCCTCCCTCCCCCCCCGGAACCGTCCCGTCGTAAACGGGATCGGTGTAACGAAGTTTTATTAAAATGCACCGTAATTGCGCGTCATAAATATCCACTTCGCCTCGCGCGAGATCCACTCCGCGGCCGCGATTTTCTATCGATCTTCTACGTGCGTTATTGCGGCGGCGTTCGCTTTTTGTCGCGCGGAATTTCTCGCGGGGCGCGCGATAAGTGAAAAGCGTCGAGCAGCTCTCGTGGATTTTCCTTCGGAAGCAAAGCGTGTGCGTGCGTGTTGTTCAGGCGGCGCGTATACGCGCCTTGCGCGACTCGGAGCAAGAAATTTAGCATAATCCAGGAGAATCCGAGCGACGTGTTTAACGAGTCCGCGGATTACCTCCGTTTTCTACATTATCGTGCCGTGAAAATACGTCCCGCTTCGTGGAGATAGATCGATCGTTTCCTGCGCGTTGTCGGCATATTTCATCGACGCACCGCCAGTCGTGTCGTAATTTACGGTGGCCGCCGCGATATACTCGTCGCATTCAAACGTGCTCTGGATATATCGTTATCACGTGAGCTAATAAAACGAGGCTGGAATTTATTTCATGCCTCTCGCGTCGCGTCGTGATGTAATTAGTATTTTTTCAGTGCCTCAAGTTTACGCTTTTAAATATTATTTGTAATTAAAGATGTAAATTTTTTTTTTATTTTTTACTTGAGCTTAAGACAATAGTTTTAATTACATTTAATTTTTTAGGGATTTAAATTACGATACCGTCTTCGATATATACGAGTTTGCAAATGTTTCTCGCTATACTTGGACTTTATTCTAACTTGCGATAATTAGTTTTATGAAAATTTATTTTTACGGCATCGTGAACATGCAAATGTACTTCATCGTTTTTTGATTATAGTGTTTCGTAAGTATTTCGGCGTGACTGCGGTAGATTTTCGTTTCGGACTCGCCGTAGGCAAGGTTGCAGTTTCGAAGCTGGGGCAGGTGTGCCGACAGATGCGCTGTTTTTCGATATCCCTCGTAACAAAGAATTCGTTTCCTTGGAAAACGTCTGCCGTTCATTTAGAAACTGTCTACGTTTTAATATTTATTACTAAAAATTAATTGAATAATAAAATTCACCGTTGCGATTATATTTTACAATTTCTCGAGTCGCAATAATGAAAAGAGTGCTACATAAATTCCTCCAAAGCTTATTAAAAAAAACAAACATATTTTATATCAAAAGAAAGAGAGGAGTCTTTAAAAATAATTCTATAATTTTTATTATATTTTACACGAATCTTCGAGCGAGTCCACGTCAGATTCGTGAGGATTCTTTATTCTTCTTTGCTTCGTACTAACGAAAGGGTATACTGTCCGACTAACTACTTCTCCCCCTCCGTATTCTATCTCCTAATTCCAGCATCCGTGGCTCGTTCTACCCGAGGGGTTTCCCTTCAAGCATCTCTCTTCGGCGTCGTCGGTGTTTACCTTTTCCTTTTGCCACTCTCGTTGTGCGAATCCCGTCTGCATTTCTCAATGCTGACCAAGTCTCGTGGCACGCGATCCTTTCGGCCAGGAAACGACGGGGCATCTCTGTTCCTCGACGTGCGTGCATCTTGCCATCTTTCTCTCCCTTTCTCTCGGCTCTCTTTCTCCCTTTTTCTCGAGTTTATCGATGATTGTGCACAGGCTCGTTTCCTGTTTCGAATTCTTCACTGCTCCCTTTATCTTTAACGATCCCTCGATTCTTTTTGCGATCGATACCGACGTCCCCGCGGCGTTAAGACCGACCGATAGTTTTTTTTTTTTCTTTTTTTTTTTCTACGTTCGGATCGACGAAAAATTTCTATAAATACCGACCGTCGTCGTAACGCATTTTATTTGGGACGATAACTTTAGAAAGTTTAAGTCTAATTCGGTTTGAAGTCCGGGGCTCCCATTAAATGTTTAAACTGCCGAAGATAGCGTTCCGCGATTTATATTGTGGATACGTGGAATTTTCGAATTCCTCGAATTTTATGGCCGCTCGTCTAGACGGATAGATAAGCCTTCGACGTGGGCAGTTCTCCCGCGCGGTTATGGGAGAAGACGAGAGGGAATTCAACAGCACCATATGCTGACAGCGGATATTATGGGCGATTAGCGCCGGTCACGTCTTCTCACGTGCGCAAACACAGAAATTTGTTTTCCGTCGGCCGAGTCTGGAAAAACACGCACACACGAGCGCCTCGCGGTCTCTACGTGTTTTCTCTCGGGCACCGCCGGCCAAATCAAACAGCGTAAATCAAAAAAGTACCACGAGCGTTTATCCACGAAATGGCAAAGCCATCAACGGCGGGCCCAGAATTATTTTCAGCCCGGGACGAGTCCCGTAAATTCCTCGAGCGTAGCTCGCGCGAAAACTGCACTCGTGTTGCTTAATTTTTTCTTTTTAACAGTACAAACGTTTTGGAATATTAATATTTTTAGGGAATTTTAATATTTTTAAAGGTTATTTTCTTTTAATTTAAAAAGGAAATAAATTCTGAATATAAATGTATGTGTTGCTAGATGTGATTTTAAATATCCAACGTTATCATTCACAGCGAACTAATTTATTATTAATTTTTCTGTTTCAGGTAAGCGTACTTTTACTCATACTACAAACTGGTCCGCGTCGTTCGTAAGTACATTTTAATTCGTTTGCGAATTAATATAATTGAACCCGTAGTAAATCTTAAGCCGAGTAATTGCATGCTGACACTAGAAGATTTATAGAGCGATCCTTAAAACAAACATCCGCATAAAATTTAAACTAGTCCAAGTTATACGAAATACATTTTTTTTATCTCATCTTAAATTAAAATCGCACATAAAATCTCAACCTGAAATATTTTTACTCCGTTTCTTCAACCTCGAATAAATTTAAACGCGCGCGAACGTATCGGCGCCTCTCGAGACGTGCAGAAGAAAACCCGGTAGGTTAATATAGCGGGGTTCTCGTGGCCTCTTTCTTTCTACATTAGAATGTAAATCTAATGCGCGGGATTACATATGAATGAACGGCAGTAGATCCTCGATCTGGAGAGGGATCGTCCGCCGGTAAAGGATTACTTCGCGGCACGTAATCTCTTCTTAATGGCAGCCGCGCTTGATCGTTCCTCTTCAGGCCCGTGATTACGGCACCGTCTTTCTGCTTTTATGCAGAGGACATTACGGTCCCATTCACCGGGAGACAGGCACCGACTTCCTCCTTAATAACGCGGCTTTGATGAATTCGAGGTGGCACCGTGCTTGAGATATATCGAAGCGGGCCTAATACGCCGTGGAGCGATAAGAAAAGGGTTTCTGGTAGGACAGATCGAATTACCGAGGATTCGTTCTACTCGACCCGGAGGAGGAGGGATCGTTCTCTCCTCGACAGATTTCGAGCGTTCGCCGCGCGTGACGAAGCTCTCCGCGCGATGAATAGGCGAGATCACGTTCACGGATGGGAGCACCGGCGTAACGCGATCGGAGATTCATCGTGGTTAATAGAGAAATATTGTACGAGATAAGACAAGAGGAAAATTTGGATCTTCGGTCCGAGCTGTCGAATTTGTAGAAAAAAAAAAAAAAAAAAGAAAATTATATTGTTAGGGAAAAGAATAATTGCTCGACTGATTTTACGATAAAGTATTTATTATCTTTTCAATACATTTTTGCTTACATATTTAACGCACATATACGAATAAGTAAACGTTTAGAAAATAGTATTAGACGGCGTATCATTTTAAAAGGTAGTTCCACGGGGGATAATCTCACACGTATACGCGCAGACAAATGCACGCTCACCCACACCCGTACGCGGTCCCACCGTCCGCATTAATATCATCTCTTCGTGGAACAAAAATTGTTCCCGCATCTCTTCCCAGTCGTTGCGCATCAATTTGCTTTCTATATGCAAATTACAGACGTACTTCGTGCAAGATTACGATAAACGCTTAGAAATCGTCGCGGTTTTATTCGGCCGCGGTCGTACCGTCATCGTCGTGACTATCGGGTCGGGACTCGGGGGTCGGGAGTCGGTATTGAAGGTCGGTCGCGGCAGGTTGTTAGGAGGGAACGGAGCGGAGAGCAGTATAGATCCGAGGAATGTGTGCCAGCAGTTAGGTCAGCCTCGAGGATGCCTGATTGGCTGGGTCAAGGTCACTACCTGCCTGCCTACCTGCCCGCCCGAGAGACGCCGTCGTGCCTCTTCCTACGTACGTGAGCCTCACGTGCGCCGCATCGGCGGCGCGTTGCCTCCTCGCGGCGCACGTGGAAACGCGATTTAGCCGGGAGCCGAGCGAGGCAGAAAGGAGGAGCGGAGCGAAGCCCGAGCCTGGGCGAAATCGCAAGTTCTTTCTTTCTGAAATCGCGGCTCGTTATACGCGTCATGCGAATCCCGCGGTCGTAATCAGCGGTTTTAGGGCCGGAGTCCCGATCCAGAGACACGATTCCAGAGGCCTGAACCCGAGGCTAAATATACGTTGCGAGCCGTTGGATAATGCGCGCGGCTTTGCCCCCTCGGCGATGCTGCCCAAGCAGGTCTAACGACCATCGCTCGTTTGTGCATTAGTCGCGTAAGAACGCCGAGCGGCGGCGGATGCAGATTTTGTAGAGCGTAACTTTTCCTTGAGACCGGTCTTGCTGATCATCGTCGAAGAGAGCTTCTTGCAGCCGAGGCGTACGCGCGATCGCGCGATTTTTATCTTGAAATCTTAAACGTTATTGTAGTATTATTTTCTCGTTAATTTTTGGCGCTCTGAGAGTAGAATGCATATTTAAAAAACATAAAAAGAAATTTTTAGAGTCTTTAAGGATATAACAAACTTGCAGATATTAATCCATTAGGTTTTATAATTATTTTTTTAACTATAGATTTTTTTTAATTTATGTTTCTTTTAGATTTTACCTTTTTTCTCAATCGCTTTATTTTATTTCTTTTTTTAATTGCCGCGAGATGATATTTTACGGATTAGAAACCGGAGTTTGACGTTCGCATTAATTAACTAATTAGTAGCAGTCACGGTGCCTCGTTTTCTCGCGTCGAGGACAACGGAGTGATGGTCCCCTGTTTCGCAATCTGCGCGCGATCTAATAAGTACAGTTAGGGACTTAACAAGTTCCCGACAAACGACGGGACATGTCATAATTTCGCTCGTGACGAATAAGTACACGTGGAGCAAACGCCACTTACTCCTTCCACAATTCTCGCAATTAATTCCGAGGCTATTTGCCGTTTTAACGGCAGATAGATAAAAGCGACATTTATCCCACAAACGGACAGATTTACGGATCTATGAAACTGTATAAGAGTCTGACTCTTCTTCCATCATTTTTAAATAGTTGTAAGAAGTCTTATCGAAAGTACTGATTTAATTATTTTAAAGTTAACGTAGGAAAAGCAGGCTTTTTAATATTTTTTCATACTTAAACATTTTCTTTTTAATTAAATTAAAATTAAATTAAAATTAAATTAAATTAAATTAAAAAATTGAGCGAAATAATTTACCGTCCGCGTCGTAATCATTTATTGCATATTTACGTCACAATATATTGCGATGTCGATACCATTTTGCGCATACCAATACTGCGTACGCACACTTCACATATTCCCAGAATGCGTGACGCAGAGGTTGCGCCCTACCGTTACTCGCGCGATAAACTCAGGCGCGCATATTACCGTCGCCGAGATTATGTTCCTGCATAACGCATCGCGTACGTGGCACTCGTCTGTCCGCCGGCCGTGTCGAATTCCGTACACATATACCCGACGCGAAAGGAGGAACGTTTACGCGAATCCGAAACTGTAGCTGTTTCTGTTACGGCATCGCCGTTAATAAGCGGCCCTGCGATACGGCGGGACCCGGCGAAGCACGAAGGTACTTTTCATTTCGTTGTTTCCAATCGAGGCTGCGAAATATCAATTTTTAAATGACCACTTCGCCTCCCCGGCGCAACCTGGAATTCGCTTTCCGTCACGTTTCGAGGCGCCTTACGTGCTGACGCATCGTATTTGAAAAACGGAATGTCTGAAAGAACTTGCTTCGGGATTCTCTCTGACCTTTTCGGCGCCAGAAAGAAGTTTATCTAGTAAGGAATTACAAACAAAGCAAAAAAAAGAGAGAGGAAAAGAAAAGATTTTAAAAGAATGGCTTTTTCAATCATTAATACTTTTGATTTTTACGATACTTAATTTACTACAAATAATTATAATTTACATTTTGCACCTTTAAAAAAAAAGAAAAAGAAAAAATTAATTAGGATCTCCCGGAGAAAATAGAATTATTTTACGAGAATTAAAACTTTTGTCAGTGCGAACGCGCTGCGGTCATCGAAGATCGCCACGCACGGTGATTCGTTACGGCGGTACCGATAGAGGAGTCCCGAAAAAAATTTAGCCGGCTGAACCAATCAAGCGTGGATCGAGTCCGCTATAAAGGTGTAATTGTGCGCGATAAAAGAAACGTACGCGTTGCCCGTGGTTATTCAAGACCGGTCACCTTATTAACCTGCCTAATGGGATTCTACGATGGCGCGAATCGGGTCACTTGAGAATCTCTCGACGCAAGTTCTCATATACCTTTTAACGTTCTCGAGGAATTTCAATTTAGTAAAGCATCAATTAGCTTCAATCACGCAGCGATATAATAAAAAAAAATTAACTATCCAGTTTATCAGACGATTCTTTCGAACGTATCGATTCTCAGTTCCTTCGAGAGAATTGCAATAAGGATTTAAAGTTATAGCTCGAGCTTTCACCCACATTCTGAGCGTAGAGTACGAGATTGAAATCATGCGGAATCTAGCAGTCAAAAACTGTAAGAAGAAGGGCAAGCGAGAGGGGCTTTTCGATCTCGTCGGTTTTTCTGCGATCGTCTAATCGAAGCGATTCTTGCTTTCCTGTCTGGAATAACATCCGGCGGATCGTCGATCCCTCTTAACGAACGCTTCTTTGCGGGCGGAGTATATCGACTTCGTGGCCGGCCGGTCGAGAGCTGACTACCGTGAAACCCGTAACGCGAGCTTCCTCTTCCTCGAGCCATTGTTCTGTTAAAACCGTGACTAATCGAGCGAGACCGATGTAGCATGATGTTTTATGAATGACGGACAGTATATATATATAATTTTTTTTTTTTTTTGCTGTTTCTCGTTACTGCACCACTGATGCAAGAGCACGTTTTGGTACTTTTAGAATTTAGGCTTTTCAAAATTTACGTGAAGCGACACAATGGGTGGGTCTCGAGAACTGAATGAAATAAAAATTAAAACGTTTTTTTTTTTTTTGTCGATAACTGGAAAGAGTAAATTCGTCGGCGCGCTACTCTAGAAAATTCACAAAGAATCCCTCGTACCTTTCTACCTTCTGTTTCCCGTATTTACGTTTCTGTGCATCAACGAGCAGTGTCTCGTTCACCGAATCGTTCGTCACGGACACGAATTATGCTCAGAGATAAATTAAGCGTCTCCGGCGTCGTGCTCTTACAGAATAATCGCAGTATACGGAGGCGGATTCACTAGGCCGAGATCAAAGACTCGCCGAGCGGAGGAAGCGACAGTTTGACCCGGTAGAGCGTCGCACGAGTTACGCTGCCGGGAGAACCTCGCCTGAAAATTCTATTACGGCGCCTTGCCGCAAACGATCGGTCGAATTCCGCGGATCGCGCGACGGCTTCTTCGCGCAAGAGAAGCGCAGAGAGAGAGAGAAGACCGCGCTGTCCCACCGCGAGATCTATGATCAGTCGTCGCGGCTCGTAATCTCGGCTTTTTCGTCGTTGCTTTTCGTGGGCACGCTACCCGGACACGCTCGCCGACAAGCCTACCCATCGTTAGATGCGCTCTCTCGGTCCCGGTAATTACCGGCGACGAGAGGTCCAGCCGTTTTCTATCCTCTCGAGCCCGCGCTGACCCCCGTCTTCTCCCCCTTGTTCTGTTCCCGCAGGCGCTTTTGTGGTCGGGAATCTCGAAGAGAGACCCCGGGCACCGCGCGCACGCTAGAATCGGCCTATTAGTCGACCATCTCAGCAATGTGGCCGACGAACCAGGACGGGGCGACCTTCCCAAGGCTCCCGTCGTCGGAATTGTAGCCCAGTTAATCTAACTGCATCCGTGGAAAGTAAGATGGGCGGGTCCCAGCGGCGTACAGTTGAACTTTTTTTTTTGTTTCTTTTTTTTTTCTTTATAACCGCCTGTTCTATCATCTGTACCAACTGCAATCGCAATCGGCGAGGGTCATTAGTCAGGCACGCTTTGAAACGGCGGTCGAGTAAAAAGGTCGGATTTACCGTTGAATATCGGTGATTCGCGAGAAAAATTTTAGCTATCTTGAAATTGCTAATAGCGATACTAATGAGAAATGAAAAACATTGCCGTTCGGAAGTCGTCATTTCGATACCTCGAGCGTGACAATGATTCATTTAGGGATCGTAGATAGCAGCGTTGCGGATCAATGATATCACCTGACGAGAATGGATGTTCGTAGATTAAAGCTTCGAGAGATCCAAGAACGCGAAGTGAAAATAACTCAAAAGTAACTTACTTATTTATCGTTATCTTTATTGAATCATATATCAATTATAAGAAGCATGCAAGTTTAGTCATCGTGTCTTCGCGTCGGGGGGGGATCAGCAAGGGGGAGTCGACGGCGAGGCAAAGCGGCGATTTATCGTACCGCGAATAGCCGAGTTTAACGCGATTCTAACGCGCGGCCGGATTTAACAGATAATCCGCGAACTTACGACGGGCCGTGCGGTTCCGCACCGCGCCGGTGCGCAGCTCGCCGCTGCTTCTCGTCCGCATTCCTGGCCGTTTACCGTGTTCGTTAAGCCGCGCGCGGCACAAGGAAGCGCCCGGTGCCTTGTTACATCGGCATCGTATACTCGTCCGCGCCGCGTCGTTTATTTCAATTGGCCAACAATAGAGACGAGAGACGAGGGGGACCTCTCCTCGAGGGAGAGAAAGTTTATTACGCCTCCGAGTCAACCGCGTTTGATTCTTCTCGCGGTCCCCGCCGCCCTCCCGTCTGTCTTTTTCTCCCCGCGGTCCTCCTCTCTTCCTTTATCTCGCTTCCTTTCGCGCGTACGTCGTGAAAGGTGAACGTCGCAGGTGGGATAAATTCGCGAACGAGAGAGAGGAACTCGTCGAGCGTCGTCGTCGAAAGTAGGCGCACTGCAGGTGTAACCGGAGTAAGCGTGCATTATTCCTCCCTCCCTCCCTCCCCCTTCGCTCGCAGGGAACTTTCATCTCCGAAAACTGGCCCTGCCGCATTTTACGGGATTAAACGCGCCTTCGGATGATAATGTCCAACGCTAATGAGGTATAATAACCGCGTGTCGTTATTCTTCGCAGTTTCTTTTTAGTCATTAGCCGGTCTTATTGCCTCTCCGCGTACTCTTAACGCGTGTTTCCTCCCCCTCCCCCCTCCCGTCGAGGTGTTAAATTGATTCTCGAGATCCGAGAAAGTTTCAAGTTCGACGTTATCTATGCCTCCCATCTCGAATTTTGTATTTAAAAAAAAAGAAGAAAAAAAAAAAGGAGAGTTTCTTACATTTTCTTATATTTTATATTTATATAATTCTCCTCTCGGAACGCGTCTTTTCGCAACTTGATGTAGCGCTCTTCTAAAAAGAGAACGTCTCTTCCTCTGAAAACTGTGTTAGATAATGCAACGTGTTCTACATTTGATTTTACGTTGCGGTGGCGCGCGTTATTTTAGACCGCTCGGTGAAACTGTCGGAGGGAGGGACTCTCGGATTTCCATCGTTTCGAAGAAAACCTTCTCCCTGACGGGCCTTCATTTTTCTTTATCCTGCCCACCTCTCGTACCGTTACCAATTATTATCGCCGATCCACGTAGAATAACTCGGCGCGTTTCACCTCCAGATCCCGGCGGGATTATACACCCCGACTGGCCGACGAAAATGATTGCTTATCCGAAGATGAGCGCGTATTAAAAGTCAAACAAAGTAGCGTAAAATCACGCGAGCGTCCAGGCGTAGACTGGAAGGCAGAAACGTTCGGATTAGTTTGTAAAATAATTTTTTTAAGTAACTATTAAAACGCACATGGCGAACGGATTTTACTCAACGACGGTATTCGATGTAGGATTTTATTTTACTTTGTTTTTTAAATAGGTGTTTTTTTTTAATTTATTTATTTCGTATATTTGCATTTATTGTTCTTTGAAACCCGATCCGTCCGCGGCACGGTCGCCTTGCACCGACTTCTCTGGCCATTTGCGCACAAATGTTATGGTACAGAAATACCACGTGTGTATCGAGGTCGGAGTCGTTAAAATCGTTGCGTATAGCCGCGCTAATCAGTGGCAGGCTCTTTTATCTGGTCGTTTTCTCGTTTCCTTACCTCGGATCGTCGTCACAATTTACAAATGTTCCGCTAGACAAGCAATAACTGTGTGGGCGAGCGTTCGCAACCGCGCTTTTCTCTCCAGCTTCTTTTCTCGTCTCTCTATCTTAACCCGAATCTTGTCGCACCGGAAATTCGTGTTCTTTTTCTTTTTATATTTACCCTGCGCTCTTAAACTCAATTAACTTTGCGCGACCTTTTCGTATCTCTTAACGCGCTTGCTCTCGATTTTAAGCACCTTTTCAACGATGCCTCGCAGACTAGTTTTCTCTCCCAGCCCCGCGATATTTTATATCCTTCGCGAGCTTTTGTTTTACATATCTCGTTTCCACGGTGGTGCATTACGATCGCATAAATCGCATTGATTTTACACATCATCGCGTTCGCGCGCGTTATGCCATAAGTGCCGAGCGAGAGGAGGCAACAAGAGGAAAGAAAAAAAAAAGAAAAAGAATAGAAAAAAAAGAGGAGCGGAGAAACGTATACGCTGCACTCCCGAGCATGTTCCCTTTTCTATCCCTTCCCCTTCCCCCCCTTGACAGTCGGAAGATAAACGCCGCGTTTCTTCTACGTATCTCAAGGATAAAGCAAACGAGCGAAAGGGAAAAGTCAAGTACACGTTCTTGCGCGTCCGTGCGCAGCCGCGGCGATAAACGTCCCAGGGCGGCGTATCTTACCTTTGATTACGGTACACGGGATACGTATGTAGGTTAGAATGTGGGTGGACCCTAGTTCTCCCTGGAGAGCACGCTCTCCCTCCTCGTCTTACCGCGGCACGTACGCGTCCACCACGTGTTGGTGCGGCGCGTGTGCTCGTTACGCCGTCGCCCACGTCGGGGCTTACGGCCGCCGCGTAATGGCGCGCGGAGATCAGCGAGATCCGCGAGGCAAGCCCGATCGAATTATCGATTAGAGAGCGCCGGCTTTAATCTTACCCCTGGCGCGCCTCCGATTCCTAGATCGATCGAATATTCTCTCGGTTAATTTAATAAGCCGCGGCGCGATACGCCGACCGCCATACGCGGAGGAGCGGCGGGCTCTTTCTGGGGCTTTATGTTACTAAATTGCATCCGCCGGGATATCGCGTTAATTCGATTGTTCATCTTGCGATACGCGTCTCTTTTTTTTTTGTGCGCGGGTCCAGGAGTTCGTTCAGCGCGATACCAGCCGTGTTTCTCGATCGAGAATCATCTCCGCGGCGAAGAGATCGTTACGGAAACCTCGGTGGACACTCTCGGAATTAATTCCGCGATCGCTGCCGGACTCGCGCGTCCGATAAGGCGGCATTTAAATTTCAGATCGCCTCCGCCGAGTATTTAATCTGCCGATTTTATCGAGAGTCGTAGCGGAAGAGTTAGCGCTTCCTGCATCGCGAGTTCTCCCCCCTCGCTCGTTCGCCGGATCATCACGCGCGGGATGCGCGTTCTCCGCGTCGGATTATTCGCGCGATATTAATCCCGCTGAAAAAGCCCGCAAAAAAAAAAAAAGAACTCGATCGCACGACCGAGCATCTCGAACCTCGGGGACCGTGAATCTGCAACCCTGCCGCCGCCACCGTAATAATACGTCCACGCGCGATCGCGTGATGGAGTTTCCTTCGGTAACTCGGAACACTTTGCAGCTCTCTCGGCTGTTGCCGGCGATGGGAAAGGCGTGCTCGCGTGGCGAACACCTTTGATTTTCCATATATGCAACGCGGGATGCATATTATATCGCATTACGCGTACACACACGCACGCCGCCGACCGAGCCGAGTGCTTAGGGGCCGCTTAGGCTCGACGACGGCGGTCATCCGCACGCTCGCTCGCGCTTTGTAATCGTTTAATGGCTCGCCCATCGGCGAGCGTGACGTCGGTCGCAATAAGCGCGATCGTTCCGCGATAACTCCGCGTGAAGTTTTTCCCGCGCGCGGTCAACCCCTTCGTCTCGTTTCTCCGCGCAATCAGAGCTCCGCCTGAAAATCTCTCGATTAAACTAATTTGTTTCTTTCTTTTGTTTTTGAATTGAAAGAAATTTTATTTCAGTCTACCGATCTGTGATATTAATTGTTTGTCGCGATATCGATGCGTATAACGTCGCCGACTTCGTTCCGTCGATGTCTCAGATTAAAGCTGGCTTTTTTTCTTTTTGGTCTTTTTTTCTTTTTGCACGGCATCTTTTTACTTTATGGTACCCGCTCGTGAGCGACGATCCCTCTCGAAACCGCAGCGGGACCAAAGCCCCCAGCGTGCGGACTGAAAGAAAAACGCATAACTTCCTAATAACCGACGCACAAGAGCAGGCAGGAGTGATTTTTTGCGGGAAATTCTATGCACACGCACCGCACCTCGGTAGACGTCAGCTAAACCGACGTCTATGTAATATATAGGTTCTTGTAGACGGGAGAGGCGAGGCGGTCACCTCCCTCGTGGAATGTGCGGTCAGTACCCCACCTCATTCCGCGCGCTCGCACACACGCGTGCGTGCCCGGCACGCACACACCCGGTGCGTGCGGGACACGCACGTGTGTAATACACTGATCGTACAAAACGCACACGCGGGCTCGTCGCATCGCCACACATCGCGTGCAGTCCTCACGTATACACGGTGTCCGGCCACTTCCTTCTTTCGTTCGCGGATCCTTCGAGTAACCGCTCTTTTCCTCGACGTAGGAAAATTGTCAAGCCGACGAATCAATTCGTCAGCTACGGCCGATCAACAGCGCAAGGAAAATTCAGCAATTAAAAATTGAAAAGCCAAGACGACCGTACGCGAAGTAGAAAATTTGTAACGGTGATTTTGTTCTATCGATGTTCCACGTGGGAATTATAATTATATTTCCAACGTTTTTTTAACTATTTTTTGAGGTTGAAAATCCCAAGGAAATTAACGGGGAGCGTGCGGAGAAAAACCTCGCGTGTTCGGAACACCTTGTATATGCTGCGGTACGCGCGTCATTACGAGCTCGCGCCTGCATCCCGGCTCCGCTGCACGCTCCCGGGTGATCCCGCACGAAGATCCCGGCGACGACGTATCGGTGCGCCTCGGAGACGCGGTTTCAACGTAGAGATATCTCCTGGGCGTTCGTGACAGCGTGCGATGATCCACGGGCGTTTAATTTTTCCCCCGCGCCGCGGATCCTATCCGTCCGACAATTTGCTCTCTCACGAAACGCGCGCAGTTAGATGGAGCACGTAATTATCGTTGTTAATGATAATGAGACGTAATGACCGGTCTATTACCGCGTGGTTTAATCATAATACCCCTCGGGACCGGCCACTTTATACCGCCGACGTTACTATCGATTGTGCTCCGGCGAATTTAATAAATGCGCCGGGGATTAATTAGGCGCGTTTCGCGTTCGAGTCCCCGCATCGTACGCATCGACGTTGGAGAAATAATCGCGTTCCCCGCGACGACAAGACTGCGAACGATACGCGGGATGTTCGATAAAAATTTGAATAATTTGTAGACGTCGTGTAATTATTATTATAAATTTAAGGAACATGAAATGAAACGTTAACGCTTTAGAGCTTCTTTCTTTTTGCGATTTTTACATCCGCCCGCATTGTTTCCTAAATAATACGTAAACAACGCCGTTGAAATAATCACAGCCATTAAGCCTCGCCCGTGCTCATCTTTTTTTCTATCCGCGCCTATCTGTTTGTAGACTCGCTCGATAGTAAAGTCAATATTAGTTTTCTAAACCTGGACGGCGCCAGAATTACGCGACGACGGGTCTCCAAATCCTTCTAGAATCGTTCAAGCGTTGCCTGTCGGCTCCAGCCTCCTCCCCCTTCTCTACCTCAGAAAAATTGTTCTCTTTCGCCGCGTATTCGTGTTCCTCGCAACCGGCGAAAGAACGCGCAACGGTTAGCGGGGGTGAAGAAGAACTCCTTCGAGCGAGTGATTTGCGGAAACTCGCGACGCTACGCGAACAGTCAGGAATGCCGTTTTACGATTGTCGTGAACGGGAGGAGAGATCAGCCCTGATTTTCTCCACCGAGCCCGCGCTCGTTTGCGTACACGAAGGCAAAGCGGTGGACCCAGGGGTGCATCGTGCACCTCGCGTCCGTCGACCATCGCAACCGGAACCGCGTTGATTTTCTCGGCGAGTACCTTCGCTCTGCGCCCGCTGTGCGTATCCTTACCCCGGATTCCTCGTAACATCGGCTACGCACCGTCGTTACTCCATCGTAGCCGACAGGATCGCCCGGTCACGTAGACCCAGGCCAAGGTCCCTGCGTTCGATTTATGCCCGCGCGCGTGCCCTTCGGCGAGGATAAGTAAATAATTGGATTGTAAATTCTCTATCGCGCCGCTGACGTTGAAATCATCCCGATTGCACCTGTCGCAGGCGCCGATTCCCTCGCCGGACGATTTGCGGGCGTTATTATCTGGAGAACGATTAAGTGTTTCGAGTTGGTATCTTCCGATATTCACCGACGAGTCCTTCGCGTCCTCAGAGTAATTTTTTAACGATCTCGGCTCGCTTCAACTTTGCCGGAAGTATTCTTCTCGTTTCGCTGAAGGAGGATCAGTCGCTCGCTTTTCGGATTCAGAGATTCCCCGAGGGTACGCAGCGACGTTGAAACACAGCGTGGGTCCCGAACGTGATCGGGGGTTTTAAAAAAGTTTACGGCTGGCCTTGATGCGGCTGAGTTCGCTTTTATCGTCCAAGGTTTTGTCAAACATTTCGTGACGGAGACAATACTTCTCCGAAGCGATCATGTGCGGACCGGGCGTCGGGTGACACGTAACTATAGTCCGTTTCTCGGTACGGCGGTGCACGTGACGGTCACAGGAAGCCTTCTCGGCTTTTCCGTTTCGGCAACTTTACACCGGCGTTCCCTCTCGGCGTTATCTTCAGCCACCCACCTTAAACGCGCCTCGAGTTGATATATTCCCTTTCAGATAAAAACGATATCGCCGCGTTTCGAGTTTCTTGTGTACCCTCGGCGAAGAAAGTACCGAGAACCGGCGCAGATAATAAAAGTTCATATGATAGTGTCATCAAAACTCAGCGCGCCTTGCACTTTGACGCATTATACGCAAAGAATTACGGTAAACAACGCTTGAGACTTTCTTAAACTTATAAATAATTTTAAATTAAAAAATTCTTTTTAAATAAACGAACCACTGGCTGAACGACCGATCGGCGATAAAATATCAAAAAAAAAAAATTTCTCGAAACGAGGACGCGACGGTTCCTTCATCCAATCGCGAGGGATATTCTGTTATGTCATTTTCACCGAACATTGTTACGGAGATGACGGCTCGCGGAATTGCAGAGTAAACCGCATTTGGGTCGCACTTTTGAATGCAGCGGGGAAGCGCAACCCAAATATCGTTCCCCCTATAATTCCGCGGGCCGTTGGAACGCGCAAATCACGCGTCTTCTCTTCCCGCGCGCGGCGGCGACGCGCGGGGCTCTTAATGCCGAGAGCCCGCAAGAATTTCAGAAAGAACCGGCGAAGAAGAATACACGGCGGAAACCAGGAAGAGCCCCGGCGAATCCCGTACCACTTGCGCGCGTGTAAGAAGTAACGAAGTTGGGCGAAACAGGGCGGTGGAAGGCGGAAGGGAAGGCTCGCCGTGGAAAGAATGAGGGATTCGGAGAGAAACGGTGAAAGAAAAGAAACGCGGTCTCGATGCGTCAGAACTGAAAGGCCCGTTCGGGCCGCCGAACGAAGAAACGACCGATGAAGAAACCGGGGAAAAGCCAATCTTCACCGGCGAATGCTTCTGAGACGCGAACGAAGACGAGAAGCTCGTAGCGCGAATCGTTACGTTGAAATAGAACGTTAATGAACGTTCGCACAATTATTGCCGGCGTATAAAATTTCCCATATAAAGCTCGGATACTTTTACCCCGATGGCTGATTTAATTATAAATATGCATTATGCGTGACTAAATATTCTCATTTCGAATTAGATTTACTCCGCGCTGATCGTAAATCGGAGCAGCTTATTGCAATTACCGTTAAAACGCCGTACCGGGGCGATTACTTGTTGCGATGTATAGGAGCTCGTTTTCTATCGATTATGAACGCGGCTCTTCCCGACGCCTTCCTCGCGCGATTTCGTACTTAATAGAAACAACACCGACGGGCTCGTATATAGCGTATCGATTAATTAATTGATGTTACGATCGTGAATAATGTCCCGCCGTAAAGTGAGCTTGACTCGGTCATTATCGCTTCCTAGTTATTTTTTTCTTTCTTTCTTTCTTTCTTTTTTTTTCTTTTTCTTTTTTTTTTTTCCTTTTTTTTTTATCGATACAGTGGCTCAGATAGGAAGCATTTCACAATCAGAAGTGTCGGCTATCAACGTTATAAAAGAGACGACAGATTAACTTGAGTTACGGTACCGTTATCGATGATACCAGGTATTGAAACAAGCGAATCACACACTTAATATTTAATCGGATGCAATCGACAATTTTTTTGTATCGCAGGAAAAGGTGAAACTCGAACATTTTTCCAAGCACAGCCGTTCAACGTAGCGACTTTTAATTTGCATGTGCGCTTCAGTATATGCGGCTGTTCGCGGGATTTTTTTTTTTTTTGTTTTCTTTCCTCTCGCGCAGGCTGTAATGCTCATTTCTTGCGAATTACACGATCCTAGGTGATGCACCCGCGAAACGGTACTAACGGCCGGTGTAACGGCAAAATTGCACAAGCGACGGAGTACGGCGGAGGCGCGTTATGCGCGGTAAGTGCGCTTGGCAAAACGCACGAGGGGCGATCAACGACGAAGAATTATTTGACAGCACGTCGGGCATTTTTTCCACCGTTTTTCTCCCTTTCCTGCCATTTCGCTTGAAGCCGGCCGGTTGCCTAACGCCGCCGTGAAACGCGAAGATGGGCGTCATATTTCAGCGTTTTAACTCGCGATTTCTAGCCTGTTCTTGCGCGCCGTATTTACCACGCTTCGCGGCAGCCGGGATAACAATTTCGCGGTTTTGTATCATTATTAGATATTATTTTAAAATAATAATTTCAGAGTGAAACGAGCGAAAGAGCCCGACACTTACGAATATTTATTTAAATCGTTTAGAGGCTGCAGCGAAATTATATCGTGTATACAAAGAGCTTTGATATTGATCTAATTTATTAATTATCATCCGTAACCTCTTTATTAAATATGCCACTCGTTTTGAAATCGGTCGAGAGCCGACAAGCCGCGGCGAACGTCAGAGTCCGGAGGGGAAGTTTACAATTCGAAATTATACTTTTAAATATTCCTATCTATAGCGCGCTAGAGATTACGGCAACCAGTTTTTGCACTCGTGAAACAGGTTAATCATTTCCGTTTCCAATAAGAAGATCACGTAATTTATGCCAGCCCGTCGCGGGCGAAGGGGCCGAGATGCGTGCTCTCCCGCGACGTAACGAGCGTTACGAATTAACCCAATAAATTACGCAACAGCAGCGTTTTGTCGCCGTTGCGGGGACTAGGTTCGGAGCAATTGTCGCTATTATTCGGCGCCCCGTCGCGTCAGCTTCTCTTTTTCAAATCCGTCGGACGGTCCTCGTTATTGCGCAATCACACTCGGACTTGAAAAGATTGTTACGCGGCGGTAAAACGTTTACGCGCGCGCGGCTCGCGCGATAAACGTCGGCGTTCGATTCGCGTTTCGCGCAAGTTGGATCCGGACAACTAGCTTCTTTTTATTTCGAGATACGGAGTATAGAATTTTAACAGCGATCCTTTGATAAAAGACGGCATTACGGGCGCGTTTCGTTACGCGGTAATATTCTTGTTCCGGTGCCATTTGCCTCGCGATAATTAATGAAATTATTCTCCGTCTCTTTTCCTTTCGCCTCGCCGTCAGCGATATCGCAATGAAACGCACGAGCGTGGCGCTCCGCCGTGGTAATATTCCGCCGAGCTGAATCGCGCCTAGGATTTAATTGCGTTATTTAACAAACCGCGAAGCGTAGACGCGCGCGATTTGCAATTTAGCATAACAAAAGTGTGCCGGTTAACGGCACTCGGCCGTGCTCGGGATCGTCTCTCTTTCTCTCTCTTTATTAATTGAACGAGCCTCGCGGAATTGTACGACGCGTAATTACGACGCCGCGGCCGCGGCTCGGCCTTACGCCGCATTGTTATCAGCGGCACGACACCGACTTCGCCGATAGGCACCTGTCACGCGGCTTCGAGGAGACGTTACCGTTTTTGCTGCGGCGTAACGAGGAAGAAAGCACGGCGTTTCGCGCGTGTTTTGCTGCGCCGAGCGAGGGAGCGAAGCGGACACGCTCGATCGCTCGTGCGAGACAATCGGAAAGGGGACGGAAGCACGCCTTAAAATCGAAAAGCCTGATCGCGGGGATTAGAAAATTGACCATCGCGATTGATCGGACGGGATCGCGAAGTAAAGCAACGCCCGGCCGCCAGGCTTTTCCGCCGCGATTTCCGGTGAGTACAATGCGCGCTGAGATACCGAGATGGCTTCGATGAATATCGATCTGTGAACGTTTTTAAGAAGCCCGTGCCGCTTCGAAATGACGGAGCTGTTTCTTCAGCTCGAGTGAGCGAAAGATATGAAAGCAAATACTATAAACGTCGCCTCGCGGTAGGAAGTAAACTTGATAATTATGCACAAGCTGTCGCAGAGGTGAAGGATCTCCCGCGTGACTTCTCGCGAAAGAGGAAACCGTGTACTTATTTGTCCGTAATTACCAAGTTTATCGTAAGCGGAATCGGAATACAGTGCGCTCCATTGAGGAGCGCACCGCGCGAGAAGAGACCGTGCACAAAACGAAGCATTATGCTTCGCGGGTCGGATATCTTCACGCCCGGCGTAAGTCTCTCGGCTTTCAAGAGGCGAACTAAAATCGTACGCGGCGCGCCGATATTTTCCCCACTTAAACAGTTTCCAATGGACCAGGCAGCGATAAATAGCGCTGTTTAATCTGGCCACGCCGGTCCAGCTCGACGATATCGTCGGTTCAATTGCCTTCTAAATTTACGTTTAATGCACACGCCCCGGCTTATTTAGATTAGACTCTGGCGTAATTAAGGTTGTTCCACGTTGAGTTCAATTTATTTCAATGTCTCCGCGCCGCCGTGTCTCCCTCGCCGGCGCGTTTTTTAAACAGCCGCGCTCGGGGACTCGACGCCGCAATTATCTCGATGCGGCGGCGATAATTCCGCGACGCGACGAGAGTACCGCAAAGTTAGTCGGCCTCGGCCTCGGCGGAGAACTCGCGGCATAGTGGCGCGAAATTATTCCTCTGCGTTTATAGGGCACTTGTGCAAATAAGTTCGCCGCGGTGATGTCGCGGTCGCGACGGCCGCGTTGCAAATTTTAATTCAAATGTCGGCTGCCGGTCGGCAGATGCGAGCGTCAGCTTCGCGAGGGCTTCGTGATAATAATTAATAGCAAGGAGACGGAGATAACCTTCGCCTCGAGTGTTTCCTTTGACGATATTTCTAAAGAAATCACTCGCTACGACCCGACGAGATTTAGGAATTGTCGAAACGTTAAAGGAAACGTTAAAGCAACGTAAAGCGATGGATATTAATTAATTTAGTATTTATTTTTGACAGATATTTTACACGTATTATTTTAATAAGTTCAATTAACGTCTGCGATGAATTTGCTTTATAAATTCTTTTTGAAACGCGCAGTTCGATATTTTACGTAAAAATGTTTGACGAAAAATTCGTGCGAGAGACGTATATAAGCGGAGTAAAGGCGTGCGTGACGACTCGAGGCTCACGCGATAATTAAGATTAGAGGCACGGCGCGAGGGAGACTCGCCTCGGGTGCCCCCTCGATGATGATCCTCCCCGCCTAACCGGGGCGTGGTGGCCCCTCGGATCTTCAATGATGAATCCACGAATTAACCCAAGCCGCACAGCATATTCATCACAACCGTTGCACCCGCATTATGCAATGTTGCACGCGCTGTGGCTCATTTTTCTTTCGCGCCCCCTCCTCGCGCTCAGGGGTACAACCCGTAACGTTAGTCCGTGCCACTAATCACGCTCGAGTTCACCCGGACATCGATACCCATTTATTTACCTTGAAATAACAGGAGTATCGTGTCATTAACGGAACGTCTTCTTCGCGAAATCTACCTTCGTAAAAGCGAACATCGAGCAGACATTTCGCGCCGCTTCTCGAAAGCCGGAAAAAGAGATACTTTAATTTTTTTACATATGCATTATTTTTTTTTTTATTTTTTATTTTTACGCGTAGTTATTCGTTTCTTACGCTCCTCGATCAATATACGCTCGGGATGCATGTAATCGTTCTACGTAGACAAGGCTGGACGCGAAGGGACCCGAGAGAGAAACAATCGAGCTGTAATTACGGACGTTAAAGGTGATAAATCGGCGCACGGATGGAGCCGGACGATTATAAGCTCGGATCATAAATTTACTTAACGATAACGTGCCGTGATAATAGGATACCTCTCTCTTTTTCTCTCTCTTTCTCTCTCTATCTCTTTCTCTCTCGCGTCCTCCCCTGTCTCTTCTTTTCCCATCCCGGTTGATTTCTACTTGAGACGGGGCGGTAATGAATTTAAACTATTACAAACTTTTCCCGTGCACGAGAGACGCGCTTTATTTTTTTTTTTCCTTGCTCGCCGCCCTCGTTAAATGGGCGGTGAGAGTGCAACAGTTGCTCTATTAACACTACGAACGTGTGTTCTTGTTTGATATCCAAACAGATTATCTCGCGATTCCTAATTTATATGCAGGTAATATTGCCGGGGCTGCTGAGAAATCGTGTTGCCGCATAATTATATCCGCGATTACGTTATACCCGTGGAGAAAATAATTATATTATTACGATACGTGACAACACAATTTTATCTCTCGGTAATAATTCATAGATAAGGAATCGCGAAGTAAACTTCGCAGGCGCAACGTGCTCCGGTCTTAATCTCCACAAATTTGTCGTAGATTTCGTTAACGATCAACGTCGCGTTTCTTCTCGTAGAATAAAGAAAGATTTTCGGCCTTCTTTCCTGGCTTTTTCTCCGCTCGAGTTTCCAGGTAATCGTTTCGGTCATGTTTCGTCATCGAGATTGAAAACGCGTTCCCGTTAACGCGATGCGTCTTCTAAATCGTCGCGCGGCCGAGAAATCATTTTAGGGTTTACGAAAAACGGTGAGCTCGTCTAGCGGGGATTAAAAAAATGTGTCGACACTTGCCGGTCGCGAGATTTAGACCGACGATGGATCGGGTTCAACGAGCTGGCCGCTGGCCAGCCGTCTCGTATTTCCGAAGAGTTCGAGCCACGAATGGGATTTTTTTATCTCGTACGAAACGTTAAGGTCATTGGAATACCGGATCGAAGTCGACGTAGGCGGTTTTGTGTGACACATTTGACGCTTGCTTTTTTATTTATGCCGAAAGCGACACCTCGAGGAGAAAGGAAGGGAGAAGGGAAGAATAAAAATCGACGCTGATTGCGTTACCTTATATGAAGGAACCTAAGATTTATTTAACAAAGAAAAAACCGCGCACTGTTATTATTAATTATTTTTCATGTAAAAAATATTTATCGCGATTAAAATAAATTGAATACGATGACGATCTAGTTATGTACAGCAAAATATAAATTTCCCTTCTTTCTTCGACTGAAAATACGGAAGTCGAACGTTTTCAACATGCGTAAGAATTTATATCGCGAGTCTCGAGACTTCTTTTTTTTTTTTTTTTCTATTTCTCTACGAACGATTTTTCCATTATACAATCCAAGGGCTACTCCAAGAATTCGGTGGTAAAGCGACCGCAGATATAAATCGAAAATACCGGCTGCGTTAGCATTTTATGGGCTCAAGGTGGAAGAAATGGAAAAAGGGGATACGCTTTTAAACTTTATTCTAACGAAGTTAGATGCCCTTTTACCTCTCCTTCTCCCTATCGTTACCTAAAAGCGCACCTCAAAAGCGCGTTCTCGTCGACGAGGGGGACTCGGATGAGGCAGAACAAAACGCGGCGTTCTCGACGTCGAGCGGGGGTAAACTATAAAAATTGTCGTAAAATCGGCTGTATACTTTATGCTCCCCCCACGCGCGAAGAGTTAGTTTTAGACCATAGACATCGAGAGCTTCACGACGGCGCTGGGATTCTTCGTGGAAAGAAAGGTTTTATCTTCGTCGAGGCTGAAACGTCCACGCGTGACGGCACACGGGGCATAAATTACGTTTATGTCTTTCTAATTTTCGCTATAAACCAGCTCGTGTGCGATATGCCCGTCGGGGTCCACAGGCTGCGAAAAGGATTGCTCGCAACGCGAGGCAATAATTATATTGTATGTAGTTTTAAATCGTGGGGGTTTTGATTGTAAATTTGCCGAGTATTTAGAAACGAAAGCACGTGAGGCCGAGATAAATGAGCGATTACAAAAGGCAGTAGAGATATTTTTCTTTAATCTCGATTAATAAATTGAAGATCGAAATTTGGTGGAGCTTATATGGTCGTTTTTTTTACGTCGAGAAACCGAGGAATGAGTCATCGCACGAAATGAGTAGCCACCAGTGACAACTGTTCAAATATTTCACATGTGTAGGTGGATGTGAATTGATGGGAAACTCGTTAATCTTTCTCACTTGTGATATTCAACTTGACTTCCATATGGCCCACGTAAAAAGTACCATGTCCCAGAAGTTTCTCGCTTTACGAACAGTGCTAGACAGCCTGTACTTAGAAAATAAAAAAAATTGTCCACAGATCCGTATTGTGGGTGACAAGAAATATAACTTCGTGCAGCGGAGAATTAAAAATTAATTTTAGCTCCGCTCTCGATGATCCTTTCGAGGTCTTAGACGCAGAGCAAACACCGGCGTGAAATCGATCGGAAGTCTCGGAAGTTTTTCTCAAGCCTGGAAATTGTGTTCGAGCCTCGATTAATTATCGTAAGATTGTATTCGTTTTCGGCCAATTTTGGGCAATTAATTTATTTCCGTCCGCGGTCGTTAAGATAATCCCTCGCGTTTGCAGTTTTACATTCGCGATGTCTCGCATTACGACGACGGGTGTGTAGCTGACCCGGTTAAAGGCGGCGCTAATTACGCCGGCGCATACGTAAACGCGCGTACATTAAGCTTTAACGGTGATCTGTCGATCGTCGGCGTTGCGTTCCGTTATGCGGGCGCTCGCGGAATGCAACAAAAAAAAAAAGAAAAAAAAAAAAAGAAGAAGAAAAAAAGGGAACGCGAGTTTCGCGAGCGGCCGCATCGCCTGCGGAGCGAATTGACGGATCGTTGAGATTGAGAACCGTGAAAGGGCGCCTCGATGCACCCGAGAACAAACGGGCCACTGTGATTTAGGCCCCCGGTTTGCCGCGCGCGGACCCGGCAAATATTTGCCCTCCACCTCACGATGCGCGGCGAACACGAGCTCGAAGTCGGCACAGCTGATCATTTAGGCGATACGCTTACTCGCCTCGGATTGCAAAATTAACTAAAAACATTACAGACCGCGCGTCGCTTCCTCGTCAATATATAACGTTGACCACGTTAAAGAATTACTTTCATTTAATTATATTCAGCAAGACATAACTTAACTTCAATCATCTCTCGTTCCTATAAATGTATAATTCAAATATACGTATTCCGGCGTTTAATTATATTAATTTCTCTAAGACGATTGAAGAAATTACAAATGATCTAATCGACAAATACCGCAACGTGTCCGACGTTGTAGCGAATATTTTTCAACGCCGCGTTAATAATCTACGTAGAGGAGTCGCCGAGATACGCAAACAAAGGTCGCGTGCGGCCGGGCCGGCCTCGCGCGACTTTGATGTTATGACTCCCGCATTCCTTTGCCGGCGGCCGAACGGTACGCAGTTTACAGAGCGAGCCTCCGTGCATTCGTTGACCCGACAGATAATTAATTTCCATCGATTAACAATTAGAATAAATTTTATCAGTGACAAACAAGTTCGTCAATGCTCAGGATAAGGGAGGGAGGTTCGGTTTTCGATCTCGATTATTTTAATCGGCTCGAGGCTTTGACGTCAAAACGGGAGATGAGAACCAGCGAAGGGCTGGGCACCCAGGGCGAAGAAGGGCCGATCGTGAGGCCTTCCCGAGCTCGGCTTCTTACCAGATGTCGCGGTGCAAGCCAGGCATCTAAAAAGTCAGCGCGATTCCGGCGTACGTCTCGATAAGTGGCAGATAAATCTCGACCGGTGCTACAGAGCGTATATAAAACGCGATTTCGTTAACTCTCCCGTTCTTAGGACGGCGCGCGCGCGCGCGTCGTGAAAATGTGCGTCGCGACCGTAACAGTCAAGGTGATTATTTAGCTACCGATCTTATCGGCTCTTTACAACCCGACGTCGGGTCGGAGAATGCCCACAGGTCTTATTTATTGAAATCCTCGACGTGCGCTGCGCGCCGCGAAGTGATTTTCGCGGGAGTAACGAGGGAACGCGCGGGGCCGATTATACCGGATCATTTCGCGCGGACGAGACCAGTCCTTAATCTGTTCGAAGTAAAGTGTGATTTTGAGGGTAATGAATATTTTGAGACAGTTGAAATAAATTCGCGACACGGCCTGGTCTTTAAAATTTCTTGGATCTTTAAAAGGTTGGGCGTCGTCGAGGTTTCTTTTATCGAACTAATCGGTGAATTTCTGGACAGATCATTCTTTGCTGCAGTTGCATATTAAATAATAAATATAAATATAAAAAAATAAAATAAAAATAAAAATATTTAAAAATATTTAAATATAAATATTTAATATTTTCCAATTTTATATAAAAATGAATATGATAGAAAATAAAATTGGAAAATATTTAAATAAATTCGTCTTTTGTACGATTATTATTTGTAGAGTAGTATAATCGGAAATTTAATGTCGCAATAGCGTGTTTCTATCTCATCGTTTATTGAGGAGCCCATGAAATTTAGCAAATGTTTAGTTGCGAACGGCGTAACGCCGCTTTAAGGGTTCATTGTACAGAATTTCTCTCTTCCCGCCGCGGCTCCTTCGCGTTTGTTTTACGAAGGATGAGCCGGCCGTTTCGCTGGCCCCTTTGCAGCGTTAAGTAACGCTGGAAGCGAAACTCGTTAAAAACTTTACACGCGCGCTCGTCGTAAAGCTCGCGAAAAATTCCGGCGGTGGTTTTTTGCGCCGCCGGGCAGCACCGAATCGTAAATTAGACGCCGATTTCGCTAATCGACGACCGAATCAACGCTAACTCGATTCTCATTTTGACTGTTGCAGGTAAGCCGCTGCTGTGTGTCTTGACTTAGTAATTACGATCGCGGTGGTAAGTAGAAAGATAAATCTTGGCGCGAAAGAGAACCGACGAAAGAAGACCAAACTCTCTTAAAAATAAAAACCGCGTCTTGCAATTCCGTGCTTGGTCCATGAATTTTAGTTAAAAAATTTGATTATTAATTTCTCTATTTTTATTAAGTCTTTTCTACCCTTTTCACATTTTTTAAAAGACAATGGACGGTAAAATACTTTTCGCGAGGCGCGCTGTATCGACACTGCTCTGGAGTTTAGTCTTCCAACTATTCGAGATGTTCGTGTGATTACGTGTACCGCTTACGCGCTCATTAAAGATTCATAAAGGTGCGTTTGTATGCATCTCTAGCGACCGGAAAATTGAGCTGAGCTTAGTACGTCTGCAATCGTAGATAGTTGCGCAAGAAATAATCGGCTCCGTCTTCGCGAACATTGTTTTTCCGCAATGACTCGCGCGAATATAATACAAATAATAATCCTTCCTGCACAATTTATATTCAAAAAAAAAAAAAGAAAAAAAAAGAAAAGAAAAAAAAAACATTATTTAATTTATATTAACGTTACTATTACATTTTCAATTAAACTTGTTCCTTTTTTCTTTCCCTTTAAATAAGCTCTTGATCATTCGAGACGATCAGCGATCATCTAAATAAATTACCTTCATTAACTCTCGTTTCGCCAAATGCCGCTTAACTCGATCCGTCTCATCTCGGAATTAAAGTGAGAACGAGAGATCGGTTAAGCCGTCGTTAACCATCAACGGCCGATCTCGAATCGACGAGAGGCCGGTCTCCTTTCGCAGTCCGCGCGACATTAGCTTAAGTAATGAGATACTTGCCGGATTCGTTAAACGATCTTCGCGAGTGGCTCGATACCGATCCCGCCGCTTCAAGGGGCGCGCATCCGCGTCGTTCTACACCTCGCTCGCGAGCGAGCCGCGTGTATTTTAAGACTAGGCCTTACGCATTACGCAACGCGAGACGTTCGTGTAGCAAGCCGGGGATCAAGACGCGGGATGACGCGAGCAGATATCGGCTATTAGCCGATCTCTCGGGGAATCACTCGGAGGAGGAGGCACTTGACGTTCGATCGTACCTCGCCGTGGTATTTTCCAAACGACGCAATCGACTCGGTGCTCTTCTCGTAGTGTCCCATTAATTTCGCAAACGTGTTCGCCCCGCGATCGCGAGAGCAGGTTCTTTCTTGCGGCGGGCAAGCGCGGCCGCGTCATCTCGTTTCCAGCAGCGATCTTCGCGGACGCGTCCTCATACCGCGGCGCTAATTAAGTACCCCCGACAAATCCGAATCTGATTTGCATTGCTAATCGTATGTCCTGCACTTCGTTACATCTGTAACATTATCTGGAATTGAGCGATTCACTGTTCGTCGCGGTTATCGGGAGGGAAAACATCGGTATCTGTGCCTGCATCTCGTAGTCTATTTTTATTTTTATTTTTATTTTTTTTACGCTGGCTTTAATTTAAACAATTTAGTAATGAGGTAGGACACTAATTTTTATATTGTATATTTATTTTAAAACGGTCAATTTTGTCTCATTTGATAAATGTGTATACTTTAAGTATTTAGACGAATTATTTTTAATTAATTTATTCGGCGTCTTTCGCGCCGGGAACGAAATTTTGCGGGGAACTTTACATCGCCGCGGGGTACATCGCTTTGCAGTCGTCGTTGTCGTTAGGGCATCGAGCATCGGTGGATATCGAGCGATGTTAGAAGAGCGATAAAGGGAAACTAGTTTGAGGCCGGCTCATTCTGACCGCGAGCAAAAAGGCGCGCGATGGGCGAAGGGAGGGGTGAAGTCATTTGGATGCGAATGCATAGCCCGTTGAAAGATGCAATTGGACGATCGGGGCGTAGAAAGAGAAAGAGATACCCGTCGGTGCAATAATTGCGGCCGGCAATTGCAATTACGCCGGCCGCGTGCACGCGAGAGAGGAAGAAGTCGTCTTCGGGGCGGGAGGATCGGATAGATAAGTTTTGAAAATTGTGCGCCGGGCCGCTCGACTCATAAATCAGGAATCGCCGGACGTGCGGGATGATCCTCGGCTCTCGTATCTCGCGGCATCCCGCAGCAAGGACGGTGCGAACCGCCGTCGACCGTTCCGCCGCGCGTATGGAAATCGAAATTATGCCGCGTACAGTTCGGAACGCCGGGCAATTACGCGAGGGGCGCCCCGTGCCCCATTCGAGCAAAGAACGCAAGCGGGAGCAGAGGGCCCTCCCCCTCTCGCTCGTTCGTCGCTCGTCGATCGCGAGTCGCCGTTGATTAATGAGAGCGAGCCGCGTCTCGTGCGCTGCGCTTTCGCGAGGCGATATCAATACCCGAGATAATGAAATTGCTCTCGGGAAAAGGGATTGATTCGGGATGATTTGTTGTCAGGGCGATCTCGATCGGTTAACGGGCCGATATCGCCCGGAACGGCATTGGGGACCGAGGACGCAGACGTACGATCGCCGACGCATTGGCATCGCATCGATAACGCGTCGGTAAATATAGTGTCGTTAATTTGCCATCGCAAATACGAAGGTAGGAGAAGGGAAAAAAAAATAAAAAAAAAATGCGTAGCGATGAATAGAAACCCCGTACGTCTCGTTTTTCCAAACGAGTCTCATAAATCTTTGTCTTTACATTTAGACCGGCAGCCCGCGAATAGGATCGTGTAAAGAGATGTTTAAGGATGTTCGTGACGCGACGCTTTAAGTAATTAAAATAATTTGCGACGAGGTCTCCAAAGTCCGCGGACGCGCGTCGTAAATTCGCAATTTGCTACGGTTAATTACGGCCGTGTGCGGAGCGGTCGCGAGCATCTGTTCGCGATTTCTTGAATCGGGACGTAATGCCGATTAATGAAGGGAACAGGTTTCATAAATTTCGCGACGGGATTATATAAGACGGCCTAGGCTTTTCTCGCCGACGATTCGAAATCATTCACGGGAGACGCACCCGATCGTCGCTCGGACGAGCTGCAAATGTTGCGCGCGTGTTTTGCGCGAGGCAATCACGCAGATTACGCAAAAATCGCGACGCGCGCGCGGGGCAGATACAATCTTAAAACTTGCACGCGATCGGTCCGCTCGTAAATCGCTGAACCGCGCAACGCGACGCAGAGAAGAGCGTTCCTGGCCTGCGTTTCGCGATCGCTGGAACGTTGTAGGACACGAAATTGTGTCGGTCTAATTATAATGTACACTTTTTTTTATGGTAAGATGAGTCGATCGATGTTTATTATTTATTATTGTATTTTATTTTCTTTTTTTTTTTTTTTTGAACTCGGAACCAGTATTGATTTATGAGCGCCGCGTGATGGTCACGCGGTTACATCGCGTACGAGCAATTGACTTTAAATCGATTACGCGCATAGATTAATTGTGAACGCTATATAGAGAAGCGGAATAAGTCTCGTGTAGCCGGAGCTAGAAGCCAGAATTAGCTCGAGTATTCTCGCGGGTGCCGATGGTATTATTAATTAATCTGTAAAATTTTGAAAACTACGATGCGCCAGCTTTGCGAATTTCTTTAAATTCGGAACACGCCGGTGGTTGATGCCTCGCGAGCACGCGACCGATTAAGAGAATCGCTCTCGATTTCGTCCTGAAAATTAATTCGGGCGTTCGCGGAGAACGCGAAACGCGCGGACTGATGGAAGAACTCGTCCTGTAATTGCACGGGCGCGCAATCTGCGGAATCTCGGTGCGGCGCGTAGAAAGAGAACGGGTAAGTCCTGAAAGTGATATGAGACCGGCCCATAAATCAATACACCACCGCGGAGATGCGCGGACGTTTTTTTTTTTCTTCTTCCTTTTTTTCTGTTCTTTTTTTTTGTTCTTTTTTTTTTCGGGAATAAACGAGCACGAATGCGAGCGGGATGATTAATGGCGTAGCGGTCGCTCGTTCATAAATTTCAGGACGAGGGGTAAACGAATGAATTGTCGGTGGATACGAACGATTTGATTCCGATTGAGCGAGAAGCTGTGAGAAGGAAAAGAAAAAGCCGGAAAGAGGAAGGGTTCGTGACAATGAACTCCTCCACTTTACTTTTGACCAAAGCAAAGATATTAATTTTTATTCGCGTATTTCCGAGAGACATTAACATCAAATTTAAGTTTAAATTTCGTTAAATTAAAATCTTTAATCACGTTAAATTAAAAAAAAATTTCTGTTTAAAGAATATATAAATTTCTCCGTGTCGTTTAAATATTTTTTATACTATTTTTCTTTTTCTTTTCTTTCTTTTTTCTTTCTTTGATTTTTTTAATCCAGAAACCTAAGATTTTTATTTTAATATCGCTTCGAACTTTTAACTTGTTCAACTTTAGCTTGTAAAAGCAAGTCAACAGAAGTGAGTGAACTCTCCTCATATATTTCTCTAATTATGCCACTGCGTATCGCTTCGCGTCTGGAGAAAGGGAAAGATAAAGGTTATCGTCTGCGGACCCTCGATTACGCTTTTATTTACCACGTCGTCGTTTACAACGTTCTATTTATAACTTCGTTACCCTCCGTGAAAATTCCACGGTATCGAAATTCCCCCGCGAAAAATTACAACGCTCATTTACGGTAACTAACTGACGGCGGGAAGACGTATGGCTCCTCGCCAAGGAACTCATGCCGACGAAGTCCACGTGTCAATGCTAATCAGATCCGCGTTAATTTCAATACTTCACATACGCAAATCGCGCGGAAACGGGACGGGAATCCTCGCGTTCAAAATTCCGCACGAGCACAAGAGAGATCGTTTCTCAGCGCGAGTTCGATATTCATCTTCCGAAGTAATTAGGATTAAAGCTCGATGTTTATTCGATAACATCGGTATCGATCTTCCTCCTCGTTCGCGCTTGCAGTGCGGAGGGAAGGACATAAAATTTGTTCAAGAAGACACTAAAGTATCATCGGATTTATGCCGTTGTTACTTATATGGGGATAGTAAATTAACATCGGCTCTCTGTATTATGCAACTTTCCGAAAGGCTTAACGGCTTTCCTGCATACCGCGGGATTATCTCTGCCACGGCATCTCGACGCGATATGACTGAAATATCGCCAGTTTTTACGACCAGCCCGATGCACAGTGATTTTTCAAACGTACAATTTCATAAAATCGTCCCGGTATGTCGTTCACCTCGACACGATTCCGCAGCCTTTTCGGGCCCGGTGAGGCTTGTTCTGTTAGGAATTGATTAACGCGATGTCGTCACTGCGTCCATCGGTGCCCGGTTAGACACATTATCTATCTAGTCTAGAGAGATAAGCTAATGGTTCTAATAAGACCGTGCTATTTCTTCTGTGCCCATGAAATCGTTCGGCGGATAATTTTTCTAGAGCCTTTGCGCAATATCGGAAGCGTCTCTTTTTTTTCTCTCTCTCTCTTTTTTCTAAATACATATATTGACACGTTTACTTTTTAATAAAATAATTTAAATAATTAGTAAATTAGTTAAATTAGTAGTTGATATAATTTTGGTATTTGAAACATAACAATGTATTAACAGAATGGTCTCTGACACTTTTTTTCTTTTTTCTGCACAACTCCAAAGTACTTTGCGAAAGAAAATAGAGCGCTAAGCCTTTCGTACATCTTTCACGAAACAGAAACATGCTTTTGCGCGCATGAGGATCCACTTTCCAAGCGACACTTGGAAAGTTGTTTCTTTGGCGCGTTTCATCGCGCTTTTTTAAGAATCTCTCAGCTCGCATGATACAAAGGACTGCCGGTCCTCGCGCTGTGAAATCGCACGTGGCTCATAAAGACAGAGAGAGAGAAAGAAAGAAAAAAAAAAATGAACGTATAGCTCCAGTGATGAGGCGGCTAATTAAGTCTAGTGGCCCACGAGCGAGCGAGCGAGCGCGCAAGCACGCTCACATATACACGCACGCACACATCGAGCCAGTGCCCGTGTGCACGCATTAACACGCACCTACACGAGGCACGCCTCGTCTATACTTGGCCTCTTGGTCGTGCCAAGGCGTACAGTCTCTCAAAGGTCCTCGAGTGCATCGTATCACCGCCGCTCTTCTCCGCCGACACTGGCTTCTCGCTCTTCTCCCTTTTCCGCGTCACATCTCGCTCGCCGTCGCGTCTCACGTTCCGTGTATTTATCTTCGTTCCCGCGTCCCGCGATACGATACGGACCCCGCGGATCGCGAGTCAGAAACAGTGCACTCTTTCATCGAGAGTCTTGGCCGCTATGGGCGCGCGGTGACGCCGGGGCATCGCATCGGCGAGGAGCAGCACGGAAGTGGCAGTTCGCTCTCGATTGAACCGCCGGGTTTCTGCGTGCAAGGGCCCTGGGTGCCCCGTCGCGTTCGGGGGATGCACGCGGGATAATAACGCGGTCGCCCCGAGGGAGAGAAACTCACCTCGAGAGAGCGATCTTCAAGGGCCTCGTTGAACGTAACGCGCGATGCGTGTGCTCGTCCGTACGCGCAAGTGATTCGCGAGAGAGATGTGGTTCAAGTATTACAAGGGATATTACGACGTGCGCAAGCTGGAGCTGGAGCTGGTGAGTGTTTCACGTCGCTTTTCTCGGGTAAACGTTAAACTGGATTCATATATTATTTCTAATTTTTTTTTCTAATTTTCTAATTTCTTATTTATATATTATTTAAATTTTTTTTTCTTTTTTTTTTTTTTTTTTTTTTTTTTTTTACCAAATGGGTTGCTTGAAAGAATCTCTCCTGAATTTTTTGCTCAAGATATTCTAGCGTCTAGACGATAATAACAGTCTTAAAAAAAAGTCTATTGTTTGTAATCTTAAGATAATCGTTGGTCTCGAGTAAAAAGCAATGAAACAAATGGAAATTCTTATGCTGAAAGATAAGCTTTTTTTTCTTTTATTTTTCAAAGATAATTTCAGTGAGTCATAATTTCCCTGCGTTCATAGAACTTTCTACGAATAATCCCTTGGGGTACCAGAAAGAGAAAACGTATTGCAAAATTCGTTTCGCGAGAATGCAATTAAATTCCGCCGAGACAATACAGTATTGGACTTTCACCTTGGATTTCTCCGTGATCGTCGCGTCTCGTTCGTTTATCGGACTTTTTTGAAATTCCACCGCCGTTCCGTTCCGTTACGCAGACTCCTATCTATCTCTTACGACTCTTTGGTTCTTCTTACGAAGAGGGAGAGCGGTCGCTAGTCTTTCTTGTCGAGAGCTTACTGAATGACGTGCATTATGTCGCAGCCTCCCTGATCGAAACGAGCAGACGCGTCGCGCACTTAAATGGAACGCTTTATTTTGATCCGCACTCTAGCAACAATTTATAACTGCTATAAATCTGTCGGAAAAATGTCCGAGGCGCTGCCACGGGGCGAAACAGCCTGGTGACGTCAGCCCATTGATACCGAGCCGTAATTAAATTTTATCGTTTATTACACAAACAATGAGCGAGATTTTTGCAATACACTTTGCGTATTACGCAACAGCTAACTTTGCTAATAAACGAAAATTTAGAAAATAAAAATTTAGCTCTTCGACGCTTAGACGTGGCGCCAGAAAATTAATTAAAAATAATTCTGTACGTTGCATTTTTAATTATTAATCAAACCGGAGGAATTTATTTATAGCGTTTTTTTTTTTTGAAGATTAATCGATCTCGGATTGAATATTTTTCAAGACCGATCAATCGCAGTTATTCACGCGAAGGACGATATGTCCATGTGATTGACAAATAGCGTCATTAATCGCTTCCGAGGCGATTATACTCAGAACCAGCTGAGCAGGCTGTTGCTTTTAAGCTGCGAAAGTATTCGGCTGTTTGCTGTATTCCTTAAAACGAAAAAGAGAGGAAGCAGGTACGTGCTTTCCGCTTATAATTTCTCCCGATTCAGGGTTAGAGCCCGGGTAGTTCTAGGTAGTTATGGGTTCAAGCATTATTTCGTTTTCACCAGCGACACGAGTCTGGTCACCTTTCACAGTTAGCTTCCACTTACCGTGCAATCTCGTTCGCTCCGCTCGTCGGTGCGGCGTCGCTCTCTCGGTCTTGGACCTCTTCCAGTCCGAGAATCCCGTCGTGCTCTTCCTCGTCGTGTTCCTCAACGTCGGCGTACACTCGGCGTGGCCCTCCGTTCGTTTCCTTCTGCTCCTTCTTCAACGTCGGCGCCCGCCGTCCCGACGGTGCCGCTTGTCCCGCATCTATTTCGGCGTGACTTCATATCCGACGTTCTCGCGACGGCAGACTCGAGATACCACCGTGTCCCGACCTGCGGAAGAAAAAGAACCTCATCCGGCGTGCTATTTTTTAGGAACACACGGCGCAAAAGTGAGTTAAACGGAAATATTTTTTCGTAGTCGAACGTGCGTTTTTTTTTTCCTTTTTTTTATTAATAAAAATTTAACGTAAAAGGAAAAACAGTCGCGAATTAATTCGTAAAGAACTTTATGTATTTTAAATACATTTATAAATGAAGAGAATAAATTGCGACGCGTTTTATTTGCCCGATCGACTGTTCGTCGTAGATATCGCCCCGCTGAATTATTTCACGCTCGTCGGAGCTCTGGAAGCGATCGCATAAAACAGAACGACCGATATACGCCATAAAGAGTCGGCCGCGCTTCGAGTTTATCGGCTGTTAGTTACCTTCGCAGTAGATTAGGAACATTTGCCTTATAGACGAGCCTGCATTTCGCATACACGCTCTGACCCGCATGCACTTACTCGTCGCGCACGAGGAGATACGGAGAGATTCCTTCGTGCTGGAATTGGGACGATCTGTTGCCGCGAGAAGGAACGGATAAGACGGAAAGATCGGGAAATTATGTTCGCGGTACCCTCGTCTATCGTCCGCCTGATTTAGAATTCAAAATTTCTCCACAAAATCGGCCTTAACTCGGCGGACAATTATCGATGGCGTATGCGCCGCTGTACCGTTACCGTCACAGAGAAATGATATATCATTTTCAAGCTCTGGTTGAAATGCAAATGCCGAGGCGCTTCTCGTATCGTTGCGCGCCTGAGCATTTAAAAGTCCTGGTGTTTTTCCTCATATCGAGGTCTGTTTGATAAATCGTTTCTGCTCGCGCAGTGTTCTCGATTTTAAAGAGAAAATTATTTTTTATTTTTGTTTGGCACGTAAGAACGTCTTATTTTTTACAGCATTAAAATAAATATATCGTCAAATTTAGTTATTAAAAAAAAACTGCAGGTTCGTGTAAGAAATATATTAATATCGCACGCGATATAGAAATTTGAATTATTGTCTTTTTTGCACTTTTATTTTTATTTTTATTTTATTTTTCTAAGACGCTGTTGAGGAAGGACCGCGGAAAGAGCTCTCTTATAAAAGAGCCTGACGTATCTCAGTCAAGTGTAGCCTGGCGCGGAAATTTTCCTCGGAACGTGCAGTAAATTTAGCCGGTAGTCTTCGCGTGGCGTTTACGACGCGGAAGTTGGCCAGGCGCTTCAAAGAAGCGGCGGGGCGCGAGCAGAAAAGCGAAACGCGCGAGTGCTCGAGCATTTGTACGCTATCGTGACAAATGATTCGTATCAGTTACGTCCGCGACGTGTAACCTGTTCCAACACGGTGTTCGAATAATCTATATTAAATACGCTCGGCGACGTTTCGAGGAGCAACGCCGCGAGAAGCTGATTCAGCGCTAACGACGAGACGTAACGAGGCTCGCCAGCGACGTTATTTTATTTTTTATTTATTCTAGTTTTTACGATGTTCGCTTTTTTATTATAGAATGCATTTTATATATCATCCGCGTCTTTATTTTATCGCTAAAATGCAGCTTCGTCTTCGTAGCGTTTAAATAATCGATAATTCTTCAACTTTGAATATTTCGTGCGCTAAACAAAACGGCCGAAACAAAAGGCTGCCAAATGCGTCGAAGACGCGTCCGCTTTTAACTCCTCGTCTTTCCAATTTCGAAGCCGCGGATCTAAATGCATCTTATCTCAACGCGTTTATTTATACCGGACGCGTTTAAGGAGCCCCCGCGCGCCACGTTTATAGAATCGCCCCGTACGTATTCTCGTACGTCGGGGAGTAAATATAAAGTGGGCGAATTGGCGTCCGGTCAAGAAGGACCGTCTACGAGCGTACGATGATATTCTGAATTCCGCGAAAAAGACGAGAAAGGGGGATGCCGCGCGGATCTCGGCGGAGGGTGGGCGCCGGGAGAAGGACCAGGGACCCCGCGTGCTTCGCCCAACCTGCGTTTGAAGTTATTTCGAAAACTGGTGCCCAGGTGCATTGACCTGCAACGTGGTCTCTCTCGCGTTCAGTCTGCGGACCGTCTCCCTTTTTCACGCGTCACCCGGAAATCGGCCATTTCCTTTGAGCCAGAAATTTTTTTTTTTTTATTATTTAGTAAGAAAAACTTGCGATAATTTTTGAAAAATTAATTACGCTTCCGGTCCGTTTACCGATTATTCACGCCGAATCTAGAACAGACGAGGAATAAATAACTTGGCCGTTTGCGCTCATTAAAACAAGCTGTTCACTCGCGTCTGTTCGCACTCCGGGTTGCTTAATCTAGATCCGAGTTTACGTAGAACGCGAAAATTTAAAGGTGTTGAAGGAATTACATTTTTTTTTTTTTGTCTTTTTTTTTGTAGTTTTATTAGCGAGCCGCGTGCAAGAACAATTTAATGTTTGGTTGCGAGCGAGCGTGGAAAATATATGGGTTAAAGGTATGTTCGGTGACGTGGAAATCATGTGAGAACAGAAACGCGTCGCTTCTTTCGTAATAGAAAGATAAGCGTAAGATACACATCAGCCCGGCATTCTTGAACGATGACTAAGGGCCGTCCCGTGCAACCAGACGTCGGCAAGGTCGTTGTCACGACCCTTCGTAAGCTTTACACAGGGACCCCTCTTAAGGATGTGAAAAGCACGCTCGTTAAAGGCGCCAGTCGCTTTCAACGGTGATTGTGTTGCGTACGGGCCGTTTATGAACGCGAATATATAACCGGGCGTCGTCACCGCCGCACCGTCGTGGTCCGTCCGCAGACCTCCACCCTCGCCGGGATCTCCACCGACCTCCACCCTCGCCGAAATCCACCACCGACCTCCATAGACCGCCGTGGTCCATCCACCGACTTTCAGACCCTCGTTGTGGTCGATCCGTCGACGATAAACGCGTTTTAACGCGATAATCCGCGGGCCGCTCGAGCGCTATTTTTATTATTCGTCAACGAGCGCGAAGGGAAAAAAGGGGGCCGCGTTAAGTACCCCGAGTGGACGCGCCGGCGGGATTGTAACGAGAACAGCTGACGTAATAATTAGCGGCTCCAGATCGAGAGAAAGAGAGAGAGAGAGAGGAGATAAGACTGCGTTTGACCAAAGTGTCGCGTGTCGTCAGGATTTAATTTCGTCCGCGCTAATTTCCGCGTAAGAGTCGCGATCGAAGAGGTAGCGTTTCGTTCATCGAGAACCGCACCTGTTCGTGACGAATGAGGAATCATTCCTGGAGACGCGAATAGGACAAAGGGACGAAGAGGCAGGGGAGAGAGAGAGAGAAGATCGCGAGGCGGAAGAAGAGGAGAAGAAATAAGAGTAGAGAGAAGCGGTCGCGGTTGTGTGTGTGTATGTATGTGTATGTGTGCACAGAACGGCTGAGAGAGAAGATTGGAGAGGAGAGAAAAGGGAGAAGGAAAGAGCCGCCTTCGGTATCTTCGCATGCGTTTCCTGGTAAGGCTCTTGGCGATCTTTAAAGTCCTCGCCGAGGAATCGAGAGGGCTCGCCGCTTGAAAAAGAAGAAAAGGCGGAAAATACCGCGAGGCGGGGAGCGAGTAAATTTCTTTTCCTGCCGCGGAAATACAGTTACGCGAGCCGCAAGTTACGATCTCTAATATCGCTACGGACGATCGGAAATAAAAGAACTTGCCCGTACCTTTATTTCCTACTTCAAACAGACACGAGCGTTTAATATTCACGAAAATCAAAGCGCGCGCCTGGTCGGAGAAGTTCGCGAACGGACTCGCCGCGGGATTCCCGTAATTTTCCCTGGACTTAATCAGAACTTAATCGGATTACGATCGTTACATTGAAAGCGGCGCGCGGCGTGACCAGGCGAAGGAAAAAAAAATCAGAAAAAAAAAAAAGGATCCGGTTGCGGAATTTATTTCAGCTGCGGCGCAATTATGAGCGAAGTACAACGGGCGACTCGCGGAGAGAAAGCTCGTTTAATTACGCGCAAGTAGTATAAACATAGAATCGAATTGGCACGAGCGGCGATATTTTGACCGAAATACGACCAACCGCGATGCGCCGCGCGAATGCCGATTCGCAGGGCTTTCTCGCGCGAGGGGCTTCGAAATAAAGTGCCTTCGTCGCGTCGGTGTATGAAGCCGAGCGCGAATGCCGGGGCCCTTTAAATATCGGTCCAGCATATCCTGGCCCCCTCGATTCAGCCGTAGGCATCTTCTCCGGCCGGGGCGCAACCAGTTTTCGGGCCACTCGGCTTTTGCATGCGCCGGGGTCGCGGGCAAATCCGGGCAAAACGACGGCGCATTAAATCGTACGTTAAGCCGTAATTGCGTCCTCGCCGTGGGCGTACCGATGGACCTTCGAATCACCTTCCATTTTTCTTCTTCATTTTCTCCCGCGCGCCTTTGTACCTCTCGGCCACATTTTACATCGATCCGTTTTCGATGCGCCGAAAGAGAGAGATAAAATCTCAGATTTCTACGAGTCGAAGATGCGAGGAGCAGAGCGAGGACGTTTTTGGAAATCCGAGATTTTAAGAAGACTCTAGGATTTCAATTATTGTTCCTAGTCAGGCAATTTTTTTTTTCCTAGATTAACAATTTTTTTTTTTTTTTTTTTTTTTTTTCCTGCTGTTTTCTGAAGATTGTCGTTCTCTTGAGGATCGCGTTGATTCTCCGCAAATGTCATTCCGACGTCGCCGTCTCTCTCGCCCTCGGCGGAAGCGCGTGCGTGCGTGCACGTACCTCTCGGCGCATCTTCACCTCCGACGGGATAGGTAATGCTTCGTTCTCGCTGATGTCGTGGCGGTTAACTACCACGTTTCAAGGACATCCACTCCCTTCCCGCGTTTCTTCCCTATCGCGAATCTTCACCGGGTAGCTTTGGACCTCGCTTCAAACCGGCGCGATGCGCCTTGTCCTCCCCGTTCTCGAATCTCTCTCTCTCTTTCTCTTTCTCCGCGCTGGACCTCGTGCTAATTGCGGGATTCTTCGGTCCGCGAAAGAAAGAGCCCGACGTCATAAAAAGTCGAAGCTACGCGCTTGGACCACGAGCGACGAAGATTCGGCAGAGCGCGATTAAAAATGCTGTTTATATGCGAGCTCGCGATTCTCGCGTGTCGTTTAAGCACGATCGTTGTTACGATCGATCGTCAAGACGTGATTAAACGGAGGAACACTCTCGAATCGAATATTAAAATATATATTTATATTCTGTATGAATACATTTTAATAGTCCGTAAAAAGTTTTACGTTTAATTAGCTCTCCCGATTAAAGTGCTCTCACTTACTTGAAGCGGCTCATAATATATTTCTTATGACAGTTCTAATTGAATCTTGCGAAAACTTTGGAAACATAACGCGTTTTCGATTAAACGTTAATGTATAAAAATCTGGAAGGAGCCGCCCGCCTTCAGCAGATTCTAAAATCGGCAGAAACTAAAAATATATCGAATAACCAATTCCTTTTTTTGTTTAACAAAAATAAAATTAAAAAACTACGTATATTTAAACAGCGTCGAAAATTACAGAACTGAACTTTACATTCAGTTTTCTTTTTAACTCTTTTTTTTTCTTAAAGCAGTTTTGCATTTTTTAATGGGACTAAAGTTTGTTGATCAATGGCACGAATGTCTGATGCTTGGAAGTCGTCACGCTTAAATCACACGGCAAACATTGTCCTTTTTTTTTTTTTCCTTCTTCTCCCCTCTCCCCCTTTTAATCTACGTCGTGCATATTCGATGAATGATAATTCAGAGGACGCACCAGGGGGGGAAGCTGTCATGCGCGATCAAAACCCGTGGGTGGCATATTTGGCTCCCCATCGGGGGGGCTTGTACCTTTCCGGACAATGACGTCAGGCCTCATTATGCATTCGACGATATCGTTTTGTCGTCGGGGAATTTTGTCGCCCCGCGTGTATAATAACGCATACGATGACGAGGTTCGCGGTCCACGCTCGGCCCATTCTAAATTAGTCTTGGACAACAACTGATTACGCGACGTGCGTGATTTATATGCGTGAAAAAAAAAAAAAAAAAGAAATAAATAAACGCCGGAAAACTATAAATCTCTGAGATATTTAAGGGAGAAATCCGAAATATTGGTATGGTAGATTTATTTAAACGCCGGATGATTTTCAAGACAGTTTCTGAGTAATGTAAACATTTAAACGCACGTGCTTGCGGGAGTAAAGTTTCTTTTACAGGTGAATAAATTTAATATTACGCCTTGTTAACGGCAGGTCCGGTGTCTTTTGTAGTCGATTTCGAAGCTGCGTTAGTAGCTGCGTCTTCACGAATAGATGCGCATCTCCTTCGATTACCTTGGAAACATGATCGTCGCGCCTATCGGCTACGATTGCGAGAAATTCTCGTTCTCTCGTGCACATACGTGATTGCCGTCAGAGCCATTGTAGTAGAAAAACGAGTTGCACGCGGCACTCCCATTCACCAAATTCCTTTCATCGAGGCTGATTCTCCTGGCTGTCGGCTTTTAAGTTTCCTTTTTTCTCACTTTATTAATTTTCTGTTATTTTTTTCCTCTTTTTTTTTTTTTATTTGTTTAAAGACAATACAATCATTAAATCTATTTTATCATACACCGTGAAAAATTGTAATGGCAATCTAAAACTGTTTTTCTCACTTTATTAATTTTCTGTTATTTTTTTCCTTTTTTTTTTTTATTTGTTTAAAGACAATACAATCATTAAATCTATTTTATCATACACCGTGAAAAATTGTAATGGCAATTTAATGGCACAATGTCGATATCATCTCGACCGCTTGAAATTTCTTCATTTGCTCAGAAAATGTCAAATCGGAAAATCCAATTGTTGCATTTTATTGAGACAGAGAAAGAGAGAGATCAGACCAAAGCGTTGCCATTGTTCTCTTATTTTTCTCGATGCATTCTTCAACGCGCCGAAGGTAACACTGCAAATCGTCAAGTTAAATCCTTCTCTTATATCCTCGTAAAATACTAACGGTAAATTATTGAATATCCCTTTATTCAGACCTCTTTGTTCCTTCGTACACGTCATGTGCAGTACATAATCGGGAAGTTGTAACAGGCCGCTCGTTGCAGATCGTCAAAATTTTGCCCGTGACATAAAATTGTTCGGGGAATGACATAATCGTCTCTTACAGGCAGCCGGTGTTACACACGTATCTTTTACATTTAGCGACGTGTCTCAATAATTCTCAACAGTTATACGATCAAGAAGTCAATTTCATTTGACCTAAATTCTGATTGCGAGGATTCCACTTTTTTTTCTCTTTTTTTTCTTTTTTTTCTATTTTTTTCTTTTTTTTTTATTTGTTTTTGTAGCAATATCTGTCTGTCGCTTGGTGGTCGTAATTCCTCTGGGAATCGATTTCGTAACGCTCCTAAGTCGGGATTATAATTTGTGGCGTGGTAAGCGATCCATTATGAATCCATGCTCGACGTTAATTTACTCCAACCTTCTCGAGAAGGAATTCATATCGAGCAGTTTACCGTTAAATGAGAAAACGCACGAAAGTTATTTATTCGATGTTTACGAATAGTATTTTAAAACTTTCGATTTAAAAAAAAAAAAAGAAAGAAAAAAAAACTTAATAAATCCTTTTTTTGTCCGACTTAATATTTTCTTACTTATCAATTATTAAATCACGGACGTAAATATTAACACTGAATATCAAGCTACGTTTGGACTAATTTTATAATAAATTAACCCGAGAAACCAGGCGGGAATCGTCGAGAAGGATCGAGTAGTACGATGCGGTGTGAATTATTCGTGTATGAAACTTCTCTAACACGGTCGCGGAAAAGAAACGAGATGCCGAGATTGTCTGACGATTTTAAAAACACGTTTACATATGTATGCGGGGCTTATTCTCTCGCACGAGAAAACGATACGGGGAAAATCGCCGCGTGCATTTACATAAATATAGCCGAAGGTTTCTCGATGCGTTTCATTAAACACGCGGATGCAGAATTATTCTAAGCCGATCGTTTTACAAGCGGCAGGTATGCGAGCCTCGTCATCGGCGTATTACGAGAGTTAAGGTGGCTGTGCAATCGAGTCTCCTTTCCGTTCTACGTCACCGAGCACGCGACAAACCTGGAATCTAAGCCAAGGCTCTTACACTAAAAGCACCACCGATGTTTCAACTTGTATCGCAGCCTTCGGGAATTTTCTGAATATCGCCGGCGTCTGATAAAAATGGCATAACTAATGTGGAAAAAAAAAAAATTACAGCGCGCGGTGCATCTTATCCTCGTCACGTAACGATATTTTAATGAACTCTATTCGCTGTTACGTGAGAATGATAAGAAGCTATATTTATATATTTTTTTTTATGTTTTTTTAAGTAATTATTATCGAATAGAATTATTAAAATTACAATTCCAGGATACTAACGGGAAAATTTTTTAATTATCAACGCGATCTTGATAACGTCATAACTGAAGACTATATTAATTAATAACAATCAGTATTACAGTTCTTCCCTTTTTATACGCCGCGCGTGTAATCTTCTGGAATCGAAGTACGAATATATTACGATAAGGTTACGGTGAATTAGAAAATTTCTGTAAAGTTAACCGGAGATCGCGGCTCGTTCATACTTATTTATCGCGGCACAATACTCGAGTGCGCGAGAAAATTATGTAATTTTTAACGTGCCTAATTACCTTAACTAACCGTTATTATTAATTACCATACAATTTCCGTCGGTGAGGAAAAAAAAAAAAAAAAAAAAGAAATCCATCCTGATGAACGCGCTGTGCAAGTCACTTCGAGTCAGGCACGATCTCCTCCGCGGAGGGCAAGTAAATATCTCGAGCCGGGCAATCTTCGAGATTAAGATGAATTGTTTGCATTTCGAATCGATAATAATCACGAAGGCAGTTGCATTACCGGGCGACAATGAGCGCGTTCGGGGCGACGTGGAAATTGCGCGCGACTAGTTATTATCTCCGGTGTCACGGCGACTTTCTTCCAACATAATGAAGCCTTCCGTCTTTCGGTAACGGCGCGAGAAAAGGTCTGCCCGACCCCTCGCAGCCGCCGCACAAAGGAAACAGATTTATCACCGTCGCGTTTGCGTCGCGCGATAATGCCGTCGCGGCTGTTGTCGCGCATCGACACCGGTCCCGTGCTCGGCGCGAAGGAAAGCCTCCGCTAATCGGTGAAGTAGAAGGCGAGACGAGGTCCCCTACGGCGCGAGAATTCGTGCCCGGATCGCGGCAATTTACGAGGATAATTCCGAGCAACGAGCGGTGAAACGAGACGATCGGCATTCAGCCTTCGTCACGAGGAAGCGCCGTCCTAGGACGGGGATTCTCCTCCGACGAAGCGACGAAAGGTGAACGTGGGCAGATACGCCGTGGAATTATCGCGGAATACCGAATGCCGTTTCGTAATCCACTTTGCATACCGCGTATCGCCTTCTATCGCGATTAAATAATGCCTTGGAATAGTAATCGAGAGTTTCTTTCAATTTAAAAAATTACTTTTGTGGGGGAAAATAAAAAAAGAAAAGAAATTTATGATTTATCCAAAGAAGGAATATTAATTTTAATAACGTATGGACGAGGAGGGAGAATTTATTCCGCGATCTTTAAATTTATTATTTAATTATCTGTCGGTTAAGAGGTTCATCATTTTTTTAATCTCGTGACTTACCTTATTCGGGAGAAGTTTGCACACGCAGCGATATATCAGTTTCTCTCGGGACGAACGTATCGATATCCTGATCCTCGGAGCGGCGGCCCTTTTGCTCCAATGTTCTACGCACGTTGCTCGTGCACGCGCGTAAGGCGCTGTCCCAGGAAGCGGGTTTTGTAACATCGAGGCAGGTGTTCTCGGCGTTACGTCACGGCGTAGTAATTTGTCTTGCGTGCACACGTACGCGGTGTCCTGCGAAAGAAGTATATACGTTAGCGTGACTTAAGTTCTTTTTATTTTTTATTTTTTTTTTTCTTTTTTAAATACTCAAAGATCGCTTGGAACATTTAATTTTTGGTATCCCCGCACCTCGTCGTCTTTAAAACTCTAATTTCTATCTCGAACTTCGCAGAAATAATTATTGCCATAGACAATCTTGATAACAGGGCTTTCCGATGTGATTGACGTTAATTATTTCGATCCCCGTTGCGGAGCTTTAGCCTCGAGAATTCCCGTAGCGAGCGCTGTCCAAGCTCACGGGGCCAGAAATTCATCAAACGACGCGCTCCTGTCGCGCGAGCGAAAAATTCGCCACCACGTCCACGTGTTTGCCTCCGTCGGGCTCTCTCTCTCTCTTTTTTCTTTTTCTCTCTCGGAAGAATAGCGCGCTCTTACCCACGTGCACTCGACGGTGGAATTTCGTTCCGCGATTTACCGTTGCACGCGCGCTCAACGTCAAAGGGGAGTCCCGCGAGGATGCTGCGAGGGTTCGCGCGATATTGCGAACACGTGAGGTGTAAACGTGCCCCGGCGTTGAGAAATAGCGCGCCGGAGGTAGTCGTCTCGCGAGGCCGCCGTCAGTGCTAACGGTATACACCTTTTCAGGCACGTCTGCATATATGCCCAGCGGCGAATCTAGAGATACGGTCGCGTTTTGCAGAATTACCGCGTATTCGCGTCGCGCGGTCCAAGCCGCTCGACGAAACGCGGTTCGCGAAAAGCGAAGGATGCGGAGTAGCAGCTCTCGATCCTTAATCTCGCTGTTCAAAGCCTTCTCTCTTTTCCTCGGCGACCGGCTAAGTCACCGATCGACGCCCGAGCGATTACACATCCAGTCGGTTCCGGTAATTTATCGCGATAACTTTCGACTATGAAGACATTAAATTCCGCAACGAGAATCGCCGCGTGGCGTTCTTTAAATCTCGGTCGAAATGACGGCCGTTTACGGTCAATTGCGGAGTGTCGATAGCTGTGTTCCGTGGCTCTTTCTAGGAGCGCAATCGTGACGCGACACGCGGTGAAAGTGTGCGAAAATGGGCTCGGAAATAGTGCCGGCGCGTAAAAGTAACGTGTATACGTCACGTAGAGCCGGGCTTCGAGACAATGACGATGGGAAAGGGGGAACTCGGAGGGGAAACGAGAAAACGCCGGGGACGATCATGCTAAATATCCCATTTGCGAATACGCGCGGGGACAGGTATACACGTCCAAGGATGCCGATAACGAGTACCTACGTCAAGCGCCGGATTACACGCGAAAGAGAAAACACGGTAATGAATGCTGCGGCATTCATCATGGAATTATATTTAAAAGAGCCTCTATAATGAATGCCCGAAGTATTCTCGAGGAAGAATACGCCTGGCGAAAAGCCCTCGACTTTTCCTCGAGAAGACTCGAGACAATAGTCCTTCCTGACTGTCTTAATCGCCTTCAATTAATTAATACGCACAACAGCGTACAGCATAAATATGAAACGGACATCGCAATTCTGAATTTAACGTTATCGCTTAATATTTTATTATTTATTTTCACGATACTTTTTTTTTTTTTTATTTGTTGATTGGGACTCTCTTAATCGCCTTCAATTAATTAATACGCACAATAGCGATAAATATGAAACGGACATCGCAATTCTGAATTTAACGTTTTCGCTTAATATTTTATTATTTATTTTTACCGTACTATTTTTTTTTTTTTTTATTTGTTGATTGGGATAGCGCTTAATGTAGAAGATTGGGGTGTCTTGTCTTTAATGGATGCCGCGCGCACGTTTTCGAGAATATCGCGGTTCCGAAGCGCGGCGGCGAATCGCTTGAAATATCGCCGGCGGCGGTATTTTGCGGTAACTGCGAATTAATTCAGAACGCGTTCGGGGGGGCCATCAACAGCCGCCTACTCTTGCATTTCCTCGGGCGCGGTAACTACCTGCCACCTTATGATAATTAAGAAGCGGGAGATCGCGCGGGGATCCGTGGCGAGGATCGCCGCCATCAGTCAGGATAATCGAGTGTCACCGACGGAATTTGACGGTGACTCAACATCGGAATTCAGTGGGGTTCGTTATCGAAGTCATGGGATTCACATCGCTCGCAGGAATCAATCATAAAGCCGACAGTCCGCGTGACGAAGATTTAAATCTGAATCCTAAATTACGTGAATGAAAAATGTTTGACTCGCTATAAAAAAAAATTAAAATAAAAAGTCTAATCTAATAAAATATAATCTAATAAATCTAATAAAATCTAATCTAATAAAAATCTAATAAAAAAAATTATTAATATATCAAATTAAATGCGATAATAAAAATCTAAGTTCGCTGAGGTGCTAAAAATGACTTCGATGAACGCTATATTTATTATTGACGCGTTAAAGTATATGCTTATGTATATTACCGCTTATGAATGTCTAATGAAGTCGTACACGTGACACGTTGCAACAATCAGCGTCTGAATCGGTTCCTAAGCACGGCTGTCGACTGTGACAAGAGTACAATTGTACGTACATCAAATAATGGCACGTTGTCAATTTACATAACGCATCTCCGGCTCGCGAGCAATAATTATCGCGTTCGTTCTAGCAAGAAAATCGGCGTGCATTTCCGAGATTATTCGGGCAACGTTTCCCGTTTATTTCCGCGTTCGGCGATGATTATTAAAGAGATATCGCGATTTTCCGCGATGGAGAATTCGATACGGAGGAAAGTCACATTTCCTCATCGTCACGCTTTTCTTTCCCGCTTTTTCGCAATGCCTTTGGAAATCGTCGACCGATCTAACAATTTGTCGAAAATGATAGGCAGAGTTACGTAAGAATCAATCGTCGGCGCAACTGCAAACTTTTTGTTTTTTTCCTCTCCACGTTCGATTACGCGGTAAAGAAATTTCGCAAGCCGCGCCGATCGACGTGTGCAACATTTAATTTCGCTCGTAATGACGTAGGAGAAAAAAACCTCCTGTAACTCTTTTCACCACAAAAAAGAAAGAAAAAAAAAGAATAAAAAGAAAAAACTTGACGAAACGTACGATTTTATTTGCGCAGGTGCAGAGGCTCGCTGATTATGAGAGGTACCTAGGACAGGAAGCGAGGAGCTTGATAGATAACGAGTGCATTGACAGCGGGACGGTTCTCCACCGTGGACAGTTAGAGGGTGACCTTCACCGCATCCAGGAGCTGTTCCCCGGTGACAACCTACGGCTGCATGAACGAGACGTTGTCACTACGGTACGACATGTTTCATCGGCGTGCGATAATTCTCATTCCCGATCGGGCGATTCGGCTTAACGATAAAAACCACTTACGCAAAGTTTTCCTCCTCGCGGGGGACGTAAATGATGTAGCGACAAACAACGGTGCCCAACAAAACGGTATCGCGGACAATGCCGCCTGGACGATTCAGCCTTTCTCACGGTCGTTTAGACACATCTCGTTTTTTTTTCCTTTTTTTTTTTCCTGCCTCTGCGGAAAAATGCTCTCGCGTGCTGCGCGGCGTTTAGGCGAGGTTAGGTTCCGGGCCGTGCATACGCACTTCCTTCCCACGTTCATTCGCGTAGCCATCCGGATGCAGACGCATTATCCGATAATTTTTCCCAGCCTCGTTTTCACCCGAGCCGACCCCGCCGGTCACCGCGAACGACGAAATAGACGTTCGCTTCAATGGAACGCTCACTTTCTGCGTCCGCGTCTGTAATAAAAAGAAAAAAAATGTTAGAAATGGAATAGAAACCGTGTCACCGAGAAATGGGAGGCTGACAATAATGACAGCGGTGAATGATACTTACGTTCGTTCCATGGAAAGTGCGTCGTTCTCTCTTCGGCGTAATGGCAGATACCGTTAGTGCAATGACTACGAAAATCAAAAGAGAAATAAAATGGTTTATTAAAAAAAAAAAAAAAAAAAAAAAAATGGCGGGTAAAATTTAATTTGAATTATTTTGCGCGGAGTTATGCGCGGGATTTTTTAAAATATTCCTCGTCTATATCTACCTAGTTTTGCTCTTTCTGTCTATTTTCTATACATATATGCTTCCTGTCGGTTCATCCTAAACTCCCTAATCTTTCTTTCTCGATACGCTCTTTTTAAAATTAAATATTTATATATTTTATTACTTTTAGAAAACGAAGAACATGTTACGTAAACGAAATGGCACCACTCCAGCCAGGCTGACAAGAGGACTCTCTCAGAAGGGACTGGATATCCCGGACAGTGCTTCTTCTCCGATAAAATCGCCGACTAGGACTTTCCTTCTAGAAACCCCTGTTCAATTTACCACGGTAAAAAATAATTAAAAATAAATTATCACAAATAAAACATATTTGCGAATAAATTCGTTTGAATTGGAATAAATTAAAATATCGGTAATAAAAAAATTCAAGCTTAATACTAACGATTTTTTCAATTTCAGGGCATGCAGTCTCAGGAGAGGCACCTCTTCCTCTTCACCGATCTTCTGTTGATCGCGAAGGCTCGTAGCAGCGGGAACTTCAAACTGAAACAGATTGTGAAGATGAGCGAGCTCTGGCTCACGGCCGGTCATATAGAAGACGTCGCGGAGACCAGCAAGTCCGTGGAAACGAGCTTCGTAATTGGCTGGCCCACCACGAACGTCGTGGCCACTTTTATGTAAGTGGACTCTATTCCAAATCTGCAAATATCGAGGCGACAGAAGCATTAAATAGAAAACCCGAGGATCTTGCAATTGTTATCGTTGTCACGGTTGAATTCACTCTTGCAGGACCGCTGCAGCACGCGATCTCTGGTGGGGACGTCTGAACGAGCTCGTGCAAGAGGAAAGAAGTAAAGAGCCGTTGAAAACGAACATTCAAGTTATGTACCACGACAACGACACGCACACCGACTACGTAAGTGTGCCTCGTCTTTTAACGCGAGGACGGATACGCTTCGCGTTCAACGCCTTTCGCGCGCGTTATTCTTTGTCGCGCGCTCGAATCCGCGGAACTTGATTATCACTCGACCTTCCCGGTGGTATTTTACTTCGTAAAAGACGTCTTTTATCCCGCGCCGTCGGTGCCACGTTAGAATCGTCGTCGCGGCATTGTGCCGGCATTCACCTTCAATCATCGCTCGTAATTCATCGATGGTGCATGAAGGCATAATCCGCCTGGATCGTGAATAAATTTCCGTTAGATAAACGCTGTCTTCTCGTCGGCAAACAGGGAGCGACGAATCTGGCAATGTATTATTCATCCTTTCGCAACATCCGACGAAGGTAGAAGTACTCACGTGTCGTTTTCGTATTTTGCAGTTCAAAACGATGACAGTCTACTCCGACAAAACGGCACAGGACTGCGTGAGCAAGGCGATGTCGCTGTGGGACCTTCAGGCTTCTTCAGGGCCCTTCCAGCTTTGGGCACGAACGTTTCCGGACGAGCCGCCGTATCCGTTGATTGGGCACGAGCGACCATTCGCCGTGAAGATGTCACGTCTACGACACATGCTGTCGACGGACGAGGGTTTCGATCTGGTGCACATCAACAACAGCGGCGTCGACTTGTGTCACTTCATTCTTAGACCGGTGATGAAAACGCCCGCGAAGAAGAACAATCGTTCGAAGATCACTGGCCTGCTGCGCCGCTCGCTGTCGTTGAATCCGCACCTCTTCGGCGTACCTCTGGCGCGGCTGGACGAGAACGGCCTGCCTAAACCCGTTCTCGTGATGCTGCAGCAGTTATTCGCGAAAGGTCCGTTCATGCAAGGGATATTCCGCAAGTCTGCGAATGTCCGAATCGTCCGTGAGCTGCGAGAACAAATCGAGTCTACAGGAGATCCCAGCTGTTTGGAGGATGCACCGATTATAGCTGTGGCGGCTTTGCTGAAGGACTTCTTGAGATCTCTGCCGGATCCTCTCTTAACATCTCATCTCTTTCCTCTCTGGATGGAGAGCTTGGATACGTCGAGTCCTGTTCAAACAATTAAAAGGTTTATAATTTATTTCAATTACGATTCAGCAATGTTGTTTTTAATTTCTGCTGAACGTTACAGAACGTCATTTATTTTTGCTTCTTTTTTAAAAAAAAATATAAATATAAATAAATTAATAAAACTGGTGTACGCTTAATAATAAAATTAAAACAATTTTTTGTTTTTTTTTTCAGCATTTTACATAGACTGCCAAAGGCGAATTTTACCTTACTCTCACATTTAATTTGCGTGCTGCATCATGTGGCGAAACGATCGAAACGTAATTTGATGTGCGCCAGCAATCTCGGCGTTTGCTGTGGTCCGAGTTTGCTGTGGTCTTCGAATCCGACGGTGAATCAGAGTAGAGCGATCCCGACGATCACGGAAATGTTGATCCGTCATTGCGAAGATCTGTTCGGCGCCGATGTTACGCATCTCCTCGGGGAAGATACGCGCAGCGATAGCGGAGCTGAGGAAAGCACCGATAGTCTTCACTGTAAGTAATAAACTAATTAAAAAAACATTTTCTTGACAATTATATATATAATATAATGGGATATTTTAATAATTGCATTATTTATTATTAAGGTTTTTTCTTTTTCTTTTCAGCAGGTGGAATATCTTTGGATAGCTTGGACCTCACAGAGGCTCCGCGTAGAGATCCCATGTCTCTATCAAGAGACTCGGGCTTGACCTTGTCAGATTGTCAATTATTCATCCCGGAATCGCCCGTAGGCTCAGAAGACTCCGCGCCAAACGCTCCAACATCTACCAATTACGATAAATCTTTCACGAAAGAGGAAAAATCTAATGGTAAAACCTACATGCCAGTTTATAGATGCGGATGGGAAGAAAGGCTGAATGGCTATGCATCTGGAAATCATACAAATAGTACGGAGCACAACTTCAGAGAAGAAAAAGCCAATGAATGTTATCCCAATTCGTCTCAGCCGTCTAATTTCCAACGACAAGATTGGTTACGAGCGCAGCTCAAAAGAACGCCTAGAACGAATAAATTGGACGAGCACGAACACAGAAAAGAGAGATTCGGCGACAAAGACATATATGACAGGGAGTACCTTAGACAAGACACAATAAAAGAAAATGTGGAAAACTGCAAGACTTACCGGAGCAGACAGTTGAACGTAAGTTACGAAATACTATCGGAGGATTACAATAGTAAAAGCTTGCAGCAGGACATTCGAAGTGCCGAACGGATGTCGATTCACAATTCGGAGCAGGATTTAACGGGCAGCGGCGACACATCCCGCTCCGGCAGTGATTGTTACGAATTCAAAAAGGTAAAGTCTTCCGAGGTTCAATATGTAAGTCTCGAATCACCGATGTCGGAGAAAGAGCGCTGTCGTCAAGCTCGCGATTGTGAATTATACGACGACTTCGTTAGAGTAAACGCATCCATATATATGGAAGCGTTGAAGTACTGCAACGGCAAAGAATCGAATGGCGAATCCGACGGTAAAGTTACGTACTGCCAAGATAGAAGTCGATCAACCGAAATCTATGGAACCGCGGACGCAAACGATTCTTACAAAAGCGTAGTCGACCTTCGCGAGGACGAACAGGAGAAGAGAACTACGTTGTGGCCGGATACACCGCCGCCGTTGCCGCCGAGGCTCAAACACCTACCGCCGGTGCACATGAATCTCGAAGACAGGCACAAAGTCGCGGGTAGATCCAGATCGTTACCACCGCCACCGCCTTATCGGCCTCCACCGCAACCGCGCGCTCCCATCACCACGAGGCATCTAGGATTCGGTAGATCCATCGTCGACGACGAGAGCTACGTCTGAGTACAAGCGGCGGATTCATGTCTCGTAATCATCGAATATTCCCTTTTTTCCCTCCGTCCCGTTATCCCGGTGTGTAGAATGTCCGAGTCGTGGATTCCTTACGACAATTGAACCTAGTCCAAACCAAAACTTGCATATCGGGATAGAGAGATGGTCACGTTTAATCGCGCCGTCGTGATTTTTCGTTAAAAGCGACGAGTACTTATCGTCCTTCTGTTTTTTTTATTTTTATTTTTTTTTTTTTTATTGATCAAATATAGAAATAGCGAGATGAATGGGATGAAGTGAGTGAATTATAAAATTCGTCTATTCGTAACCGCCGACAATAGAGCTTGGCCCGTGTTCTTGTATTCAGCATCAAGTGTTCAATATCTGTGTTTTTTTTGGACTTGAATTTTTCATACATATAAGTGATCGATACGCTGATTTAGATGGTTGTGTCAGGGCTAAACGCTAAGCTAAATCGAGGACCCGGGCCTGTGACTGTCATTCAGTGATTCAGGGTGCTTCCATGAGCGTTAATTCACACTATCTTAGTAGGCTTAGTATTTTCATATTTAAGTAGCTAACTAAGCGTAGACTAAACAACCGAACGATACTATATTTCTTAACGTGAATAATGTTTGTAAAAATATGAGAGATGAATTCTTTATGGGCACTGAAGAAGTCCTGTGGAAATACATATGCTGCCTGTTAGTAGCATGATAAAAGGCAAAATAATGCGCTTAACAAATACAGATTTTAATAGCGCCTTTATATAAATTAGCGCGACGAGTCTTTTATCTTTTTTCTAAATTATTTTTAATAAACGTTATCTTTAAACCAAGTGCACTTTTTTCTGTCAATGCAACGGGCGCGTTTGTCTTTTAAGTTTTCCAAAAAATCAAGACTGCAAGAACAATTACAGTAATAAAGTTTTGCAGAAGAAAATAAATACCAATCGAAGCTGATTTTAAGTTAAAAAAGAAAGAGAAAAAAAAACAAAAAAAAAAGACTTCTTGACATTCTATTTTTTTTTAATAACTTTGTTAACAGCGCATCCAAAACGATGTTTTATATAAAATTTAATTGACAGACTTATTATTAGCTTTTCAATATTTTCTTTTTTCGGACATACTTGCCAGATCTTTTTTCACGTTTGCGTTAAACGAGAATGAACCTCCCCTGTAACCAACCATGATAAGCTTCCTTTCTTTGACAATCTTAACAAGATTTGTAAACATAAGATACTGTGTGCGTGAATACAATCGCGATTATCTTTTTAACGGCTATAAGAAGCGTTGGAGTGTTATATTATTATACGACCAGGCGTTTGCCGTTTCTTTGTATATATCAATCTGTAAACTGTCATCTTTTATATCGTTGAACTTATGATACGATGTGTAACACTTATAAGATATGTATACTTATCTAAATTATATATGTTATGCTATAAAAGCAAATATATATATATTTCGTATTTTATATATTTACAGGTATTTTTTTTTATCTCGTTAAATAATCCCGTTCGTTTTACGGTACAGTTGCGTATTAATAGACAAATAAATTGATTATGCTACGAAAATATTTCTTACGCTAATTTAAATATTTCGCGTTCGGAAATTATACGATTTATATATTTAATTTGTCTTGTAATTTTCAAGTACAAAAGCAGTTCAAAATAAAAAGAAAAGAGAGATAAATTTATATATAAATTAAGAAATGGAAAAAAACGTATCTTAAGAATAAACGTGATATTTCAAAAGTCGTTTATAAAGCCAAAAAATTTTCAAAGTATATATATCTTAATTACTTACGTGCGATGTTTTATCTGAATTAAAACGTCTGCCTTGTTCTTTTCTTTGCTTTGATTTTGTCCTCCGTTCGATCGTCTGATAATCAGCACGTTGATTCGCACCACAAATTTTCTTTTTGTTCTTTTATTGAAGTAATACGTAATACAATTAATTCACTCTAAATTAATTCAATCAGTGGTGGCTCGTAGCGAAATTTCTCGGAACTAAAAAATTAATCTATTATTTAATTGGTTTATCGTGAACCAATGGGTTTGATTTATGGCGCCATTAATTACGCTGCTTGCCACCATGTGGCGCCACTTGTCAGTGTTGAACGCCAGTGTGTCTTGCCCGATTTTTTTGAACGATCTCCGCGGCTGATTTTCGGCGATCATTTCGGGACGCGGAATCACGCCGGTCGCGCGAAGCGGATGGCGTTTGCGAGTGCGCTGCGTAAACAGCGGGTGAGATAATTCGGCCTGTGTATTATCGTGCGTTCGCTGTCGCACGCGAACATGACAGATCAGAGTAGGGACCCAGACTCGACCGCGAGCACCGCGGCGACGGGGCAGACCGGAGCACGACGGAAATCTAAACGCGGAAACGCAAGCGGAAAGCTCGCGACGCTTCTCCGGCGGTGCGACGGCAATCGGTGCCAGGAATACAAGCGGGAGGACCCGACGATCGATGCCAGGTCGACGGAGCACCGACTCAGAGGCTCGTCGAGCAGCAGGCTGTCATTCCTCGACTTCGTGTGCAACGTCAAGAAGCATCTCCTGCTGAAGAATCTGTGCAAATCTAAGAAAAAGGTAGAGCTTTTGTGCTACAACATCTCCCTCGCTCCTCGCCGCCTACCGTCTGGAACAAGATTTTTTTTTCTCTTAAAATAGTCGTTGTATCTATTGGAATGTTTATCGTATCTAAAATAATTCTCCTTTTCAGACCAAAGAGACTGAAACAGCAAGTTCCTGTTCTGGTACAAAGCAGAACGTCATATCTGTCATTGAGTCTCTTCACCTTTGCCAAAACCAAACGCTTTCAAGCGACGATCAGGCCTTGTTAGAAAGACAACTTTTGTACGAAAGCAGATTGAGTGGTGACTTACTTGATAACTCCTGTCACAGTACTGAAAAAAATGTAGTTAACAACAGCACACAGTATGGTACTACCGGCACAAATCTCCATGCAGTTTCTACGAGACAGCAAGATAAATCCGTGAGCGATGTCGTGACAACCGTTAGTGAAACGGCAGTGACGCATTCTGCTTATTCTGATGCAACAGTGGTAGTTTCCAGTGCAGGAATTCCCGGCAATATAAACGAAACGTTGAATAACGAACATAAAGTCAAAGCAAGTCTCGCAAAGGAGTTGCTTAATTTAAGTAAATATGGATGGTATTGGGGTCCCATATCAGGAGACGAAGCTGACGCTAAACTTATATCAGAGCCAGATGGTGCATTTCTGGTGCGAGATTCATCAGACGATAGGTGCATTACCTAAATAATTTAATTACTTTGCACGGTGACCATTTATATTCATATGCTAAGTAAAATTCCACAACTTTTCTGTAGGTACGTCCTAACACTCAGCTTTAAATCATCCGGGAAGATGCTTCATGCGCGCATGGAGCACAGTGGTGGCCTATTTTCCCTGTGCAATCAAAGCGCAGAAAACGAAGGCTTTACTTCAGTGGCCGCCTTAATAAATCACTCCATGAACTTTAGCCAGTCAGCTGTGATTTGTTACTCGCGGCCGAAATATCCGGGATACCCATCGTTTCCGGTCAGGTTAACAAAACCAGTGAGCAGATTCACACAAGTAAGAAGTCTGCAATATCTTTGCCGTTTTGTCATTCGTCAGTATATTAGATTAGATAATATACACAAGTTGCCTTTGCCAAAAACTATCAAAGGGTATATTCAAGAAGCACATTATTAAAATGAAACAGATAAGAAAATAATTAAAAAATGTTGAGATTAATAAAATTATTTTTGCCAAAATACATAATTAAAGAAAAGAGTTAAAGAATAAATTTTTACGATGAGGTAATGACAAAAGTTTATATGCATATGCATACGCGTAAAATCACACGTATAAAAAATTGTTTTTTTAAAAACTTTAAAAATGTTATATTTTACAAAATTAAAAAATAATATTTTTTTTAATTATAACGTATCATTATCTCACAAGCAGGAGAAAATTATAAACTATTAAAAAGATAAAATATTAATATTGTTCTTTAAAATATTACGTTATTTTATCAAAAGAGAGTATTTCATATTTATTACAAGTTGTATAATCCTAAGAGAAATTTGCAATAAAATTTCTATAAGTTAATAATCGTAGATAAAACTTTGTCTTCTTCTGCTACTTTACAGTAGCAGAATATGAATAAATAGAGCAAATTTTTTATATAATTGACTCTATGATTATACTTAATTATGATAATATGCAGGGTAAACGAATTGTTTTTAATCTATTGTTAAAAAATTCATACAGCTTTACGTAATCAACAATTTATATCTTTACATTTTGCATAGAAATAGATTTATAACCTATTTTATTGTACAGATTTTGTTAAAATATATCACTGTATAAAAAAAAAATTAATTATAATCACTAATATTTTCTTAATTAATAATATCTAATTAATAATTAAGTTCAGTAAATCAAACTTTTCTCTACCAGTGATTTTAATACACAATTAATACTTTAAAAACACCTACAGAAATTCTCTTTCCCTAGAATCGTCTTTCACGTCTATTTTTTCTTTCGTTAATTTAATCCAAGTATATTGCGAGCCTAGAACAGAAAAATATATGTATAATGTAACAATATAGCTCACAGTATTAATTATATAATTTACTAGAAATAATCGTACTGTTATAAAAACAGCAGTGGCTGTCTCCGAAACTCGGCTTAGAGCTTCGTCTGGTTTCTTTGAGCTGGAAAGTATCATTTGTATTTGCAAAGTATCTTTTATTCGTCTTTCCAGAAATAGCCAAGTGTCTCTGTGATCGTCACTCGTATCTTGCAGCATGTACAATTCGGTGGCCTTGTAAATAGTCGCCAGTATCATCCTTCTGGTATACCAGTTAATCTAATCAAAGTAATATACCTTATTTAGACAGCACATATTCCAACAATATCTTTTTCTTATACCAACAGATAAGCGTTAACGATACGACGTACATCGACAGACCTGTCACCAGTATAATAACAAATATCATCGACCAAAGTTAATAAATTTGCCAAAGTAGTCGGTACGTTCGGCGGTAAAGTCATAATAGCCATTGCTTGCGGCCAGGTTGTTTTGTAGGGAATCACCATCCTCAACCGGGTCTCCACTGCGTCGCGAACTTGTTGTTCTGGTGTCTTCCGCGGATTCGAGGGATCCGCTTCAATGACTTTTGCGTCTTTCTCCAAGATTTGCTTTAATTCCTGGTTGCATAAAGAATAAAAATACAGCACTAACGCCGCGCTACCGTTTGGAAACAGTCCATGTGTTACACCTGGATATCCAATTGATTCAGCACCTGTAATATCAGTATTTTTTTAATTATTTTATTAAAATTAATATTATTTTACGTTGAAATTTAATTAGATATGTTTGAATACTAAAAATCCAGAAAAAAAAGATTACATTTATCTTTCAAGATAGTAGAAAAATTAATTACAAGATAGAATGTAAAAAGAAATATTTCAAATTACCAGCACTAATAGCTTGTTTGCTCCATCCCATATCAGGAACGAATTTTAAAGAAGCGTTAAGTATTTTCATTTTTATATTTTTCTCGTACTCCTCGTCATTCTCCTCGTGCACGGACTGTTGCAATTCTGTTTTTTTATCATCGTTTTCAAATTGATCGGCCAGCAAAGCCCTGGAAGTCCATAAACGTCTAAAACCTAATAAAATTAATAACTACTTTTAAAATTATCTACACGATGCGCATATATATTATACACAAATATGTGCGATATATAAAAATAACGCATTAAAATGACTTATGTCAATATATAGTTATCATTTGTATCACGCAATAATAAAACGTAATGATATTCATACGACAAATGTAATTTTAGAAAAATGTTTATTAAACTTTAGGCAATATTACAATTTTATATGACATTTTTACAGTTAATTATATATATATATATATTTTACTTATAGTACGTCTATTCTTTTTCCAATCTTTTAATTTGTGCATTAATCTAAGCATTCGTTAACTCGTACAAGAATGCTTTCTATAACGTCTATAGCATTTAGCGCTTGATAACAGATCTCAATTTTATCAGAAACTGGCATAATTGGTAATAGTTTACCACCGACAAATAATTCAACTTCTATATTAGCGTTAACTGATTCAGCGTCTTGTTTTTCAGTTAAGTTCTTTGTTTGTTTTAAATCTGCCATCTTTACAGTCCAATGTGCTCTGCATAAATCTATGCCTTGTCTTAACGGAATCAGATAATCATTTTCTAGCATATCCTCCATATCCCAAATTCCCGTCTCGTTATCTTGATCCCTGATGAATAAAAATCTTAGCAAGTTCAGCGCAGTGATAATTTCTTCTGTTAATTCTATTATGTCAGAAAAACCTCCATGTGGCAAATTGCAAGCCTTCTTCAATAATATTTCCATATTTCTTCCGAGAAATTGAGGATTTGGCGGAGTTGTACTGAGGCATTGAATGATAGAAGATTTAAATATGCCGGTAATGTGACTTCTTAACCCAGAATGTTCAGCTATCGCGTACAAATTAACAATAACAGCATATCTAGCTTCCATGTCAAAAATCTCGATATAATTTTGAAGTACGCTCACCGCGTGTTTGCGTTGTTTATCGCTGTTGGAGTAAATCATTATTTTAGTAATTGACGCCAACAATTCTATATATATTTCTAATTCAAACACCTGGGAATTTAAGGAGTAAAGCGGAATACGTCTCATAACAGTTTCCATGAAAGTTAATCCGTTAGATATAGAACACTGATGATTAAGCAGTTCTTTGAAAAAAAATGTACAAATTTCGAAAATGTAATAAAAATTATATACTTGAGGCACGTTTATCCAATATTTTTCCTTCGTAACTACGTGAAAATAAAAATTGCCATAGGCTAGATCCGGTATCTCATAAATCCACTGTGATAAAATAGGATTGTTGTAATCTTCGTCTTCGTCCTCTTTGAAGTCGGGGAATTTTTTACGGTCAACGATATCCAAGAAACCTAATACATCTCCATTAAGGTAAAACGCTTGTTTCATTATATTATCTATGAGATTTGTGTACTTAATTCTTTTAGGAATGTACTTATCCAAAAAGCAAAACGGCTTTTCAAATAACTTAATAAGAAAGGTAAAAATAAACTTCCCGGACAAAGATTTATTCTCGCTTATGGAATTGCTGTTTATCATTTCTTTCACTATTGATTCTGTGAATGTCAGAATTTCTTCGTACGTATATATAAGTCTATCGATATCTTCTGGATTGTCAAGGAGCTCGTCTGACAGTGGTAAGCACTTAATATATATTCCCAACGACTTCAAGTACCAGTCAATGACTTTATCTTGCTTCGTTGGTACTTTTATTAGACAAATTCTCAACACATTTAAAACTGCGCTGAAATTTTCGTGGTCGCTAGCTTGCATTAAATACTTTTGTAGCTCTATTATCATGTAGCAGGCCTCAGTTTTAGCCATGTGCATCAACACATTGAAGGCACATTTAAAGACTTCTTTCTCATGATGTAATACAGAGCGTGTAAGTTTTGAAATAATGAGACATATAGCAGCACTGTCGAATAAAACTTGGTGCGTATTTTTTTCCAAAAGCCTTATGACTTCTTCAGTTTTACATTCGTTCAGCAAATCATTAATCTGAGTGACAAATTCTTCAGTCTTTATCTGTGTGGTATGAGTTATATCTTCTTTTGATTCCATGTTGGCAAAGCTGATAACAGAAATAGTAAGATGCAAATAAAATTATTCGTCAGAAGTATATATACACGTATAATATATATACCTTTTACATATGCATATATATTACCTATTAAAATAATATCAAGTGCTTTCTTCTTAGCTGCCAAGTGTCTGCGAAGATTTTTGTTAACAAAATGTTGACATGTACCTCTCCCGTTTTCGTTCCCAGAGAAAGAAACGCAATGGCTCTCCTTCGAAAGTGTTTTTATGCGAGGTTACGTCTAACAAAACACGCGTTAAAAGAAACGATGCGCCTTTCCGATCCTGGCACGAAAAGTCAAAGAGAGAAAATGGGAATTCTTCGGTCATGCGCGAGCGAGCGAGCGAGCGGCTCTCAAGTTTCATAAACGGCTCGCTAAAAACAAAGAAGGATTCCTGGAGAGGGGATCACGCGAGCTCAAGAGTGATAAGCATGATTAAAATAAAATGCTGACAATGTCGCTTACCGGCCACTGCGAGTCTACTCCGCGCTGAGAGGAACAAATTAAAGGTCGCCATGAAACCTTTGGGTTCTTATCCGCTAAATATCGACGGCGTAACGTGCATGTTCTCAAGATCGGGGCTGAAATATCGTGAGACGCTCTCACGTGAATCTCGCGTTGTCGGGCGTTAGTTGCGCTTGTTACGAAAATCAATGGCCGGACGGACGGACGGACATAACCTAACATTTCTCTCTCGATCTCGAGGCGCGGCGCATGGTGATTACATGAGATCAGGCCAATCAAAGGGAAGAAATTTTTGCTGAGCGTGCGACGTCAATTGGCTGCGTTCGTTCGCAATTTTCTATCGCGGCCAATGAACGGGCAGGAAAGTGCAGTAAGTGTACATGTGCACTTACATTGGTGTTCGGAGCTGTCTGTTGATTTTCACGTCTGCTTCCTAACCTCAAACGCACGATTTTCATGGCAGTTCGACTATCGAAGAGACTTCCTTGCCGCTTGATTGAACGGAAACAGTACTTTTTCGGAAGAATTTAATTCATTCTGAAATGGCCGACTCGGACGACGAGAATTATGCGATCTTCGGTGTTCCCCTCGATCCTCTGGACGAAGGTACGTAAACGGAATAAATAGCTGTTCGTAGGAGTATTGTATATGTAACTGTGCTTTATTTTCTGTTATATTAAGAATTTTCGATCTCACAGAAAACATTCCGCGAAAGAAACCGATCACAATCGAGGAGCAGTATGCCTACGATGCTCAAGGTAGACGTAGGTTTCATGGGGCATTTACGGGAGGCTTCTCAGCAGGATATTTTAACACGGTGGGTACTCGCGATGGCTGGAGACCGCAACAGTTTAAGTCTTCTAGGAGTAGCAAGGCAGACAACGTTGTCCAGCGACCAGAGGACTTTATGGACGAAGAAGACACAAGTCTCTTTGGGATTGCTCCGAAAGGTATTCGAGCTACCAGTGATTATTCTGATCATGGACAGAGAGGAAAGAAAAGGGAGAGGGTAAATCAGGAAGGACCTATTCCTGGTACTCCTATCTTGAAGGAGCTCCTCAAACCTGTAAAGTTAGTATTTATAAAAATTAATGTTGTTTAATCTCTATTTTCGTTTTGGAACTCAATAAAATAGTATATCTTTGCCGAAATGCATATTAATTTAACTATATAATTGTGTCTTTATTGCAGGGAAACTGTAGGTATTATCTTGCTCAAAAAAATGGGCTGGAAACCTGGCCAGGGTGTAGGTTCTAGATTGACAAAGAAAGAAAAGCAAAAGCTAAAATTGCGTAATGAAAAATTAAAATTGGCACGAGATAATTTTAAAATGGTGGGAAGCAACTCTGAAGATTCCGACGATGATGCCGCCAATATCACTTTTGCACCTGACGATTACGAGCCATTTCGATGCAAGCCGAAGGACAATTATTTTGGCATTGGCTACTCGGGCTTGGATAGACGGAAGGTCCTTTCCAGCCACATCAATCTTTTTGATACTCCAGCATTTTGTGTTCAGGACAAGAATAAAAAATTATCGATTCACGGGCAAGCGTTCGGGGTCGGTGCCTTTGAAGCAGACGACGAGGACATTTATCAGAGAGACGACATGTCGCGTTATGACTTTGCTTTGGGCCCCGAACGTAAGCCGAAGACCAGGTGGTCACAGGACGAGCCGAGCAGCTCGCGAACCGATTGCCTTGAAGGTTTCACTCCCGCGAAGAAAAGATTAGAGAGGAAAAAGATCTTCAAGCTTCCAGAATTGCCAAAGAATTTTTTACCAGTTCACGCCGTTAGAAAAAGTAGATTTTATCCTCCGATTACGGCCCCAGTAGAAAATAAACGCCGAGAGCCATTAAACGCGTTGGATAGAGCGCGGATTTTAGAAGACTCCGATGAATGTTTAAAGAAAGCACAGCCGTCGTCGAGCACGTCCGTCGCTTCTAATATCATTTCAAAAACCTTGAATTTACATGGTAGACAGCAGACAGAAGAGAGAAAAAAATTAGAAAGCCAGCAGAAGACGACGGGTAATTCTTGGATGGATAAATTAAACGCGCAAAACTTCGTCAAGGGCGGGATTGTCGGTTCCGCACAGGATACGTGTAGTTTGAAAAAGCTGGAAGAATTTAAAGAATCTTTATCGACATCTGAGCAACTAAGCACAGAAAAATCGTCGGAGAGCGATTCCTCTAGTAAAAGTATAACAAAATTATTTTTATCCGATCCGGACAAACAGAGGCGATTCGAACAGTACCTCGTTTTCTCGAAGAACGACGAAAAAGACAAGTTCGAAAGCATTCAACCTCTTTCTATGACTGAATGGGAGAGAGGGCAAGAACGTGAGGAGTTCGAGCAAGCTGCAAAACTGGAGCAGTCAAATAATTATATGGCAGGCAAATTTGTACAAAGCACCGATCACACAACTGATACAACTGATCCAGAAAAAGATGTAAAAGAAGCAGTGAGATTAAAAATGTTCGGCAAACTCACGCGACGACGAAGCGAATGGAAACCGGCGAGCATCGTCTGCAAGAGATTCAATATTCCTGAACCAAAAGTCGGCTGTGCGCCAGTTGCTACGGACCGAAAATCAGCAAGATTCTCGGTTTTCGATTCCTTAGATTGGTGCAGCCCGTCGAAATTTACGAAAGCCACCGATACAGTTAAAACACAGCCGGAAGAAGCCGCTCGACCGCCAGGAAACACCAAAGAAAATACAAACGAAACGATTTCCAGCACCAATAATATTCCGTCTAATATATATCAACCTTCGGAGATAATCTCTGAGAAGTTTAAAACTTTTGAAGCTTCTTATGAGAAAGTTTTCGGCAAAGGTATTGAAAGTATTCCTTCTGCAACATCGAGAGACGTCGAGCAAAATGTGAAAGATAACGTAGAAAATAAAACGATCCAGGAAATAAAAGAGGAAAAGGAAGTAGCGTCTGAACCGGCATCTGCGCTCAAAGATCAATCCGAAGAAAAGAAAGATCTGTTCAAGGCGATTTTTCTTAGTAGCAGCGAAGATTCCGATAGCGAAGTGGAGGATAACGTTGACAGCGAAACTGTGAAATCAGTTTTAATCGGAAAAGACCCGAAGGAGATAAATGTGCAACGCAACACGTCGCCACCGCGAGGTATCTTCGCTAAATTAGATCTCGACAGTTTGGTGACGCAGCCAACACACAACGATGATAAAGGGACGACTTCTAAAGTTTCGGAAACCAGTTTGCCAATTAAAAGCGAATCGCCAGACGACGTAACCGACAATACAGAGATCACAGTACTGCCGGATATGTACGGTCCAGCTTTGCCGCAAAGATTATTGAAGCAAGACGATGCTTCAGCCCCAACAGAAGCTGATAATGCAAGTCAATTACTGAAACCAGTATTTCGAAGCGTCGTGGTGTCCAGAACTGCAGAGGATTCTAAACTCGGTGGAAAATGGGTTGAGCGAGATGATTTAAAAAAATCAAAGAAAAAACACAAGCATAAAGAGCACAAAAGCCCCAAACGTAAAAAGAAATCTAAAAAAGAGAAACGTTCGAAACGTTGATCTTAGCTTATAGTGATTCAAGTGATAAATTAATTTAGAATCAACTGACGAAGGTATATGTCGAGTACATAATTGTGTATAAAAATGTTCTATATGTTTTATGTCGATTAATTAATTGTTCTCAATTAAAAATTGTTCCATATATCGCTTTATTAATATTTTTTGTGCTTATTTGGCGAGGATGTACAATGAGAGACAGATATGGAATTTGCTGCGGCGACGGCGGCTGGCGTACGTGACTTCCCCCACTAGGCCGCCGAGCGCGAGGAAGGGAAGAGGCCGCGCTCTCCCTCAGTCTTCTGTGACCGGTGCTCCGCAACATATCTACGCGCGCGCTTCGTGTGAGATTCGACGCACACCACGCCAAGATCACGTACGCTAGCAGCTGTTGCAACACCACGAACACCATTCCTGACGGTGAGCGTACAGTGAGTGTACAAGAGATCGAGAGAACACGCTTTACTACTTTTTCCATTTAGAATTATTTTTGTTTTTTTTCTTTAGCTTAAATAATTTTATTACGAAACTTAAACGAATTAAAAAGCGATACGAGAACGTCGTATTTGTGGAGTGCTACTTGTTCTGAATATGAAGACTCGCCGTGGTTCAAGGATTCAAGTAAATCGACTAGACGCCGTTGACATATGTAAGTACAATATTAATTTTTCTACTAACGAAATCATTCTGGTATTGTAATACCTAAATACAAATTTGAGCAGTCCGTTTTTTTTTTATTACGATGTCGAATGTAATGTTGCTCTCTCACAAGGGACGTAATTTCATTACTCAAAATATATTAAATCTTTTAATAAAGTCGTGTATAGGATTATTAATCCTATTTCATAGAATTCCTTGAAGCAGGCCTGCTGGAATTGCTGTTTCCAGTCTTGTTCTCTACGCTAAAAGAATATAACATTTATTTTGAATATATTTATACTCATCTATATAAATAATTAAATAAATTCTTAACGTACCTGCTGCTTCTTGAACCTCTTTTGAACATGGCTGTTAATTTCTTCTTGAGATTCTTCTTCTCTATCTTAAGTGTTTCGTTGAGGCTGGTTTCAGAGCCAGATGTCTGTTAAATATTCAATAAAACATGTAATGTACGGCATTCTATTTAAAAATATTTTTTATATTCAATTATTTTCTTACTTGAAGTGAATAGTCAGTCATATTTGGGTCATCGACGCTGGACGATTTAGTTAATTTGTGTGTTAATTTCCGTATTATTCCTTTCCCATATTTTTTGTCTCGATCTAACATCTCGCTTTTTGTCGATCCACCGGAAAGACGGCTAAATATAACAATTCGTTACTCTATTGATATTTCGTATGCACTAAAAAAATATCCACGTGAATATTATTTCAATACCTGTCCACACTGGAATCTCTTTGTCGACTAGTTCCACGAGACTCAATTTCTGATCCCTCCAACGATTGCATACTCGATAAATTACTGTCGGTACCCCAAATAGCTGGAGACTGCAGGCAAAAATTAATAATCAAAAATGCAAAAAAAATTAAAATCATATTTGTTAATTTTTTACTTACTTCCTGACGAGCAGTTTGTTCCAAAGAAAGACTCTTTTTCTTCAAACGTGGTTTACTGCGATTCAACATCACTCCTTTCCCTGGATCGCTTTCTACTGATGTCGCTCTAAAACATTTTTTTTCGTATTTTTAATAGTTTCGATATTAAATCATCGTATATCATTTCTTACCTCTTTCCCAATTTCTTTAACCGCATTGCGTTCGCTTCATCCGCCGTATTCTTCGATTCTTTAAGCTCTTTCGCCACACCCATTAATTTTTTAATAGTGTACTCTAATTTTTCCGTTCTTTCACCGAGTATTGGAGTCACGGCTGCAAACACGATTTCGTGATTTAAAGTGAAACTACGTAATTAGTTATATAATAAACAACGAAATTTTTATTAAATACCTTTTATGTCGCTCTTTGTTTCCAACATTGGCGACGATTCCCTGGATTTTGGTCCCTATAATTTTATTGTACGTTCTTAAACCTCGTGACTTTGGATAATAATGACTGTCGTAATGTTTTATCACTGTTAATATTACAATATTAATTTATATTTTGTACCTTTAATCGTCTCGGTGGAGTTGGCGTATATACATCGGGCGTACCGTTCTCCGTTACGGTATTTAATTCAGGAAACAGCTGTAACAAATCCTGTACTTGTTGCATAAGGATGTTAATGTTCCGCAACTCAGTTTGCTCCAGTTTACATTTATTTAATATAACTTCCTTAAGCTCCTGCCTCTCTTTCTCGTGTCGCTCTTTCTCACGTCTCATCTTCTCGTTGCTTGTTCTTAACTTTGCGTGCGCATCTCGCAGCTCGAGTAAATCGCATTGTAGCTGAAATTGATTAATGATTAATAAAGAGAAAAAGAAAATTATCAAACTTTATATGTTTATATTCAAAGCTCGTGCAAATGTTTTCAGTTACCTCTGATAATTTCTTTTTATTTTCATCCTTCTCTTCGTCGTACACTTTTTTCAACTGGTCTTGTCTCCTTTTATTTTCAAGCCGCTCTTTGTTTCGTTCTCGTTCTATCTGCAAGTATAACGCTCGTAAAGTTATAAAAAGTCTGAATCAACTGTGTCATCTTGTTTATAATATTGCATGGCTAATAAGTACCTCGAATAGTGTTTGTCGTAAATCTCGCGCCAGCGTTGCAGTTTCTTGCAATAATCTTTGATGTTCTTCTCTCTCTTTTTGCCAAGCCAGTTCCATACGCACTTTTAACCCTGGGATCTTCGAGCGTCCGCTGGTGAGCAATCTCTCTTCTTCCAACTGAAATCGAATAATGATCGTGAAATCGTAAAAAGATATGAAAGTTTATTTGCGTCTGATTAATTTTAATTTACAAGTACCTCATTAATTCGGGACTGCAATTCAGAGACTTTGACGTGACTAGCTGATTTTTCCGAAACTAATTCAGCCTTAAGCCTGGAAGCTTCTAATCTTGTTTCGGAGAGCTCGTCTTCCATGCAACTGATTTGTTTTTCTAGCACTAATACGTTGGCTTTTGACGATTCTTCGTCCTAACGCACAATAGGTTTTTAATTTAAAATTAATTAATTACAAGGATAAAATGGATCAGTAATACAATTCTATTAATATCGTAGAAATTTGTAAGATATTTACTTCGTCTGATTTTCCCGAAGATGCATTAGAAAGTCTACCTCTCGTGGACTTTAGCTCGCCTATAGTTTTTTGTGCGCCTTCCAACATGTGCTTGTAAGTATCACGTTCGCGTTTATATCGCGATAATTGATTTTGGATTGCTTGTATTTCGTCATTAATCGCTGTAATTCTGTGCTCATAACGCATTTTACACTGTGCCAGATCTGCTTTCTTGGCCTTTTCCGTATTTGCCAAAGCATTCTTCAATTTTCGAATTTCCGACTCTAATGCTGTGGTATCGGGTGTTAACGCTTGATGAATCTTCGAAACTGCCTGATAATCCTTTAGTTTTGCAGATAAATCGTCGTTCTATAAATTAAAATAATACATAATTTTTTAAGCGAGACTAGAATTAAAAATTTATATAACTTTTAAACGAAAGAATTAATCGGCTTTTTTTTTTAATAGAGATATGTGCTTACCACTTTTCTCACATCTTCTAATCGTTCTAGTAAAGTAGCATTTTCTTTCTTCAATGTATTAATGTCGTTATTCAGTTCTTCTACGATAATTTTATTCGGCAATTGGCTTTCACGAATCTGGCCCTAAAATTATAAATAAATATTGTTTAAACGAAAGTTTCTAATAATGATTAATCGTTAGGTGAAACTTTTTGTACCTCAAGAACAGATTTTTCTAATCGCCACTCGCTCTCTTTCGTTCTCACCGAGTTACGTAACTCTTCGAGTTCAGTTCGTACATTTTGCAAGTCTTTCTTATGTTCCGAGCATGTGCTACAATAAAACGTAAAATTAAATGAAGAAAGTTATATGAAGCATGTAATATTTGCTGGCAGTAAATTCTTACTCCTCACATCGTTAGTGTCGAATTGCTGTTTACCTATTCAGAGATTCATTCTCCCTTTCAAGTTGTAGCTTTGAATTCGTAAGTTCTTCATATTTTTGGGTAAGTGTCTCTTGCTCGTGCTGATGTTTTTTTATCTCATTTTCAAGATCTGAAAATTGTGTCACATCAACTCCAAGATATATTTAAGAAATAAATTCAGAGATAAAGGCAATAATATTTTAAAATTAGTAATGTCTTTTGATACTCTACTCAATATTTTTTCGTTGTAAGTTTCTTTCATCTCGTTCATCCGTTTGGTATTTTGTCCAACCTTTTCTAAAGAAGTTATTTTTTTCTTCAGTGCTGCTACTTCGGTTTCCTTCGTTTCTTTCTCACTGGTAAGTTGTGACGTTAATTTTTCTCTCTCCCGCTTAAGTTCTGCAAGTTCTGTAGTTAGATCCGTGATCTTCATCGATGTGGTCGACTTAGTATTTTCTAATTCTTTCTTCAAACGTTTTACTTCAGCATCGAGCTTGGCCTTTGTTTGTTCAACCTATTTTAATTATTAGCATCGTAAAATAGTTTATTAATGTGTTAACTATAAATAATATTAGTGTTGAAGTGAAAAAGATATTTACAGATGTTATCGATTGCGACATTTTCGATTCTCTTTCAGTATACGATGACAAATCGTCTTGCAATCTTTTACATTTTTCTTGTTCTTGCGAAAGTTTCTCTTTTACTTCATTTATTGCGGTCTTCATCGTTGTAGACTCTTTTTCCGACGATTTAGCTGTTTCTGTAATTTAATTTTTATTGTATTTATAAAATATATATATATATATTTGACATAATATAATTTAAAAATAATGAAACGGTGATTTTATAATTATATTAAGAATAAAAATCAAGTTTTACCGAGATCTTTCTTTAGTTGTACAACCTCGTTATAAATTTTTAATTTTTCGGCTGATAACGATAGAAGTTTAGATTTTAATTTCTCCTTTTCTTCGGAAAGCGCTAGTTTATCCTTATCCCAGGCTTTTCTTTCCGCTTCTCGTAAAGTATGTGCTTCGTCCAACTTTCTCTTTACTGTAATAAGATTTAAAAACTAAGTATACTTAATTTTACTATTATTAATGCAAAATTGATAGGTTTTCTCTTTTACTGTTTAATAAATCCGCATTTTTGGGATCTTCTACTTTTACACTCGGTACAACTTTTTTCTTTTCTTTTTCGCTGGCCAATTCTTTCAGCGTAGATTCGAGTTTCTCCTTAAGCAGTTCATGTTCTTTCAGAAGGTTGTCGTACTTCAAATTATTATTATCCTTCGGTTTTACATTCGGCATATCTACATTGTGGCCATTTTTAATGTTGGTAAAGATGCTCAGTAAATCTTCTAAAATATCAACAATTCGTTAAATAGCATATTTCATAATTATTACGAAATTTAAAAATATAGTACAGTTAACAAACCTATTTCTTTCTCCATTTCGTCTACCATTTTTTTAAGCTGCAATTTTGTTGTGGATTCTGTCGGCTTTTTTTGCGTTCTATCCTGGAATGCGCTGCTCACTTTCTGCAAAACTTCTTCCGTTTTCTTCACCTATACAAATGAAAAAAGATCTTGGATATAAAATTTTATATTTGTGGTAAATATAATTAATACGTCAACTCAATTGCAATAATGGCATTATATTCTCGTAATTTAATAATAAAAAAGGAATATTTTATTTTATAATTATCATATATTTACCTCTTCATATTTTTTTTCGAAAGCAGATCGTTCACCTTCTAATTCTTCAGCTTTGCGCTCTACTTTTCGCAATTTGAATGATAATATTCGGCAATTTTTGTTCGACTGCTCCAGACTTTTTCGTAAACGAGTATATTCGTCTGCTTGTTCGTCCCTTATATGCGAAAATTATATTCGTAAAGAATATTGTGATGCAGGGTAACCATTTGGATTTTGTCGTGTTTAGTATCTCTGTTCCCCATAAAAATAAAAAAATAAAAAATTTATATAAAAACTTGCGAGGAGAGAACGCTGTAACATCCTACAATCCTTCTTTTTTTTTTACATATCCAACCTTGTTAAATTTTAATACGGATTTTCTCTCCGCGTAGATTTCTTTCAATTGAGATATTCATTTAAAAAAAATTAACATGATCCCACAAAAGTAAAAAACAATTTTTAAAAATTCACGGATTTTATGTGATCGCGATCAAGCAAAGAGCCCGTTTCCCGTAGCTGGTAAAAAATAGATTGATGACATCCGTGTTGGGATCAGATACGTTTCAATTTTGTCCAAACTGTTGTCCTGTAACAATTCCATATATAGCTTATTTTGCAAAATATGTTTGTCTTTTTTGGAATTTATCGTTGGCTACGTGCACATTTGTAGGTTTTCTGCATAAAACGGTTTGGCGTCGTGTATGCGTAAGTATTACATTATAATGTGCATATAAATTATGAATAAACTTTAGAACGTGAAAGTATCTTTTTACAAAAGTTCGACAATAACTTAATGAAAGGAACAGAGATACCGATTTTTACATGTAATGTTAAATAAAATATTTATAGCAAAATTATTTTACTAAATGATAACGAGTCGTACTTCGTAATTAGTAATTTAACTACAAATACAAGGAATATTATAGCATGCATAACGTTACATACGGAATTTTAGGATACATTATTCTTTATACAAGAAAATATAATACCTAAAATTGTCTTGCAGTTCGTAGATCTCTTCTTCCAGTTGTCTAATTTCCTTTTTCATATCTTCGTTCTCATCCATCAAGCTCTCGCAAAGACTTTCCGCGGCTTTCAATTTTGAACGTAGATCGTCGTGCGATTTATCCCTTTCGCCTCTAAACGGTTTGCTAATCGTTTCCTTTTCCAAGCTCTTTATTTTTGCTAGCAGCGTGTTTTTCTCTTGTACAAGCGCTAAAATATGTACGTGACATTGCATAAAAAAATCTTTACAAAAAAATGTTCTATAATAATTGAATAAAATTACCTTCATTTTTTTTCTGTAGTTTTGCCACTTCACTGGTCGATGTTTTGTTCGACATTGTTTCCATGGTGGTTAATCGACGTAGTAATATCTCACTTTTTTCTTTCTCTGCCTTTTCGCATCTCGCTCTCATTTCATTCAACTGAGATCTCAACTTTTCAATCTCATTCTGCGAGAAGCGAATGTCGTTAAATATTCGTGCCATTAAGATCACACTATCTTTAGATTTAATTCTCTCAACTCTGACATCTAAAGTAGACGTTTAAAGTATAATATAATTTTTTTTAATTTATTGCTGGATGTTGGTCCATCAGAAAAACACGTCAGACCCAAGAGATTTAAATCAGATATGTGTATCACAACCAAATCTTTTTCTTTATAAAGACTTTTTCGAATTACAAACAGATATAACACCGATCTGCATACACAGTTAATATCTTAATAAGTTAATTAAACATTTAAACAAAGTAAATGCATTCGATGGTAATTTTGAGGTCGCGATAGTGCCTTGTAATTCACGATACACGGTAATATGAGTTTATATACAAGTACTTGTACGATGACACACAACGATGAGCGACATATGATCGTTATTAATCACAAAACTTCCTCCGGACGTCAAAGTAACGAGAGCAACGGGATCGTCTCACCTCCTGGGTATCTTCTTTCTTTACCGTGACATTATCCAGCCCGTCCTGTACCACCTGTTTCGGCGGTGCCGGTCGTGATTTCCTTACCTAAAGTAGTGCGAAATGAGAGCGCAAAATGGAAATTTCACATTTTTGCTCACTCTTTTATCTATGATTGTCGCTACGCTACCGTTTGCTGTACAACTACAAGGCGCTTTTGTATAAAAAAGACGTTCAAGCGTATATGCGTGTACGTATGTAAATATGTACGTGTTTTATTGCAACGACATTGAGCATTCCATGCTACTAGTGGGTTAGTTAACGAACAGATACCTGAATAATGAATTCGACGTCGTTTTCTGAATTGCCACCGTGGATGTTGCTTATCACATTTTTTATTTGAAGCTTCGCCGGCTTCCTAACGTCTACGTCGACACGTGGATTCGTACAGCGTTGATTTGAGAAAAAAAAAAAACAAATCCAGCGTTAGTTATTAATTTCAGTTATTAATTAATCTAAATTTGCTGTCTCGATATTTTGCTTTTATTACTTTCTAATTTGTGAGAGTCTTCAGAAGTTTTATCTATAGAAGAAAGGTCCATCAAGGACGTCCATCCCGCCGTTGCAGCTGGCTGAGTATGATTGTTCTTATTTTCATCTTTTGCCAGATTTGTAGCTGATGACCACGTCCTTTTGCTCTCAGATCCGCTTCGAAATTCATCCAATAATGAATCAATTAATTACAGATGTTTTATCGTGGCTTAGATCAAGTACAAAGGTACGTTATGTAACAATATGTGCAGTTTGTAAAAGATTTACCGTGACGAGTCCGAAGAGAGACTAGGAGATGAAGACGTAATGTCTCCAAGGCTGTTCCTTCTGCCACCATGTTCCTTATAGTCCCTAAAAATTAATTATTAGCTTAAGTTGTACATTCTTTTATTATCACAGCTTTCTGATACTAAAGTATATACCTGAAGCACCGTTTGCAGCGAGTAGGCCATCGAACTTGAGGGTGAAAGCCCAGAGGGCAAAGAGAATCGCCTTTCTTAGACGAATACATGGAGTTCATTCTGAAAGAAAATAATTTCTCGTTTTTATATTGAGTATTCTTATGTAATAAATTATTTCCTTTGTTTTAAGCTTACTATAAACTTCGCTTTACCTTAGTATATTTAAAAGAGTAATATAAAAAATAGTACTTTAACGTGAGACTCCATCCAGTGCTCTGCGAAGAGTTATTTATCAGGGAAAGTAAGGCTCAATCGCATTTCATTGAATTCACCAGTGACAACTGTCTATCGCTGCAGCTGCATATTTGTCGGGATTACCATCGTCGGCGAATTTAGAGAAAATATAGGAAAACTGTAAGAGTAAGTCTCGCGTGAGTGCCCTCGGGTTTACAGTTCAGGAGCTTCTAATTGCGGCGAAAACTGAAATCGGCAACCTCAGGTGCGCCTTTTCGCAATAGAAAAGTTGCGAGAGTGATTCGCTCGGGAAATTGCCTCCGTCGGCGAGTTCCTCGCCGCGGCGGGGAAAGGAGAGGGGGCCGTTTTCGCGGGCCGCACCACTTATCGTCTCCGCATATTTCTGACAATACACGGACGGCACACACGTAACGAGCGTGGCACTTGGAGAACCATGCGCGTCGCCGGTTTTATTTATAAAATTTCAATGCCACGCTGTCTCTTTCCCTTTTTTTTTTTCCGCTCGTCTTTCGCTCGCGTAAAACCGGAGGAGGTCGGAAGACACTCGAAGAACTAAGGGGAAAAAGGGGGGGAAGGGACACGTTCCCCATGCGCTCGCGATCCGTGTGCCCGCGGCTCTTACGCAATCCGCCGTGAATTTTTCACGCAGGGAGGCCCTGCTTACTCACTCAATCGACGCCGAGTATCAGCCGAAGTGCGGCAGGCCGTGAATTAAATAAATCCCAGGCCGCTGCCAGTTCGGTAAGTCAGACACGGTCGTACGAGGTGGTCCTCGTCGTCACTTCCGTCCCGATTGCGCACTGCGATCGCATCGTAATCGCGCCGTAATCGGACGGCACTCGCATCTTCAAAGGGGGGGCCGGCGATTCTTCGCGGGAGGCCTACCGCGGGAAAGACGGCTCTCTTCTATCCGCGGATCCCGCTCATCCTCTTCTTCCTCTTCCTTCTGCTGCACGCGTCCCGGCGCTCGAGATTCCTACGCCGCGCGCGACGTCACTAATAGCACTGACACAGCTCCGCTATTACGGGGGTTTGTCCGTTTTCCCGATTCCCCGTAGACCGTGTGCGGGTATACGGGCGTTTGGACCTACGCCAAGGTGTATATTTGTCTCTAGCTATAAATATAGGGAGGCGCGAAGACACCTAAGGCGCGCCGTCGCTTGCATGCATGCACGAGGCCTTCATTCATTTTTTTTTTTTTCCTCCCGCTTCCTTCTCTCTTTTTTTTTTTTCTTATTTTCTTTTTCGCGCAAAACGGAAGCCGCGTGTCACAATCGGACGTCAAGAGCCGCGACGACCGGGGATCATCTTCATCCCCGGTGTATTTCGTTGTAGAATGTCGCGATGGAAACTTCCTCTCGTATTCCGAGCGGGGATAGATAACCGATTGAACTTACATTCCTGTTTTACTATTTTAGAACTTGGAAAGTACATCGAGATTACGCGAGATATTACTGTAAAAGAATGTATATTTATTTAGGATAAAATTTGTTACACAAGCGGAAGAAAGAAAAAGAAACGAGAAATATGAAAAATCACGAGAACGTGTAACGATCTTTCTATCTTGCAGTTCTTACTGGAGTATTTTTTTAATGCTTGATTTCTTCATAAAATATTCATGCTTCTTCGTTTAACCTTAAGTACAACCTCGATCGACATATAATTTATCTGAAAGATAATCTAGAAGTTAAGAAATCTGTCCTAAGACAAGCAGGAATTAAGAAATAAGTTGATCATTTTTATTAATTTTTATTAATACACCAAACATTCCATCCACCTCCTTCACAGTACAAAATTGTATAAACGTGATATATAATATACATATCTATGTATATATAATACATTTATTTTATATTATAATACATGATGATAAACAATTAACCTGTAAAAAGTTCTCATCTACTCCCTTGATACCTTAAAGTCTAGTCGAAACGCATTGCACATTTTTAAAATCTACTTGCCAAAGATAATAACTATCTTGAAACTTTCTCTTTGTGCTTACATTGCGTGACTATATTTTTATAACAAAAAAAAAAAAGCGTAGTAAAATACTAAACTTTTATTTATCCCTGATCTTTATATGAAACTGTTATTTGTTACATATAAAAAAAACGTTCGCTCTGTCTCTATAATTCTAATAAGATTTCTCAACGTAATAATGAATACTAAAGTGTAATTTCTTAAAAAAAAAAAAAAAAAACTGATTCGATAACTATTTTTTTTTAACATAGAATTAAATTGTTTTTAATAATTAATTTTGGTGTCTGCTTGATATTTACAAATCGCTACGTGAACTTATTACATCTTACAGAAAATGAAAGTAAAATGAACGAAATCCACGTTCGAAGTTTCACTTTTTACCAAAGACATACTCAAGTTATTCTAAAATAAAATTAATAAGCATAAATATAATTCATTTGTACCACTTATGATGCATTTATATAACCGCGCTCATGTATAATGGCTTATGATTGCACCTTAGGTAGTAATAATGCAATTATATTATACTTCTTGCAACAATATATGGCTGATTCAAGAGTAATTTGAAAGTTATTAATTGTAGTTTATAATACGTGATTAATGAATAGTGCTAGATTATAATACGCGAGTGGCTCCTATTGCGTAATTGGAATGTTTAATCGTTTGCGCCTAAATATATGGATATAATTTCTCTGGATTCAATTAAAAATATTTTACTACTATTTACCACAGCTAAATGATGAGCTGTTGAGATTATACATATGTATATAAAATGCTATACGCTGTATTTAAATGTATAAATGTACATTACGAAGATCATTTCGAAATATTTTATCAAGACGACTTATATATTGTGCAAGCTGTTTTTTTTTTTTCTTTAATTTAAAAATATCGTGTTCCGCAAAAGTCAACGTTAGACCGAACATCAATCAAGTTTTTTTTGGACATTTATAGTTATAGATTTACATAAATTTGCGTAGTGTTTTTCATTACGAGATACATATTTTAAAAACAGACTACAAGATAAAAATCTTCGCTGTTCCAAATATAATTTCAGAGACTGTACATTGTATGCATATAATATAAAATGTTACACGCAAATATTATGCATAAGAATAAATGATATAATTTTGTTATCAATTAATTTTATAGAATAACTTTTGCATCGATATATACAAGGCTGTTTTTATCGTGTGTTTATTCCGATTAGAGGTATATCAAGAAGTTGAATCTCATAATACACTAGATTACGTATTGTAATTACGATATTGCCGATAACATTATTTCTTTTTTTTTTTAGCCAAATAGACGGAGAACAAAGCGCGAGAGAAAAAGACAGGGATGTGTTTCACGTTGCATGTTATTTTAACACATTCCACGTCTTACAATCTTGAACGGAGCAGCTCGATCTTTTTAGCGGCACGTTTTTGTAAGTCGGGCAATTTCATGGCAAGCCCCATGTTTCCTTGGATCTTTACCTTTCCTTGGAAGAAAGCCTTTTGCGGATTTAATTTTCCAGAAATAAAATCAACCATATCGGTGTCGCTAATTGTAAATGTTACGTCGGGTTTAGTTTTGCTGTTGTATTCGACTTTGCCTTTGCCAGTTTTCGCGTCGACGACCCAATATCCTTGTGCGCCACCGGGGCCATTTATGACTTTAAATCCGTAAACCCCGCGCATTCTCTCGATCAAATTTTCATCGTCTTCCTCCATCGCGATCGCCAAAGTCTTGAACAGTACGTCCGCTTGGAAAATGCTCGAGTCGGCGGCGACGTTCACGTTGTTCCTGATCACCGATTGTCTTGGAAAGCCTAAACGATAGAGACCCACGACGACCGCGCCGCCCAAACCTATGTTGTGCTGAAGCGCTAATTGCGCGCCTGGCACTTGACGCTTGCCAGCCTCACCGCGAAGCTGCCAGGTAAGCTCGGCGCATTGCGCTAATCCCGTAGCTCCCAAAGGATGTCCCTTCGAGATTAAACCACCGCTCGGGTTCACGACATACTTGCCACCATAGGTATTATCTCCGGCGTCCACCATCTTCCCGCCATAACCAGGAGGACACAGCCCTAACGCTTCATAAGTAATTAATTCATTCACAGAGAAGCAGTCGTGCAGCTCCACCACGTCCACGTCCTTTGGTCTATAGTGGCACGACGTAAAAACTTTCTCAGCAGCGTTTCTCGTCATGTCGTATCTGCAAAACAGCACGATAAAAAATTGATAATTAACTGAGTAATTATTAACAAATACAACAGGCAATTTATTTCTCGTACCCGACAATATTCATGCACGATTTAGACTGAAATGTTGCGGGTAGATCAGTGGACATTTCCATGGCCAGGATTTCGACGGCTTGTGATTCCAGGTGATGCTTGCGAACGAAATCCTCATTAGCTAAAACGACAGCTGCCGAACCGTCGGACGTGGGGCAACACTGCAGCTTCGTCAACGGTCCATATACTTTAGGAGAACTCATTATCTGTGGCAAAGTGTACTTCTCTTGGAATTGAGAATACGGATTATTTGTGGAATGCAGATGATTTTTGTATGCAATCTTCGCAAAATGCTCGGGCTTTGTGCCGTATTTCTTCATGTGTTCGATCCCAGCATTTCCAAAGAGTTGAGCAGTTATAGGGCCCTCAGACAGACCTGCGTAATTGACGGCAAAGTAAATCAATCAAGTACGTCGAATATTATTACGCCTCACGTTTATTAAATCCCAACTTACCCGCGATATCGGCCATAAGCTCAACGTGCTTGTCCATGGGGTTTGTGCGATCCGTGTACTTGGACATCAGAGAGCCACGCTCCATCTTTTCAAACCCAAGGGCCAGGACGCAATCGGCGTTACCGCCCTCGACGATCTGCTTGCCCAGGTACAGAGCGGTGGAGCCGGTAGAGCAGTTGTTGTTAACGTTGTAGATTGGACAGCCACTGAGGCCGACCTCGTAGACCGCCCTTTGCCCGCAGGTCGAGTCACCGTACACGTACCCAACGCAGACCGCCCGCACGTCCTTGTAGGACACCCGCGCATCCTGCAGAGCCTTCGTCACCGCTTCCTTCGCCATTTGAGGATAGTCGAAGTCCTCCCTGCGTCCAGGCTTCTCGAACTTGGTCATCCCGACCCCGATCACGTACACCTTCGGCTTGTGCACCATCTTGGCGATTCGGCTCTCCGTCGAAAGCACCGAAAAAATTTATCTCGAACGCAGCACGGTCTAGGATGTCACTCAGAGACGAGACCTCCTCGCGCGGTCGGACGGGAATGCTGTGAAAGCGGGAGAAATGAGGTAGAAGGAGATAAAAAAAAAAGTGACGACGTACGCAATGACGCTGCCGCGGGACTGTCGTGATCGGTCGCTCGTACGCCCTGGGACGGACCTCTCGCCGGACTTTAATCCTTCGCGTGTACCGCCCGAGGAAGATCGGGAAATGACAAGGCGGTTTGTGGCAGCTCCTCAGAGTGCACAGGCCGAGTTGCGATAACGAGCGACGGTCGCATCTCGCCACGGCGCGAGTGGCGACCTAGATCGACGCCTCCGGTGAAAATAACACGCCTCGCGCGAGCCGCTAATTGCCGGCCGCCATAATGGAACCCCGGAAAGAAAAATCTTTCGAGTCGACTTTCTGCGAGCCGAGCGTCGCTTTTACTTCGACGTTTGCCTCCTGCACCCCGTCGCTTCGACGTGAGATGCGATTTACCGAGGACACGTACGCACGTGTCTTTCGCAGACGCGGTAAAAAGAATTTTAATATTTATGAACCGATAAAGAAATAGTATTACGCTCGTTTTTATTTTTATTGCAAAGCCGCGCTTGTATTATCGCCCGGTTTTGTATCGAGAAATGAACGACATTGCGCGTTTATCGTAATGAGATACTCGACAATCACTTTCGAAATGGTGTTTTAAATGAAAAGGCTTTCAAATGAAGTGTATGAACGAAAACATTTGATTAGTTCCCCGAGGCTTATCTCGTATGTAGAGATCAACATACTCGACGTGGCCATAAACTCTCTCTTTAATTACGTCTATCTTATTACGAAAAAAATTAATTATGAGTTATTAAAATTGGAATAAAATATATATTTTAAAATTATTAATTTAGATCGTCCGAAGACGAATTTACCTAAAGCGATTATAAAGAAACAAATTTAACGTTACTTTCGCTGAATACTTTTGCTGAATATTTGATGAATTATATTTTTTTACGTCGGAAAAACGTAGATTGAACCGTCGTCGTCAAATATATATAGTTTTGTGTGCAAATAAACTTTCTCTCGCGATCTTTTCCGGTTCTGTATCCCCACTTGGGAAGGCGCACGTAGTGCACGTCCGCGGTGCCGGCGGTGCAGATGCATTAGCGTAGACTCGCACGTCCACCGCCCGCACCTATGGCCCCCGCCGCCGCCGGCCATTGCGCGCTCGTGTTTTGGACCCACCGAAAAGATGGCCGACCGTTGTTTTCGAGATCGCTCGCGCTTCCAGCACATCGCCGACGAGGTACGGTGCAGCGCGGCGCTGTTCTGAGCTAAACCTCGCCGCGGAGTTGACATGCCGGGCGCGCGATAGCCTCGAGGCCGCAGTGAATCGTCCTTGTGTCAGTGACAGTCGCGCGCGCGACTGTATATCGCTTGCCGCATCGTCTCGGCGTCATTGTCGTCGTCGTTGCCGTCGCGGTGTTGGCCGCCGTCGTCGTTGCCGTCGTGGTGTTGATCGCCGTCGTCGTCGCCATCATCTTCGTGGTGGTCGCGGTGACTATCGTGTGAAGCTCAGTGCACCTCGGCTAAGTTCTCGAGTCCTGCGGTGCGAGCCTGACGACGTGCCACCGGCGTGCCCGAGTATCGACGCGAGGACGCCATCCGAGTTTGCTAAATAATCGCTGCCCGGTCTTTCTAACCCTCTTCTCGCGCTGTTTACCGCACGCTCGCGTGAGACGCGTCTTGGTTAGGTCGTCCAGAGCGGGCCGCCCGCACGGTTCTATGACACCGACACGCCGTCGCGCGTGTACCCCGCGGTGGCGCACGTCGACGATGTGACCGCGACGTCGGAATCTGCGACTCGGGCGGCGACCGGATAACGCGCGCGCCATGGCGAACGACTTCGACGCGGAGCAGTTCGAGCGACGGCTCCACGCACTCAAGGACTCCCAGGAATCTATCCAGGGACTGTCCGCATGGTGCTTGGACCGGAGGCAGCATCACAAGAAGATTGTCGCCACTTGGCTGCAGGTTTTAAAGAAAGGTGAGTACAAATTTATAAATTAATTACAATTTCTTTAAATGGTAGTTTTCGTCACAGGCAGGTTTGTTTAACATTTACATTGGATTATGTATACGTTGTAATTTTATCTTTTAAACATGGGACGCAGTGGCACGTAAGCTCTCCAGGAAGGTAAAACTAATTTTTCTTTCTTTCTTTATGAAACAGTTAAAGTGGAGCATCGACTCACGCTGTTTTATTTGGCAAACGATGTCATTCAGTACTCGAAGAGAAAGAACTTTGAGTTCGTGGAGTCATGGGGGACCACACTGCAACGTGCAACACCCATGGTTCGCGACGAGAAAGTCAAGCATCGTATACTGAGGATTTTTAAGATCTGGGATCAGCGGCAAGTCTACGATGAGGAGTTCCTTACTGATCTGTCCGGCTTAATTTCGGCGGCACCAAAAAAGAAATCGGAACCTCCACCGACTACGCAGCCTGATGAGTTTCAAGCGGCTCTACTCATTTCTACAATGAGATCTTGCGCAACTTTGGAACAAGCCACTGATGCCAGACTGAGAGATTTGCGGGAAAGCAACATAGACATAGAATCCGCAGACGAATTACGCTCATCGTTAAAGGACAGAAGACGAGTAGAGGACGCGGAGAAAGAGATAGACTTGGTCGCTAGGAACGTCGAGAATTATGTTCGTGCGTTGGAGGCAGAGATTAGAGAAAGGAGACAAGTGGTAGAATTATTGGAACAAGCGGATCAGTTTTATGAGACTCAACGTGGGGAAGTTAAAATAGTGACAAATGTAAGTGTTAAAATTTACAAAGTAATCTGATTGACGCTAATTTTTTACGTTACATTTTTGTGAACAGGCATATAGAAATTTTGGCAGTCGCGTTAAAAATTTGAAGAAGAAGTTAGACGAGTTATTGCCTACGTTCGTCTCGCCTATACCGTCGCCGGATATAAACGCACCGTCGCCGAGTCCCGATAGTGATATAGAGCTACCGGGAGACGAGACTCAGTCAGTGAACAATCAATCAGGGATTATTGATGTAGCACCTCCGTCTATCTATGGTTCATATTCTCACGAGTATAATCCTATACCTGTGCCTGCACCTGATATGGTACAAGGCAACGAGTCGACGGGCTTCATCAATAATTTTCCTTCTTTTATGGGAGGAAATGTGGATTTTGGTAACACGGTAAGAAAAAAAATTTGATGTTATTTTATAAGGAGAAGAAAAAAAAAAAAAAACATTTTGTGTTGTAAACACAACTGATTATATCGCACATCATTTTCCTTTAGAGAAATTTATTTAACGAAAGTTCTGAGACTTCTCCTGGAATGTCTCAACAATACAATGAATCTTTAGAGGTAATTATTCTATATAATTAAAACATTTTTTTTTAAGTATTATAATTCAATGATTATTTTCAGGCAAAACCAATCGAAGTAATCAACATGAGACCATCGAAAAACGAAAAAAACAATGCGGATTTCAATATATCTAATTTCCTAAAAACAGTTCTTCCATCTTCCGACGAACCGTCAGATTCAGGTGGAATTCCGGGTTTAGGCCTGGACGTTTCGGAAAATAGAGTGGAATCACCGCAACGTCCCAACTACACACTTTCGCCCTCATTAGGGCCGCACTCTGTAACTCCTGTGATTTCGAGAATGATGAGTAGTCAGAGTACACCATCTCTCAGTGGTAGTGGTTTAAACAATTGCCAGATGAGTCACAGTACCCCGTTGACGGTTCGCAATTTGTCCGAGTCGCACACACCATCTCCATATTCCAGTCAAAATAGTCAAAATAATATAACTGGCCCTTTCGACGCCCCCACTAATAGCAGCACAGTCAATCCTTTACCTCCTCCTCCTTTACCGCCACCCATTTTCCTCGACGATGAAAATTGTTACAACAAACTGCCACCGAAATTTCCCACGTGGACGCCACCAAATGAAGGTATCAAGGACTCGGCCAAATGGGAAGAGAAAGGTAAAAAAAAATACTCTTTTTGTTTAATAATTACTATCTTTTATTTTTATTGTTATTTAACAATACATTGCGTCATAAGATTTTGCTACATGTTCAGGCAAGAATAGTATGAATCCTACGTGGCCCGGCGAATGTGATGATAAAAACAAAAATTCGTGGATGGACAGCGATGGAGAGAGATGGGATTCCAATAACGATTCCACATGGCCAGTCGGTGGCAGGACAAAAAGTGATATGCTGTCCGAAACTCCTGAATCGCCGCCTATGTATGAAAAGGCTGGTTTTGCCGAGCCAGTGGAATACAACGAACCTCAACCACAAGAATCTCTAAACACCACAGGAGACGTAGATCATAGGTAATATAATTTCTATCGGAATATCATTATTTTTATTTTTAAATTGTAATTAATTATTAATATAAATTTCTAATTATTAAATGTATTTTTTGTATTATTTGTAGAGTGATTCCAATTCCAATGGCCCGTGAAAATCAGTTACCGTATCGTTTGATGAAAGCGGGCGACGTTGATCACCGTAATTTAATCAGTCTGACTGGTAGCCCGGCGAATCATCATAATCCTAGTGATTCGGCTTTATCTTCTTTATCTAATAACAATAATTTATGGTCTACAGGCGATCAAGATTATCGGTGAGTTTTATATTGTTATATTTCAAAAGTATTAATTTATAGCTAAACGTACATATTTTTTATATTTTTAATTTCTGCATAATTCAGGCGACACATGCAGCCCGGTGATATTGTTGAAAGTGTTGATATGGAAATGTCAGATGATGAAACTGATAGCAAACCAAAAGGCAGGGTTCTCGTCGATCTTAGATTGCAAGATCGCGACATGCGTGTTGGTGCACCGCCGTCATCTCATCACGACATGGATATGCGTATGATTCCTCTTCCCATTGGACAAATGCCTAATCCACATGATACTCAGCTTATGCAAGATGTACATTTAATGCGTTCAGGACCACCTCCGCCGCCACCATTACCGCAGTTTCAGCATCAGGGTCAAGGTGGTTTTCGGCAAGAACAGCCGGATTTTTCTCATTCTAAACAGTCAATAGACTTTCATCCAAATCAATCAAAGTTTCAGCAAAACAGACCGTCGAACTTCTTACGAAATCAGCAAGACTTTCATCAGGTGCATCAATCGCAACAAGACTTCGAGTATTGCGATAGAGAACATAATATTCGTTCGAAGCAAGATTTTTTAACGGAATCACCAGGACGTGGAAGATATTCGCAATCAGATCATTCACATCAACATGACAATTCATCTTTTCATAGAAACGAGTGGAATAATCGTAGTGGTAATAATCGTGGATTTCCAAGGAATCGACGAGACAGATACTCGGAAGATCACAATATGCAAAAGCAGCGAAACAATATAGTAAACAGTCGCAAGTCCAGATTACAAGATCAACATCACCAATCATCGTCGGAAATTCTGTCTAATAATCGAGGATTATTGCAACCACCTGACGCCGCTGTTATTTTTAATGAAGAAAATATGTCGATCGGTAAGCCAGAATTTGACAGGGACAACAAATCTATATCTCACAAAACAGATGCCGAAGTAAATCTAGAACGTGATGCCGATAATTGTCAAAGTTCTTCGATAGCACATGTACGGCAAACTTCACATGATATGTCGAGTTCTCACGAATCTGAACACAATCTACATCAATTAAGTCTCGATCGTGAGCAACAGTCAATTTCAACCAAATTAGAAGATCAGTCGTCATTAATTAATCAAGTGATGGTTGTCCCGATAAGGACGGATAATTCCGGGGATGAACAGATGCAGCACGTTCCTATTTCAGAATGCGAGGAGTACGTTGAGTTGATCGAGCACTCTGAGCTCGTAGAGAAGACAAGTGTGACTGATAACGAACTGACTAATCAAGGAGAAAGCGTGAATTCTGCGGAAAAAGAGTTGTTAGATGAATCAATGAGTTCGACCATAATGGGTAAGGAAATGAAAAGAACAACGAACGGTGATTGCGACGAGCAAAGTCTCGAAGAAGGAAGCCCCAACAAGAAAAGGCCTCTCTTGCAGAATGGGCCGCAAATGTTGAACGATGACTCGTCTGGTCCGAATGGTCCCGCATTGATGGCGGAATCGCATCCCGCTATGATGTACGAATACGATGGACCAAACTTTCGGCCGCGTATCGGCGCGCCTTTTCCACTTTGGCGAGGTGGGCCTCCTCCACCTTCTTCTAGAGGAAACAGAGGAGGATTTAGAGGCGGGCCCATGGGGCTGCCTCGTGGTCCGTGGATGGACAGAGGGCCACGCGGTCCCGCAGCCAACAACTTCTCGCCGAGAGGAATAAAACGCGGAGGCAAATTTTGGGGCGGCAGTGGTTTTAGAGGCCGGGGACGAGGCAGTAATTGGTAGATAAAGCAAAAACCTTTGAAGAACTCAACGATTTTTTTGTCGTCATAATTCAACCGGATACATAAGCGAAGCGTGTTTCGCACTTTGTAAATACACACTTTTTGACATTCTTTACACGCGCGCGCGCTTTTACACACATACATGCACACTAACACACATACACATACACATATACACAAGTTGCTACAGATTCGGTTGGTTTCATTGAAGATCTTCAGTAACGAAGATTCTTCAGGTTCTTCTGCGCGATTGATTCGCCTATATAAATATATAAATAACAAATAATTATATATATATATAAATACATATTTCAATAGATATATGCATACTTAGTACATGTTTCGTTAAGATCTTAACGAAGTGTTAAAACGAAGCGGCTTGCGTTTGCATACATGTATATACGCGTGTACACATATGTGTTATTATCAATTTTAGTAAATGATTAGGAGCAACGTACGATGAACTTCAATACGTCGCTCGTAGTCACTGCTATAATGACCACGATCGTCACTCTCATAGGTTTTTATGTCAGGAGGATTTACGTTTATGTATGTGCTAAAAGAACGACTTTATGTCAGGATAAATTTGCTGAAAGGAGGACTGCTTTGAGCGAGGTCGAGCACCAAAAATCACAAAAAGTTACGGTAGTTAATTGATAGGTGATTGGTAGCATCGATTGGAACCGAGCGTAACTTCGCCGAGTTCATGTTTCCGTATTGTAGACTTACAAGAATGACTCCTGTAAAATAATTAACACTGGCGGAAAATGAGCTCTCTCTCTCCTCTCTCTTTCTCTCTCTCTATCTTTCTATCTTTGTCTCTCTTTTTCTGATTGAAAGCAGTTTCAATTTCTAATTAGAGAACATGTGTTTCTGACCCGATTATTATATTTCACGGGTCTCCTATTATTCCTTATTCCTCATTTATCTTCAAAATAAGAATGGCAATCATTAGTTTTTTCCCCTGCCTATGCCTTCGATCCATCTGATTATATGCCCCGCCGTTTTGTCTAAAAATTCGTTATAAGAGAAAAGAAAAAGAAAAGGAACATGAAAAACATACAGGCGTGTCAATGAACATTTTTAAAGTGTACTAATAAAATACAGTGTTTACGTTCTGGTCCGCTTCGTATATTTTCCCTGTTATTATTTTTCGTTTATGTTACATTCGGTGAACGAGCATTTTTTTTCTTCATTGCAGATTGTTCTCCTTTGCATAAAGAAAGAAAAAAACATGGTAATAAATAATAATCTGTTGTTAATCCACATACTCAACCGCGAATGCGTTGCATTTAATTTATTTTACGTTGTGTGAATTGTAGAATTGCAAACACGTTTTGTTTTTAGTATCGAGAGACTGACGATAAGGTGCTCTTTTATGAAAACAGATTTTTTTTTTTGTGCTTGTGACCAAAATGAATTATTGTAAAATGAATAATGCCGAAACGATATGCTTGCTTCGTGAAAATTTTTCGTTCCTTTTACAGTGTATTTAAAAACCGACGACTAAGTTAATCATAAATTTCGCGCTCCTGTTTAAAGAAATTATTTAAAAGTCATAATTAATTTTCATTGTTATTGTATCGATCAGTATATATTATCTCGTCAATTTTTTTAAATGTAATGAATCTTGTATTGATTAATTTTTCTTTTTGTAAGACAAGCAGATCGTTGCGGCAGCCTGATTCCAATGTAACAAGCGTAAAAGATGAACCGTGAAATTTCTCCTCTTTTTCTGATTGTTTAATAAAATACTGAAGAGGCCCTTTCTTTCTCTCCAGATCTCAAGCTTGATCGCCGAGAACCGTATTCCCATTTTCAACGACGCCGTTTTACCGACGCGCACAAGTCATTCGCGGCTGAATGTATTATTACAATTATTGTGAGAACGTAAAACGCACGTATTTACATTTATAATACTTTGGGCTCTACATATATTTGAATATATATGTATATGTATATATATATATATATATATATGTATATGCAAATTAATATATAAATTTATATATATTAATATTAATGAAAAAAAAACTATATATATATATATTTATTTATTATGCATTTAAATATATTTATATATACATATACATATATATAATATATATATTTATATATATATTTAGCCCGCCATCCCCTTTTTTATTTCTTTTTCTTTTCTCTTCTATTTTTGACAAGTCTTTTAGTCTCGACACGCACCACCTTATGCATTTCTCATCTTTAATTTCTTCCACACTCTATTACAGAAATACGAGGAAGAGATACGATTTATCGATCCGTTTTGTGGCTCGCCGTCCGCTTCCGTCCCTTTCCGCCTCCCCGCGGTGATGACGATTAAATTAAATTAGGGCATCGCTTATCGGTCGGCGAGCGGAAAAACGAAGGCGATATCGCCTCAGATCATACGTGCAAAGAGAAAGAGCAGGGGGAAGGGGGGGGGGAGGGACAGATGACACGCAGTCACGTGTATGGAAATTATGGACCGCGATGTAATTTTTTGCGAATTTTTTGCGGCAATATTTAATAAATGTCCAGAGATCTTGCGTAGAATATGCGTCGAGCGATTCAGGAACTCCTCCAATACTCTTGAGAGATGTGAGATATATATATATTTACGGTATAGGCTGTCTCGAAAGGATGTGAATTAGTGATAGACTTTTACTTCCGTGATACATGTACGGCTTGTGATGTCCTTTTTTTTCCCCATCTGTCGAAAAAAGAAAAGAAAAAAAAAAAATAAAGTCACAATAACTTCTCTTGTAATTAAAACGTCGCTGCTTACGAAAATATTAATAAGGCACTCACCTCTTTTCGTTTTTTTTTTTTTTTTTCTTCGATTAATTTGCGATCTAATTTAACCGAAAGTCTCATGAAACTGCAATTGATTTGCGAGCTTAATTAAGACGTTTTTGTTAATCAACGATATGTTACGAATAGCTGGTAGATAATTTTCTGTCGTCGGCTTAAGTTTTACAGTGTAAATAAAAAGAGTTCCTCGTAGATCTTAAAGTGTTAAACAGGCGGAGGCTTCACCGATTATCACAATGTCGAAATGAATGGCTTCAATAAACAAAGTGCTCCTGATGTATGTGAATGACGGAATCATGTTTCTTTCATAATTATTTTATCGATTTCTTTTTGAAAAATAACATAAATATATATATTTCGTGCTTGATGATAGAAGATATTCTGTTGGGGGCAGAAATCACGCGAGAAATCACGCGGGAATATCATATCATTTCCCTAATCTGTCTTTATTGCATGAAGATTAAATCGATGGTTACTTAAATAATGATTTCACACTTTCCCTCTTTGTATATTTTTCAAGCCGTTACCAATTTACATCGCGTTTGAGACAGCCTGTACATTCGTGTACATATTACTCTTTCTTTTTCAGAAATTGAACACGTTACTCTGGAAATTTTGATAACGTTGAAAGCGTTCCTTATTATCAAGGTCGTGTCAACGTAGATTTTAGCTAGAAGTGCCTTTTTCCAATTGAATCAAATCCTGATCGTATATTTTGTGAGAAAGGAGGGAAGGAAATATGTCTCGTCCTCCGATAAAGAGGAGGAGACATGTGTAACAAAATTACGAATGTTTTTTGCAATTTAATTTAATTAGTCGAACATGTGTGGAAGGTGAAAAATGAGAGAGCGAAGAAGCGACCCTGTGCGTTAGTGGATGAGAGTGTAAGAGTGATAAGGAAGGAATGGGAATGATAGAGTGAAAGAAAGGAAGTAGAATAATCGATCCGAAGTTGTAATAAGCGAGGCACGATTATTCCAGAGAAATATTCTGTACATTAGATTAATGGTAAATTATTTAATTCTGCATTAACGTTAATGTTAACCGAGTTTTATATCTGGATATAAAACTATTGTGCATACTGTGTATGCGAAGAGTTTTGTATATTGCCTAATAAAAGAATGATCTTTATTACTGTAAGCCTAATTTATTGTTATAATTATGGAATGTTATTATATATTTATGACTGAGCTAATGTAGAGAAATTACATGTTGATTTTTTTTTAAATCGCTTATTAAAACGTCGATAAAAAACATTTTTACGTATAACATTTTAAGGGAAATTATAATTTATTATTTATATTTTGTACTTTGATCGTTTTTACACTTTTGTAAATTGTATTTATATGTGAAAATTGAGAGATTTTATGTTCTTAAAATGTTGGCACTATTAGAAGAATAAAGTAACGTTGCAAGGGAATTTTAATATTCCTTTGCTTCTCAAAATTGTAAAACTATTAATAATAAAAAAATGTAACGATTATAATAATATATTTGATAAATAAAACAAATAGACTATATGTTGCTGCAAGCTTTACTATTTAATTTAAATCAATTTTATCTGTTTTATTTATCAATTATTCTATGCGTTGTTTTATATAAGACTGCATTTTTGTAAGAAAAGAAAAATTACCAGGGAAATAAGTCTTAGGAAAAATAAAAGCGAAAGCGTGTACGGTAATAAATATTTTTATTTGAAATCGCTGGACAATCACATTAGTCAATTATTTGTAATGTTTAAAAAATATATGTACAAAAGATATTTACAAATGAACAATTAAATGACTCGCCGTTACTGCGTACAATATAAAAATAAATGTGTCACGGATTTCTTATAATCTTTGTATCTCGACACGCAATCGCAATCATAAAAGAACGAGTCGCAACCACTCAGAAAAATTTGCAAACGCAACGAAAAGATAGACCGTGCGTTTTTAGTTATGTGATGCGCTCTCACAAATTGACAACTAATATTCTTGAATCGACTTCAAGCTCATTGCAAATGCTCTCGCTCGCTTTCGTGAAAAAGAGAAAGCTTCCCTTTATCATATAATCATTCACCGCGATGTATTGTCGTCCCATTTGGCCGATAAATACGTATTAAAAAGATAAATATTAAATTACATTCCGCTTTCGACCGAACAGATATATAAAAAAAAAAAAAAAACAAAACGAGCACGATTTTTCAATATCACTCTTTTTCGCATAGCAAAATATAATCCCAAGAATATCCAACGATTGTGTCCTCAAGAATCTTCGGGCATTTAAATTTAATCTGCACCTTAACACGTACGATAAAAATTAGTTATTTAGCTGTTAACGGCGGCACGTATGAGACATTCTTGAGACACAGTGGATATTCTTAGAATATTTTTCTTAAAGTTATAACTAGTATTTCATTGGGATAAACTCTCTTCGCGCCGTTTTACACTTTGCACTTGTATGTTGTATAATGCCTTTAGATTTCTATGTGGAGACAGGCGTTGAAGACATTCTTAATCAATTACGTCATTAGACTTATTATAGACTGTCATCAGATATCTTAAAATATTCTTTTCGACGCTCTGACCAAATCGGAATATTTTAAAATTGCATGCTAAACGAAAATCGAGCTAATAATCGAGCTTGATTACGGCGTCGCCGTAATGTAGCTCGATGCTATTTGGATCTTTCTCCGCGTACATCTCTTGAACAACATGATACTCTAAAAACAATGCAATTTTAATATATACATATTGTATCTTTCATTTTGATTAGAAGTGTTAATCGGCGATAACAATCGGCCCGCAAGAATAACGCTGTTATTGCGCTTTCACATACAACCTAAGTAAGTCATTTGAGGTATATCCCTTTATGTCATTTTCTGCCATCTGACGTCCCGAGATCTTTGGTTTTTTCACACTTTCTTTGGTTTCTCCGCTTCGTTTTCGCTCAAAGATCGCAGGGTGTATCTAACGTAAGTCGCTTTAATTCTTTCATATCGCGAATATATCAACTTCATACCCTGGATGCTCCAGATTAATTATTAATTAGGAGACCTCGCTCGCTCGCTAAAGTTAACTTAATATTTTGAGTTATCGTTAATCGTTCGTCACAAACTAGTGCTTTCTTCGCCCGCGTCTACTCTTTCCAATACTCCTTTCTCGTCGACGCCCACAAAGTACGTTATGACCTCTCCTTTTGGCTTGACGTACGTCTCGCCACGTATATGACACTTGACACCTTGCTGTTCCAAAACAGCGGCCGTGTCTGCTGTTACCTGTATCGATTAAAACACAATTCGTTTTGTTGTATTACTGAATTTATTAATTATTAATTAATTGAAACGTTAACATCGAACTTACCTGTATTTTTCCCGGTAAACCAGTAGTGTCCATCCTGGATGCCATGTTCACCGCGTCACCCCAAATATCGTACAACGGCTTTTGAGCACCCACAACGCCGGCCGTCACCTCCCCGTGAGAAATACCGATTCTCAATCTGAAGACAAATTTTGACATCTTAATTTTTCTTTCATTTAATCTTGCCACTTTTTTTTCAGTGAACTTGGAGTCATTTACTTGTGAGGTTTCGATGCAGTGAACGACCTCGCGTTCATTCTATCAAGCACGGACATCATTTGCACTGCGAATTGCGCCATCACCTTGACCACATTGTCGCTGGAATTTTCATCGCTTTCGGTGCTGTGCATTGAATCCCGTCGATTTGCTTCCAATCCACAAGCCGCCATGTACGTTGTGCCTGAATAAGTACAATGACGAGCTCAGACTGTTATCTAGAATTTAGTTTAATGCTGATTTACATCTCGCAAGATTCTTACCGGCGACCTTAATCTTCTCTATGCGACACACGAAGCAAGGATCAAAGAGCAGCTTGTCGAACTCGCAAATGATTTCATTCAAATCGCTGAGGATATTACTCTCGACAATCGACAGCTCTGTTAGAGAGGCAAACATCACGGCAACGTTGTTATGAGCCTCGTGATAAGGCTCGTTCTCCTCGGTTCGGTTCATGTTTAAATAAAACTCCGCTAAAAGTGCAATTAGTCAGGCGATTAATCTCAAACAATAATCACCCTTATTGTTCAATATTACTGTTATTTATAAATAGCACATTAAGCGAGAAATTGTTAAAAGTTATTAACAATTCTGCAAGAACAGAAGAGCAACGTACCGACGTGTTCTGGCAAAATATTACGAAGAAGAAGCTTGTTAGCATTTCTCGTGTGAAACGCTTCGTCCTGTTCCTTCGTGAGCTGACGTTTCCATTGATAGTCCAGCCTGCTCAAGTATTCTGCCTGAAAAAATGTTAGGGGAGAGTGAACTCGTTGACAGACTGAGTTAAGAAAATTTAACGCAAAAGTTATAAGTGCTGAGGCTTACCTGGCGATCGATGAGATGCAGGGAAAAAGTGAGAAACAATACGGTCAATACGTGTGGCAGTTTTGGATTCATATTCGGATTCCACGAATCGCTCGACTGAAAGGCACATCGTTATTAATAAAAAATTTTTGTAAATTTTTATAGCCAAGTATTTCGGTGTTTCATGTATACCTCAAATACATTAGATCGGTTCTCAAAAACGTTCCAAGCGTAAAAGGCTACTACGCAGATGCTTATTACAAATTTCAAGACGTAATGAACTCTCAAGAAGAGAAAACTGGTGAGGATTGCCAGCGAGCAGGTTTCCGTCATTTGCTGAAAAAAGAAAAAGAAACCCGATGACGTGCAGGAATATCTAGAAGTCGGTTCGTCGAAATAGGAAGTATTGTGTAAATGAAAATCAACACCGTGTACCTACTAAATAATCTTACCCAAGGTGTGCATTCATAAGAGGAGCCAGGCTCCGACGTGTCGTTCGTCATGGTGTTGTTCAATGGACTGGTTTTACATTCGAACTGAAAACAGTTTTGATTCTTTAAACATTAACAAGAAAAACATTTTTTTAATTTAATCTAAATAATGACTTTAATAAATAAGTTTTATTTTTTTTTCTTTGCCATTTTAATAATAAAATTCTTAATTAAGAGAATACCACTTACAATCATGTCAAGCATAGCACAAGTTGCTAACATTATCGTGATTACCAAATATAAAATCGTCCTCAGAAGAGCACTCCATACAACCTGCATCAAACAGAAAAGCAAACAGAGAGATAATAAATGTAACAAATGCAAGCATTAAGTGTATCTATTATCTAAGCGTATCTATAACAACGCTGGTCTACCTTTACGCTTGTTTGATAGAAAAAGTATAGCAGTTTATTCTTCGGATGCGGAACGTGTCCTTCATGCTCATCATGCGGGTCTTTCCAACGATTCCAGACAAAGTGCATCCACGTAAGAGGTATTAAAGCGATCAGAAACATCAGCGCAGATGAATAACCGACCATCGTGCTCAGATGCCATCTAAAAAAAAGATTCAGCGAGTAACATTATATTAAGTTAATCTCGACGTCTTTTAATTACAAGATTGATTCTTCTGATATACGTACTGATAGAGTATAAACGTGGGCACAAGATACATGAGTCCCATAAAGATGAGCACGAAAGCTGAGCAGCCAATATAAAACTTGAAGACAGGATCTGGTTCACGCAGGAACGGAATCTCCCAGCTCCATTGTCGAAATGTTAGAAACAGCGGGTTTATGTGCTTCCAGTTGCTCCATTGCCTGAAAGAGAACAATGTTCTGTTAATTTTATTTTATCCTGAACGCTACAAAGCTCGTATTACGAGCGCGTTATTTATTCTTGCTTTTCTCTTAAGACAAAGTGATAAATTTATTGCATGAATCTCATCGAGGCAGTTTGGTTTTTGTTTTGGTGGAAGACGTCGCGAGCTCACTGTCCGCATAAAAAAAACGTAAACAGATCCTTGATTTTTGTTTTGGGGGAGGACGCCGCGAGTTGACTGTCTGCATAAAAAAAATGTAAACAGATCAACTCGATGCTTCGAGAATTCTGTGCGAAAAAATCAACGGTCAGTCGAAGCTATTTGTTGTCTCACTTTTTTTTCTATTGTCGTCTCACTTTCTTTCTATGGTTGTCTCACTTTTTTTCTATGGCTGTCTCACTTCCTCTAATGACCGAAATCTCTAACGGCCATTTTCAGTCTAGCTGCGGGGCTCGGGGCGTGCGGACGTGTTTCTAATTACTCCGCAGCTACGCGTAATTTCGACCGCGAGTAGGAAGTTCTCGCGCGCGAATAAGTGTCGACGACGTCGACTCGAGTACGAACGATCATTTCCTGCGCTTCTGTCATTCTACTCACCGTCCTGCGCTTCGTTTTGGATCTTGAAAAAGTGCTTCGGAAAGGAAAGGTTACGTCGCGAGCGAAGCGCGCGGAGCGTCCAACCTGAACTTCGCCGCGTTCGACCTCTTCGACTCGCTTCCAGTCGCCACCTCGTTCAGCCTGAACTGCGTTCAGGGGGTACCGGCTACCGCCAATTCACGCGCGAGATTTGCAGCTCGCCCGTTTACTTCGCCGCGGTCGAGATTCGCATCCCGTTTGGCCGCAAGTGACTTGAGGACTTGAGGAAGAAGAAGAAGTGCGCGGACCGGCACGGTGGAAGTAAGCAACGCTGGAAATATCGGGAGTACAAGTCTGTTCGACGAATGATCGTTCGTCGCGTTCTTTAGTTTTAATCGTAAAAAAATCGCCGCGATAATCCACCGTTGTTCTTTCGGTCGTTCGTCTCTCGAGTGATGGTGAAGTGACAGTGATTATAAAACAAAAGCAGAGCAGTGGAATATAGTGTTCAAGTGATTTAAAGTGCTACGACACGTCAGGATTATTCAGCTACTAGGATTATTCAGCTACTAGGATTATTCAGCTACCAGGATTATTCAGCTACGCAAAGAAGGAAGGAAGGAAGGAAGGAAAGAAGGAAGGAGGGAAGGAGGGAAGGAAGGAAGGAAGGAAGGAAGGACGAACAGACGGTCAATGGCAAAATTCTGCAACTCCGCTGAAGCTCAGGCAGAAATCGGTGAGTCGCATGATTTTTTTATTTGTATTTTGCAATTAGGGTCTCTCTAAAAAATTAACGCGCGCGTAGTTTTTTCTAATAAAATAAAAAATAAAAGGAAACAAAATAATCAATCGGTATCATGGAAAAGTAGCGTCAATCGAGCAGGAATAAAATCTTGACGGGTTTTTTTTTCTTTTTAATAGAGAAAGTAAAAAATATATAAAAGAAAGATCCGATAATAAAATTAAGTCTTACTCCCATTTGCTGAGAGGCATCTGGTTGATCGCGTTCTCCATCTCGGCGTCCGCCGCTTTCAGCATTAAATGATAATCCCGCAAACACGAGTCCATGAAGTGGGTCCTGCGTCTGTACGTGCTCGCGAAAACGTCCGGTTGATTGTTCGCCATCATTTTCGTTCTGGATCCGGTGCTGACGATAGTATTCGCGCGTCCATTGTTGAACCTTACGTAGTGTCTGTTAGGCGTGGAGTACAATATCGGCGTGTCCGGACTAATAGCCTTCAAACTGTTCTCGCTGTTCTGCAACAAAGTTCGTCTGTCAACGATGCACGAAAAACTCACGGTTGAAAATTCGCTCGGCGATGAGCACAGCGTAATAAAAATAATCCAGTGGCGTAGAATCATTTACTCGACGAAATACTTTCGGGGCGTTAAAAAAAAAAAAAATCTATATATTCGCAGTGGAGTAATAATTAGAAAAATAGATAATTAACATCGTACTTTCGGGGCGTTAAAAAAAAAAAATCTATATATTCGTGGTGGAATAATAATTAGAAAAATAGATAATTAACATCGTACTTTCGGGGCGTTAAAAAAAAAAATCTATATATTCGTGGTGGAATAATAATTAGAAAAATAGATAATTAACATCGTACTTTCGGGGCGTTAAAAAAAAAAATCTATATATTCGTGGTGGAATAATAATTAGAAAAATAGATAATTAACATCGTACTTTCGGGGCGTTAAAAAAAAAAATCTATATATTCGTGGTGGAATAATAATTAGAAAAATAGATAATTAACATCGTACTTTCGGGGCGTTAAAAAAAAAAAAATCTATATATTCGTGGTGGAATAATAATTAGAAAAATAGATAATTAACATCGTACTTTCGGGGCGTTAAAAAAAAAAAAAAATCTATATATTCGCGGTGAAATAATAATTAGAAAAATAGATAATCAACATCGGCACGCAGTAATGCGAATACGAAATTCGTGATGTATATTTTCTACGCCACCGGGTGACACGCACCGCGTCGGTGAAGGCAGCGGCGTTTCCGGCAGAGTCGGCGTGATAAGGTAGCTGCGTATTCCGTATTTCCGCAGAACCTCGTCGTCGAGTCTCTCGACTGGCGCGTAATTGTAGTCGCTCGCGTTCACGAGGTCCAGGGTCTGCTGAGTGACGTGGACCTTGCCAGGTTTCCCAGTTTGCTCCATTTTATTCGCGATCACGACGTCAGGTGACCAAACGTCGTACTGCCACTTGTTCGTGCCCAGGATTCCGGATATTATGTTGCCCGAATGCACGCCGATCCTCATGTTAACGTCCACGCCGCTCTCCCGGTAGACTCTGGCTCTCACCTCGTTGATGATCTTGATCATGTCTAGGCCTGCGTGTCACATTGCGACGTTTAATTCGAGGAGACAGATTCGATGACGCTCTTATAATTAATATTTCGTTAATCGCGCTTCCGCCGAACAATCGCGATAGACTTTTGCTATTTTATCGCGATAGACTTTTGCTATTTTACCGAGATCATATCTAGGCCTGCGTGTCACATTGCGACATTTAATTCGAGGAGACATATTCGACGACGCTCTTATAATTAATATTTTGTTAATCGCATCGCGCTTCCGCCGGACAATCGCGATAGATTTTTGCTATTTAGCCGAGATCATATCTAGGCCTGCGTGTCGTATTGCGACATTTAATTCGAGGAGACATATTCGACGACGCTCTTATAATTAATCTTTCGTTAATCGCGCTTCCGCCGAACAATCGCGATAGACTTTTGCTATTTTTTACCAAGATCAACGCAGCTCTTAGCGTGCTGGAAGTTCGGCGTGGGCACGCCGCTCACGCAGTAGTAACAGTCTCCTAGGAATTTAATCCTCAGCACGTTGTGCCGCTCGGACGCCTCGTCGAAGCTGCCGAACAGATCGTTCAATGTCTCCACGAGCTTTCGTATCGGCAACGTCACGGTCAGCCCGGAAAAGTTCACCACGTCCGCGTATAGGATGCTGACGTTATCGTGCGTCTCCAAGCATAGGTCACTGAAAGGCGGACAATTAGATAATCAGATACTCGAGTAGGAACTTTGGGGGGGAAATAATGAACTTTAGAAATCCGCGTCGTACCTGTACGGTCTGCCTTTCGGCGGAGGACTCTTCTTGTGCTCCTCTATGAACTTGAAAATGTCCCGGAAGTCCTTTTTGATTTTCGCTACTATATGCTGCGGCAGGATGCTCCTTGTAAGTTGCTCCTACGAATATTCACGCCTTTGAAACTCCCGGGATTTACCTCGTCTTTATAAATAATCGTCCTTGTTGCATCTCCGCGCTTCGATTTTTTTTTTCCTTTTTTTTTTTCGAGGACGCAGAGTGCACAAAGATTGGCCGTCGGGCTGAGTCAACGCGAGGGAAAAGGGGGAGGGAGCCAACGTAGGGAAAAGAAATTCAATGCGCTTATCGTATCTATCATGTTTACGTGTCCGGCATCGCGAATCTATTTCCCGCGTTCCCCGAACGGAATACTATTTTATTCGACTTCAAAGACGAATCCGTGCAAAGTAGGAAGGACTTGAGACAAAGAAAAAAGACAACGAAGGTAGATTAGATGAGATACAATACGCGGAAATTTTTTTTAATAAAGACAACCTCGAAATTATCCGGTATATTTTTCTTTTTCTTTTTCTTCTTTTTTTTTTCCTTCTTTTTATTCGACAAACGTGTCAGGGTAGCGCAATTACGTCCGTTTAAAGGCCTCACCTCTTGGTCCTTCTCGTAGTTGAGCCTTAACGTCGATTCGACGCACTTCCGCCGGTCCAGAAAAGAGCGCCTGATGACAACCTCGTTCATGAACCTGAAGTAGAGCCCCAGAGCGTTCACGCAGACGAAATAAATCGCGTCGCTGACGATCTGCGATCGGGGAACGTAGGGCAAAAGAAAGTAAAAAGCAAAATCCATTCTTAGCTGGTCGGTTTTACTCGGGCAACCGCGCGGCGGCTTTGCGTCAGCGCGATTGCATTCGTCGGGCGTAGGGTTTACCTTGGTAACGTAATCGCCGTTGGACATGTTGCCGTAGGTGATTATTGACAGGGTCGTCAGGTAGCATAAGCTGGCCGTGAGGCCGAGCGTAAGAGCGTGCGAGTTCTTCGTGATCGGCAGGAACACGTAGCACGCGAGGAGCGAGTGCGTCGCGTACGCCGGCCTGAAAATGCAGAACAAACGTGGGTAGAATAGCGGCACTCGAGTTCGCAGACGCGTGCTGATTGATGGAAATTGAAAGAGCTAAAAGCTACGATCGCAGGTTGACGAGGAAAAAAATAGACGGCCGCGGAAAAGATAAAGATAAAAAAAAAAAAATAAAAATAAAAAAAATACGCGCCCGTATGTGAGCGCCAAGGATACTTTGCTCTTCTTGCGCTTAATCACTGTGCCAGAAAAGTCTTTCACGTCGTTAAACTGAGGGCAAGGCCGAGAACCATCGGATTGATTTTTTAGAATTTTTTTTTTACTCTGTTTTGATAGAAGCACGGCGTATAATTGAAAATATTTAACTATATTTTATATTGTTATCTTGGCTTTTTTTCTTAATCTCCTAAAATATCGTAATCGCGCAATCGTGATGCAACGCCTCGTTAAAAAAAAAAGAAAAATAAAAAAGTTTTCCGTCGAACCATTATTGTACCGCGCGGTATGCCCGATAGAGATAATCGCGGTATCAATTACGGTATCAATCGCCGTTCGGGCATTCTTATTGCGCGCGCGAAGACAAAAGCACGCGGGTTTTTTTATCAGCAATAAATATTTACGCGATATTCGCGCCACGTAGTTATCGGGGGGAATAATTTCGATAAATCGCGCGTCATAAATAAACCCGGCCGCCGAGAAGTCTTGACGGCTGATACTGAAATAGTTGACGATAGCGAGATGCAGTTTTATACGCGATTTATTTGCGTTGTACCTTATCGACTGCGTTTGCTCTTCCTCCCTCGAGGCGTAGTACACAGGTATGGTCAGATCGCAGATGACCAGGAGCACGATGATTATCCAAGACAGCATGACCGGTAGATAGGTATTCTTGGCGATGTGCCTCGATCGGAAAGATAAGGCTAACACAGGACACAGTAGAGCGCCCACGATGCAGTAGACTACGATGTCCACGAAGCATTTCTCCACGCCGAGCTGAATCGAGAAGGAAAGCTTTACGTCTCAGTTTTTTTTTATTATTTTTATTTTTTTATATTTTATTTTTTTATTTTTTTATTTTTTTTTATTTTTTTTTTTTTTTTGAGGTAGTTGGTGTTAGACTAGTTGTAGTTATTAAGTAATTCGTTTTGAGAAATCACGGACGAGCTTACCATTATGAGCAAACATAAGCAATACGTAAATCCAAGGACCAGCTGCAATAAGATGAATATCGAGAGATAACCATATTGTATTCTTCTGTGGTAGATCGTGTACAGCTTTTCTAAGTTCTTGTACTTGAATTGTTTCTGAAAGTGAAAAGCTTGCGTGAGAAGCCCCGGATCGATTCCACTGAATCACCGATATTTCACCGCGGGCACTCGAATAATCGCGGGTGGGAAATTGACTGCGATAAAATTTAATAATCGACCACTCGATGTCACGGATTGTTACGAATGTTTAAAAATTCAATAATTAAATTAAAAGAATGTTTAGATCTCATTTCTAGAAGATTCTCGGCGGTTTGTGTCGCGTCTCGGTTTCATTCAGAGCGATAAATTTCCTCTTTAATAAATAATTCCACATCAAAGTGAAGCAATTTCTTAAACGTATTTCAGTCGAAATTTTTAAACTTTTAGAATCGTCAGTTTCTCGTGTGTTATTTGTACAGAAAAAAATAAAATAAAATAAAAAAGAAAAATTAATTTAGCTGGTCGCTAAATTAATTTTTCTTTTTTATTTTTTTTTTCGTACAAATTAATCATCCAGCGAGTGGGCGATTAATTAACGAATTACGTGAATAATCTCGTAATTACACTCTTCACTTTCGCTCTCGCGGTGTCGCAAGACGGCGCGCACTAAGTCGTCATTCAGAAATCGTCACGGCAGGTCGTCAATCTTTACGGATAAACTCTTTACGAATAAACTCTTCCTCGAGAGGAACTCGCAGGCCAAAAGCTGCGCTTCCGTCAGCACGTCCACCCACGCTACGATCGCACGGCAATCTGCTGATCGCGTGTAGCGCGCGCAAATTACACGGCTAAGCTTGTAAAATGATAAAGCTGTTATTCGGCGCAGTCGCGCAGCTCCAACTTCTCCAGCGTGTATCGCGAAATGCACTGCAGCCTCCTGCTGGAAATCGTGCGCCTTCAAATTATCGAAGCGTCGAGAAAAACAGCTCCAGTCGAGATTGATCCCTCATTAAAGTCCGCGCGAGTATCAGAACGTCTTTGCTTTTCTATTTTATTTTCTCCTTTTTTTATATATATTTTTTTTGAATAAAATTTTTTTACAATTTAAATTCTTATTATTTTTTACTTTTTATTTTTTTTTTTAATTATTTTAATTCGATTTTAAGATGATAAACGGTATATTTGATGCGCGAGTGCAACGGATTTTAAACTCTTCCACTCGAGAGAACCTTCACCGATCGTCCTGTGGTCCTCAATAATCTCCCGGCTGTCTCACGTTTCCTGATAAAATCGACGCGAGGCAATTAAAGTCGCGGCATCGCATATTAATCAACCCGGGGGTCGGTTAACTATATATATACATATTTCTTTGAACGCATATTTCCGTACAGCAATCACCCGTAGAAATTCCTTCCCATTCCCTCGCGACGTATATCTCTCACGATATACGTAACGCGGTGCGAGAATAATCTCGATAACGCGGGATACACGTGGACGTATCCTCAGGCATCTGCGTGCGCGTTCTAAAAAAAGCCAAACTCCCCCGGTGAATTTTTCGCGAAGGTTTCATCATAGCGGCCGATCGCAGTGCAAATAGAACGTATTATCACCCAACGGTCGTTGTTGATAACGGCGCGGTGTATCGTGGTATCCGCGAAAGAGGCAGGGGGTGTCCGCGCGAAGACGGGGACCATCTGCTTTCCACTCGACGATACTCACGTGCGAGGGGACGGAAAAGCTGGGGATTTCCGAAAGGGTTGCCCGGCGTGCCACCCTTTTTATTTCCTCGCGAACGACCACGCCCGTCGGAAAATCGCGGTCCGTCTAAAATGCGACGGCCAAGGTGCGCTCGAAGGCACCTACTTGCAGCAGCAGCAGCAGCCGGGGGAAACGTGCTTCCGTGCTTTCGTCTCGCGCGTGCGTTTTGTCCACGCTCGCAGCTTGGCAAAATCTCTCTCTCTCTCTTTTCCTCGTTGTCCTTTCTCTGTCTAGAGAGAGCGAGAGCGAGAGCGCGCTCTCTCTCCCTTTCGTCTCGCTGAATATTGATCTTCAATCCCGAATTCGCGCAGCAGGTCTCTCTCGTGTCTCCTTCGCGCCCCACCCCCCTTTCCGACCCCTTTTTGTGTTTCACTTTCAGTATTTGTTCGACCAGTCTTGTATTTTTCGTTCTTTGATTTAAGTTGCCTGTCTTTCGATTTAAAGTCGTTCGCTTTGAAGCGACGGCGAGGTGGGAATTTGAAAAATGATTAGATAATAAAAAAAAAAAGTATTCAGGTAGTATTAAAACGAAAACTCGGCGTGTGAATTACATTAAATTGGATTTTAAAAAAAATAAAAAGATAAAAGAGATATTCTTCGAGAAAAAGTTAGACAGTAATTGGAGAAATAATTTCTCCAAAAGTGGAAACTTTAAATATCAAATTTTCTCATTCCTTCCTTCTTGAGTCTCGTAATTAAACTGCAGTAATTATAATTCATAGTCACGCTTTCTCGTACGAAAGTAGGAAGAAAAAGCTCCTTCCGGCTCACGCGGCTTATTCCGCGGGTCTCGCGAGTTCACGCTCTTGCGGCACACACGGCGAGCATCCTCCGGCCATTCAGATAAATCGATCGTTACTCGATAAGCCATATACCTTTAAAGAATTTCACGTGCCCTCTCGCTCGCACCGCTACTCGGCGAGTCATTCCCTCTCGTCTCTGATAGCGACTGTGCCGCGCTAAAAATTCCTCCGCAATCTTGTTTTCCCGGCAACGAGCCGTCGTCTGAGAGCGTTATCGATACGCGGGGACATCCCGAATCGTCCGCGAAATTGAAATCACGAGTGACAAGCGCAACTGTTTAAATTCTGGATAAATCAAGTTGTACGACCGCGTAATCCACGGCGCCCATCGAGATATCGAGAGCGTGCTTATTACAGCACTCGTCCTCGCGCTTTTTTTCAATTCGCGCGAAATAAAGACATATGTGCTCGGGATGCAATCAAATTCGATCACTCACCCTCAAACTCGACCAAGTCCACTCCTCGAAGCTGTTGGGCGAGACGATGCGGACGTCGTCCTCTTTTTGGAGGGAGTTCAGGGACACTCGGGTCACCATCTCCATCTGGTCCATCGTGACTCGGCAGCCGGTCGACCTCGGATCATCCATGCCGGTGGTGACCGCAGCGAGATAGAAACGACGGTGACGGCGGGCTTGCGGTTGTCATGTTCATCGCGATGACGGACTTGCGACTGGCCTGCGATCCGCGGGGTATCGAAAAGTGTATCACCCCGAGAGGCGAGCGTCGGGTTCCGCGATGATCGCGCCGAGCCCAGGCTTTATCGTGATAAGAGAAATGGGCCACTCGAAACGCTGCCCCTGCGACTTCTCTACTTTGTTCCTCTCTCTTTCTCTCTCTCTCTCTCTCTCTCTCTCTCTCTCTCTCTCTCTCTCTCTCTCTCTCTCTCTCTCTTTCTCCTTTTTGATCAAGTATAATGCACGCTTCCGATTTTTTGCGCTCGCAAACTGAGTCTACAGTGCACGGAATCGATCGTGGATGAGAAAGAGGCCGGTGGAAAAGGTCGATGAAGTATCCGTCGTCTAGTTGTTTAAATAAAGAATATTTCTATTGTTTTTTAAATGAATTAAGTGCGTTCGGGATCCACGGTGGTTCTGTCCGAAATCTTTGACTCTTATCCGGGCAAGTCGTCAGGTGAAACACATCCGAGCCACGTCGAAAATAACCACTGCGTTCTATCGGCCTTTGAACTGGCCGTTCGCAAGGTCAGTTATGTGAGATCGATCCTAGAATTGCCCTTGTCTGAAAAAAGAATTTTTTTAATTCATACTTGGCGTCATAGAGTGCTGTCCGAGAGACGGAGTGATCGATCGATAGAAGAGCATGTTCGAATTTAGAAGATAATACAAAAAAAAAAGAAAAAAAAAGAAAAAAATATTAATAATAATAACGCGACAAAATAATTCGAAATAATATTACGAGAACAATTAAAAATAATTATATTCTCTACGTTATATGTAATAAAAAAAAATCTGCAGACACAAAAGGATCTGAAATATCACAAATTTCGACATTTCGTTGGTTGAATAAAATATTCTCTGACGTGGCAGCAGCTTCATCGAGTGCTAGCGAGAACGTAACGTTGTTTCTGACAGAATAAAAACGCTAAATGCATTTTTTTTCCTCTCTTTCTCTCTCTCTCTCTCTCTTCTTTCTGAACAGCGACGGATTTTCGCTGAGGTTTTTTTCTCCAGCAATCGCCGCAATTGAGTTATCGAAGCGAGTCGCGGAAGAGCGCTCGATAGCGACTCTTCCCTACGTCTATTTTCGCGTGTCTCGTCTGCGGCTTTCATCTCCGCCTTCGCGAAAGTCCCGCGAGACAGTCGAAACTGTTCCAGAAATTAGGTAGATATTTCAGCCAGTCGATAACGCTCGGTTCTTACGGGATTACGAGGCCACCTTTATCTCGCCGGGCCGCGCGTCAAGCGTTAAAATAGAACCCGCATAAAGCGCGGCTAATTGAAAACCTTATTACGGAGCGATGAAATTAATTAAAACCAAAAAGCGATCCCGGGATACTTTTAAGCCCGCGGAGTAACTTTCAAGGTGTTTCCTTTCGCGCGGGGCGCCTCTTTCGCGTCGCGTATCCTTCCCGTTTAATTAAATGTATCAAAGATCCAGCCGAGTTACATTTCGTTACGATAATGCGGTAATCAACAGACAAGGGCCTTGAAAGCGAGACTTACGAATAAACGGCGAAGGAAAATATTTTCCTACGTTAGGTCATCCGCTTTTAGGTCGCGAGCAGCATTTTCGTCTCCGAGGCTTTTCCGCGGCGTGTATTTATGACGAATTCTTGTCCACGTGCGTCGCGATGTAAAGCGATTATTTCAGGAACGAATTGTTCTTTAATAAGTCGTTTCGGCAGAGAAAAATATGCCGAATTAATTAGTGAGAGATTATCGCGACGGGATGATTCACTTGCGAGGTATTCCGGTTTAATATACACATACGCATCGTTCACTGAACATTTACGGGTGTCGTATTTTGATTTATTGTGATCGATAGCTAAAGATTTGCCGAGTTAATGACTGTGCTCGTTAGTATCGAGGATGCGATCAGCGAGAGATTAAGTGTCAAGTTTTATAACTGATTAACGACAGTCTGCAATTTATTCACGACGATCCCGTACGCGAGGGGGTATGAATTAAAATGTCAAACAAATTAAAGTAAATTAACAATTCGATCTCCGTGGTCGAATAAACTGAACGAGCAAAGAGGCAAAAATTAAAAAAAAAAAAGATCAAAAGTGGGCTGCTTTTAATATTTAATATTTAATATTTCACCGAGGAGGAATTTATTTCTCGCTTCGTTCAAAGTTATTTTAAATTCATGTTATTATAATACAGACAACGAAATGATTCGTACGTAGCGGCAGCGAATTTCTAGCGTCGACTTCCGTTCGCCACGATCGAACCCTTTCCTCTCAGCTTCCTTTCGATCGACGGCTCCTCCACTTCCGGATGAAAGATCGGCGGCTTTCCGCGGATCGGCTGCAGGTGCACGACTCTTGCTCGCGTTTCTCTTCGCCGGATTTTTTTTTTTCTTTTCCGCGCCGACGGATTATTCCTTTCGACACTCGCGCGCGGCGGCGACTTGGCGTTTCGTCGCGAGAAACAAGACGGGACCGCTTTCCAACGCCGATATCGCGACGCGACGGCAGCGGGCTCGGCAGGTGTGACGACCAGCGACTCGACACGGGTCGTACACCCGCGGCTCTTTTTCGATTCGAGTCATGGTGGAGGCTCCCAAGGCCTCCTCCGCACCTCGGCACGCGCGCACGCATGCATATTACGCTTCCCGAGAACCCTGAGATCTGTAAAAACCCGCGACCCTCGACGTAAACTCTCCGCGACTCTTCCGTCTCGGTTCGGAAGGTCGACCCGGAGCTCCGCGAGTCGCCAAAGCTCGACCGAGCCACTGGCAGGCCGTGTTACCGATGTAATATTTTATTCGCCGTTGTTATCTTTTCGAAAAATCCGAGATAAACGATATACACAACTAAATAAAATTGTTATCGATCATAGAACGCTTTGACGCCATTCATGTAAAGGAAAACGTTCGCCAAGCGATTGCTGGAAGTCATTTAACATCGTACGGCAACGATTTTATTTTCTCTCTCATTTTCTTTCTTTTCTTTTCTTTTTTTTTTTTTTGTTTCGATGCCAATTTTTGCACCGGCGCGATGTTACCGCGCGAAAGGAAGCCACGCTGACCTCGATTATCTGGTGTTAACTGGAGGAGCCGAGCGACGTATGCCGGTGACAATAATTAACGATCGGATCGGCCTTTGAGCGCGACGGGCGAAAGACGCGATCTGTGCATCGCGCTTCGTAAAAAAGAAAAAATAAAAAAGATCTATCGCGTCCGGCGTTTTTCTCGCAGCGATCAACAGAATATACGATCCGGAGTTGATTAAAAAAATTACGCGCGTGAACGCATCGGGGTTCAATTAGTCACGTCCCTAATAAGAGTTCGAGACCGTTATCACCTTTTTTTATTTTTTTAATTGAAAGCGAAATGATATCTCGTACTTTAGGGATTGTCCATTGTGACAATGTCCAAGCTGCATCGGTCTTCGTGAAATTACGAAAATAATTGGAAATCATTTTCCAGAAAGAGGAAGATGACTCAGGCTTTTTGCGCAAGCACTCGAGGTTACATCGAACATATATATATATATATTCGGAATAATTCGTGTTAAACGAGTTGATTATCGTTTTTTCCGTCCGATTATTCCTTGCGTAAATAAACACACGCACCTTTCTCGGAGCATCCTGCACTTTTTGAATCGATCGGCCGCACTCCTAATCATATGTTCCCTCGAAATCAGCCAGGGCTCGCTCGATCGGGCACAATTTGTCTTCGATATCGGCACTCCGTAGTCTTATCGGTACGCAAAAGGCACGAGGATTCTTCACCGTTCTATCGCGTTTGAAATCACCTACGAAAGAGCGACTTGCTTACCGCTATTGTGACCCGAGTAATCACACTTTGCCGAGCGCGCCGCACGTGATGCGAAAGGAGACAAGAGAGAGAAAGAGAAAGAGAGAAAAACGTAAGAAAAAGAGGAAAAAAAAAAAAAAAAACGGCGCGCGAATTCAAACGCTTTGAACAGCTTGATGTAAATCGTCAGATTCGTCTCTCGTGCGAACGCCGTTGTCGAGAGAGCCGCGGTTAACTCACGTTTGACGTGGGATTTTTTTGAAGAACTCGATTGTGAAGCTTTATCTCCGTCTTTCGATAAAGCGGCGATAGCGTCCGATATCAGTTGAGTCGCCGCGCAAGAATCCTGATGCTCGTTAAAAATCGTTCCCCTGTTTCCTCCGGCTCGCCAATCGCGATGACCTCTTAATTAAAAACTCGCACGGGAGTCGAACAGAAATTTTGGGAAACGAAAGAAGTAGTTCTTTTTATTCCATAAGGAGCGAGCCATTGCTGAGAAATTAAATATTCTAAGACATATTGCTAGAAAGATTTATTTAAAAAAAAAAAAGTACGTGCAATACTTTTATTAGTCGTATGATACATATTATTTTTCAATGTTTGCGCCTGTATCTTTTTGTCGGCTGCGGTTGGAAAAAAGTGGAACGACCTTCTTCTACTCGAGGGTAACAATGGGATCTACGCCCGAGATTAAACGTCCCGCCTCGGGTTCTCGTTAAATAAATTTTTACATCACTTATGTGTCAACAAAAGATAGATTATTTTGTGCTCACGTTTGAACATCGCGAAATTTTTTATATAAATTCTATACAGATCCGACACTTTGCACGAGCAAAAATCTAAAAAACTCTAACAACGCAATATTTTCTAAATAGTTATATAAATCAAATATTTCTAAAGTTCCTTCCTTTCTATAACTTCTCTCTCCATTTTTCGTTTTACTATACAATATTACTGTACAAGAATCTATCTATTTATAACAGGATAATACAACGGAAGAATTGTCTTGTCGCAAGTATTTTTTTAAATAATACAATTAAATCGTAATATAATTCAAGTTATTTCGCTTATTAAACGATAGTCATAAACGAGCAGTACATAAAACTACATCGTAAAAAAAAAAAGACGAATAAAAATGGAAGATAAACGAAGAGTAAAAAAAGATTGATGTCCGAGTATTCGTTTACAAAGACGGTAGAAAATTTTCTTCTAAAATATAATTTAAGAAAAAAAAAAGAAATTTTTTTTTTTCTACGAGAGTCATGCTCTCGATAAGCAACATTTCGGATACTGAAAACTGATCGAGTGTCATGCGTTATTTAATCGTTTATATTAAGAAAATATACGTTGAATATTCGTGACAACTTCTGGAGGCAGCTCGGTAAAAAGTGCATTCCATTCATTTACAAAATCTCGCTGAGCGGACTTGATAAACTCCATGACGAGATTTTGCGTTTCTGCAGAAAAATAAAAAAAGAGGGAAAAATATATTTAGAATCCAGCAGAGAGAAAACGGAAATTACATAAAGGTAGAATAGAGAAACTATTTGAATTTTGAAAAAAAAAGAACTTTTTAATTTCTTTAAAATGTTCATCATATTAATAAAATACTTACCGGCGTCGACAGCCTTTTCCTCGTGTAATACAAAAACCGCAACTTTTAACAACGTATGAATATAAGACTGCAAGAGAGTAACGCCGGCTTGATACAACGTGAGAATACTTTTGAATACAGCTTTATATTCCTGGAAGTCTGCCTTCAGCGGTAACTGTTCCACAAAGACTGGAAATACTTGATCAAGTGGCAAATTCGAATAATTCGTAATGATAAGCCGTGCAATTGCCCCAACTACGTTGTCACGTACAGCTCCGTCTGTTTCCTTTGCAATGGCACACGATAAAGATTCCAGAATATTAGGATAATGCCTGCGCAATAATTGTTAAGGAATAATCAATAACTTTCCGTGGCTAAATAATACAAAATTATCACACTTCCTTGATCGTTAAATATTAAACAGAAAAGGATACGGGTAAACTGCTTCTTTTCCGTAGAGAACAAGCTCTCCGATTCCGAAGAAACAATTGTTACGAACTTCGCTGCAGGGATCGTGAGCACCGCTTTGCAAAAAAACTGGAAGTAACTGCGTAACGAACGTAGCCGTCATATGTTTGAGACCGGGCAAGCACTCGGCCATTGTTCCAACGGCGAAAGACCTTTGTCCTTCCGAATTGGTTTCCGTTTTCTGCAAGAAAATTTAACAAAGATAAAATTTAAAATCGGAAATTTTTAGAAAAATGCGAGTGAAAGAAAAAAACATTAATAAAATAATTAATAGTACCAGTCTTTTTATAAATAAAGGTAAAATCATTTGAAAGCAAAGCGTGAATTCTTCTGCCGAGAGGATTCTTCCCAAACTAGAAAACACAGTTCCCGCGCATTCTATCAGTAGCTCGTCCTGCTCGGCTTCGCCGTCGATGCCGCCGGTTTCCTCCTGATCTTGACACGCCGTATTGCCTGCGAGAAGTCATAATTTTGAATCAGTTTCAAGTATCGAGCGCGAATAAAATAAGTAACACAAATACCTTGCATTACATCAACTACACAATTTATTATGGCCTCTTTGTGACCCACGCCGACGATAACATCCGCTTTGACTTCTCTTAAAAGCTCTTGATAGGCCTCCAGACTCGAAATCGCGACCGACGGTTCTTCGTCTAATCTTATCAGCTCCGACAGTTTCGGAACGAACATAGAAAGAGCTTTTAGCAGTGCTTCTTTACCTCCGTCGGAATTGATTTTCGAGAGATTAATGCAGAACTGTAGTAGAGCTTCTATACTCGCTTTTCGTATATCTTCTTGCGGGTAATTAATCAACTTAAAAATCTCTTCGAACGACTTTTCGAGATACGGCATGAACGCCTCTCTGTAAAACCATTTTTATTATTTTTTTATAATAAAAATATTATTTTTCATTATTTTTATTTTATTAATCATTATTAATTATTTTTTATTAATTTACTTATTATCTAATGAGTTTAAATTAGAAAGACTTACTCTGTATATTCGGCAATTTCCTTCAGTGCCATCACGCTTTCTTCTTTCTCTTCCATATAAGCGTTTTCAACACTGTAGCCCTCGATATCATCGTTGTCTTCTTCGTTATCAGTGCACTCGATGTCTTCCTCCTCCTCGTTTTCAGTATCGCTGAGATTATCGTAAATCGTAAACGAATTAGCTCCGTCGTCCTTAAAGTGCATCTATAACGAAATCACATTTGCGCTGCTTATACAATTCTCTCGTATTTCTATGATTTGTATAATAATTACCAGAATTCCGTCCGCGCTTCGTATACTCATTATCATATTATCAACAATTTCGGGTAACGTCACAGCCATATCCTTCTTCATCACTGTACTGATGGCGGCAAATAGTCCGTAAAGAGATTTCCGCAAGTCTGGATCGATCGTGCTTCTCAACAGCTTTAATCCGAGATCCAACGACGTAGCCGCTAACGGGGCAAAATGTTCTCTGCCTATTGACCTGGCTATTACTCCAAGTGTATCTAAAATAACGTAGATGTAAATTACAAAACATATTATATTTTTAATTCTGCTGTACAGCGTTAGGCGATAAAAATTAATCAACCAAAGTTCAGATTACTCACCAATTGCTTGAACTTGAAGACACATGTTCTCTTTACTCGGCTCGGTGGTCAGGTAGTTGTTAAGAATATTAATAATTGTTTCAAAGTACGGTAGCATATGTTCCTTACTCGCGCAAGCAGCGGCTCCAATTGCACTCAGAGCGAGCTCTTTCACGTGCGACGATGTATCCGCGTTCAAGATATCGAACAGCCTCTCCATCAGCTTAGACAAATACGGCAAAATTCTCTCGTGCAAATTTTCGCAGAACATCTCGAGCGCGTAGAACATACGACCGACCGCGTGCGGCTCTTTCTTTTCTTGCTTAACGTAAGTGGCCACTTGACCGAGGTAATCGAACAGCACAGGCAATAATTCAGACGAATAGTTTGAGATTTCCGGCTGCAGGTGTTCCGAATATTGCCCTAAGGCGTAAAGGGCGGCGTTGCGCACGGTGGGGGCGGGATGGGAGATCCCTTCGCAAATACATCGCAGGAATAATTCAAGGTAGTTCGAGCGAATGTGTTCCGCGCAACCTTCCGCTAGCACAGCTATAGCGACGTACGACGTCTTCTTAACGTAATCGTCTGGGTTTCGTAGTCCGGGCTCGATATGTCGCAGCTGGAAAATTAATATTCAAAATTAATATTCCTTCACTTTAGTCTTCTTGAATATCACGGTGAGAAAAAAAAAAAATCAAACGGAACGTTCTGACGTTGTTTAAAAATTGTTCTGAAGCTTACTAAATGTGGAATTAATTTCTCCGGCGGTAAATGCATCGCGAGCAAGTCTAAAGTTTGAGTAGCGCTCGTTAAAATATTATTCTCGTTCTCCGAACTCGAATAGTCTTCGTCCTCGTTTGGCTTGCTTATCATAACCGCGAACAGCATGTCTGCAATAAAATACAGATATGAATAACGTTATTCGATCAGTTCGCAGTAATTATCGTGATAATAAGATCGCTCACCGACAATAGGCTCGACTAATTTATGTTTCACGAGCGCCTTTTTCTTTAGCCTCGCTAGCCAGCCAATAAAACTAATCACTCTGACTTTCAAGCTGTCCTCGGTATCTTTATTGGCGATTATTGTAAGGCACATGTGGACAAGAGACTTCACATGGGGCGTCACTACAATAATCATATTCTCGCATAACTCGTCCAACAAATCGAAGCCCTGGATGGCAAAAGTTTCATCCTTATTCTCAGATAAAACTTGGATTGTGCCGATTACAAGCGGCATTATCGTCCCGTACGAATTCGTCGTCTGAAATTAACAAATGTGTGAGACAGTAACAGCAATAAAATGATAAATATAGAATCGTGTTACGACTTTAAAGTAACTTATATATAAACACATTACAACAGTAGACATGTAAGAGAAACATGAGGTACAATACCAACCACTTCGTCGTGTTTAGCTACAGGAACGAGATGCTTCAATGTATTCAAAATATAAGAAGCGGCGGGGCTTCCTGCACTTTGAGAATTATTTTGAAGGTGGTTTAACGTTTGAGCGAGAAGTAACACCAGAGACCTGGCGTGCGTGACATAGGTCTCTGGAGTGACGTCTGTCATAATTGATAAAGTATAAAGGCCTAGCTGAAATAAAAGACTTCACATTAGCAGCGTAATAAAAAAAATATAATATTAAATGTGCATTTAATATTTTTTTACTAAAGAATATTAATTGTGCATTTAATATTCTTTTACAAAAGAATATTAATTGTGCATTTAATATTCTTTTACAAAAGAATATTTAATGTGCATTTAATATTTTTTTTACAAGAGAAGAAAATAATAATGTTTTGCTTACTTCCTTATCTGCTAATCTGTCGCTATTAATCAGCCGTTGCACGTAATGAATTATATCCGGCCACTCGTGTGTAGGTAATTCATGTTTAACGATAACACCTATTAATTGAATTATACTATTTCTAACCGATTTTTCCGATTCGTGTTCTAGAGCCTGAAAAAGATAGCGTAAATCAATATCATCAATTCCAGTGAAAAATTTTGCAATCTAAACTTTCTTACCTGCAATATAATTTTCTTAAATTCAGTTCGTATAGTTTTGGACAATTTTGTCCAGTTTCTTCCTTTAGTGTAACGCCTTCTAAGAACGATAGTTGCATATTGCCTCACCTAGAACAAACGGTCGTAAGATAAAAAAAAGAGCAGATAAATATTGACTCAGTTCTGTAAAAAAAAGTCACAAACCTCTGGACGTGTCGAAGTAACAACAAGTTGGCACAAAGCTGGCACACTTTCGGGATTCTGAAGTATTTTTTTAAGCTCCTTAGATGCCTGGAACGAAAAAACGTAAATGCAGAAATACATAAAATGCAGAATTATTCCAAAGACACACGACTGTTATTTAACACTGTCACCTACAAAAAGAATAGGCAATCAAAATAAAAGACAGACGAGACGAATGTCACTTTAGAAACATTTGACAAGCACATAAGACACCGACACATTTTATTTTCGTTTTATAATTAAAAAGACAAAGATAAAAAATATTATCCGCGCTGATAACTGCGTACTCCGATCAAACACACGCTCCGTAAACGATATTCGTCGCCAAGAGAACTCCGGAGATTCGTGAGAGACTCCCGTGAATGTCAAACGAACCGTTCGGCGGAACGGAACGAAAACACGTGTTTGCGATACGTCTTCAACAGGCTGTCTAATATAAGCGAGGTGAAACAAGCGCGAAGCAGATACGTACCTCCAATATTGCATCACTGTCGGATTTGAGCATGTTCAGTAGCAAGGACTCTATTTTCTCCATTGTTGTTTTTCCCTTTTCCTTGCCTCAGTTGAAAGGTAAAAACTCGCCTCGCAGCGGGAGTGAAAGGTCGACCTGCCTTGGTGCCCACCGTCGCCACTTAGTTCTGTGAGGGATCTGCTTCGGCTGTTCCGAGTTCCGAGCATTTCAGATCCGTCGGCGAGAGGGCGAGACGGCGACGTCTACATGTATGAATACTCTGCGCCGTTAGAGGACTCGTCTTGCCGACGGTACATAAGAGACGGTACAAAAAGAGAAAACTAGAGGAAAATAAAAAGAAAGAAATGTAAAGAAAAGGAAAGGAAAATAAAAAGAAAAGGAAAATAAAAAGAGGAAAATGTATGCATTTTCCTCTGTTTTCTCTCTTTTTTTTTTTTTTTTTAATAATTAATATTTTCGAATTTAAAAATAAGACTGAGTCGAAAAGCGTGTTCATGTGATAATCGACGCGTGTGAAAATAATTCTTTTCTCGCTTGGGTCTCATTCTTGTTACCAATGACTGGTCATGTTACCTTCATCGAATCAGTTGATTATAGGATTTTTTTTATTTTGAAAAATTTAAAGTTAAAGAAAACCTTTTTATATTTAATTATTTTCGACGACAAATTACGTACACGTATATTAATTGAAACGGTAAATATTGTATGACGCTTCCACCCTAGATTTTTTTTTTTCTAATTTGAAAAATGTATTTATTTTAATATCTTTTAATTTTCTTGACAAGAAAAATCATCATTCGATTCTCCTTTCTTTTATTTATTTTAATTTTAGTTTTTCGATGTCGGTAAAGAAAAAAATGTAAAATTAATCACTTCAAAAATATCGCGCGTGCATTATTTTTTTCTAAATATAAAGATTTCTGGTCCTACATTTAAATTAATAATTATGAGAATATTCGGTATTAAAATTTTTTAATAACGCGTTAACTTGCGAAAAGGTCGCGAGAACTTTGCGCGACTTTGACGTCAACTTATCTTTGCGTTCCTCAGCTGGAGATCGAGCAAATTACACGCGGATAGTAGAAAAGCTCGAGGCGTATCAAAAAATAATTTTATTCGATAAACGACGATATCGCAAACGAGAATCAACTGTCTGCTATCAAATTTTACGCATTTTACGCGAAGAGTGTTTATAAAGCTTGATACTTTAACAATAATCTTTCTTATCTAAATGTCCACAGGGTATGCATTACTAGTTTGCTCGTTCTAGATCTAGTCTTCCCGCATTGTCGGCCGGTTTATTATTTTAGAGCGAACCCCCTCCTACACCGTATGCCTGTTCCGCCAACATCCCTCGGCCACTTCTCGTCTCCTTCCCTCTTTCTCTCCCCGAATTTCGTCTAAAATCTTTCCATTAAATTCAAATATTAAATTAAAAAAAAAAAAGAAAAAAAATTCAATTTCGTTTATAAGCTTATTAATAATTTTTTTTAAATTATTGCGAGAAAAAAAGATCGCTTTTTAAAATATTTGTTGATCTAAAATCTTTCCATTAAATTCAAATATTAAATTAAAAAAAAAAAGAAAAAAAATTCCATTTCGTTTATAAGCTTGTTAATAATTTTTTTAAAATTATTGCGAGAGAAAAAAGATCGCTTTTTAAAATATTTGTTGATCTAAAATCTTATTCTATAAATTAATTAATTTCGTTCGCTATTTTATCGCCACGAATTTTCTATTTTCGACCGGAAAAATAAGTTTATGTATTTTTTATTTCACGCACGCGAGAGACTTATCCTCCTCCTCGATAGAACCAGCATCGCCTCGGTAATACGAACACCAAAACGGCGCGGAGGCTGTCAGCGATGTCGTTGAGTGACTCTTCTTGCACCTCGTGTATGCATTCGTCGTCAGCTTAATGTGCATTCCTCTCGCGACGTTCGCTAAAGAAGGATCCTTCTGCATGCTGTCTTATTCGCTTTCAATCAGCCGGGGAACTTTTAATAAAATTCGTCGCTCTTAAAAGATAGCAAAAATATAACTTGTATTTTTTTTATATTTTTTTTTTAATTGTGCTTTTACTTCACACAGTTTTATGTGCAAAAGTTAATAAAAAAGGGTTTAGTATCTGTCTTCTCGTACATAAAAATTTTTTTAAATATTTCGCGTACATTTACATTGCGTCTAAATTATTTCCTTTATAAGAAATTAATCTTCGAGCCTCGAGTTCGCGCGAAATTTCGTACAATCGGTCTCCGGGAAAAACCATAGAACAGAGACGTCGCCGTTTCGTCAAAGAGAGCTTATCTCGTGAAAGTCTTCCTTTCTGCTTCCACCAACCGCACCGATAACGTTCAAGATTCTAGTTGTAGTGTCAGAACTATTTCGGGAGATGACAAGAATCGATTAGCGGTCGCGTTTCCGCGACGAAGGAGCGATTTGCCGGACGCGATTTTTCCAAGCGACGAGAGATCTTCGAACACGTGACGGTCCTGTCTCCTTTCCGTTGCTCGAATAAGGCACGACCCCTAAAAAGGCCGAAAAAGAAGAAGCCTTCCGCCGTAGTCACTTTTATGGCGGGCGAACATGCTCTCTTCCAGCAAACGTGGCGCGCAGCATCGCTTCACGGCGACATGCTGCTGCCTGTCGCTCACGAATGCATCCTGTCCGTCGTCGAATATCTCGACATTCGAAGATCCAACGTGTACGAGACACAAATCTGAGATAAAACAATCTTCCCCTGCGCGGAAATCGCGATAAACTTTAAAAGTTGCTTTGAAAGAAATTTAATTTTACTTCGTTTTAATTTTATTTCGTTTAATTTTTTTTCTCTCGCGGTTTATTTAATTTTTGACATTAATTAAAAAAAATGTTCTGGTTTCTTTTTTTTTTTTTAATATCTTTTCTGTACAGTTAAAATCTTTTTGATGTCACGAGAAAATTAAGGTAAAGTCGCGTCATCGAGTTTATTCGTAAATATAAGTCTTTGAACTGTCCGATGATTGGCGTCGAGGAACTCGCGGATCGGAGCGAAATAAATATCGGAGAAAAAAAAAAAAAAAAGAAAAAAGAAAAAATCCCGTGAGATGTATAAACTAACTGTTATCGTCACCGCAAAACCGTTGTGACGTAAATCGTTCTTCTAGGGCTATCCGTTCGATCATCCGCGTTTATAGCACGCGTGTCACCCTCCCTTGACGTCACGTTTTGTTTCAAGTTAACATATCTTGGTGCTTTTCGCTTGAACGACATCGGGATGAAAGGTTCGGGACGAGAGATCGATCAGTAAATCAACGAGGACTCTTCTTAGCAAACGTAATTTAATTCTACAGATCTTCTTTCAACATTCTAGGTTTAAATTAATCATTATCAATTAATTAATCAATTAATTAATAGATCATAAATACAGGTAGTTTACGATCGAGATGCATCGACGTTTTGTTTGTTTTATATATATATATTTTTTTTTTATATATTTTTTTTTTAAGTGGACACGTGTCTCTCGATGCGCATCGCGTTATTTATTACTTATTACGCACTTGAGCCACAATCGATTAGCGAAACACACATCTTTTTTTCCTTTTAAAACTATATTTTACATTTTTCTTTTTACATACTTCGCTTACTTCGCGCTTACAAGTCAAGAATCGAGTTGCTCCTTTTTTCATGAGTGATCAACTAATAAATCGAACGTGTCGCATCGAAATCATGAAGAATCTACAATTCTAGAACATTGTGCTTGCAAGCCAGGGTCTTTCAATTAAAGTAACGCGGTGTTAACGAACTTAATAAACTTTTAACTTTTATAGCTAGTGAACTTTTATAGCTCGTGCACTATTTTTCCGTCAATTTTCTCAGCTGTTGAAATAATGTCTTATCAACGTGCAAACTTAAAAAAAAAAAAAAACCATTATCATAAAAATAAAAGCAGACTAAAGGATCGATAATTCAACAAGTGCCACTTTTCTAAATTCAGCTTTCAATTTCACATCCGTCGATCTTTAGATCATTAGATCTTTAGATCTTTAGATCAAAATGCACCGTGATAAGAGAATTTATCTCAAGATCTCAGCTGCTCGCTTTTTGATTAGAAATCCTTTTACTTTGAGATAAAAAAAAAAAAATAATTTCGCGGGTCCATTTCCTTCTTTTTTCTCAGTAATAAAAAGAACACTTTCACATACTGTACTTGATTTGATCATAGTACATCGTCGTGGGTGGGGGTGTCGATGGGTGATGAATATTCGTGGAAACTGTGCCAGGTATGTTGGATATGCTCAAGCCGCCGATGTTCGCCAGATTTAACGAGCCCAGGGAGCTCAGGGAGCTCAAGGCCACCGAGCCTCCGGGATGCGCGAAATAGGATGGCTTCCGGTCAACGATGCCGCCGCCGGAACTGTTCGAGCTCGAGTTCGAATTTGCGCATTGCATCTTCATCCCTGAAACAGATCGGTAAACACTCGATTATTTCGGAGCCCGCACATCATTAATTAAATAATATCATTAACTAAATAACATCATTAACTAAATAAAAAAAATATATTTCAGAATGAAAATCGTTTCGTCGATCGTTTTAATTAATTTTCTCCTCGGCGAAAGTGGGCTGCCGTTTCGAATAAAGATCTCGACCTTAAACCGCGTCCACTTAAAGCTCGACTCTTAATACTTGGTATCTTAAGCAGCAACGATACTCGTGCGAATATCGCATCGCTTTAAAGTGTGAACTCCGAAAATATTTAATCCCGATTCTTCAAACGCTCCACGCATCCGGATAAGATTTCGTCCAGTTTCGCTACTTAAGGCTGCACGCGATATAGGAACAAGCGCGGCGGAGAGGAACGAGAGATCTCACGATAAAAATTGGTACTCGGACCGGGCGTCCATAAATCTAAAGCCGCGCCAGTTCTCGAGTAGTTTTTCTCGAGTGGCCACTTCACTCGTGTCTCGATTTTGTTCTGTTTTTCCCCCCCCTTCCCCCTTTCTCTTTCGCATCTTTGGATTAATTTTACCCTTCACGAGTAAATTACAGATTCGCTCGATCTCCCTATAAACTATTTTTTTTTTTTTTTTTTCTGGCTTGTTCGAAACATTTGCGCCGCAGAGAATTCGATCAAGGTGTCGATCCCGGTATCTTCAGTAAATTTCGACTTCTTCGGGGCTCGCGAAGTTTCGGAAATTGCGTCACGTTGTTTCTCGTTCCACGAAGATCAGCGAGTTCTCTCGGTTCGACGTCGCGACGCCTGTCGTCCACGTGGGTGGTCCGATGGCGCTGCTGCCAGTCAAAATCCCTCTCCGTGGATCCGAACGCTCTCGACTCTGCTCGCGCCATTTCTTCTTCTTCTTCTTCGTCGTCTTTTTATTTTTCTCTTCTTCGGGAGCAGCGCACACGCGGTAGCGCCCCGCGCGAGGACGCTGGGTGGCTTTCAAGGAGCACAGAAGTCGCTTCTAACCGAATTCCGGCACAACAGGCCATAGTTCGTAGCAAAGAGATCGCGCTCCAGAAATATACGGAGAAGCGCGGCGTGTAAGAAGAGTAAAAAGGCATGCCTACGTGGCGTCTGTACGGATCGATCTCGTTTACACTTCACGGTGACTGACGGAAGACGGGCAAGAAGAAGAAGAATAAGAAGAAGTCCGCCAGTGGAGGAAGCGTGGGTGGCGGCGTTTATCTCCTGTCGATCCGCGTTGTATCGAGATACAGAGGAAAGAGACTTACCCTCCTTAATCGAGATTAGACCGTTCGCAAACCGGGATATTTGTAGAACCTTATAAACGCGCCGTGGATTTTTTTTTTTCTTTAATTTTTCTCTCTCGAAACGTTACATCGTTTGGGATTAAATCGCGTACGAATAAAACATTGCTTGGATTTTTTTTTTTCTTTAATTTTTCTTTAGTTTTTCTTTAATTTTTATCTTTCGAAACGTTACATCGTTCGGGGTTGAATCGCGTACGAATAAAATACTGCTTGGATTGTTTTAATTCTCGAACACATTAAATTAATTGTTTAGGGATAAATAATTCAGTAGCTTTAGCGATTAGAGTGTGAAGGCTTTCGGCAAGTGAGCTCCATTCGAGATTTGCAAAATTGTTAGATCGGATTATCGATCGGGAAGACGGAAATTTAGTACCGAGTCGAAGACTTACGAGGATTTAAATGAACAATTTGCGGATCTCAACATGCTGTTAGTAAGTTAACACCGTAAATATTACGGTGCTTCATTCTCTGTAGGGTTAAGGCCGAATTAAGTCACCTCGTTTATACCTCCGATAAATATTTAGGCGATAAACGATTCGTGCGCGCACTTGCTCGCACGCGGCTACGTTCGAGAGGCAAGAAGCTGCATTTTATGCGCGTTTCAATGATCATCTTCGCGATGCGCTTATCTAGTCATACATCACAATATACTTTTATCTATAAAAAAAAAAAGAAAAAAAAATAAAAAAAGAAAAGAAAAATAATTTTTTAATTAAATAATAACAATCAAGAATATTTTTTTAACTATTACAAGTAAAATCAAATTAAATCCAAAGCAAATTTTCTTTTTTTTTTCTTTTTTTCTACAATTTATTTGCAATTGCAGGCTGCAAATGTGACGCCGCGAATTCAATAAACTCGACGTATATTTGCCTTCGCGTGGGGAAAATTGTCAAGTATTTCGTTACCGTTCCCATAAAGCGCGATGTTAACGAGCGTTTTATTATCGCGTTGTCGGGCGCGGGCGCTGGCTAAATTAATCCCGCGAGAAAAGGAAACGCGCGGCGTCTCGGCCCTAAGGCGGGTTACACGTGTTAAGTTACAAGGTACAAGTTACGAGCGCGAAGCGCCGTATAGGCGTGACAGGAACGTCGCCACGGTTAATCGTTTCTGTCAACGGACAGCGACGCGTCCCGTCCTGCCGTATTTCAGAGACATTAATCGCTAGCGCGTTATTACGACTAATTAAAATGATGTAAATACTCCGTGCAACTTCAACTAATTAATATCATAAATAATTTGAATACGTCGCCGCGCGTGAATTTCTTGTTTCGAGACAATCATGCTCGAGCAAAAATGACACGCAGGCTCACGATGCCGAGTATTTTATTTTGCGTATAAAATCACATGTTAAGGCGTCGCGGATTTATTTGGCAGGCACGCGTAATTAAAAGGGATTTAATTAAAAGAGGTAAGAGGATACGTTTCGCGTAATTGAAATCGTTCTTTTAATTTTCGTTCACCTCTTTTACGCGCTGAACGAACTTTGACCTGGCGACCGTGAAATTTTCGTTACAAAGTAAGAATGGGCAGCTTGAAAAAAAAAAATCGCGTCGTTGGTTTCACTTTGCAAGGACACCGGGCGCCTGGAAGATCGTAAACCCCGTCTCCAAATTTCCAGATGGCCCCTGAACGACGTCGCGTACCCGTTAACGTTGGTCCTCGCGATGCAAAGAGACCCCGAAGATCGCACGGTCCTCGTTTCATTGCATCGGTCTGCGTTCGTGTTCTGCGGTCTCGTTTAAACCGTCTCGCGTGTCAGGCAAAATTTATTTTCCACCTTTATTCGATCATTTCGTATTTTAATAGAATTCGGCATTAGCCGGCCGTTCGTGTATCGTCAAATTTCGGAGATGGCCTTTCGTAAGCGCGTAATATTTTATAATAATCTATTCGGACGCGGGCTACAAAAGTTAATGACATAAACACGTGTAACGTGTAATTGGAAGTCTCAAGAAAATAATTTAGAAAACGGAAATTGATTTTTAGCTATTTGCAATTTTTAAATTCGCAATGATTAATAAATGATTAATAAATGATTAATAAAATTAAAAAATGATTAATAAAATAATTAAAAAATATACAAAAAAGTACCGAAAAAAAAATCAAATAATAATTAAAGCTACCTGAATATATTTGCAACTTACCGTGATCCGCGACGGGAGTCTGGCATCCACTGTGCGGCGAACTGACATTAGCCACGGGACTGCTGTTGCCTCCTGGCTGGTCTTGCATCGGTTGCATGGTGATGTTGACGTGACCAGCGGCATTGTTGAGACCGTAACCAACGTAGTAGTCCTGCCCGGGTGCCTGAGTGGTAGGCGTCGCGTTGGCGCACTTGTAGCTCATCATCGCCTCGTCCTTGTAATCAGCGTGATGCTGCGCGTGATGGTCCTTCACCGCTGGAAACCCGTCCGCCGGCGGTCTGTACGTCGTAAGCTGATCCTGACCGCGACCTGGAAAGGCACCGGGCTCGCTCTTGAACGTCACCAGCTCGCCGTTTCGGTAAACCGACGGAGTTGACTCGGCTCCGGTCTTGTACGTCACCTCGGTGGTTTTATAAGTCACCTCGGCGATCGGCGGCGCGGGCTTGTACGTCGCTGGACTTTCGGGGTACGCCCAATCGGCGGACACCGTTGCACTTGGCGCGTACATGGCGTACTCCTGATAATTTTGATACTGGTTCTGGTAGCCGTTCGTGTACTCGAGACCTGGTCCAGTTGCTAGATTATCGTAAGGCCCGGGCGTTTGCACGCCGACCCCGGGTCCGGCGGAGTAGTACTGCGGCGGATACTGCGGCTTCAAAGCCTGGCACTTGCGTCGAAAGCCGCGCGGTCTCCGCCGGAAACTTCCCTCTTCGAACATGTACTCGGTGGACGGGTCGATCGTCCAGTAGTGACCTTTCCCAGGCCGGCCGAGGCCCTTCGGCAGCTTGATGAAGCACTCGTTTAGGCTGAGATTGTGGCGCACCGAGTTTTTCCAGCCCTGGTAGGTGCCGCGGAAGAACGGAAAGCGCTGCTGGAGAAACGAGTATATCTCCGAAAGAGTCAGCCGCTTGCCCGGACTCGACTGGATCGCCATCACTATCAGCGCGATGTACGAATACGGCGGCTTTTCCTGGCGTCGCGCGCCGGGTTTTCTCGCCTGCATCTCGCTGCTCGTCGGATTGCACATGAGCGGGTCGAGGCTGGTATCCTGAGGCAGATCACCGGCACCCATCGGCAGCACCGCCGACCGCGCGGTTACTGTCGACGGATTCGAATGCACGATCGACTGGTCCTGCTGCTGATGCAGGCCGACGTTGGCGTCACCCTTCATGGCCAGCCGCAGGCTGTCGGAGCCAGCGTCACGGGGTACCGACGGCACGATCACACTCTGGTCCATCGAGCACCGATCACAACCTGCCGGCTCAAAGCCCACCCGTGACGAACATCCCGCACAGCGCGATTGCAAGCAGCGCACTTGGAACGCACGCCCGGCGATGACAACTTCTCTTCGAGTTCCGGAGACACGACGGATCGCACGTAAAAAGAAAAAAAATTTAAAAAAAATAAAAAAAAGGATTCGGCGATGTACAATTAGAAGATGCTCATCACGCGAAAGTCAACATCGAGCCGACCCGATCGGACCCATCGTTTCCGCGGAGCAACGACCCTCATCGGCCGAAGGGGGACCTCCGCCGCCCTCCGGCGAAGCGCGGTGCCGAGGTCGCGGATATTTACGCGGTCGGATGTAAATTGTTTGCGCGATCCCGCCGCGGAGGGGTCAATTATTTAGACTCGCTTCGTCGGCGTAACGAGCTTACGTTCGGGCCGCGAACCACTGTGATGCGCCGCTAAGTGTTTTCGGATGACTGCCGCTCGCCTCGTGCGGCAACGGCAGCGGAATCTGGACCGCGGATGACGTTGATCGCGGCGTGACAAGACTCTGTAACGGGCGTCCCACCGCGTGGGCGGTCCAGACGAAGCTGGGCACCCAGGACCCGGATTGGCCGCGAGAAGATCTTCCGCGGGAAGATTCGGATGCTGCGCCCAATGGAGGCCCGAACCGCCCTTAGCTTCGCCGTTATTCTCCTTCGGTCGTCACGGAATTATGGGGAAGAATTGCGTAATGGCGTTACTCGAGCTCGTCAGTCGACGGTGCGTGACATTGCCCGGCTCATTACGTTCTGTTACAACCGCCACCGCGCGAGAAGATAATAGGTCAGGATCGAAAATTCGCCCTAATAAAAGTGCACGAGGAAACGAAATATTTTTAAAAAATCCACGTGGCAGGACGATTCTAAAACGCTCAAGTTTAGGGGATGTTGTTTAAAAGAATTTTCTGAGGGATATCTTAAAATGTCAGAAGAGCTTCTCTTATTTTTTTTTTTTTTTTTATTTAGGGATTTTAAAGTTGAAGATAAAGGATTAAATATTTGTTAGAAAATGTATTAATGTTACAAGAAGCTTCTTTAATTAATACTATGTCTCTTAAAAAATATACAGAGTGAATAATAATTTAATTTTACTTGCACTAAAAATAAAAGAAACAAAAAAAAAAAGAAAAATAATAATGATCAGGATATGCTATCTTTAATAAATGATAGATCGAAAACGCGCTAAGACGAATAAATTTGTCTTAATAAAAAGAAACACAATTTTCTAACAAAAATAAAATATAAAATATAACAAGAGCTTTATAATTTCTAGCTCTTTATAATTTTCTAAATCAAACAGTTGCGTTGCAATTAATTTCTCGTCAAGATCTCGTTTCGTGTTTCGTCGAACGCGTCTAGCCGTAATAACTAAACATTTTTCCAAAATCACGACGCTTGAATCGAAAGAAAAATCTGCCACGAATTCGCCAATTGGCTAAATGTTTAAAATGCATGGATACATTGATATTAAGACATCGCGAACGTATTTGACCACTTGATAACGGTTTATTGACGTAAACGAAAATTCTCACGGCGATGTAAACGACGCTCGGCAACGGTACCCTTTGCACAAGCGAGTCGTACGAAGTTTGCTTGAAAATTGCGAGTGAGTATTGCCTCTTTGGGCACCGCTATCTGTATACTCGCGATGAGTAATGTATCCGTCTTCGGAATCGCACGATGCATAGCCGCGAATGCATGCAACACGAAGATGAAGAGGAGTTTATTGGTCCATTTCTTGGCCAACGGGATGCTGCGGGTTTTTGCTCCGCCCGAAGAACCGCCTCAGCTGTTGCTTCGCAACGCAGTCATCGTCGTGATTTAATATTTTTTTTTTTCCCTTCCGGCAAAAGTCTCCCTCGAATTCGGAATGTATCACCGCGAATGAAATCGAAACTGTTAAATTTAAACTTTCCCCTCAAAAAAAAAAAATAAATTTATTTATTAATTGTAAGCAGCGCGTCGATCTAGCAGCTTGCATTTTAATTTCAGCTTCCATCTTCAAACTGTATTTCTTAATTTTATTCTAGAGAAGATAATTAATTAAACGTTTATGATGCATTTTTTTTTTTTTTGTAAAGAAAAAAGTTTGAAAACTTGGAAACATGTTATTTCGAAATAAATAAATATTAATAAATTAAATTTTAGGTAATGAGGTGGAATATTTAAATTTTCAGTTTGATTGGGAATTTAATTAATTAATTGCTAAGGATAGAAATAATTTTCAGACCGGGTCGCTGCCACGTGTATATGTAAATCTTCGTATAAGTCTTCTAATAATTATAATCAGGCAATCGTCACTCGATATCTATAGAGCCGCGATGATCCAAGTGTTAATGCCGATCGATCGGAGCGAAATGTTTATTCATCTTTACACGTGACCGAGTATCGGATGGCCAATAACGACAAGAAGAGAATTCATGCCTTATCACGGCGCACTGTTCCACGTACTTCACTTTATTGCGATCCTTGAAAGGCTCGTCTCAAAAGGATGGTTTTCGAGAGGTCGTAAAAAAGAAATTTTACCCGTAAAATACGAGAGTCCGCGCCTGCCTCCCCCGAATCTCTTCATCGAAAAAAAAAGAGTGCAACCATTAAAAGAAATAAAAAAAAAAACAATTATAAAATTACAAAACGCGTCCTGATAAATCAATTATAAATTTCACTTGCAATATTTGATGATTAAATAACTCGTAATAATAATAATTATTCACCGCGTTAAAAATCCGCGAAAAATTCCCATAATATTAATTAAAATTTATTCGTCTTTAATTATTTAATTGCAAATTATTATAATCGTCAAGCGTGTAAGGCCAGCTTTTCTTCGAGTCTCGAAGAGAAATCGGAAAAATTACCTCGCGATCTGGGATGTTTAATATTTAATTTATTTCTTGAAAATATTGTGGAAAATTTTATTCTCCCTGAGTAGAGAGAGCAGATGGGGAGATTCGCTTCGTCAATAATTTATTTGTTATCAGCCAAATTGAACATTAGAGAAATAATGACCGGGGATGTTAGACCACACGGTGAATGCTGTAGACCACGAATTCTCAGGAGGAGTTTGTTTGCCTTGGAGCAAACGAGCCGACGAAAGAGAAGCGGCGCAGCCATCTTGTCCCTGTCTTCGTGCTTCCTCTCTGCAAAGAGTGTTGGTTCTTCTCTCTACGATCTGCGTCATTCACCCGTTTTCTCGGCTCTAATTAGGATAATGAACGCTATGAATTATTCCCTCTTCATACCGTGCTTTTTTCAAGTTCAAGTCTTAATTTTCTAGGAATCATTGCATTGCCAAAAAGGAAATTAGAAATGTAAAATTTATATTTCTAATTTCCTTAAATACGAAACAAAAAAAATAATACCCGATTCAATACCGACTTAATTCGATTAATATAATCTTTATTTATCACTAACGAATTTCTTAAACAACTGATTAAAATATTTTTATAAATTTCCTGAGATTTGTAGAGAAAATTTGTAGAGAGAATTTCTAAAGGATGTTTAAACTGCTAGGTTTGTCCCTTAATTTAATTCTAAAACTGTTCCATGTTAAACTTAACTTGTAACTCGAAAAGGATATACTTCAAAAACAGTATAACTCAAGATGGAATATTACGGATCAATTTACGAACCTTTTAACACATAAAAAAAAACCTTTTTCTTTTTTTTTTTTTGTCTCGAAAAGAACTTTGTGAAATAAAGCAAGGTTTCGTTTTGTTCGATTATTTTTCATAAAAATCGGCGGACGCTGCTTATGCGTTAGTAATGGGTCTCGTGTCTTAAGGGTTGAAAGTCAAGTGTTTTGGTCCTCGTGATGATCGCTCCTCCGTTCCTCCTTCAAGCCGAAGAGCAACTCTCGTGGCACTCGCCTGTTTACCGTTTTACTACTTTTTCGAGATCTTTCGTGACATTTTCTGCGACAGCCTCGAGTGCCACTCCAAAGAGAGAGTAATTGGCTTCCGCCACGAAGTGAAGGAAATTGGAAAAATGTTTAGGCGCATCCGGGACAGCGATAAAATATTTACACGTAAAATACTCGCGGGACAACTTCGCGCGAAACGCACAATTTCGTCGCTCCGCTCCCTTCGTTGATTTCTACTTTTTACCAATTCCGTCGGTCGTTCGTGACGTAACGAGAGAACAATATGTTCCGGTTCCAGCAGGATCTCGACTGGCGGAGTCGGCGGATCGCCAGACGTTCGATTTTATTGCGAGGGTCGTGGATCGCTTTGTTTGAGATAAAAGCGCCTCGGAAAAAAAAAAAAAAAAAGTGGGACCACCCCAGAAAAAGCCGCGTCGGTCGCACGTGTGCTACGTAGGAAAACCGCAGGAACCGGAACCAGAGATTTCGGTCAGGGCGGCTTCCGCACGTTTATGCGTATATGGCAGGGCGGTCTTTTTAATTACCCTGGCTGCGTTTCCGTAAGCGACGTATAACGTCGCTCAGCCCCGCTGGGTGCGAATTCACGAGAAAAATAATCCCTTCGAGCTGCGGAAAGTGCGAACTGTTCACAAATCGAACAGTCTTTCGTCTGAAAGATATCCTTTCATTTATTTTTATTGGTATACTTTACCGCGATATTGTTTAATCTCGATTTATTTAACCGCGGGCGCCTAATAAAAAAAAAAAAAAGAAAGAGGAAAGAAAAGAATATCCTTTAACTAAAAATTAATAGGCAGTCTTAATGACAGCGGACTGGCGAAGGTAGCGATGGAACGAACTTTGGCGGCGGGCCGGAACGAAAATTTCAGCGGCTAGACGTTGCGGTAAGACGAAACCGTCAACAGGTGCATCTGTGAATGGCCCGGGGACACGGCGCGGTAACGCGCGCGTATCGGATGCGCGCTAAAAGACGGCGAGAGGGTTCGTAAGGCGGCACGGCGGCCACGATCGAGGGCGACGGTATAAAATTACGGTATCGTGTAAACAGAGAATCTCGTCGGCGCGTCTGATGGCGGCCTGGGTGGCCGTCGGCCCGGAGCTTCACGTGTTCCTCGCAAGCACCGGAGGCTGCGGCGGCCGAGCCGGCGCGACCGAGTTCCTCTCCACGACAATAGCCCCGACAGATGTATTTATAGGGTCCGCGTCGCCTTTCCCGACTCTTTTTTTCTTTTTTCCTTTTCTTCCTCTTTTGTTTTTTTTTTTTTTTGCCCGTCAAAAATCGCCAATTCCATCCGCGCACTTTCACACGGATTCGCGCCGCGCCGTTCTCGAACTCGCGGGATCTTTCCTCCGGCGCGGATTTTCCTGGCGGCGGTGCTCGTCGTGTTTGTTATCCCTTGCGCGATCTTTCCCCGCTGCGGTTTATTATACCGCAAGTTGAAGATCGCCAGGAGAACACTGGATTTTTCAACGATCTGTTGTACAGCTTGAACCTCCGATTTATCGGCGAATTCGGAAATTATAGAGATTAATTTCGTCTGCTTCTTCGTTCGGAGACGCCGCGAGTCTGATCTTCTAGCTTTCGTTTATCTTTTACTCGATCGTTATCAACGGCTGTAAAGCGCACTCTGACATATTAAAACGCGTTGTACGAGGGTGATGCTGCGTATCGTCCTCTACCGCGCGAATCGCGCGGTTTTCCACGGAAATCCGCGTATAGAAGAAGAAACCCCTGCGCTTTCCGAAATAACCAGCATGGCCGGATAAACGTGTCTTATTTTGAGAGCCAGCCTTCCCTCTCTCTCCCACTCTCGGCATGCTCCACGACGTGATCTTACGCAAAAGAAACACTATCCAGACACAGCGCGCGCCGAGGACGAGCCGCAGAAATCGGGAGAAATTACGGCGCTCGAGAAAAGCGGAGCAGACCGGGAGTCGTGGAAATTTATGGAGCCGCGGCCTAGATCGATCCGCTCTTCGCTCACATTTTTAACAGAAAGGGAAAAGACCAAGCTAGAGACAGACACCGGATAATTTTCCGTAATTTACAGGCAATAAAAATATACGCGTTAATCAAAGATTAATCGCGATCCTCCGGCGAGAAAGATGAATATAATTTTACGCAGAAAACGAACGATATCGTGACCCCCTTTTTTTTTTTCTTCTCTCTCTCTCTCTTTTTCGAGCGCGGGGAAGCCACCGTTTCACCAGCAGGGTAATAATTTATCGGGCCGTGTTTGTTGCTCCTGCCGGGCGATTTACAAGATTAGATCGTATCTCGCGACGCGCCCTGAGAACGCCCCGAGATTTTTCACTATTCGTGGCCCGCACCCCCGTGGAGCCCGGCTGTTTACGCAGCGCGTGTACCCCACTTAATCCCGTGTTTTACTGTTTAGATCTCGGCTACCGTAGGGGGTTGTTCCGACACGATATCTTCGACGTCCCGTCCCGGGGTCTTCATACTTGCTTTTTTCTTTCCCTTTTTTTTATATATATATATTTCTTTCCGCTGGGGTCTCTTGCATTTCTTTTTTCCATCGACGCAAAGGTCCTCACGGATGTGCTCGAGGCGAAAGCTACTTCTGCTGCGCGAGATAAGACATCTGACGAAAATGAAGACCACGAGGAGTTGGTCTTTTAGTGACATTTTTATTTCAACACTTGGGATCTGCGATTAATATACGTTCTGAGGAAATAATCTCTTGAGTGAGATTGATAGGAAATAATCTCTAATAATTACTTTAGCATTGATTTGTGTACGTTATTAAATTGAATTAATTGCGCTATCGCGGGATTTACTTGTGAGGGTGTAGCGGTTGCTGGTTGATTGCCTCGAGCAGACTGAAAAAAAAAAAAAGAAAAAGAAAAAAGAATTATCATTTCTTTTCTCCGCGCGATCCAAATGGAACTTGAAGTATTACAGCTGCGGCCATCTTGCCGCCTCGGGGCTTAACAGCCTCGTTAAACATTAACGACCGTTTGTTAGAAGGCCCAAGCTACCCGGAATAGAACAAGAAGCCGCGGATGCAGCGCGGCTTTTACCTCGTGAACCGCTGACGTTGATTCGCAATTCAGCTCTCCGCCGTTCCGGCACTCATTGTTTCCCCGTTAAAAGCACTCGATTCGTTTACGCCGATCGGCGACCAACTCGGAGCAATTTAGCTTGAAAAAAAAAAAAAAAAAAAAAAAAAATTAGAAATAGAAGAAAAAAAAAAATTAAAAATAATGTAATTTCTTTGGATTTTTTTTTTCATCATTAATTTGTCTTTATTATTACGTCTGCGGTATTTTCGAACGTAGAAATTTAATTGTCGCGAAAAATCAGAGAGCTTTTAAATCCGCTAATCCGTCGAACGTATCGCGATCGATAAGAACAATAGTTTCGGTCGCGTAGCACCTTCCGAGAACCGCGTTTGCGACGAGCCGGAAGATATAAATCTCAACTCTTTCTCCCACCTTTGAGACGTCCACGGCGCGGTCGGAGATGTCAAGACCAACCCTCCCGCGCGGTACGCGCCTCGGTTTAACGGAACGCGCGGACAATTCTTTCCCGTCGGCGCGATGTTTACAGGACGGAGTATCGTTACGAGCTATCGGACGTGAACCATCTGTCTGAGACGTCCAGCGAAGAGCGAGAGACCGATACCAAAAAAGTATCTCTCCTCATCTTCCATTGCGCGCACGCTGACGTTCCTCCTCGCGAGAATGAATTTTTTTAATCGCGCCTTCTCGTTAAATATTGATAAAGAAGCGATAACAGCGGAGGCACGAGGAGGAGCACAGGGTGGCGCGAAGACGGAGAACGAAAAGATATTCCCTCGACGCTCAATTTTGTGATAATTAATATGTAATCAATGCTGCATCTCGTTGATTGCAATTAAAAGTTCTATGAATTTTTTTTTACTTTAGAGATCGCGAAATGATAAACGTAACTAATCGTAAGTGTAAAAGAATACAAGGAGACCTCACAGCTGAAAAATTAAAGAATATAGATTTATCTTGTTTGATTTGCAAAGTTTAATTTACCGAATTTTTTTTATTTTTAATAATATATTTCAGAAATTTCTTTAGATCGATATATTTTTTTTTAAAGTTTAACGCGTCTGCTGCGACAGATAGAAATATGAAAAATTGTATTAAGTAAAATACTTAAATTTATTATGTAATTTTAAAATATAATAAATTATTGAAAAAAAAGCACAGTATGATTTTTAAATGGAAACCGTCTGCTTTACTGTGCATCGATATCCAACGATAAAATACGGCACCTGCGGTCGAGAATGACTGAGGAGAGACTGCTTTCAGCTGCAGTCAACGAAGTTAGTCTCTTCTTTCAGTCGATAACAGCATCTCCTACAGTTTGCCTTGCGTCGAAGCTTGACCAACGAAATCGTCTTCAGCAGCTTTTCAAATACATCGCGTGAGGTCTCCAACGAAATCAAAATCGTCTTCGAGAAATTATACGCGATGTGCAAAATAAAAAAATTAAAAAAGTAAATTTTCAACTCGCACCTTTTACAATCATTCTTTTATTTCTAAACTTCCGCGCATTTAATATTAATTCAATTTAACATAACAAATTCGACTTCTCAAAAATTTTCTTCCACTGGAATTAAATTTATTTTTCATATTTTATTAATTATTAAATTAACGTTCTTCCGCGGCACGGTTAATTAATTTTTATTACCTTAAGCATCTGTCTTCTCGATTTTCGTGTCTTAAATTCTCTTCGGTTCTCGATCTTCCTATTCCGATAGCCGTTTTATATTCCAGGAGCTTATTAGAACACCTGAGCTTATACCTTTCGACGTTCGAAGCCTCGCGAATTTCTTTCGATTGCCTGGATCGAGAATTCGGGGGCTCTTTCGCAAGAAACGGAACTCTCGCGGTCTCGTAATGACCCATTTAAGAACAATTCATCGAGAAGAAAGGAGAAGGGAGAGAGAAAAGACGCCGCGCCCTATAGTTTGAATTCTTAAACGCTTTAACGCCAGACTAAATAAAAACACCGTGCACCTCGAGCTCCCCATTCCGACAACGACCTGTTCTTGCGGACAGATTTCGTATATTTTCTGAATCAATATTGAATCTTCCGCGTGACCTTGGTATAACAGGTAGCGCGCTTAGTTGCAACGTATCCTCCCTTCGGTTCATTTTCTTTTCCCCGCTGCTATTTTCGATATCCGGATCGCGCGGCGATCTTTTTTTTTTTTCCCCGCGCGTCTTATTTCCAATTTAAATAAAAAGTCTAGGTTCTCCAACGGCGCTACGTAATTCACAAGTCGACCGGTTCGCCTGTTACGTAACGGGCACGAGATTTTTCAGAGCAGGTTTCTATCCGTCGCTATTTATTGTTCGTCGAACGTATTAATTTTTCGCGTAAATTTGAGTGCAAATTTTCGACGTGTTCAATTTTTATCTCGAGATCATTTATTATACGCGATTTATCATACGAAAGAAATTTTGAAAGCTTTATATTTTTATTTTTTTTTAAGGAAAAATAGAAATAATGAACTTGGAGGACTAAATTAATATCAGTCATCTATTACAGTGCGGCTATTGTCCAAGTGAGCCCGTGAGAATTTTTAGCACGCATTGTCTTCTTTCCATTGTATCGCAAATTCATTACGAAACGATTCTCAAAGAGAATTACAGTCCGCCGCATATTTACGAATATTTATCAAATCCAAAGGTCCGTTAAAAATTTTATGTGACTTTTCCTCGATAATTTTTCGGTAACTTATATTACAAAACTGAAACTGAAGACTGATGTTTGTTGGCTTTCGTCAGCGTTGCGTTTCATGTTGCTCGTTGAACGTCCGACTGTCTCTGGCTGATGCGATCCGTGAAAACTGCGACAGAGCCGTCATAGACGACGATCGCCGAGTCGTAAAATCACAATGACGTTTCTATATCACCCGGCAATAGTTCTCAATCGTCGAGGGCTCGAGGACATTCTCGTCAAGTGGTTGGAGTACTCGCGCGAAGTAAAGTAATTTCGTGAACGATTATTTTAAAGTCAGCTGACATGAAACCAGACGACAAGACTGATAACGCGTACAGATAACTCGATATACATAATACACGCAAACTTTTTATTTAAAATCATTTATTATTTTTTTTTTTTTTTATTTTATGCGTGACTGCATATGCGTTCACGTTTTTACGTTTCTTTGATCATCGAACTCTCAAGCCATCACGTCTTCAACGCGTAAATCCAGAAAAACGAAATACAAATACACTCGCGACAAGAGCGACGGCCAAATAAAATCGCGAGAGTTTTTTTTCCCCGAACAGTTTCTGGGTTCTTTAAATAAATTTCTTTCGATCCAGCGCGATCCGGATTTTGAGGGCGGTTTCGAAATCGATAATTGAAATAAGATCGGACCGCGCGAAAAGAGCAGGAGATTGGAAGCGAAAGAGTTCGGCTCGGCTCTCCCCGCGTGGGCTCGAAAGGAAGAGGAAGCTCGGGGAACACGGGCCGAGATAAAGGCGACGGAGGGCCGAGGTAACATCAAAGGGAAGCGACAACGGATATGCGTAAACGGTGGTGCCGCGCGAATGCCGAAAAACCGACAGAGCGCCGCGGTTAAGCAGCTAACCGTGGCGCGCGTTCTCGGGAAAAGCTCATCAAAGAACCGCGAACGGATGAATGTAACGGGTCCGTTTAGCGCGAATCCCTCGCTAATTTTAATTACCGACTGATTTACGTCTCGATACGTTCTGCCTCGCGTGCGCGGCTTCACGCGTTCCCTTTCTTTTTTTTTTCTCTCGCATTTCTTTTTTCCTCGCACTCTGCAACGTTCCGGTTTAACGCTATTTTGTCCTTCTTTTCTGCGCTCTTTTTTTTTTTGCAGCACGTGGACGGAAGACGCTTCAGAAATTTTGTTCTCTTTTTTTTTTTTCCACGCTTCTCTCTTTCCGCCCGTTGCCCTAACACATTGCGATAAATTCGAAAACGGAGATGGTCGCGAATTGCGAAGGTTTAACTTTATTAAACTTCTTCCCTCGCGCTGCTGTGTTTTAACCTCGTCAGGCTCGATCTTCGCGAAAAGTACAGACCAGAAAAAATAAAAGAGCGAAAGGAATGGCTTTAAAAAGTATATCGCTCGAAAAGCTGTCTCCGGGCTTAACCGCTTTTCGTTATCGGCCTCCACGAGCCACGTAAATCGTCGCCCAGGATCGATCGTTCCGCGAACGCTGTCTCATCTATTTATTTCGTTTCCGTTCCCTGGAGAGTGACGTCGACGGTGACATTTCTTCCGCCCACTCGGCGACGAAGGGCTGGCCTACCTACCTACCTATCTTACCCAGCAACCTACCTACGAGGGCCGCGAGGGTATAAACCGTCGGCGAGCCGCCTACGTGAGCGCCGAGGACGCAATATTCAGTTTGGTTTGATGCCACAGTCCGTCACCCCGCGCGGGTGTTTTTACACAAAACAGAGAAACCCATCTTCCTCCCCTTTCTCGCCGTCCTCGTCGTCGACGACGACATCGTCGTCGTCGATATTTCCTCTCTCGCCTTCCGCCCCCGTTCGCGCGCAGGATCCCACCCTTCCTTCCTCCTTGCCACCTTCCTTCGATCGGCTAAGCCCCGCAGGAAAGGGCGAGAGGGACGCCTTGCTGTGGGTGGTTGCGACGAGGTCGCTCTCAAGATGGCCACTACCGCCTGGTAATCGGCACTCCCGCAAGTGCATTAATCTAATAAACCCTAGCTCGACGGACCACTTTACTGTCCGGCGTCGCAGCTGCCCGTTGACGTTCCCGTGACGTTTCACAGGAGACTCGAACACGCGAGCGGCATAGTTTAGGAATAAATGTTCTCCAGCGCATTCTCTCAGATTCAATGCAGCGACGGCAATCTGATTCGGTTCTGGAGATCGATTTACTGACGCAGAAAGGATGCTGGACTCGTCGCACGATCCGCGGGATCGCGTGGAGGATCTATCGGTCCGCTTGAAGCGGAATCTACGATGAAAATCTGTCCGCGGTAGACAGCGTGGCACCGAAACGTCCTCTCCTCGTTTCTTTCCTCCCGGGCGTGGCAATAAGGAAGTGGAATCGCGCTTAAGAAAATAAAAAGCCGCCAATACCGGATAGGCCCGGCCGAGTGCCTGAGAAAACATCGGAATGTTCTCGGGATCCTGCGGAGCACGGCGACGACGCTCTGCTTTTATTGCGTCGTCGCCGGCTCGCGAGGGAAATCGCTGATTAAAAAACGAATTGCTTTCTGAATATCGGAACATTTACCGAAAGCCATTAATTACGACTTACGATCCCGGTGCGCGATTCCTTAATATAAAAAATTATTTTACTCCGTTTTCAAGTCGCGAATAAAATTAATTTAAGCAACGGAGATTTCTTGGAACGTTAATCGTGCAATCTTGACGTCTTAAGTTTTATTAACAGTTAATTATTATCGTTGAAATGACTGACGAGAATTAGGAATCGCTATTAGTCGCGGTAATTGTGGCGGATACGTGAAATTTTGCATGCGACGCGACTCCGAAATCATTTGTAATTTACACGGTTATTTAATGATTCTGTAATGTGATTATTCATCGTCCCGTCGTCCGTCGTCCCGATTGAAACGTGAGAACGTCAATAGCGTGCGGTTTCCGCATCGAGGCTGGAAGGAGCACGGCCCTTCCCCGTCGGCGTGCCAGACAGCGTGGCACCGATGGTCAGAAAAAAAAAAAAAAGAAAAAGAAAAAATTGGACCGACACGTCGGCGATGGGCGGTGGCCGTCTAATTAACGATCTGACGAAAGCCGGCCGCGATTAACACGAAACTCGCTTCCTCTCGGCTACGGGAAACTCTCGAAACGAAGGGAGGGCTGCTTGCTCGAGAGGGCGAACGATATATTGCCGACACGCTTGTGGCATCGATTAGGCGAACGGTAAAAAACAGGAAATAACACTTTCGAGTCGTGAAAAAGAAAAAGAAAAAAAAAAAGTCTCCCAATTTAATGCGCTTGGCGTGAGTTAAAGTCGTGATTTTTCTGCGTCTCGAGGCTTCGCGCGATGAATCCCGGGGCGAGCTTTTTACGTGGCCGAAGGTCGGCCACGTGTCAACAATCCATCGCGCGCTATCGATCCCACGCGGTTCTTAATGACGCTGTCGGGGGTGCCCCGTTATTCCGCGCGGCTCGATAATCAGCGGGCGACCTGTCTCGGATTAACGACTCGGTTCGTCGCGCGGATGACGCCGCGCGAACGGAAGAGTTTTCGTCCCGGCGCGCGCGAGTCGAATATTGTGTATCTTACGAAGAAAGGCCATAATGGGCCTTAATGGAGCTGACTGTCAGCGGGGTACCTACCTTCGCGCAGAGCGGTGGCCGCACACCGGCGGCGGGTCTGGACAATGGCCGCTCCGGCGGTAGCCATGCATCGCGCGCCTGTGTGCGCCCGTTTGCGTGTGCCTGGAACGTTACTCGACAGAATTCCATATGTTTTTCCACGCGCGGCAGTCCGCGCCGTTCGAGGCTTGAATCGAGAATATTAATCCCGCGTAATATACGCGGAATTAATAATAACCGCGCGCGTATATCGTTGAAATCGCAGTCGGCGTGCATTCAGCTTATATGTATATTCTATATACGATATTTTTTTTCTTCTCTCCCTTTTTATTTTCTTTTATTTTGTTTTATTTCATTTTATTTTATTTTTGCTGACTGTATATCGCGAGTGAAATGCAGTTTCGTCCACCAACTTGGCGGCTACGCGACGGCCTCGTTAACAGGAAGCTCCGAGGTGCACGCGCCTTTCACGTAACGCCTACGCGATTATTATGCTCGGGCCGAGAGGCAGCTCGAAGCCACGATCGCGATGGCCGCCGGTTTCTATTTTACGAAACCTTTATACGGGACCAGGCGCGAAGAATATCTCGTTACTTGGCACGTCAGAGTTTGAAGAAATCCTAATTAATATCGCGCCGCAGCACGACGTTCGGCCGCGACGTTCCTTCCCGCCGCGATTTTTCGACACTGTCAATCAAGATGAAAACTTCAGTTCGACCGTTAGCATAATTAATTATCACCCGCCGCGTTTAAAAAAAAAAATAATGATAACGATGTCGTCAGAAAAAATTAAACAGAAAAGATTAAAAAAAAAAAAGAGAGAGAGAGAGATTACAAACAAACGAGTTCAACTGTTTATTCTTTAAAAAGAATTCAGCTTCGTTAATCTCACCGAAACTCGAACGTTATCTCGTTATCAGTTCAGTGATACGCAAATAGGTTTAACGATGCATCCATTGTCAATCAGTCTTCACTCCGACTCTCTTCTTTATTTACGTAATAACACGTGCAAGGCAAAAAGAAAAAAAAAAAAAAGAAACGAAGCTAAAAGCATCGATCTTCGGTTCAAAAAAAAAAAAAAACTTTTTGCAATTAGCCGTTCCGTCTAGATTTTCCCAGTCCTAAGTCGCCGTTCTCCGTCCCCGAGACTCTCAATTCTTTACCCAGTTACACTTTTACCTTTCACTACCCCATTATAGTCACCCTGATCAAAGTCAAGCTATGCCTTTCCGTATTTTGGCACTTCCGAGGACGAGCCCTGCGGCCCGCACGTGGGTGGCCGTTAAAGTTCACCCTGCTTCTCTTCACAATAACTGTCTTTCACTTGGACATGGTCGAGAATTTTAGCACGGTGGGCGCCGGATACAATGCAGCCGGAAACTGTCAGATTAGCATCTTCGCCGAAGGGAAATTCCAAGGCGATTAGGCTGGTCATATTAACGTCGATGTCAACGCGAACTTGATTGCACGCTTCAGTTCGATAAACTGATTTTAATAACCGAGAAGAGATAATTTAATATAAAATTAATTACACTCGCTGGCTTTGAGATTTCGATAAAATCATGCGCGCAATTAAATTTAATGTACTTTTGTTCGTTGGAAATTAATTCGTTATTTTCGTATTTGTGTTCTCTTAAAAAGAACCTGCTCTGGAAAAAAAAAATAATAATAATTTTATTGTAATCTTATCGTATACATATTGCGAAAATGTAACGAGATATAGCTTGGAGTTACGATTTAGGAAGATAAAACGGAATAGGAAAACAAATTCCACGGTACAGTGTTTAAAAGGCAGCTGAATGTGTTATCCCCTTTTGGGATAATTTGCTCTCAAAGTTTCTATTTTTTGTTAGGATTTCGGGGCACAATGCCTAGCTTTATATGACAAAACACGCGCGAGTACGTTCACATAGAAATAAACGCGTGTGCACATTGGAAAACGAAGCCTGGTGCGAGCCTATAACCCGATATCCGAATACAGAACCGTCTGTCAGAGCCGAGAATCGAGGAAAGCTGTGAAGAGTATCGAATTAGGAAGAGAAGGAGAAAGGGCATCGTTAAAGATGCTTTCTAATCTCAAAATCTACGCCTATACGTTTTCATATCATCTCCAATAATTCCGTTTTATATCCCGGTAATTTTTAATAACTTCAAAAAAAAACTTGATACAATTTTCAAAATAAATTTTATACCCAAATGTAATTAATTAAAAATTGAATAAAAATTACCATAAAATTAAACATAATCATTTTTGTTTTTTTTTCTTCTTCTTAAATAAATTCCACAGACTTTGATGATAATAAAGTCATTGTAAATGAGTCGCTGTAAAGTTTTCAGTGCCGAAAATTGTTTCTTTTCCCGGCGAGATATATTAACACGAAACGCTCGGTAGAGTAGGGTTTCATTTACAAGCGATCGCTCGGAGCGCGTTTGGAACATTGAAAAGGAAATGGCTATTGAATGGGGCCGTCCGTCGTTAGGCCCTAAAAAACCGAAACGACCGCGCTTACGAACGTTTGGACATCGATATTATTTGCTTATTGTGACATTTAATGCAGCGGGTTGTTCTCCGTTCGCCGCAAGCTTAATTAATACCTAGGCGAAGCGTGACAAACGAGACACGTACCCGGGCGGAAGAGCGATTCATTATCGGTATCCTCGGGGCCCGAGAGGGAAATCCTCTCGAACTTCGAGGGGTCCCGTCAGGTCACGGCGTGATGTGGCCACATCCTTTGTCTCTTTGCTTCGCGGCATCCGTTTCCGGCCCTTATCTTACGTTACAGATGTAACGCTCTAACCACCGGCGTTCTATCCATTGTTGGCCACATGTGCCTCGTCTCGAGAAGTTTGCTTATGTTGGCCCATCCAACACAGCGGAGCTATGCCGCCGGAGTGTAAACGTAAGCATAAACCCGCGAAATCACCGTAGATAATTCTATCTAATCGCCGAGTGATTCGACAAACGGGCCACGAGTGATCCTCCCGATCGTGCAATCGGCACCGGGAAGTGGACGGCCGGGCACTTCGAAGCCGAACTCGGCGAATCACGAGGACGCGCACGGCTTACGCGCGGCGGTATCCGTCCAAAGCACGCGCCTGGAGAAAATAAGAAAGGACTTTTATCCGCGTAGACGTCGACGCGGAGGATTTCTCCTCTTGTACAAATATTGCGCGGCCGACGACGAATTCTAAATTGGCTGTTTTACGGCTCGGCGGCAATTCTCGGTGGTTTGCGTACGGAAAGTCGGTGCCGCTGCGCGATCTTCGAGCTCGGGGAGCGAACGAATTTCACGGGCCTGCCTGATATTTATCCAGGATTATTCCTCGATGTACCTTGTCCCGCGCAAGAGAATTTTATACGAGCTTCCACCCGTTTGCGAGCGCGAGCGAGGACGGGCGCCGTCCGCTCCGCTGGCTCGGAATCGACGGGATCACGTCGAATCTTGTAGAAATCTCGCTCCCGACGGCGGCGACGAGATTGTCGCAAGCCTCGTCTTTTCTCCGGCGGCTAAGAGAAAATCTTATCTTTGTGTGGAAAATGAATATCTGTTAATAACATTTTTTCCGTGTATTTCCTAAATTCTTTTTTTTTTTTTTTTTTCTTCATTATCCTGATACCCAAAAGAGTTCAGTATACCTGCGTTAAAGAAGATTAAATGGAGATAAACTAAACCAGGAAAGGTTGAATTAAGCACGTTTAAACCAGGAAAGGCTGAATTAAGCGTGTCCGAGGCAAGGAAGATTGAATGGAGCTATGCGTAAACCGAGGAAGGCTGAATGAAACTTTGTCTAAACCAGAGACAATATTAAAAATCCGCTCCGTCACAAAGACTGCAAGGTTGTCTTCCATTAGCGCTTATTATGTTTAAGTAACAAATGAAAAAATTCACTTCCTTTTATTCGTTCTCTTCTTATTTCTTTTTTTTTTTTTTCTAAATTAATTTTATTTCTCGCATTACTGGATTTATTCAGTATTTATTTTTTTTTTATTTATATATATTTTGCGCTACATAATTTTATATTAATTTCTTATGTTAAATGAACGAAAATCCTTTCCGTGTCTCATCTCGATAAGTGCACGAAATATCCGAGTTCCACGTCCCGGGGTTGTCGTTGCGTTTAGTTTTGCTCATGGTAAAAAGATGGTGAAAAGCTGCCAGGGGGAGGACGAAGAAGAAAGAGAGAAAAGAGGGCAAGGAGCGAAAGAGGGAGGAAGAAGAGCGCGACCGCTCTCGGTGTTGACTTTGGCTCGCAGCCTCCAATTTCGGCGACGGCGGCGGCGGCGGCGGCACGGATGGAAATATCGGCCGCTAAAATAAATCGACGACAAAGACCGGCGATCCAACGACACGCTCGTTCGCCGGAATGCCCGATCGAGCGAGCCCTTTTCCCCGCCGGAGACGGCAATCCCGACGGATTGCGTCTCGAGGTGCATTAAACGCGGCTCCGAGAGCTCGCGCTTCCTCGCGTCGGGCAAATATTCCTCGGTGAGCACTGAAACAAACAAATTCGTATTAAAACAAAGGCGATACTGGGCGGGAAAATGTATAAATTATTTCGTGATAACGCGCGGGGCTTATCATCGCGAAGGTAACGTCGGTTCTCGCGAAGATCCGACGCTCTTGCTGCCTGAGACGCGACGACGTGTGGGCGCGATCGGACGGCAGTGCGAAATTATACAAGCGGGCGAAATATCGCGCGTGAACTTGCCGCCTAAAAGCGGCGAGTTCGCCGCGCCGCGTGTTTTTCTTTTTATTTCCCGCGGATGAAAAATATTTTCCACGCCGATAAATCCGCGCGCGGACGCGCGCAATGACTACCATTCGCCGACATAAGCCGGGACGCGTTGAATCGCGACGTAAACGTCACGGCGTGCATCCGGTCCGCGATAAGCGCTTCAAAGGGGGGGAAACCTCGGTCCCCCTCGGGGGCGAGAGAAGGAGGACACGGCGTCGTTCAGCGTCCTCCCGTTAGCGAGAACGTCCGCGGAAAAAAGGAACGCCGGGGGAGAAGAGGCTCGCGAGACGTGGGAAAGCTGGCTGGACGAGGGACGAGCGAGATGCTCGTGACCATTCACCTGTCAACTGTCTTCCTCCGTGCCGTGTCCCGTCATCGGTGATGCTGTTGCTCCGTTCTGTTCCGCTGTTGCTGCTGCTGCTGCTTGCTGCTGGCTCTTCTTCTTTTTCCACCTCGCCCTCCGCCCCGCCGTTCTCCATCACGACGGCACATCGGCAATGCCATCGGCTGGCTCAGCGTAGTGCCTACCAAAACATCCTCGACGATCCTCCATTTGACTCGCCATTCAGCGCCGGTGAAACAGCTTAATATAATCCTATTTAAGAAGACGGCCATTGTGGCCGGGGACTCGGGGAGGGGAAAAAAAATCGATGGAACGTGACCGAAATTATTTACTCGTTTATTAGGATTCGCACGGACTCGGGATTAGAATTCACGTTTGACGCACGCGACAACACGGGGGCACGACTTTGCGGGACCCGCAGCCTCCCAAGAGCGGCCGCGCCCCGAAGCCTGGTAATGCGATAATCCTCGATCGGCTAAAAACCACCCTACTCGCCGCGCGGAACGCGTTTAACCGGGCGGCGAGGACATTATTTTACAAATTTACGCGTAATTACTTTTTTTTTTTTTTTTTTTAGGGATACGGGTACGTAGTTAGAAATATAAACATTTACGCCCCGCGTGTTTGTTATTTCAACCTAAAACAACACGCAAAACGAGATACACGCTTCGCAATGCGGGCAACGAGTTAAGATATCGAAATGTCGGGGTTGAAATTTGATGAATAAAAAAAGGAAAAAAAAAAAAAAACAAATTGATTTCGGGCGTGGATCGCGACAGCCGGCGAGGGACGGCCACTGGGGTGGAAGTCTCTCTCAGCCGTGGGCTCGTAAAGTGTCCCGGAATGCCGCGTACGTGTTCCGTCTTTGAGGGCTCGTGTGCCGCGAGGGCGGAGGGTCGGTCCTCCTGTCAACGAGGCCCCGGGTAACGTTCCCGCATCGCGGAAGAAGAACGGCCTTTCTACGTGACGCACCGGACGCGCGCGTTCACGATCGGCAGACGTCGACGGCTTGACCGATGGACCGGAGTCTTCTCGAATTCGAATCCCGGCAGCATCCGGGCCGCTTGATCGATCGAGAATCTCCGTGACGACGAGGCTAAGATCGAACCCGACTAAGTAACCCGCGTGTGTCGAACCCCTTTTGTGATCCGCGCTAAAGTGAAGTCACGTCGGGCATAAAATTAGAAGCATTCACTCGACCCGGCCGGCGCATTGTGCCCGGGAGTTTTATTGTGCGTTTGCCGAAGATAGAGTTACGTCACCTCTCCGGGCGTTCGGCGACTTAAAAAAATGCGAGAATCCGACGATTTGACGACGCGGAGGATTCGGAGAGCTCCAGTGCCTGGCGGTTTCGACGGGGGACTTTTGTGCGAGATAGGCCTAAAGGGATACAAAGTCGACTGGAACGAACGGGAAGGATCTCGCGCGCCCGGACGGTGGTTCGATCGCGCGAGGACGATCGTTAGCGTCCGTCGAGGGGCCGCGCGTAGGCCCTCTGGTCCTCCGCGTAAGGTCGCATTGTTTACGGGCGACGGGCTTCGTGTCGCCCCTTCGAATGATATCGCATAAATGGCCGTGTGCGCGCGTGAGTCGTCTTCCACGGCGCGGCCAGTCATCGTCTTCTCCAGCCGCGTCTTCCATTGTTGCGCCCTTCTCGATGCGCAGGAATCCCGCAGGATGTGTCACTGCCTGTGACGCAGCAACCTGCCCGCGGAGCAGGTCGAAGTGGCCGACGACGGCGACGGGGAACACCGAAGGGGAGAGTAAAGGAGGAGGGGGGGGAGAAAGACGCGTTTTTATTGTTGCCTTCGAAAAATGACCACACGAATTTTTCTCTCAGCTCCATTGAGCTCCTTCTCCTGGAGGGGCCTCGACGGATACCTCACTCGCTCGCATACCCCGGAGGCCCGCACACCGAACCGGCTTTGGCGCGGTTTCATTCATAATGCCGGGGCCACCCCGGGCCCCCGGGCTGGGGCCCCTCGAGTGGACGACTCGAGCGCGCGAAGTGGACCGGATGGTATTTCACTTCTTGACAGCCGTCGCTCCACCTCGTTCGCTCGTTCGAATTACGAGTATACCAAAGGCAGGCATTTTGCTTACTGTATAAATAGTCACCGCGCGATATATAGATGATCCCCGCGGGGCAGCGGCCGCGAGGAAGCGAAGCGGACCCCCCGATAATGGTCGCGGACCGGTGTGTTGGTATATTAACGGGTACGCTCGGCTGTCGACGTGTCAAGGAATAGTAGATCGGTTAATAACGAGGGCTAACGGTACCGAAATGTACACGAAAATCCTGCCTCTATATCCCGTGAGAAAGGCGGAGGCGCTTTATCGCGTTTATCGCCGGTGTCCGGTCAAATATAGATTCTCAAATGCTTGCCGCGGAGTTATTAATAATTCGTCGTTAATTCGGCTTTTACATCGGGACGCGATTAAGACGTAACAGAGGCTCGTCTCACTCGTCAAAGTCGCACGTTGCGCAACCCAGTGCCGAATCTCATTCAACCTTGGCAAGATTAATGATCCGAGTAACAAAACGCCGTGATTTTCGCAAGTCTATTTCGCGAAATCATTTATCTTCGCCGGCTCCGATTCGAAAGCGCCGGCCGAATATTAAACATATATGTCGCGGTAATAAAAAGAGTTTGCTGTTAATCGCTGCTGCTGCTGCAAAAAAAAAAAAAAAAAAAAAGGAAAAGAAATTAATGTCCCGTTTCTTCTCGAGAAAAGACAAACATTTCTCTTATTTCTCTTCTTCGTCTACTGTAACTGGAATCATTTAGAATTGAAATCTATCTATTTTATCTCCGTTTTGGGGGCGGCAAAGTCGTACTTCCGCGGAGAAACTAGTTTTCCCCGACACGAGGGAAAAATCCTGTGCTACAAAAAAGAAAGAAAAAAAAAAAGAAAAAAGGAAAGAAAAGAAAACCAACGTATCCCCGGATAAGTGCCGACGTCTCGAGGCAGCCGGGCTGTCTAACGCGAAGGCAGGAATTTCGGTGGAGAATTTTCACCTTACCCCGTTAAATATTTGCTTTTTCGCGAGGTACTCGTGGGCGCTTTGACGCCTCACCGCGGGGAATGCTGACGATGATTTTTAAACCCGGCGTCATCTTCACCACGTGGGTGACTTCGAGGGTTTTTCGTCCTCGATGATTTTCCTGCCGCGGCTACGAAGAAGAAGAGGCAAACGATACTCGCCTTCCGATCTTCCTGCGGCCCCTCGAGATTTATTATTCATACATTTATGCGCCGAGACGTCCACTGGAGGCGCGCGCGGCTTTTCCGAGTTTCGCGAATCGCGCCGCGAAACAGTCGATCGCAAACATATCGCTAAATGTATTTGCGATGCAGTGTTATTCTTATTTAACGGAGCGCGTCGGATCCTCGCGAAAAAATTAACGAGTGCGCGAAGGGCTTGCGAAGAACGAGATTCGGGATAAACCGGGGGACGCGGTTAGCCTTCGCGTTTCTCAGCGCGGGCGGTTCGTTATCGGGGGGTGAGGGCACATTTATTTTTATTCCCGTTTTTCCCCGAGGTAACCAGCAGACGGCTTGGCACCGCGCGCCTCACGGTGCCATCATCGCGCGGCACGCCCGAGTATTATTCTTCCGGTCGACTCATCGATCGCCGGTCCATTTTATGTGCTGATTTATCGCCTGTTTGCTCTCGTCCCGGCCGGCAAGCTGCAAAATCGCGGCGAACGACCGATTTACGATCGACGACCGCGGAGACGCGGCATAGGAGGCGAGCGAAGGCCGAGAAATCCATGTAAGCCCGCCGTCCGCGATAAGTAAATATTATCACTTTTAAAATGATTAACAAGGTAATGGCGTTTAATACTTGGAAATAAAAGCACCGGCCGATCAAGTAATTGCTTGGAAAAGTCAACGGCGCGCGTTATTTAATTCAGTTCGAATTTAATAGTTAATTAATTAAGAAAGTTACTCGTTTGTATGTCGAGCCTGGGCGAAGGGCTCCGGACACTTGGCCGTCACTTCGTCGGCCATCCGCTGTACACAACGATATTTATTTGCGAGGGCTGGAAGGGTTAATTGGGACGGGGTTTGCCCTCGGACTTAGCGGTGGGTGTTCTTACGGCTTTCCGCGCGGTCGTCGGATGGTTTTGCTATCAAACGGTTGAACGCCTCCGAAGACGAATGTCCCGCGCCACCCTCGAGTTTTCATCTCTCTTTCGTCAGCCCCGGTCCTTCCTTCCTCCGTCGGGCGCGCATCCTCCCTTCCCTTACCCCCCTCCCCCCCTCCCGCGTCCCTTTCTCGCCCTCGTAAAGACACGCCAGCTTTCATGCCCCATTACCACCGCTTTGAAACGCGCCACGGACGGGCCGATGAGCTTTTTTATTGCTCTATTATTGGCAGCGCGGCTTGCCGAGCGGGCCTCGCAAAAGTTGCGGCGCGGATTCCCACAAAAAGCCGCCGGCCGTGTTCCTTTAGCCGTCGCCGCGGCGAAGACCGAGAGTGGCTTCATCCACGAGAAGTTATCTCTTAATTTAAAAGGCCGGCCGAGTCCGCTCTCTCCTCTCGAGTATCTCGTTAACGTCGCCGCTTGGACGCGATATTGGCCGCGATCGGAGGAATTCAGGCTTGAGCGCAATTAAAAGAGACACGTGCTCTCGTCGACTGATTATTTTGATACTTCTACCGCTCGTCGCTTTGATAATTAATTTCTCTTTTTTTCTCTCTCTCTCTCTTTCTCTCTTACGCTCGTCAAAAAGAGATTAGGTAATCCGTGAACGACCGGAATGGATATCCGAAATAATCTTTTGATCACGAAAACCGTGATACCGTAATCCTCAGAAGCTCACGGTCGTCGTATCCCGAACGTCTGACGCTTTATTTATTGACCCGCCAACTAACTCTTTTCCGGAGGAGGGAGATCCACGATTAGATCGACAGAGCGATCCGAGTTTCTCTTAATCTCCAATCTCGGCGCACAAGACGGGCTGTTAATCGGTGATAAACACAGCGGCGAAGTGGAAGTGCGGAAAAAAAAAGAAAAAAAAAGAAAGAAAGGAAAAAAAGACGTGTTGAATAAAAATTCAATTGTCGAGAAAGAGAGAGAGAGAGAACATTTTACAAGTGCCCGGTTGAGACGGAAAGGGCCCTCTCTTATCATTTTGGAACAACAGCCGCGTTTTGCCTCGTCGGTGCCTCAGTTAGAACGTTGTGCCTCAAGGACGCGTGGCACTCGAGTTTTAAATAACAATAGGGAACGGTCAAATTCATCGCGGAGGCCGCGATATGGACGAGTCTCCTCCGGGGCTTATACACTACCGGCCATAATCCTCCGCCACGAATGGTCGGCGTATTCGCATGACGTATCTGTCATAAACGCTGCTCCTAATATACTGCAACGTCCATCACGGCGACGGGTTAAGTCAACATGGCTTACTGTCATCATTAGCAGAACATTATCGCACCTAGATCAGAAAATGCCTCTACAACCTTCTGAATGCTCCTCGAGCATAATAACCGACAGCTTAATTGTCGCGCAAGATATATGTTTTCATTCATATACGTCGGTGCTATTAGCCTCTTCGAAAATTGTCGCAACTTATCGGCCACCATCGCGCGTGTTATTATGCAAATCCGTCATTCCTCATCATCGGGACTTTAAATATTTGAAATTATAAACTAAGCCCGGAACAACTCTTCCCGGGGATTTAATTCTGTATTTAACTGCAGTCCTAAAGTTCCCGTTAAAGTCAGACTTAACCGCTTATTATTTTGGAATTAATTACTCGCGATTAGAATTTTGTTGCGGCAAGAGAACGCCGGCGGATAAAAAGAATAAAAAAAAAAAAAATAAAGAATAAAAAAAAAAGAAAGAAAAAAAGAGAGGCTTCTTGCGCAAAGGAACACTTGCCTGAAATCAAGGATTCCGGTCCCTTTCCGAGCGATATTATTTCGCGCCGGGAATAAAAGGGACGGGTGTTTCGAAGGGAGGCGAAGGTTTTTATACCGTGGCCTTCCTACGCTTCCTCCAGGCGCAAAGTGTACACGTCGAACGAGAGAGAGGAAGTACTTTTTATTCTACCTTCACGTCCTACGCGTATATTTAACTTAGCATTCCTACTTCAACACCTCCTGCGCATTATTCGCGTCGAGGGTGTCTGGCGTCGATCCTTCGGGCCTTTTCGCGGGGCACGCTGCGATTTTAACGCCGCGAATTTTTTTATTCATATCCGACCGCCGTTTCCGCGCGCTCGGGCTTTCGTTATCTGCGTTAGATACGGATAATTAGATACGGATAATTTCTCTCGCGGCAGACAGCTTGAGATCGCGCCGCGGAGACACGCCAGCATCGCCGCGAAATATCAAAAATTCCACGCGCCGCGGTTACACTGTTACGTACTGAGAATACTCTGTCAATCGTCGGCGCGGCTCGTTAGCGGCATCCGTCACAGCCGCGGTACGCGTCCCGGCGCGTCTTGGCTTCTCGAAATAATCGCGCGGACGTACAAAATATAGATCTCGCCTTCTCGCCACGAGGCGCGTCCCGCGTGATATGTCGCCTCGTTAAATGTCGTGCTTCTGCCAGAAATTGATTCGTCCCCGGAAGCTTCAGACGAACAAACCTATTCTTCATCAACGTATATATTTTTATTATGCATTTAATGTAACGTATATAAAGTTTATCCGCGACATCGCGACTGGCGCGTTATTTACGGTAATCGGGCGTCCTACGCGTTTACAATGAACACATATACATGCTCGGGCACGTACGTTTAACCGCGGCAATAACGCGCGGAGATTACAAGCGCACCGGGGCGGTTACGCAACGAGTTGCACAATGGATGATCGGCCGCGACATCGTTCGAGTGGGAAAACAATGAATTCTGAAGGGTGCTGCGGCGGCGCTTCCGCGTTTAGAATCCAGCGTAGCGACGGGCGAGCGACGGTCACTCGCGCGGACAAAATTCGCGCGTAAATAAGTAAGATTCTCGCTAGGCGAGGGAGGGACGCGATAAAGGGATGCCGAGAGGCGATCCCGCGATCGCGGGTAGCTCGTTCGCGCAGGTGGTTTTGCGCGAGGACACGGACGAACCGCCGCGGCCGACGTTGTTTTCAGAACAAACCGGCGAGCTTATACTCATAACAGGAAAAATATTAAATCACCGTCCGCCGTCGAGCCCCTCGCCCCTCCGCGCGGCCCCCCTCGTCGTCCTTTCCGCGCGGCGATCAGAGCGATCCTTAATCTCGCTAACTCCTTTCCGCCGCTTTTCGAACGATCGCGCGCGATTACGCGACGATTAATTATGCAGATTATTATGTGAGTTACTGAAATAACCCGGCCCGCGAATATCGCGCCGCCGGCCGCTGTATAATCCTATTTTCTCGTATTGCGAGGAAAAAAAAAGGGATTTATTAACGACGATTTTTATTAACGGCGCGGTATCGTCGCGATAATTAATTCCGTTTTTTTTTTATTTTTTTTTTTATTTTATTTTTTAATTTTTTTATTTCTCTCTTTCGACTCGAGAGAATAACGCGGACCGCCGAGCGGAATAAGATGTGACTCACCAGCTCTTTAAACCGTAATTGCACCCTACTAGTATCCGTCGGCCACACCGTGCTATTATTAATGCTTAATCCGTTGTGCGGGACCGCGGCGCGCACCGGAGTTTGTTGGACGCCTGCCACTTTTGAACGAATAATGATTTACGGTGAAACACTAGCTCGCGGCGCGAGCATAATGATTTACCTTTCTTCCCACAATGTAATCCTCGCGAACGTCGCGGCCCCCGCGTCGCGAGAAATTAATCTTCCCCGCGGTGGGCTTTCCCGGGCCGCTTCCGTCGCCGCGCGGGAAACAGAGGAGCCCGCGTATTTTTCACTCCCCGTTTTTCCAGGATATCGCGGTGGAGGATGCGAAAACACCGGCTCGTGCATCCAAAACAAGAGAATTGCTCTCTATTTCGAGCTCGCGGCAAGTAGTAAACAATTCCGCGGACCGCCGCTCCGTTCTCTTCTCGCTCTTTCTCTTTCTCCGCACGTTGCTCCATTCACAGCCGAGCGGCGTACAATATGTGCATCGGCCGGGGCCCCAAATAGCATTAAGTCATTGCTGCTGCCCGGTCGTGCGCGTTCTATCTCCTGCTGTCGCGGTCCGACCGCATTGTGCAGGGCACCTTAAGGGATCCCCTATTCTCGCAGGCCGAGAACCGAGAAATCCGCCAGGCCACAATGCGATCATTGTTTCTCAATTCGATCGGGGACGCCGAGCGAGAGGCAGCGCGAGAGAAAAAGGGAGACAGACCGGGGTTGCGCGCCCCCGTAGCGTCGCTCCCGAGCCCGTCGGCTGAGTCTCGTTGTCGCGTCTCATCGCGTTCGTATTTTTCGCATTCCTCCTTCTTACCCGTCCCGTGAGTGTTTAAAGCACGGACGCACTTGCGCGCCGAGATGAACGCTAAAGGGCTCTTCTGTCCCATTGTAAAAAAAAAAAAAAAAAAAAATAAAGAAAAAAGGAAAAAAAAAGGAAGAGACGAAAGAGTAAAAATTCTAACAAAGCGCGTCACGTCGAAGCGCGAGCTCGGGGCACGAAATTTTATTCGCGTTACTTGAACGCGATTTCCGAGGACCGGTCCGCGTTCAAAAAATGATCAACGGAGAGGGCCAGCGCGAGGAGAAAATCCGCGTGCTCGCGGATGCGTTGCACAGGATTTCACGCTAAATCAAGCCGCTTTAGCGGCGGGTACGTTCGCTGTTACGCAACGCCATTGTTGCGGGAATGCCTCCTGCGGTGTCACGGTGGAACGCCGGTCGACGCGCGGCATATCCCGGCAAATGGAATTACAACGGGGTCTCTCCATGACGGCTCAATCGACCCACCTTTGATGCGGCTTAACCGAGGAGAACGCCAGCGTGCTTTCGCGCACGGAGCGCGGCCTGCATCCCCCTTGCGGGGGATGCTGAGCGAAATAGGTTGCACCTACGTCTCGCGGCATCCCCAGAAAGCACCCCGCATTTTCGTATCCCTTAAGAACATCCTCTTGCGCGAACGTTTTCACGGCATTGTTCAGTCGTATTAAGAGCAGCGATCTGTCGCCCCGCTATTATTTATAACACGCCCGGGTGGATCTCGCAATCTCCGACGGAGCTCATCGGAGAGAGTTCCAAGTCCGATCCGGAGCGCTCGTCGTCTCTCGACCAAATGCTTTCGATTTTTATTAGACCTCGGTCTTTTTTTATTTTTTTTTTTCACGTTCGGGGAACCCGTCGGAGGCGCCGCGCGACACCTCGGAAAGTTAACGCCTAGCGGGACGTACGGTCTTCGAGAAAACGGCGCGGGCGTCCCGGCGACTTAACGGCGTCGGAAAACTCGGGTGTCGGAATTCCCGGGGACGCACGTACGTGTAAACAACGCGTCGGTCCACGGTGTCAGTCGCGCATGCGGCGGCCAGGGGGAGAAGGTGGCTGGAAGCACCCTAAAATTAGCGTCCCGCGGGGAACGCCGCGTGTGCGCGGCCCGCCCGGGGCCCGTTCCGCACCCACCCGCGTCGGACAGCGTGAAAAAAATGCTTACATTATCATCCGTAATTTTCGTAAACACCCGGGTCGACCTCGCGGACGACGCGCCCGTCGCTCGTTGCGGGTGGCCCTCGAGTAATCGACACTCTCCGCGTTTCACTTCCGTCGCCGGCGGGTTCCCGCCTGGGTCGTGTTGGTGCTCCAAGATTTTACGCCCGGGAAACTCGACACTTGCCGCGATCGGAGAAATTCCAACCGGGTCGAGGAAAGATCATTAACGCGGTCTACGACACTTTTTAATTGCGCCATTCGGCCCCGTCGGCGAGAAATTAAAAACGAACAGTCCGTTCGCGGAAGTAACACGACCGGTTTCGCTATTCTTGTGAATGTATTAATAGATAATTGAGATACAGAGATATAAACAATATTAATAACTTAGCGTCGAGTTTGAATCGTCAGGGAGACTTCGAAATTTGACGAAACGTGCGAATCGCGGGGATATCGTAAAGCAAAGCGTTGCCCCGGACGCAAAGTTTCCGCGGGCGTGTTATAATTCGGCGTAGTCGGTATCGGCGCGCCCGCGCGCGCGCGCGCGGTTAATTAATTGCCTATTTCAAATTCGAATTACGTGTCGCCTGTGTGCCGGTGTCCGCGCCGCGCGGGATTGCCGCGGGCGCGCGCTTCGGTTCTCTCGTTATAGCGTGGGACGAACGCGGTCCTCTCGCGGGATGTGTCAATTAAATACGAAATTAACGGGTAAAACGGCCCCAATAGTTGGCCCATAAACAAGATCCGCCTCGCGCGCCCCATTTAGCGTTTAATGTCATAATGACGTTTGCATTTTCGAGCGCCGGTCCGATGTTTACTTCATTTCGCATTAAAGCGCGATTAAGCGATCGCCCTCGTCGCGAGAACGAATATAAAATATATATGTATTTTTTTTTTCTTTCTTTTTTTCCACGATATTAATTCGATATCCCTCGACGAGCGCGGCGTCTCGCGTCCGATAAAAATTCTTCAACGAAAACATGCTGCCCGCGACGCGCGTTTCCTATTTTTCTTCCCATACTCGGTTATATTTCTACGGGGCTTCCGTCAGAGCGAGGATACCTCGTTACGTTTTCCCGCGGCCGTTACATCGCCGGCGATACATACGCGGATGTGAAAAACTCGCGATTACGTGACCGAGTGAAGAACCCGCCCCCCCCCCGCGCCGCGACAGCGTGCACAGAAAAATAAATTAGTAGGGCAAACAGAATTGTTGTTTTTATCTTTCCCGCGGGCGCGCGCGCGGCGGCTCTGCGGAAGGAGCCGACAATAGAAAGAACGCAACCGATAGATAACAAGTATTGCGGCCCCGTCGTTTCGACGTGTTATCGCGAGCGGCGGACGGGAATCGTAACGGCGATTACGGTGCGCGATAACTCGCGGATAACGTCGCGCATTAAATCGACACAGCGTCTAGTAGAGCGATCTACTGCTGTTACGGATAAAAAAAAAAAAAGAAAAGAAGAAGAAGAAGAAGGTAACGTCGCAAGATTCGTATTGCACGATATTGGGGAAAAAAAATATAATAAAAATTAGAGAATTAATCGACGCAGCCATCGAGTGTTGTTCGATTATTGAACCGCATTCGTGAAACGGTCGCGTGACTATTAAATAACAATAAAAGCTGATTGAAATACGTATATGCAATATACCGTAAATCGTTAACGCAATCCACGCACGTCTATATGTACTACAATTTATTAAAGCCACCGATTGATTAAAAAAAAAAAAAAAAAAGATTTTAATGTCGAAATAAAATATCTCTGTGCGATATTAATTTATTTCGCAGGTGCCTGATGCCATTTCGTCACTCGCTTCTTTGCGCATTCTCTGAAACGCTGAAACTCACCCTTCGTTTCACCCACGCTCCTCTTTTCTTCGCCCAACGCTCTCGCGGGTTCTTTCAATTTTAGTCTGAAGAGACGCTGGTCGTTCGATTTTTCCTGTGTACCGACACGCCGATCAATTTCCATTGGTCCGTTCTCCAGAATTGGTCTCTGTCACCCTTCAATTTTTGCTGTCTCTCCCTCCTTTCTTCTTTTTTTTTTTTTTTTTTATTTCGGTTTTCCGCGGAATTATTGCTCTCTCTCGTCGCTGATTTCTGCGAAAGGGATGGGGAGACGGAGTGAAAAGGACGCGGATCGTCGCTGCGCGTACAATACGAGGGTGTGTATCGCAGTTAGGTCACGACTCTCTCTCTCTCTCTCTCTCTCTTTCTCTGTTCGTCTCTCTGCCTCTCTTTCTATCGGTACGAGCGAGTTCGCGTTTCGCGTTTCGCCGCGGGTCCCTGGGAAACGGCGCACCTGCGATCCTTCCGCTGAAACGGGCAGACGACGGCGGAGCAGCACAGTTTCGCCTCTCGTCCTCCCATCGCCGCCCTTCACCCTTCGCCCAGCGCCAGCAGCCATGCGGGCTTCTTCGTCTCTTTCTCCCTCTGACGTCCGCTCGGTAGCCTCCCTCCGCTGCTCGCCTGGTATTAATTAATTACGATCTAACGGGCCGCATCTGTCAAATTCCGAATTACGGACTGATGCGATGAGCTCGGTTCTCCCAAATTTATTCCCGTACGTCCCACGGTAGCTGCGGTTTACGCTATCCGCTCGCTGCGACTACCCGCGCGATATTCTCTCAGGCTGATCGAGCGATAAGCTTTCCCACATTGCGTGGGTTCGGTTTATTACGCGTAAAAAGGGAGCACGCGCAAAAAAAAAGAAAAAAAAAAGAAGAAGAAGAAGTAGGAAGAAAAAGAACGTCGGTGGTTCCACGCGAGCGTATGCGAAGAGGGAAGGCACGCACGCACGCACACGTCGCCCTACGTTAGTCTCGTAGAACAAAATGTTTGTTTAAGTAAGCCCGGAGCCAAACTCTTTTTACTTGGCCTTTTCCTCGCTCGAAATTGACGATTGCACGCACCGCTAATATGGCCACAATGGTTACGCGCAGCGGAGAGCAAGAAAAAGAGGGAGAAAGACGGGGATTCTGACCCAGAAGTGATTGGGGGAGAGAGAAAAAGATTTTGTAATATCAAAATAATTGCCGGGAGAGAGAATTAGATCGTCGTGTTTAAATTATAAAATATGGGCAGCTTGAAAGTTCTTTGATTTATAGAACTTTTACGAAATTAATTGAGAATATAATTGTGACGAAATAAGATTTACGAAACGCGGTAGATTTAAAGAAATACGTAAGCCCTCCCCCTTCCCCCCCGAAGTGCTGTTTCCATATTTCTGTCTCGTCATGTAACACCGAAATATTCAAAGCAATTTTTCCGTCTGTGTTTACAGTGCACATGTGTAGGAAGCAGATTTTACGCTCCAACTTTCTGAAAAACGCTTTTCTGACCAGATCGTGTCCTTTTGATTGCCACCATGTGTTTAGCATTTCAATCCTTTGACACTCGGCGTTCAGTTCGCCGCTCGTTTTTACTACAACTTTAAAAGAACGAAAAAATAGAATAAAATAAAATAAAATAAAATAAAATAATACTAGTTGTACTATTATATCGATTTCACATGACATTTTCAATATTGTAGCATTTTTTTTTTTGTATTCTTCTCTCTAATTTTTCAGAATTTTAAAACGTACGAAACTTTTATACGTATTATCGTCCGTGTTATTTTTCGCAAAAATCTCTCGTGACTATTAAAAAAAAAAATAAAATTTTAATATTAATTTGAAAATTAGATTCTCAATCTACGTCGCAACTTTTGTTCCGCCGAACGAGAAGTGACGTCGCGCGAACAACATCGGATGGATAACGTGAAATGTTTGCCGTGGAGATAAAGGACGAGAGGGGCTGCTGCATTGACTTTCTCACCCTCGAATCGCGGTTCTTAGCGCGGCTGGATGAATTTGTGTGTTTGCCTGGATTATTGGAAAGCCAATAATGGCACGGGCGTTTACGCGTAGTGCAAACAGCTCTTTACATGGTTCTCTCTCTCTCTTTCTCTCTCTCTTGTTCTCGCTCGTCGACACTAATTTACCGGGATGCGTAAATACGACGGACGTACGTGCAATAAATATATGCACCTTTTCACGTATTTATCTACATCGATTGACTGAACGCTGTACAGTCCAAGATATAATCTTACGTACAATTCTGAACAAGACAAATTAATTAATCGTATTCAATAAAACATCACGTGCGTACATATTACGATAATTAACTCTTTTAAATATTAACATATCATTTTATTAAATGCCTACGTAAATAAATGCGAACGGAAGGAAAAAAATATCCAGAAGCTGCTGTTAATCCGAACGTTAATTGCGAGCTATATTAACGTGATAAGTTCCCACGAGGTTGCACAAGCTTCGGAACGGGCGAGGTTCGTCTGCAGAGTAGCCGCGGATTCGTTTAAAATTACATTCTGCAGCCCGGGGTTGGTGCCTCTCTCGCCCCGGGCTGGACTTAGCCGCATCTGCCGGAACACGTGCCCCGGACAAAGCAGACGGATCTTGGAACAAGGTTTCCATCGGGACCCGCAAAATCCGTTTGCCGAAAGTGTATGCACCTATTGCCTGCGTATCGCCGGGATCCCAAAGTCCTTCTCTCGAGGCTAGGTCAATTCGGTCCTCTCGCTCGAAAGCCGCTCTCTTTACTGGCTACAAAAAAAAAAGAAGAAAAAAAAAAAACCACGCGTGGCTCCGCGTTAATAAATTCACGAATTCACGTCTTGTGTTCTCGCGAACAATTCCGACGGCGAAAATCCAGTTTACGAAACTCCACGTCGCTTCAGTTACAGCGTGAGACGTTGACACCATTTCGAGAAGACGACGTTTTTTCTCGATGCAATTTTGCGCCTCGAGGCAAGAAACTTTTCCACCGGCGAATTTTTTTTTTTCTGACCTGAACGGAGTATTTTGCGGGCTCGACCGGGAAGTCTTGAATCGCCCGGACCTCTTCAATCATCGCTTTGCCCGTCAGTCAACTTAGACTGTTGTTTTCTTCGTGAATCCGACTTATGCGGGATCCCAGAAGGACACGGCTAATCGGTTGAAGGGACGTGAGACATGTCGCATTTTCCTTTTTCCTCGTTGTCCTTTTGCACTAGTCTCCACGGCCGGTCGTCGTCTCGGGTTCCGTAAACGTAATTACGGTCACGGGGACGACGTAAGTATTTCGGGGAACGGCTCACGATATCGCGGAGGCGCCTCCGTCATCGGCGGGATAACGGATCCTCGGGTCGTTACCGAAATTAATCGTCGAGCAACATAGATCGGGAACACGTCGGATGAATCGAGCGGATGCGCGCGAGATCCGCGCGATCGCGCCGTAAATCCCGGCGGCGCGGAAAAAGAACGGTATGCCGATTCGGTTTGGCCGGCGCGGCATAAACGTTTCCGCTCTCGTGTTACGAGACGCGACATTAATCTATCGAGGATTTCCGCGAACCTCCGGCGCTGTCGCGTTCCGCCGCCAACGATCTTCGCCGCGGATTTAACGCGGAAACGTCTAGGCCAGCTCGTTCATCATAAAGAACGTAAATACGGGGATTAATGCGAGGAATTAACTACGTAGAATTATGCGTCGGAAAATGTATAGCGAACACGCAGGTGGTCTGACATATTTTCACCGCATCGCGGAAAAACACGCAAAAGAAAAAAAAAAGGGACACCGCGAGGAATAAAATGATTTAACGGATATTACGCGAGCTCCGTTTCGGCATTTACAGTAATTTACCTCCGTTCTTTTTTTTCACGCCGGGGCTGTTTTTCGAAGCGCGCAAACATTAAATTAAATAATAAATATGAATATAAAGCGATAAACGCTCTCGAACGAAATTGTCCGCGGCAATTAAACACAGTTATTTTCACGTCTGCTTAGCGTATTTTCACAGCGCGGCAGTCAATATTTCCGCCGCGGTAAGTACAAATGTAAAAACATATTTCGCGTTCCGGTACGCGGAAACGCGTATGCGACAAACATTCCGGCAGGGGCGTTTTCACTGATAATACTTTCGCGAGCAGGCGAAGAGGAGGGATCCGGGGGGTGGTGCGCACGCGAACGAGGGGCTGGATCTCGTGGCGGGATATGTGAGAAACACGGGCGAAACATCAGAGCATGATCTTGAGATTTTTATCCAGGTTTATTACGTATGTGTGTTTTTTTTTTTTTTTTTTTTTTTTACGTAATGATACGTAATAGTGTACTAATAATAATATTAATATCAATATGTTTCGCTTGTGTAGGTAACATACACGCGCGTCATATATACACATATAGATATCGTATATGTATACATATAGATTTGTTATATTTTTTTTTTCTTTTTTTTTTCCTTTTTTTTTTTATTTATTTCTACCTACGCTGCCGCCACTTTTTTTGCTTCTTCGTAATAATATACACGCAGATTCGAGCATTATCAACGCTAATCATTATTCACACGATCCGTGTTTTGTGGACTTCAATAAATACATACCTATGTATATTCGGCGGAAGGATTCGGCGTGCGCGAATGCACCTTCCGCGTGTTTCCTTCTCTTTTCGTCGAATGCCGCACGAATCATCGGCACCGAGGGGGGCAGGGGGAGGGAGGGAGGTCATTATCACGTGATTAAATGCACAAGGACGCGATGCAACTTTGCGAAGAAAGTACAATGTATCTCACTAATGGCTAAAGCTATTATTTCCTTTTTTTTTTTTTTTTTTTACAATACTCGCCGCCCGCCGTCGTCGTGGCAGCTTTTCGAAACGCGCCTCCGGAAACGAGGACTTGAAGCGCAATAAATTTCAATCGTCAACATCGAGAACTTAGAGAATTGCAATCGACTCTTCTCCACGCTATGTACATTTTCGCGCTGGTTTCGTATTTCTGTCGGGACGACGCCTGGGAACCACGACGTTTCGTCACCTTCGCGGTTTCCGTCGCGCCTGAGACCTTCCTAATTCGGGATCCTAATTCGATCGCGAGCCTACGTTCACCGTCGAAGCAAGCAACTCCATAAATCAGTATAGGAAGTCGTGTTACGCATTGCCGAAGTGGTCGCTAGAAATAGTGTAAGTCGCTATTAAACGTTAATAGAGAGAACCGCGCAGATTCCACGTTCCAAAATATATCAAAACGTCAGTTTCTATTTGCGATAAAACAACTTTTGTGTATGTATGTGTGCGTGTGTGTGTGCCCGTTTGTTCCCCGAAGCTGCAACTCGTTCATTGGTTTGTCTGACGGCGTCGGCGTTAAATGCGAAAATTCTGGGGCTGCCTGCTCGAAAATAATCACGGCCGTTGTGCAAAAAAAAAAAAAAGGAGAAAAAAAATGAACATTTTTGGATCGAAAAATACTCGATGCGGAACACGCCGGGCAAAGTAAACAATAACTTTTTCAGCCCGTTCCAAGGGCACTCTGGCGAAAGGTGCGCATAAACGCGGCCGCATTTGTAAAATATCGGGAATAATGCGAATTCGTAGTTCGAGCCGTGTGATTCTGGCCGCGAGAGCCTTATCGTTATCGGAGGCAGACGCGCAGCAGAAGCCGGCCGATATTTCTCGCGCGCGACTCAACAGTTTGCACAGATGAACGCGAAAAACGGCAACGGCCGCGGAAAAAGAAGTCAGGTAGGTCAGCGACCGGACCGTCGCGACGGTTTACTCACGTCTCATTATTCATTCATTAAAGCCGACGCTTCTGGTCGAAGAAGACGCCTCGCTCGACCGTCGAGCTTTGCAAGCTTTGCAAGCTTTGCTGTTGAAAACGGCAAACGTACTTCTCACTCGCGCGAAGATAAGAAAATTTTTCCCTCAAAATTACGAGCTCGAGAATCACCTCGAATTTGACAACTAAAAACAATTTTATTTTCCTTTTCTAACGTCGCGCGCTAAGATTCTATAAATTTCAATTACTTCGCGGTCCTCGGAGTCTCACGACTAAACTTTTACCCCGCGAATATCTTGTTTATAATCAAACGAATTTTCGACGCCGAAAAGTTTACCATTTATCGAACGAGAACGTTTCTCGCGAATAACGAGCGAGTGACGACGCGTGTCACACGATGCAGAATAACGAAGACCCGGTATCGCGTTGTTCGTTTAGTTTCTCCTACTTTTTCAAGACATCTCGACTGAAGTCATTAGAGATCCAGTCCGAGGGTCGTCGGCGACGCCCTAGGAGACACATTCACGATTCGTTGCGCCAATCGTCGGGCCGGCTAATCGCCCGCTTTGCGCTCGTCGACGTAAAAGTACGATTCGATACGGTAAAACCAAACTTTTTACCGGAGTACGTTACGACCCTTCTAATTCCACTCCTTGGCGAGCTCGTCCGTCGTAGGAATCCACTCCTGCTTCACGTAAATTAAGCCCGAGTCGTAGTGGTCGCCGTGGTGCTCTTCAAGGTTCCGCTGGTGGGACCTTGAATTCCGATACTCTCAGTACTTCTGCAGCGTAATCGGCAGATTTCCGCTGGTGTTGACGGCGTTGCAGTCTTGATAATATCTGTGGTACAGCGGCGGCGAAGGCGCTGCTCCCGTTGACAGCGGCGTCGGCGGGCTGGATCTAAAGCAGATTAGATTAAATTCTAAAAAGCTATTCTCTATTGGCGTTATCTTTTTTTTTCTTTCTTTCTTTTTTTTTTTTTTCTTTCTTTCTTTCTTTCTATTGTCTACAATTTGAAAGAAAGGAACATCTAATCTGCACGAGGAAACGCGCCGCTTCTTGAAATCGGTTTTAACTTCTCGTGCAGTCACTCGCTTTTGCTCGGCGCACAGTTTATTAATCTCAACCGGATTAAACGCTTCCTCGATCTCGTCTTATCTTAAAATGATACGTTCGACACAAAAAAGGAATTCAGAATGATGATTTATATTTAACGAAAGGGATACGTAATCATTAAACGAGTTTAATTTTAAATTTAATAATGCAATCGAAGTACGGGTAACACACACACACACACACACACACTCAAAAAAAAGAACAAAAAAAAAAACTGAAAATTGCAGTCAAGCACAAAGTATGAAAACAATCTTTATTATCCATCATACAATTCCATCGCATTCACAGTCGTGTTCTGTATTCGATTTCCAAGACAGGCGTGAACGTCGGCCGATAGAAAACAGTTTCTGGATTAATTCCGATACCAGTAGTCGTACCTGTAAAGCTGGCAGCTCGGGGACTGAGTATCCTGATAGATCGCCGTGTCGGGGCTGGCATCCTGGTACCACTGCGAGTGGCCCACGTTGCTCGCATGATTCCGCGCCGTGTTGTACTCGTGATCCATGATAGAGTAGCCGGCGGACGGCGGCGCGCAGTACGGCGTGTACATAGTCCCGGGGGGCGAGGCGTTACCTCTGGAAACGGTGCTGGTGTGCCCGTACCCGCTGGTGGCCATCATCGCGGCCACCGCGGCGGTCGTGGTGGTCGTCGGGGTGCCCGCGGACGACAGGTCCCTGCCGCCGCCGGGCCCGCTGCCCATCGACTCCCTGCTGCTCATGATCGAGTGCGGATGCTGAAGCCCGTGAGGATGGTGCGGGTGGTGCTGGTTGTCGCGCGCCATCAAGCTGGCGCTGTTCTCCCGCGTGGTCATCAGGGCGTCGACGCTGAAGCTCGCCGGATCCAAGCCAGCCATCGCCACGTCCTGGATCGACTCCTGGTGGACCTGATGCGCCTGATGCACTTGGTGGCTCAAGGCGGTCTGGATCACGCTCTGCCCGGGTGCCACCGTCGCCGTTGTCGCCTTGTCTTCCTGGATCGGGCTGTGCAGGCCGTACTTGCTCGCCTGAACCGCCGCGGCCGCCGCGGCTGCCGCTGCCATGCAGTGGTTGTCGTTGACCGGCTCCCGCTTGGGCTTGCACAGACCCGTGGCCGTCTCCAGGCCGCACAGCTTCTTCGTCGGCGCGTCTGACGGCGGCGGCAGCGAAACCTGCCCGCCGCCGGACTTTGCGTCGTCCTGCCGTTTCTCCGGCAGGATCCCCTGCCGCTTCAGCGCCTCTTCCTTTTCCTTCAGCGCGTCTTTCTTCTTGAAACGCCTGCGCCGTCTCAAGTACGAGCCGTTGTCGAACATGTTGTAGCTGTCCGGGTCCAGGGACCAGTAGCTGCCCTTGCCGGGCTTCTTGTCGTCCCGCGGCACCTTCACGAAGCACTCGTTCAGGCTGAGGTTGTGCCGGATCGAGTTCTGCCAGCCCTGCTTGTTCTCGCGGTAGTACGGGAATCGGTCCATGATGAACTGGTAGATGCCGTTCAGCGTGATCTTCTTGTCCGGGGCGTTCTGGATCGCCATAGCGATCAGGGCGATGTACGAGTACGGCGGTTTTACCATATCCTTCCCAGCGTGATGAATGTGCTGCTGGCCGATCCCCGAGACCGGGTAGCCCGTGGCCGTCGCATAGCCGCCGTATCGATACTGCTCGTAGTAGCTCCCAGGCGCGCCCACCGTTGGATAGGACGGGGCGCCCATGCTCATCGGCACCGTCGCCGCGTGCCGATAATACGCATTCTGTTCGCCGAAGAGCGTGTGCATCTTCGCGCACCCGCTCCCGGTGTCCAGACGATGCTCGCGAACAAACCTCTCGATCGAACTCGAACCACTTTCTCTAAGACAACGCCGGGAGTCCTGCAAAATACATGTTCCTCGAAGACGGTTTCCTTGATCCGCGCGAATAGTATCTTTCTCGCTCGAACGCCGGCGAGTCTCGCTCGGAAAAAGCACTTGCCTTTTATTTTACGCAGCCTCTCGACCACTATCCGTTCATCACTTTACGCCTCGAAGTGTTTTCTCTTGATCAGGCGGCGCCTGGGTTGGGTAGCGGTTGCTTCTCTTCTTATTTTGATGATGAGCCACTTTTGTAGGCTACCCTCACAGTACACTTTGAAAAGTGTTGTTACCGTTTCCTTTTCAAATTTGTAAATACGTTCGTCCTATGAGTAATGCTTCGCCGAGTTGTTTGTCTACTTAAATTATTAATATGTTTAGCTCTCTATTCGCCGTGCCAGTTCCACTAGTATCACTTGCTCGATAAATATTAATTTAAATAACTTCGACGGCTGGGAATCGTCTCGAGTTTTTACGAATTGTCGTCCGCGCGGGGGAAACTTCCGTTTGCACTATCACTTATCCATCGCCTCGTCACACAAAGGCGCCTACGTCACTATCCTCCTGCGAATCAAAGTATCTACGTTTTCCGGAATATATCCGCGACGAGCGAATTGCGCCGTTATCCTGAAAAGCGTCGTCGCTCATAAAGTCTGCGCCCGCAGCCCGCTATTGCGCGACGGTGTTTTGTTGACCGTATCCCGAAAATCTCATCTTAGATACGGAAAGACGGACGGGCGGTGCGAGGTCGCGGCGAAGACAGGAGGCGAAGGTACAGTCGGTCGAGCGGCACGACTCGGCCGCGAGGACGCAACGCTAACCCCGTTAGCACCCGCGTGTGCACGCCACGGTATTATGATACACAACAGGCCGGAGTTTACTCAACCCCGAGTAAAAACACACTGAGAGCTCGGCGTCGCGCGCGGATCGGAGTGCTCGGTGCGGCCCGAGGACGGCTGCGCCGTTCGCGCGCCTTCGAAAAATCACGAGGCTTCCCTACGCGCCGGGCGCCGCGATTGGCCGGGCGTACGCGTGTCCACGCGGGTCTCCGCCTACGTCACGGAAACCAATCTGCTTCAGAGCGGTGGAGGCGCGAATGAATTACCGCCCTGAACGGATTTCCGCCAATAGACGCGGCTCCACGCGCAACAGCCGCCCACGTTATCTCGCGCAAGGGCCCGGGAGGGCTAGCCGCTTTCGGTCGTGCCGCGTACGCCGCGATGCGGAATTTTTCCGCGGCCATCGGCCGTCGGATACTTTTCGCGACGCCAGGCGGATCCACGAGTACGAGGATTAAGGTGGTGATCTCGGTGGACCCTTGTCCGGAAGAGCGGAAACGGAGGCGGCGAGTGATAGTTGCATGCGCGCGGTGCCTCGGCCGAAGGTTGAGGAAGTGTCGAAGATGTTAGGGTGACAGTGATAAGAATAGTCGCTGACGTGGCCTTGTGATTGAGATACCGCGCTCTTAGAAAAAGAAAAAAAAATTTGATAAGCGTCATTGTGTAACGGAGATTTCTACCTTCAAATCATAAAGTTTTTTTTTTAAGCAACTACAATCAGGCTGAATTCGAAAATGTCATTGTTACTTGTGAAATTTAATTGTGAAATATTCTCTATGCCTTTTTGTCGTACGATGCAGTTTACAGTTCTGTTAAAGTGCTTTAGAGCTATAGAAAAAAAAGAATTGAACAAAGTTCTACGAGATGTTTCAACTAAAAAATAATTTAATTCTGTACTTCGAGTAAACGCGAATTGAAAACGACATGTCCATCGTCGAGCTTTAATTTTAATGGTGTAGTTTAAAAGCTTCATTATATTATATTTTACTGAAATAAAAATAACGATCTCTCGATGTTCCACTCAAATAATCGAACGAATGCAGTCTTATTTTTTTTTTCAAGCGCCAATTTTAGTAATTTCATCGTCTATTTGGAGCAACGCTAAATGTCATATAATTTGCAAATTTATGCGACGAAGAAGCTCGCGGGGAAACGTCACGGCGATAATGTCACGTGAATAGATGGAAAAGAGGCAGCCTCGCGTTCTTGCAGCACGACACTTTCAATTTAGCGTCTGTTTTTCCAAGGGTTCGACTCCCGCCTTGCGAAAACACTCGACAGGACACGTCGCCACCCTCCATTTCTCGCCGCCGAGTTTCCGCCTCGTCCGAATCGCGCTATTCAGGTTCTCAAAATACCTTCGATCCTTCCAGACGTTCCACTTTTCGCCATTTAAATTGATTTCGCCGCAAATACCGTGCCCTGTCATCGAATCAAGTTGTGCACAAGCTGAGAATAAACTCGCCGTCGAAAAACTATTTAGCGTGCTTAATTTCCTCCTCACCTCATGTGCACGTACAATTTTAATTAAAAAGGTTTAAGTTAAAATTAATTAAATAATTCGATAATACTAATAAGAAAGGACAAAAATAAAAAATAAAAAAAAATAAAAAAATAAAAAAAAACGAAGAAAGAAAAAAAAAACGCATGCGTGCATTTTCATTTAGAGCTACGAATTTTCGTTCTCGAGCCGCACGGCAGTGTCAAATTGATCATCGCCTCCGTCAGACGAGCGAGCCGGCTAATTTTCATTTAAATGGAACGGCAAGCGAACGCCGTAGGCATCCCGCGCGATCTCTCGCCCCCTCGGCCGCGGGCTAACCGCCCGCAAAACCAAGATGCAAAGCGTTCTGGAAGTTCCGGCGAAAGTTTAATTGTCTTTTGCTTGCGTTCTATCTAGGATCCCGCGCCGGCAGGACAACGTGATCCTCCGGCACAGTTTATAATCCGCCTGGCAAGGACCGAAACTCGATACCCCGAGATGCAGCGGCCGAGAAATGCCGATTATCACAGTCGACGGACGACAGAATTCCGTCGGAGACAAATACGCAGCTCGCCGAACGTTCGACGCATTCGCCAGATTACCGCAAACAACCGATCAGATATTCGCAATCATCCGGAAGAACCGGATTTACTTAGCCGACGTTAAACTTAATAAGATCGCTTCATAAAGCGGCGTCTCTTCGTAATCGGGATCAGCGTCGATTCGACGCGGGGCGTACACGAGCGATTTGCATATTTGTTATCGCCCCGGGGACCGAAATCGATTAAACGGGCGGAACTAAAATTAATTATTGAAATAATTATCGGCTTCCAGCCGGTGTCATCGTTGCCGGAACGGCGCCGGAGATATTTCCTAAATTAACGAAACGTAATTCCGTTGCCTGCGATAATTTTTTCTAATTCTACAACGGCGTAAGCAGGCCTCTTTTTAATTCGAGCTACTCTCAAGTCTCTCTCTCTTTTTCTCTCACGATATTCGAAGATTTCAAGGGGACGATAAACGTAAGAAGAAGCGCCTTGTTTAAAAGAATCGTGAACGGCGCCAGAGATATTTCCTAAATTAACGAAACGTAATTCCGTTGCCTGCGATAATTTTTCTAATTCTTCAACGGCGTAAGCAGGTCTCTTTTTAATTCGAGCTACTCTCAAGTCTCTCTCTCTTTTTCTCTCACGATATTCGAAGATTTCAAGGGGACGATAAACGTAAGAAGAAGCGCCTTGTTTAAAAGGATCGTAAACGTCGCTCGCAACATTTTATGCACGTTAAGACCCTTTTTTTTTCTTTCTTTTCTGTTTCTTTTGTTTCGTATTTTGACTCGCATTGTGCGGCCGCAAAATATTTTCCTTACTGCGCGCCGCGGACGTGTTTGGAAAATTTCAAAACTCTTCAAAATAAACGACGTCTCCTGACCTATTCCACGCGACCGGATTCCAAGCGATATGAACGTTTGCGCCCGTCTAAGCTCCTCTCCTCTTTCTCATCCAGAAACAATAAACTTCTTATTTCGGTATGACGTCGCCGTTATCATCCCGAGCGATCCGATCGGCCGTAATTCCCGCGAAAGAAAGCGCAGTGACGCACGCGATATCTTATAAATAGCCGCCCGACTAACGTTATCGGTATTTTGCGCAAATAATTTGCGTCCGCAAATTGCACGTTTATTGTCTCACGTGGATTTTTTTTTTTTTTCCTATTCTTCTTCGCCGAAACCGTCCCGCCGCTTGACAGACTCCTTCGCGTGTTTCCCTAACTCACCTTTATCCGTATATCACCTCCGTAACCTTCTTTGTCTTCCCCGAAGCGCGCGTTTACATTGTACCATAACGTATGTATTTTACGAACAAAGGCGTCTTTTAACGGAAAAACATGAGTTTTTATTCCGAAATAAATTTTATTCGATTTCGAAAAAAAAAAAAAAAAGAAAAGAGTTTAATTTCAACGCGGGGCGAAACGTCGGCTCCTCTTTTTCTCCCCGGCGCTCTTATTCCGTCCCGAAGAAGCGCATCCCGGAGCGCGATCCGATTAACTCGAGAAGAACACTCGTATTCCGTTCGGATTCCGTATGTTTCTCGTCTCGGTCAACGGCAACGGTGTTTACATAGCGCGGTGAAATTTAATTCTCGGGACCTTCGAACCCACGGTGCCGAGTGTAAACCTATACTCGTGCCCGTTCTGTGCGAGAATCCGAAGTCGGGAAAATGGCGCCCGCCACCCCGTGGAAGACCCGAGGGAAGCACGAGGGGACGAGGAGATAACGCGGTCGCTCTCCGCGTCGAAACCGCTTCCGCTCTAATTTTCAGAAGCCTGGACGGATCGGCGTGTCCAAGGAAAACAGACACCATTAACCTCTGATTACCGCAATTCGTCAGGGTCTCTTTCCACCTTTGAGAAACTTGACTCCGGGTTTCTTGTCTTTTTTCCAAATTTCCTCGATCGTTATCAGCCTCATTAATTACGATTTACGCTCGCCGAAGCGCAAGGCGGGTGCTCGCGACTGACGCGAGCCTTGGCTCTTTCCACCTTTCAGAAACTTGACTCCGGGTTTTTTGTTCTTTTTCAAAATTTCCTCGATCGTTATCAGCCTCATTAATTACGATTTACGCTCGCCGAAGCGCAAGGCGGGTGCTCGCGACTGACGCGAGCCTTCGCTGCTCGCGGATACGATTTGTGGAAGCGCGCAGGAAACGAATTTGAGCACCGTGGAATTTCAGACCGTTTTTCTAATACGCGGCTGATTCGCGACCTCGAGATTTTCGCGAGTCTCCGTTTGTTTATCCGCGCCGTCGAATTTCTGCACCGTGTCTCGCGATGGGATCCACTACACGCGATGCGATCGCGCATAAGGATAACAAACACCGAGGCGTTGCGGCGCAGTGCGCCTGCTGTTTCTCAAGCCGCTTCCGAAAGGAAAGAAAATCCGACCGACGCAGCCGATCCCTTCGCCTTGCCGGCAAAAATGCTCGCGATTCCGCAGAGTTTTCAGGTTTCGCGTCGCAATTTTTATCGCTCGTCTCGCAAATCGAATATAAAAAATCGCGCACTCGCCGACGGATAATTCCGCGCTCCGCTCGGTCCAGCTTCCAAAAGGCGAGGTGATCTCGTCCGAATCGAGCAAATTCTACCGAGTGAATTTCTCGCGGCGGTCCTTGCCAGCTCGGGAAATCGGAAATCTCGCCGTTAAAAGCGCAGGAAACCTGCGGGGCCGCCGATAGGATTGAGCCGCGAGAAACGCGGGGCGGCGAGGGGAGAGTTTAGGGTGCCGGCAGCGAAGGGCAAGAGAGAGGGAGATAAAGAAGCCGAGAGAGAACGGCACCGAGGCGGAATTCGAGCGAACAATGCATACCGGGTGGCAATTTCACGCGACAAGTCCCGCCATCAGCATATCAATGGGCCCGGCCCGGGCGGGATTATCTGGATGTGCCGCCGCACAGTGATACTCCGCGGTTGGCACCGACAGATAGGGTTGCGCAGTTTCGCCTCACCGCCGCGTACGGTATAATGCGGCGAAATCAATCCGCGGGCGTCCCCAAAGAACGCTCTCGCAAGCGCGAGATTAAACGGAGCCCACATCCAGCGCGAGATGACGAGGACCGGGCGTCTATCTCCCTTCCTCCCCCTCCTCCCCGCTACGCGGGGATATCGATTCCGGATGCTGATTCGATTCGGCCGGGACGGATTTCGCGGTCGCCTCGCGCCTCGTTTATTATATTGTTATTGCACGATCGCCGGGAGTGATAAGAACGGTCGGTAGAATGTTGATTTAAAGACTGACGGGCGTTTCTGTTTCACTCGTGACGTATCGCTACGTCATTGAGCTATTGTAAATGGGAATACTTAAGGACGGTGGCGGCATTAGGTCGCCTTTCATTCTTAAAGTCGCGCTCTCTCTCTCTCTCTTTTTGTCTCCTCCGCTTCCGCGATAGACGGAACGTCGCTAATATTTTGATTCGAGCTTAGTTACGTTACAATGCGACCGCACTCGTTCAGGACGAAAACAAACGGAGGCGCGCAATCCCGGACCCATCGCTTCCCTCTCTCGAGAAGCGACCGCGAGTCGTTTATTTTTCTTGAAAACGTATCAGCCGCATTTCCTTCCTCATTGTCTGGCTTAAAGAAATAAATCCGCTGGCGGCGGCGGTTCGAGTCGAATCCCGTTTCCTCTTTAGTCAGGTTTGCGCGCTTTAACTACCGGCGTCGTCAACTGTGCCGGCCCCCCTTTTCTCCTTTTCGATCGATCTGACTCCGCGGAAGTCAACTGCGGCGAGAAATCGCTCGGGCGTAGAAACGCGCCGTCGTTGAAACTAATGGAACAAGTCGGGGCGGCTTCTTTTTCGATCATCGGTTGCGTCGCAAATATCTGAAGCAGCATCGCCTTCTCTACGCCGGACCGAAAGTCGCAGAACATCTTACGCGCTGAACCGACGTTATCAGAGACGCTAATCGCGGAGACAGACAAACCGCTCCGGCGCCGATTTCCGGTTATGGTTGACAGCGCGGGGGTGAAAAAGCGGGCGGTCGGGAGGGGGAGGGGGCGCAGAGATAATAGCCGCGGAGAGGAAAGCGACCGGTGAAAGCACCAGTTCTCTCGGTCGTCCCCCCTGCCGCCGCCTCTCTCGCCGTCGCTCGTGGGCGGCGTAACGCGGCTAATTCCGACTGTTTGGTTAGCAAGCATTTAAGGTTTGTCTTGGCTGTTGCTTCGTGTCTTTTAGACAGCCGATCTGTGTTCCGACCAAATGAAACGGAAGCTAAACGGCGGTGCTTTCGTGACGAGGTGACGAGCTGACGAGGCCCGCAGTCCGCGCGATTAGCGTGCCACGCGCGACCGGGACGGTTCCGGCCAGCGCCAACACGAGGGCGAAAACCTCCCGCGGACGTTACGCTCGTCCGCAAAGGAAGCGAGTCCCGTCCGCGCGACGATCGTCGGTTTCTTTCGATCCCGAGACTTTCCCGGCTGCTCTCGGGATTATCTCTTTAGATTGTTGACTTCAAGTCTACTTTACGACGCGATAAATATCGCGCCTTTACTTATTAAGTTTCTATTCCCGAAGCTTGTACGAGGAAGACACTTCCGTATGCGTCGCTTCCGAATCGGTCCCGGTGATTGATATTAAAAATCTGCGGATGTATTACTTTTTTTTTTTTTCCTTTTTTTTTCCCCAAGCAGTCAGGATTCAAATAGTAAATAAATAGTGTAAAATGCATCTCGCACAATGAATTCATGCGCGTTCCTGGACGATGGCGCAAAAAACGTGGCGGCGCGCGAGCGTAAACAAGTAAAAGTTAACAAAACAATCCGTATGTTGTAGTTCGCGCCGCGTGTTAAAATGTCGAGCGACTCGAGCTTGCGAAGTGACCGCTCGCGCGTTCCTACTTTGCGGCGAGAATGAATGCGGCGCGGATAAAAAAGTGTTGCGTGTCGCGAATCCGGACGACGCGAACGAACACTTCGGCCGGGAACGCGCCAGCGAAACCGGGATTCGGTCGTCCGATTCGGTTGGCTTTTAATTTTGCTATTTGTCATCAACACATATCTGTATTTTCATTGCCGGCTCTCGTCCATTGACACGACTTTTTTTTACGCGATCGCCGCCAAAGATTTTTTTCCCATGCCGCTCCACGGCAGAAAATGCCGCTTCTAATTCGCGCGATATTATTTTACCGAATAATTCGGCCCGTGAAAATAACAGTTTTGTTTGAATTTCCGTACACGGCGGTATGTTAAAGAGGGAAATATTTCAAAAATTCAGGGGAACCTCAAACGGGAAACGAGCGCGCGCAATATTGCGTTTTCGGAAATCGGCGAGCGCGGCGAAAATCACGGGGCTTCCTTCGAGCGTGAATTATCGTCCATCGGATCTGTTTAGACTCGCGATTAATTTTTGCGAGCTTCGCTGGTCGACGAATGAATGACCTTCCGCCGTTGGCGAACAAATCTATGCCATGACTGTGCAGCAACGTAGACGCCGGCATTCGCGCGCGGTGTAAAACGGGCCCAGGACCAGGAAAAGCCGAAGGGTGGAACGTGCTCTTGCGCCGACGGTGTTTGTTCAGCCGCAACTTCTCTAAATCTTTTGTGCGGCACGCGGAGAGCGGCGGCGGCAGACTCGCGTGCACGCACGCGGTTACACGCGTTTCCAAGTAGCCGCCTCGCGCGATACGCGTATAATCGCCGTCGAGACAGTCGCCTCGCATTCCCGAAATGCGTTCCGCAGGTATCTGAATTAATCCGGATGAAGTAACGATAAATATTCTTGTCCGATGCATCGCTAATTTTTTTTAAAGGTCTTACTTTGTGCTTAAAAATTTTTATCCTGATAGAATTACGTTGGAATTTTTTTAAATTAAATAGTTAAATAAAAAAAATAAAATATATAATTGACAAAATTAAAAATGTCATCGCGACCGTTTGTTTCGATGATGAAAAAGTGGTTCGATCGCGAGAGGCGACTCGTGGCGACGCGATATTCACCGGCTCGTAATTCGATGCGGAAATAAGCCCGCAGAGGCGGGCCGCGGGTCGGATAATGGCGTCGGACTGAAAACGCTACGTGCGGAAACGATGCCTGTTGTTATTTTACGGCAAGGGGGAGAGAGAGACGGAGCTGAAGCGACGGGGGCGGGCGCGCTCACGTTAAACCGATTTGCACATCGGATGCACTCCCGATTTCTCGAGCAGCGGACAATTTCACAGGTCGGATCTCGTTCGCCCTTTTCGCCTCTCGCATTATTTCCTACTTAGTTCTCCCTTTCCCGGACGAAGATGAAATCCTCGCGAGGATTTCCACGGTGAAATATATTACGCGTTCATTATCGGCGGCCAACGACTGGCCGGCGAATTAAATTATCTGCGAGCGCAATTGCGATTCTGACTTAAGTCAGAAATTTATCAACACCGAATCGCGGAGACGACGATCGAGCGATTCTGTTGCAAACGGTCCACGAATGCCGACGGCAGGCTGCAAGAAACCCATCTTCGAGGCGCGTCTCTCGCGATCGTGACGATGACGAGTCGCAGCCTGCATCCGTCGGCCCGCCGACGGAAGACGGGGAAACCTCGTCGGTCGTCGACCAGTAAATCTCGCTCGTTGCGTATGTGCGTCGTGCGCGCGTCACGGCGGGCCGCTCGCCCCGGCGAAAAAGAAATCGGAAACACGTTCGAAGCGTCATTCAACCAGACCTCCGGATCGGATAATGGGGAGGAGGAGGGGGAGGCGAAAAAACTCGGCCTGTTGAATGTACAGCGGCGTGACGTTGAGGCTTCTAAATGCTCGAGCGCGGCTTTAACGATTAAGCCGAAGGAGGAAAAGGGCGTAATTACGTTTTTCAGCGGGGGCCACGGTGGAAATGTTAGCTTTGCGAAATTATCAAGATGGGAGGAAGAGGGAAGGCACGGCTCTAATTTAAAAAAATTCTCGCTTTTCGCAAGTAATTCTACTAATTCTATTTCGATAGGAAATTAATTTCCTCGGGGTTAATTCGTCCCCGCTGTTTTATTCGCGGGATAAGCTTCGGCGTGACGCTCGGGAAAATTAAAAACGCCCGTGCGATTCGATCGGGGGAAAAAGCCGCGGCGCGATACGTAGAAACGCAAATAGGATAGCGAAAGGAGGACGAGAAAAGGAGAAGAGGCGTCGTTTGTCGACAGCGTAATAACAAGACGCATTCGGGCGAGAAAGAGCGATATGTGGCGGAGGCACCGTAACGATTTTAATAAATTTGGCGCTGGGTAAGCTGCAACAACAGGCAGCGTGAATTAAGGTGGACTGAAACGGCGCTTGGATAAACATCTCGAATTAGGCGCCGAATTCTTTTCCATACCGACCCCGGCCGAAGCACACAGAGCGGTGATTACTTTACGAGTTCAGCATGCATCGCCGCGAAACTGCGGTTAATTCGGCCACAAATTTTCGCCAATCGACGAGTTATTTTACAGAGACGGGATTTCGGCGACTCGCGGGGATCACGCGTGTCCTCGCGATTAGCGTGGCGTATAAAACACTTTATTTCCGGCGTTATTAAAACAAACCGCCTCGACACAATGGAGAATACGAAACGTATTTAAAACAGGAAAAAGACACGTTTCTTCTCAACTACTACTCGTGTTTGAAGCGACAATTGAATCGCCGCTGTAGCAGTCGATTTAAAAAAAAAAAAAAAAAAGGAAAAAAGAAAAAGAAAAAAAGAGAGAATAAAAACGCGCTAATTGGCCGAATAAAAATGAAGACATACCCGAGTGTGACCGATGGGATTATCTCCGCGTTAGGTGGAAAGACGTGGGACGGACCACCGTGATCGAAGTTTGTCGAAATACGCGTCACGCGTGTCTTCTTACGGCCCCAACCGTGAAAACGTTTCCAAACAGCGGCCCGGGGGGCTCGAGGACCGAATCGACGGACGCGCGGAATCCGCGATCCGGGTCATAATGTGAAATCTCTGGCAGGAATGCGGCTCTTGCGGGTCCCGGGTCGAATGGGCACGAAATTCTCGCTCTGTCGCCGCATTATGCCTCGCATTTGCGGCGTAAAAGGAGGAGGGTTTTCCCCGATTCGTCTCGGCACAAAGGATTTTCCACCCCCGACGCGCACCTGTTCCAGGGTTTACGTCGCGAGTGGAGCGAGAGCACCTTGGGTGCGTGGCGTTTGCGGCATTGTCGACAGACGTTTCACGTCAGCGAGGGACGGCCGGTGGATTATCGCGTTTCAAATCGATCGTTCCGCGCAACTACTCGCCCCCGATCCGACGCAATCAAGCCCCGACGATCGACGTTTAATCGACTGGAAACGATCCACGTCGCGACGCCCTGACTTTAAACCTAGCGCATATCTTTTGTCTCCTAAAATAATTAGTGTTTTATCAACTCGCCGTTGATCTCTCGAGATAAACCTCGCGCGGAAATAAAGTAAACCGTTAATTAAATTAAATACGTAACATCGGCGCGCCGAAATAATTTAGACCGTTAATTAAATTGAATACGCAACATCGGCGCGCAGAAATAATTTAGACCGTTAATTAAATTAAATACGTGACATCGGCGGGCAGATTTCTCTCCTGCAACGGCGCAAATGTTGCAACGAGAAATCGTTCCGCTGCGGAGTCTCCTTCGGGCACGGGAAGCCAGCCCGCCCTCGCGAATTCACGTGCTCATTTTTTTTTTTCTCTTTTTTTTTTCCAACGTGATGCAACCGGGTCTCTTGCTTTTCGGGGCCAGCAGGTGTACGCGCGCCCTCGCGTAGCTCGGGAATATTATCTCTGTCAACCATCCGTGTGTTTATCCGCATACATATTTGACGAACTCGTTCTTTCCCGGGAGCGAGGATACGGTGTACGCCCCGAAGAAACCACTATCCCCGCCGCGGACTCGAGTGAGATAACATTTAGGCGTTGTTACTTGTGCCGGTATCTGTACGCCGGTTTCTCGCTGCCTGTATCCACTTTTCCTGCCTGCTTGGCTAGCTACCTGCCTCTTACCGACGCTGTCGCATTCGTGGTGTCAACTTTTGTCTCATGAGTTAGGTCAGGTACATTATTGGCCTATTAGAACCTTTGTGCCTTCGTGCTTGAAGTCAGAAAAATCCTACCACCGGTCGAACCTTACTTAGGGTCGCTGATTTGATGGTTGGTTATTTCTTTTGTACTTAATACGTCAGGTGAATTTAAAGTAAAAAGAAAAAAAAAATAAAAAAAAAAATTATTATTATTGTTATTCTTAAAATTTGTAAAATAATAAAAATGAAGCTAATGCCTGCGGCACGGAGTGAGTCGAACGGTCGGCTGATATCGCGATAAAGCCAGCGATAATCGGGGAAACGATAGTCTTCAACAGTATTCTTTTTAGATACAAACGAACATGTGTTTCTTTCAAAGGTTTTAAACGAACTTTCGAAGTCTAATCGATGAATGACTTAACCGAGTGACTAATCTCGTGCGCCGTGCACGTAAAATTTTCTGTACAATAGTACACATCTGTTTCGCACGTGTACCTTTTTTCCGTATCTTTTTCTTTGTGATCCCACCCGGATTTTCTTTCTTCCCGTTAAGTAAAACGTCACGAAAAGCGAAAATTCCACCCAGGCCCCCCAAAGGGTTAATCAAAGGACGGAATTAGACAGAGGCGAAAAGGGTGGAAGCGAGCGAGGAGATACAGTGGTGCGAAAAATAATTTCCTGCCGCTGATATGCGTCGAGGGCGGAGGAGAAAAGTTCAGGAGGTGGAAGGGAGCTCTCGGGAGATATCAAAATATTATTCGAGGGTTGCCCGCGGGATACCCTCGGATTCTCCTCGCGCCGTAGAAGCCCGCACGGGATCCGAAGTGGTCAGTTATTGCTCTTAGCCTCGATATACGAGCACCTCGAGCGGTGCGCGATCGTATCTTATAAGCTTCGTTGCAGCCGTAAGAAAATATAGAATCCCGGATGGGTTACTTTTTCGATCAGTACTGTCACCATCTGTGACATACCTGACCGGCCGCGGACGTTTTCCGGAACCGTGACGAAGATCGACAAGAATACAATGTTATCTAAAGTCGTTGCGCACCGTCGAATCTTTTATCTTCAACCGAGAAAAGGCGTTCTTTAGCTTCGACATTCAAGACTTTTTATCAATCGTAATCGAGTTATAACCGTGGATATTAATTAATCCCTTGTCAATTTGTATAAAATTTCGAAAGCACCCGGCGCGGCGAGGACAGAACAAGTTGAAACGTTCTAAAAAAATTCGTCAACTTAATATTAAAACGTATTTCTGCGGTCGCTTTCGAGACGTCGTCGACGTGAGCTTGACGACTGGACTTTCAGCACATCAATACGACAATCAGAGTGATAGCTCTCTTTCTCCGACGCTCGTTTTCTCCCGTCGCGCTTCTATGGAAAATCCGGGAAAGCAATAATTGCGACGAAAGACGAGGAATGTTTTCTTTTGCGGGCGGGCGCACGAAATGCACGGAGAGAAGATGCCCTCCTCCCTCCCTCCCTCCCTCCCTCCCCATCTACTATATAGGTGGAGAGAAAACGAGAGAGACAAGAAGAGGCGAAGGGAACGAGCGAGAGAGGACGAAAAGGAAAGAGACGGAGAGAAGAGAATTCGTGCTGGAATAACATTGGGTGACTGTGGTATTGTCAACCCCTGTCGCGTTGCTCTCGTGCTCCTCTTATTTCTTTCCCCGGCTCTCTCTATTTGTCTGTCTCTTTTCCACCCTCTTCACTACCGCCCACCCTTTCCGTTGCCTTCGTCGCCCTTTCCGCTCTCCGTCCCGGCTTCTCTCTCTCTTTCTCTCTCTCGCTCTCTAGTTTCGATATCTCGCTTCCTCCGGTTCTACCTATCCTAGCTCTGGCTTAGTTAGACGCCGAAGTATAGTAGAGCAGAGAATAGACGGCTGCTAGGAGGGGTGAAACAACACCCCGTTCCCACCGGCTATCCTTCCCTCCACTTCTCGCGTTTCCTCTCTCGCTCTCGTCGCTCCCTTTTCCGCTTTCTCTCCCTCGCTTTCTCGCTCCTTCTCCTTTATCCGTTCCCTAAACGCGGCCAATAAAAACAACACTACGCCGACGTGGCGAGGGGGATGCACGGGGGTTGCGGCGAATTATAAAAATAACACTGCCAACCAACCAACCCCCCCCCCCTCTCCCCCTTTTGATCGAACAATCGCTGGATCTCTCGCGCGGGCCGTTGACGCTGACGTCGCGCCGACGTTTTGTCGTTTCGAAACTGTGAAAAGTTCGAGAGACCCATCTCGCACTTTTCTCCTCTTTCTCTCCCCTCCCCCCCTCGTCTTCCTCTCGGCTGCCTTTCATCCGGAATTCTCTCGGAGTCGCGGCTGTCCGGATACAAACGACTACGCGCGACGGCTATGCGCGCGCTTAATTGGGAGCACGTCCTTATTTTTCTTCAAATTGCACGACGACTGTGTTTTTCTTTTGCGGGCGCGCTCACTTACGTAAACCGGCGTTCCTGGGCAACTTCCGATAACCGCTTTCCGCGTTTTCTTTTTCTTTTTTTTTTTTCTTTCTTCTTTTTTCTTTTTCCGCGCCGCGCGTTACCGAGTTCCGATCGAAATTAAAACCCCCCGTCATTAACGGAATAATTTAATCTCATTTCTTGTTATGGAAATTTATCAGACGTTTTACGAGCGCTTCCCCGCCGTCGACGATTCCATCGCGCCGCGTCGGAAACACGCGGGGGCGTTTAGCTTAGTTCGCAATTAGCTAGCGGTGTAAAACAACGGCCGAAAATTGTAGAGCGTATCCGAAGTTACGAAACGCTCGATCAATTTTGTGTTTGGACGAGCGAGGAGCTAAAAATTTTTTTCGCATTCGTTTAATATTTTTTTTTTAAGTGGTATAACAGATAGATATTTATTTACGAAATGTTTGCTCCCAACATTTTAACTTGTCGAAACATTGCACTTTCGAATTCGCTATTAAAGCAGCGATTACACGTTTTAATTGACGTAACGCTCTATCGATCCTCTTCCTTATTAAACTTTTATTTATTATTCGGCCTTAACTGCATTACCCGATTTTAGCATTAAAGTCAATTTTTCACATGAGGTTAAAATGGGATTTATTTCTATTTTCATTTCATTCGATCTGCGTAAAAAAATATTAATAATTTCGCGGCAATTCACACTCTTACGCTCTGGCTTTTTCGCTTCATCTCCCGACAAATTTCCGTTTATTTCTTTTATCGCTCGGGAATTCAAGCTTGTTAAAGAACGCCGGGTGTCTTCGGGGAAATATGACGTCGCGCAGTAGTCGACGCAACCCGCGGATGAGCGAATCCTCGAAATCGGCCGTCGCAATATTCGCGAGACATGACGCGAAACGAAACGGCGATGATCGCCGCCCGTCCCGCAACCGCTCGTAAACGCGCCCATTACGGGGTCATCGTGACATATTTCGCGTTCTGTTTCGCGTTTCCCTCCCATCCGCCCCCTCGCTCTCTTCTCGATCTCTCTCCTTTTTCGTGCGCGGGTATGCACGCGCTCCCGGGTCGGCATGGCGCGAGGCGCAGAGTCAAAGGGAGATAAAATCTATAAATATGTGGGAGGCGCACGCGACCCATTCCAGTGTTTGTTCTACCAGGAATAACCTCCGCGTTTCTTCATCGTCGGCGCGAGTTCGAGGCGGGCGCGCGCCCCGGAACCCCGTACCGAGAGAGGCTCTGGTTTTGCGGCTTGACGCAGGCCTCAATCTCGAGGTGATGCACCGCTAACCGCCGTCAACGAAGCAAAGCTTGCCCGGCCGCGACTTTCAACGATCTAATCCACCGAGCGCTCTCAAATTAAAGACTCAACGTCGCTCTCCTGCGTACTTAATTTTTTTATTTTATTTTTTTTATCGCAAACAGGACTCGGAAGCTCGGCGAGTCCTCGACTTCGGAGCGGAGAGTAATTTTCTTGATTGATAGTCTTTACGGGAGAAGGGAAAAGCGCGACGTCTTTCTGGCGGTAGCTGGACTGCAATTAAATGTAACGATCCCTTTGGAATTCTCGTCATTTGTCGACGGAGAGTTCCCGGCTAGCTCGTGGAAAGTTCAACCAGACGGTCGCGCGAGAGAGTTTGAGTAGTTAGTAGCGAGCGTACCTCATCAATCTTCCTCGAACGTCGGCGCGCACGATGTACCGGGGATCCAAAATACCCGCGACACGTGTATCCATTAAAATAGTGAATGCCGCGCACCGCGGAAGTGTCAGTGGTTTCGCCGAGAAAAACCTTGAAGGGAACAAAGAGGCTCCGGGTCTCTGTCTAAAGTTTCCCGCCGCAAAATGTCGCGGAAACCTCGGCCTGGAAACGTCATTCGCGCCGGCATCGGCAATTTCGTATCTTATTTGTTGCTGAATAATTAATGAGGAATCGGTTAAAGCGTAATGCAATTTGAAACGCGCCGCGGGATGAGCCCTCTCATGTTGGCAAATTGCAACAATAAAATAATCTGATTTATGCGCAGCGGAGTAATTAATGAATCGAATATGATATGCAGATGTGTTGTTTCAGCGTCGCGCATATCGAATTCGGAATTCAGGAGTAGATAACACCGCGTTCAGCTACGGAGAAAAATCGAAAGCTGTCTCGTAAGCCTCCGTTTTTCTTATTATTAATTATTCAGATTTTTCTCAAGACGTAACAAAAATTAAAAAACAAAGAAAGGAAAAAAAAAAAAAACCTACGTTCGTTACTTATATTATTTTCCCGCGATTTGAAGGCAAAAATTTCGGTGGACAATTTAATTAATTAAAACGACTCCACGCTCTCCAGCGCAAAAACGAGCGAGAGCGAGTTGGTTTTCCGGGGTCCTCCGCGCTTCTTAAGCGAGAAACAATTCCAGGATGAAAAAAAAAAAAGGGAAAAAGGAGACCGAGGAAGCCCGGCAGCATCTGACGGGACCGGATGCGCCGAACAGACGGGGCGAGAAAGGGGTTCGACGGGGCCGCCACGAAAGGTCCGCCATTCTCGACACCTGGCAACAGCCAATCGTAGGATAAAGCGGACGGTAGAGCGAGAAGCTTCTGGTCCTCAAATGCCACACCCTTCATTGTGACCACATATCGACCGCCGCCGTGGCGGTGCTAAGTACTCGCGCACTTGCGTCGCGCATGTGTGACGAGCGTGCTGGACGAGCGTGCACGGAAACGCGGAATTAAATTAAGAGGAACGAAATATAATCGCGCTTTGAGCGGAAGCGTATTTTCCGCGCAGCGGAGACTCGAGGAGATCCGCCGCGATCGCACAAACGCGAAGTACAACCGACGTGAGTCTACTCGATGGGATTCTGTTTCGCAGAAAGGATGCGCCGCGATATTTTATTATTAGATTAATTAGTTATAATTCGAGTAATCAGTCTGAGGATATGAATCTAAGGATATGAATATAACTGACGAATTAACATTGATAAACCGTATTAAACAGGGTTGATTAATTTTTTTTTCTTTTATGTTTGGCGTCTCGAATTTTTATCTGCCCCGAGCAGCTTTATTCAACCTCCGATCGACTCAAATTATTTTTTCACATTAGTTGACGCGAAAGAGGAGGAGGAGGCTGGGAATTTCACCGCAACGACGCTTCCATTAAGCCCGTAATGTTCAATCGGCCTAATCGAACACTCGAAGGCCAGCTCAAAGCTCGGCTCGTCCGCGTACTCGCTACTCGCGCACGCGAAGGGGAGAGTGGACCGTAAGAACGGCCTTGTTATTACAGATGCCGCTCGTTCAGGGATCCCGGGGTGTATTTCAGGCACAAAGAGAGAAGGCCTCCTTCCAATCCGGAAGAGCGACGCCTAATTTTTCGGATCCCGCGCGTCTAGTTTTCGAAAAACTCGCGGTCGCGCATCGATTCGCGAAACGCGCTCTTTGAAATCGACATCGAGACCGAAATTTTCTCGCGCGCGAGCCCTTTCAAGAGCCGAAGTAATTTCCAAGCGGAACACGCTAGAATAATTAACAACACCGCGATATTATTCAATCAAACCGGAACGATGTTACAACGAGCCTAGTAATGAAGCGCGCATTAGTCGTCGCGAGCGCCGAAAATTGCGTTAGAAAAATTGTAATTGTATCAGCGATCGTCCTCCCCCCTCGAGGCCCGGGTCTATTTATCGCGCGTATCTGAAATAATATTTTTCTAGCTCGAAAAGGCGAGTACTCGTCCTCCATTTTTTTACGCCCGCAACGGCGACAAGAACGAAGAGGAAGCTTCGCGCGGGCGAGGACACCGTCAGTCGGCGCCGGTGTCCTCCGGCGGGTCTTTGGCAAACGGGGGTTGAATCTCGAATTAGTATTAACGTCGCGACGCGACTCTTTCGTTCGCTTTTACCAAAGTAAACACGTTCGCGGCTGGAGAAAAAAAAAAAAGTTAAAAAAAAAAGAAGGGGAGAAAAGTGAGCGGCGATGTCGATGAGCGACGACAAGTTTTCTCTAAATCGTCACCGCTGCGGCGCGCTTTTCTATAATTACGACGATGTCTTTTAGTGTCTTCTCTCTCGCGCGTATGCACGGACCGGTCGCGCGTTGTCTAAAATATCCTGTCGTCGACGACCGGAGGAGACCAAAGGACGACGATCGCGCGGAAAGGATCCGCGGATGACGAAAACGTGGAAGGAACGTAGAATCGAAGGGGGTGTCGCCGCTGGCCGGCGCCAAGACCGGCCTTGTTCGCGGGCGACTAATCCACGGCGGAGTTCTTCATCGCGCGGCAAACAAACGGAATCGAACAATTTGTTTTCGTACGGCGGCTAAGTAGCGGCTGCTATCCGGCGCGTGTCTTAGATCTGCCGAAGCGGTGGAAGCGGGTCGTCGATGAGACAGAGAGGCAAGGGAGTCTCGAAAGGGGGACGCGGGAACAAGTGACGGACGAGAACGCGCGAAGAACGAGAGAAGAGGCGATGACGACGACGACGACGACGACGGAGGGGGAGCCAAGGGGGGGAGGGGACGGGCAGCGCGGAGACGAGGCGACAAAATCAATTATTTTGTTAAACAACAAGCCGTGTTATGTTAGGTTTGCCAAAATAACCAAAACAACGACGCGCCCGCGTTTCTGCGTGTACGCGCCGGTTCATTCATCCGCGCGCTCGCCGCCATTTCCCATTCATCCTTCCGCAGCGCGAAATTATCATCGAAACGGATAATCGCAAAGCGGTTTTTCCGCCAGACCCGATCGCGGGGGTCGCCGTCGCGCGTCGTGCACGCGGGAGATAAACTGGGGACACCGCGCGAGAGATCCGCGCGCTTGCCTAGGTTCAGGTCGCTCGTTACAAGGTACAAAATCGATGGCGAGACGTATCTCTAAAGAAATTTCTCGTCCCACGAAAGTAAATCTCCGAGGTATTAATTAATATTAATTTCGAGAAACTTATTAATTTGTGGGATTTATTTCGAACGTGTCCCGCTTTGATAAAACGCATCTCGAGCGTTCTTAGCTCTCGCAGAACCGCGGTACTCGGCCGCGATACGATCGATGCTGTAAGCTCGCTGGTGCCGGAGAGAGGACCGCGAGGTTTCGTGAAAAACGCAAGGTGCATCCTCGGGGAAGGCGCGGGGGGGAGGCGGGTGGGTTTCGCGGTATCATGAGCCGTGCACTCTTCAAAAAGTACGGAACGAACGGGCGAAGAAGCGATCCATTAGGTAGGAAGCCCCGGCTGACACGCCCTGACGCTATCAAAACACGCCTTAAAACTTATATTCCAGCGCCGGCGCGACGGTGGTAGTAGGAAAGCCACGTACGTGAGATAAAATAACAGAGTGTAGTTAACAGGCTTGGGTAAAAATATTCACGCTAGCTTCCATATCTCCCTCTCGCGCGCCCTCCCGCCCGCGTCCTTCTCCGTCGCCCTCCCTCTTCCGCCACCCCCCTCCTCCCCTCTCTCCGCCCGCCACCCTTTCAATTTATCCGCGTCTACGTTCCTCTCCCTCTCGTCCCTCGCCGCGGCCGTCCTTACCCGCTTCCCCGCGGCTTTTTCGCATATTTCACGAAGCGCATTGTATCATTCGCATCGATTAATCGAAAACGCGAAAACAGCGGTCTTCCGACCGCTCGCCGCCGGGATTTCAATTAATTCCCCGCTACGGCCCGGTCGCGAGAAAAATTGTTTGGGTTTATGCAAATTATTCCGCGAATGCGTTCCGTTGCAGGTTTAGCGCGATAAAACGCGATCTCTCGGGCTACTTTTATTCGAGATCGCAATTCAAGTTCAAGTGTGAACTCGTCCTCGTCTTTGGATCTGTTAACAACTCGTAACGTTTTTGATATTTGGGACGAGAAAAAAAGCCTCTCGGCGATTGTTAAAGAGATAAAGATCGCCGGTTGTCGAGGCTCGTCTGTTCGTGCTTGCCGCGATTCTTTTCCGCTCATTCTTACGCTCGATTGAATCGAGCATCCGTACGCAGTCAGTCGGAGTTTGATTAGACGTAATATGTGAGATTTGCACTCACCAAACGGCGATCCGATTTTCCCGGCTGGATGGGCTGTCCTTCCGCATCCTTGCACTGGTCACTCGACAAACACTTTCGACGAAACGGAAAGAACCATCTTGCCTGCGAACCGTTGGACCTTACATGTTGAACTGGATTAGTGTCGCCATCTTTGTCACGCAGCGTTAAAAGTTCGGTAGGTAAGTCACTTCCTCCGCTGATATCATCGACCGCACGAACTTGAACACTTATCGACAGTTACGTTTCTAAAATACCAAGATAAAAAGACTTCTTTTAATAATTTTACTCGCAAACATTTGTAGAACAATAAATTACGAATTATACGCCGTGCTTACAAGTCGTGAATTAAATTTATCAAGAATTAACAAAACTACGTTCATAATTTATTTGCATATCTTAATTATATTTTATTTAACGTATATTAAATTAATTTTGTCCCTTTTTCTGCTTTATTGTTTGTTAACTATTCTGTTTTCTCGCAATTGACAATTTATAACCGAAAGTCTCGCTAACAAAAATTATCTCGTACACTCACTCGTACACTCACCGTCAGGAATGGTGTTCCTGGTGCTGCGAGGCGGCTTGAGTATGTGACCTCGCCGTGGTGTGCGTCGAATCGACACAAAGCGCGCGCGTAGATGTGTCGCGGAGCACCGGTCACAGAAGACTGAGGGAGAGCGCGGCCTCCTCCTTCCCCGCGCTCGGCGGCCGAGGAGTGGGGGAAGTCACGTACGCCAGCCGCCGTCGCCGCTCGCCGCACAGAAACTCGTCGCAGCGAAATACCATATCTGCTTTCCGTGCACCACGTATCGATCGGCTGGTGGACAGCGTCGTCGACTAGACTCGGCGCGACATCTAACGGCAGCGCGATCTCCATCGCGGGGTCGACGAATAAATCAGAAAATTCCGTACATCTGATGCAAGCCTCGAGTAAACAGGTGCAATGCGTCGTCGCGTTTACAGGCCATCCGGATCCCTGCGCAAAAAATGGCAATTAGCAAGATCGTCTTTCGGGGTCTCGCAGTTCCCGCGAGGCAACCAAGGGAACGCGAAAACAGTAGATGTACCTTATTACTGACCGTCAATTGTCGAGTCGTCCCGCCTCTCCCTTCTCCTCCGTGGGTATGGAGCGCCGTGAAACAGGCTCGCGATCTCGAATTCCGTTTCGCGATCGTCATTACGCCGGCGATTTTTCCGCCTACGTCGCGGCGGCGGCGACGCCATATTTGGAATGCGAGCATCGGCGCGGAAATCGCGAGTCGCCACGACGTTTGTCCGTAGACGGGAATCCACGTCGAGGCCGCGCATTAATCTCAATTCAAGAACTTACGAAAGGGAACGGACAAAGGAGATGGCCGGGGCGCAAGGGCGTCGTGTCGGTTGGAGGCTCTGGGTCGAATTTTGGCGGCTGCGTGTCGCGCGCTACGCGTCGGACGATACCGGAAGTGACGCGCATGCGCGCGCCGGTGGCGGCGCGCTGCCCGCGGCAGGCTTGCGGGTCGGACTTTAGCATCGGACGTTGCGGCATCAGCGGGCGAATCCGATTGGACGGCGTGGCCCACGAAGGCCACATCCGGCCAGCGGCGCCGCAGTATTGGTCGATCGCGCGCGACGGCATCATGGCAATGATGGTGGCGAGCGAAGTTGGCCGTACTTCCTATATACATTATTGATAAATAGCTCGCGTCTTTGCCGAGTCGGACTTTTTTCCGTGAAGCCGACCGAGTGGTGGCCGTCCGGGTGCGATTGTCCGCGCGTGTTCGACTGCGTGCTGCTGGCGGAACGCGCGTGCTGTTGACGACGACGGCCAGCCCCCGCCGCCGCCGCCGCCGTGGTGCGAGGCGTTTTTCGCGCGACGGTGTGTGCTCGTGCGTGCGTGCGTGTCGTGTCCGAGCGTGTCCTCGTCCCGCGTGCGAAGGGAAGAAAGCCGAGCGGCGGTCCGTGCCGCGGACGATCGACGGGTGCCGCGCATACGACGTATTCGTGACGACAGTTACGTGAAGAGGAAGAGAGAGAGATACATACGAACGGCGAGAAGAGGAAGTGAGAAGGAGAGAGTGAGACGGAACGAGACCGAGGAGAGAACGCGCGCGCGTCGCCTCGCAAACGGAGATCGGCGGTGGACGAGAGCAGCCGAGCGCGAACGACGGGATTATCGTGCGCGTTTCTGGGTGTGACGGACGGCGGCCCCGCGGGTCCGGTATCAGGGCGCGCTTACGTACCGGCGACTCTGCACGAGGTGGTGTTGTGCGCGAGAACGGGGCCCGTGTAGGGCCGAGGCCCAGGCATCGTTTCTTCGCTCGAGCCTGCGGCGCTATCCCACGAGAGCATGCCGAGCCCGGCCACGAAGAGGTGAGAGCGAGCGAGATGGTTGGCTGGAGAGAGAAAGAGAGCGTGAGAGAGACGGGGAAAGAGAGAGAGATCGCGAGCGTTAGGATAGAGAGAGAGAGAGAGCGAGCGAGTTGGCGCGAGGTAGAGGGAGAGGCAGGAAAAAAAGAGCGCGAGAGAGAGAGAAGGACGGAGACGGCGCGAATAAGCGAGCGAGAGAGGAAGGAGAGCGTGCGTTGTAACCCGTGAATCCGAGGGAAGCGACTACCTTCCGAGGCCTGTTTTTTTGCTCCGCCATTGTACGTCGCGGGACGACGGAAACGTCCGCGCGGATCGGTCGCGAAACGAGGAAAAAACCCCCTAGAAATTTTTACGCGCGGACAACGTACGGAGGCGGGCGTGTTCCCGAACGACGGCGTCCTCGCGTGCAGAAGCGGTAACGAGGAGAGGTGGCGGCGGCAGCGGAGGATATCGGTCGTCGTCGCCGTCGCGGCCCCCGCGCGGTTACGCCGCCCTGCGTGCTCGCGTGTTATTGTTCGGGTGTTGCTGCTGCTTCTCGGCGGCGTGAGGCGCGCTCGATACTCTCTCCCGCCGTCGTCGCGAAACGCGGATGCCGCAGCGGGGAGAGGGAAGGCGATTCCTGGTAGAGCGGCGTTTCTTCGCGACGGCGCCGCGAGGAGCTTACGCTCGCGCGTGGAAATGTACGTGCCGGAGGTCCGTTCGTCGTTGTCACTGCAGCGGAGAATCCGGGCCGATCTCCGCCGTTCAGGCGCGCGTAGGTAGAAGCCGAAAGCCGGTAGCTTAAACCGCCGCGTGCCACCTCGTGCTCCCTCGTCGGCGATGTAACGAAAAATGTGCGCGACGCGGCGCGCCGCGTTATGCAATAGACGCCGCCGTCGCGCGCGCGACCGACGGCGATGACGAGGAAGAAGAAGCGGCGCGGCTTCTCGTCGTTCCCTCGCCGGGCCGTTCTTTTTCATTAACTCGCCGCGAGCGTATCACGTGGCAATGCGTCAGACAATGTGCCGCTGCTTTAATTTACCTGCGCCGCGCGATCTCGTGTGCGCGCGTACGTGTATGTGTGCGTGTATGTGTGTGCGTGTGTGTGTGCGCGCCGCGCGGCACGATGATGAAATTACGACACGTCGGGTCGAAAGGCGCGTGTCTCCCCGCGAGCGCGATAGAACTTCGCACCCTCGGGAGAGTCCCGGTTTCACTCCCTATTCTCCCCCTTCCCTTCCCCCGCGCGCGCCCCCGGCATCTCTTCCCTATCCTCCCTTCGTCCATCTTCCCGCCGGCACTCCCGGTCGAAGTCTCCCTTCCCTCCCTCTCCCTCCAGACGAATCCTTTTTTCCTTTCGGCCTTTTGCCCGCTTTCGATTTCTCGTCCCGGTGACTCCGCCGTCTTTTTCCCTCCCCCCCTCCCCTTTCGGCCTCTTTTTCTCACTCGCATCCCGTCGCAGCTCCCTTTGTCTCGCCCGCCGGCCGACAATACGTCCGCGATGAAATATCGGGCGACTTCCGGTGCGATTGCACGCGTCCGTGAGCGCCTTATCCGTTTTGCCTCAACGTTCGCCCGGTTGAATGCGAAACCCGGGAAATCTCCCGGTTCGCGAGAGCGATGCAGCAGCTGCGGTCGCAAAAGAAAAAAGAGAGAGAAAAAAAAAAGAAAAAGAACGCGAGTTTAACAACATTCTTTCTCGCGTATCCGCCGATCGCCGGAGGGGAACACGCGCTACTCGCAGCGCTCCACGCGTTGATAGCGAAGCGTCGCGATAAGAGGAGCGCCGGGGAACAGGACCGGCGGGAACTCGATTGATAAGCCGACGCGATCGTGGATCAGCTGGCTCCGCGGCGTGTCCCTACGGCGCGAAGGAGATGCGAAGGAATTAAACGCGCCGGAGGCTCACGCGCCGCATCGTATCTGCTAAGATTTTGCTTGTTTATATCGCCGTCGTGTGAGTCATTTGTACGTATCGGCTGCCACGAATGGGTGTCTCCGTGTCGTCTGTTATCAATTGTTCTCGACGCGTTGCGCCTTCCTCGGCTTCGTTTATTTATTTTATTTTATTTATTTTTCTTTTTTTTATTTTCTTTATTTCAGTCCCGCGAATCCGATCTACATTTAACACCCGTTGTTGCATCCGCGCTGAAAAACACCGTGAAGCGTTGTAACTATAGCAACGTTCCGTCGCCAGACGCACTTTGAAAGTTTGAATCAGCAGTCCATTAAGAAGCCTCGGCTGGGATATGTCTCTATAATAACGAAAAGAAAAGAAGGATAAGACTCGAGTGCGGCGCAAGTAGCCGGCCGCATTGTTCTCCCGAAGGAGGCAGGTGTCAATACTTGGAAAGGAAGGAAGCTCGAATCTTATCGCGTGCGATCGGGATAGTCTTCGAAGACCGAGCGAGGTAAAAGCGAGGCGAGATCCGCGATTTCGCGATCGAAAGTCACTCTTGCGTCGGCAAAACTCTTCCTCCGGGCGCGAGATAGATATTAGAAAATAATCGAAGACGTAACGCGACGTAAAAATTGCACACAGCTGCTCGACGGTGCTTATGAAAGACCGTAAGAATCCGATAAGATAAAAAAACTGTCTGAAAATTAAGCGTCGCAGCGCGCTGCCAGCGTGACTCATCGAACGGCCTGAAAATCCAAACCAATCGCGCCTAATCAGGATGCCGTGATTTCGCCTGGGACGCCCGAAGTCTCCGTGCGGATTCAAAAGCGTTGAAAACTGCGCGGAAGTCGGGTTCGTTGAGAAAAAAAAAGAAGTAGAAGAAGAGGAGAAAAAACGACGAGCGGATTCGCGCGCGAAATGAAAGTTCTCGTCTCCCTTCCAGCGTCAAAGCGCATCTCGCTGATCCACGAGAGCTCGATGGTACTCCGCTGAGTACTCGACCGTAAAATGCTTTCCTGAAATTAAGCTAATGATCGCAGTCCGTAGCTTTCGCTGCGGAAGTGCGCGGCGGCGTCTTTCGCGAGGATGCAAAAGCGTGCAGCAAAGTGTTCGTGACCCGGTCGCTGATCTCATTCTTTTCTTTTCTTTTCCAGGACGCACTCGCGGAAGAGGAACGGCACGCGGAACCTGGTGCACCGGTTGTCTCCTGTACCAGGGCGCTCGAAGGTATTTTAATAGCGCCACGTCGCCCGACGACTGCGAGCGAGAGGACCGCTGCGAATTATTGTGCCGGGCACAAAGTCCGACTCTGGGAAGCTGTCGCCCTGAAACTGAACAAGCGTCGTTGCACCCGTTGTCTCCCGTCGTTATCGTCGTTCCTGCAATAAGGCGTTGTGAAAGGACGCACTCGGAATACGCTTAGGGAGATCAAGTATGCTACACTTCCTCAAACGTGAAGACGAAGTAAGTTGAGCTCCGCGATGATCACACGTTGTTTCTTTCGGAACGAAGTCTCTCGCGAGCACGCGTGCGCCTCGCGGCCAACAGCTCCACGATAGTAATGTATGTAGCTTGACAAAAAAAATGTTATGTAATTTTGCGTAACGCATAGATAACCCCGTTTGAGCGTGCGATTAAAGGGCTTGGCTGGCACTATTGATTTTTTTGGAAATTCGTTTATTGAAAGATACTCGAAGCTCGTTTGTGAAACCGAAAGTATTGGTATCTGAATTAATTTCAAAGTCCACGGTCGTGTGTTGAATTCTGTTGGACTACTTTCGTTGGTTATTATTAGTCTTTTTTTTTTTTTTTAATAATTTGTACGTAATAAATACATGATATAACATTTGGACTTTTTTTCAGGAAAAGGATATCACCTTATGACAATGGAAATTCCTGATCGATAACATGGGTGATACAGTGGAAACAACGTAATTGCGTGGCCGCAGGTGACGGCAGGCCAACGATAAACTGTTTATTAGAATAAAGAGAAAAAGAAAAGTTGAAACGTTAAGTTAAGTTTCGCAGTGAAGAAGGGGCGGACGGTAAGGGAGGTAGGACAGAGCCGTAGTAATGGATGAATGGGAGTGAGCGGTACACACGGGGAGTGCAGGAGCGGCGGACGCGCACTTCGTGGCACGTCGTGGGAGCCTCTGGATGTGGAGGCCGCGGCACTGGCAGCGTCAGTGGCAGTGATGGCCCCTGCTCTGACGGAAGGCGGTCCTCAAAAGCCTGAAAACTTGCTCCCTACCCTACCAGCTGCCAGCGGCTTTCTGTCCGCCGAGCAGGCTACGCAGGTGTGCCAGAATCGTGAGATCCTGACCAAGTTCGTAGTGCCGGCGAACGTTCAACCGACCAAGATCGACGAGCAGTGTTTGCGTGGTATCTCAAAGGACCTCATACGCGATGTCATTAACTCCAAGTATGCAAACGACCTCGATTCGCTATCCGCGTTTGCGAACGCGTCCGACTTGATCGGATCGAGGAACGGTGCGTCGTGTTTGCAGCAGCAGGCGGCGGCGCCGGCGGTGGCGACGGCGGCGGAGGAGGAAGAAGAGGAGGAGGAGGAGGACTTTGAGCGGCCGGTCACGCTGCCGGACGCCGGTCACGCCGAGGGGAAGGTGATCGACATTATAATGAACGACCCATCTATGGGTGATCAAACAAACAACATGGGTTTCTTGAAATCGAGCGTGGACTTGCCCTTGGTGGCTACCGAGACCGAAACGGAAGACAATAAGAATCTGGATGTCGATCAGATCATGGCCTTCAGCACTGATATTACGGCTGAGCAATGCAACATAGCCAATGTCGCTGATATCGGGCACAACGTGGAGGAGATTTTGCAGGTCATTAATTCGATAGAGGGTGCGGAGAGCACCGAGAACATTTCCGCTAGTGGCGGTGAACCAGTGCAAGGCACTGTCGACAGCGTGGAGATGTTTGCCATGCCCGAGGAAGGATTTGCGTCTTTTGAACGGGATTTACTTAATGACGTGGACGTAATGAGTCTCTGCAACGATAATATAAATATCCCGGTAGACACAGTGGACCAGCAGAAGTCGAACAATTTGAGATCGCAACAGGACATTGTAGCGCAGAAACAGTTCGAGACCGAAAGGAGATGCGCGTTTTTACTGAGAAGACTGAGGAAACTTCAAACGAGAATAGTGGGCAGACACGTGGCGGAAGAGAACACCGGTGTTCTCGAGCTAGCCCATCACGGTGTTAAAAAATATCTCTTGCAAGAATTAGTCAATATTGGTTCAAAGTCCAATGTGAGAAACTTTCCTGAGATTGGCGGCAGTTTGCATTCGTTTCTGCAGAAAATTGAAAAGATGTGTGTCGCTCAAAGTAACAGTGTGAATCGTCAAAGAGTGTGCCGATATTTTGGTGGAGGGTCTCGGGATAACATAGGTGTCGGTACATCCGGCAATAATGGTAATCGTCAGCCAGTGTTTGGTACCCCTCAGGTTAAACTAAATGGTGAAGAAGTGGAAAATGTAGCCGGATCTTTGTCCACGCAATTACATATTGTGGAATCTAACTTGGATTCGGATTGTACAGCATCCAGCAGTGGTGGAGAAAGTTGCGATGAAATGCAGACATTTAACAATACGCAACAACAACGTTTATCCATGTAAGTGACGTTTTTACAAAAGATTTAACATTAATATTAATCCTACATTAAGCATTCGTGCGTTTTAATTTTATCAATTTTGCGAAATTTAATGACTCACCGATTTTTATTTTTTTTTATATGCATTATATTTAATTAACAAATAATTATAATTATATAATTAAGTTTTACACAAATACGTAATATTTTAATTTTTTATAGGTAATTTAAATATTATTTATCGTTCATCAATGATTTCTTTTAATATTGTAATAGAAAGTCTAGTTTTATTGTTAATGTCTTTAAATGTTTTACGTTATTTTTAAATTAACTTTTCAAAGCTATTTAATTTCTTGTCGTTTATGATACGAAAATTATCCCACGATATAAAAATGAGTACCTAATTTAGCCTTGATACAAAATTTTCGTACTTTTATCTTATATCACGAGTAATAAATATCGTTTAAGAAAACGGACCGAAATATATTTTTGGCTCGGCTCTGGATTCTTTATCGTTTAGTTATTTATGAAACGCTTTGTTTCGGAAACAGGTTCGTAACAGTTTGACGTTCAGCATTTAGATTTAATATCTATTTGATTTTACGTGCGGTCGCAGCAATGCTATGCAAATTATTCGAGTTAAGTTTATTTCTGTAAAACGTTGCGGTTGAAAGTAATTTACAGTTCAATTTTAATTTAACCGTACCTTTAAAGATACGTTCTACAATAATAGGCTGACTCGTTACGCGACGAACACATACGATGTTTAATCTTGCAATCAGTAGGCCAATCGTATTGTTACATTATTTGCACAGATCCAAAAGAGCAGCATGGAGATATGCCCAGGATCGTGCAGGTGTAGCATCACGGTGGACCTGGCTACAGGCACAGATATCAGATTTAGAATACAGAATTAGACAACATAACGAATTGCAACGGCAGATCAGAGCTGCGAAGGGCCTGGTCGTTCTCGAAAATGCGGAGACCGTTAATGGATACAGTGGCGCTCTACCAGGGTCCACTGGACGATATAATTCATCCGAGGGTGAATTACCAGCTAGTAGAACTCGTCCATTTGTATGGAATTTTTACAGAAAGCGAAAGCTTTTGCAAGTGGACAGGCTACATGAAGTTTCAAAGCGCGCAGCCAAAGCTTCAACAGTGAGATGCAATTGTGATCATGTGTTGCCTGCGTGTGCTTTATGTACAGGAAGGCTAGATCCAATGCAGCCTCAAGAACCAATTGAACAGCTTTCTGTACAGGAACGTGTGGCACTCGTTGATCCCAGTTTTCATCCGGTGTTGTCATTCTCTGACGGTACGTTTGCTCGTAAACATATATTTTTTAATCTATTCAATATTGATACACTATCTAGAACGTAATCTAGAAAAGTAGATACATCATTAATAACTTTCCAATGATAAATTTTCAAACGGTTGAGTAAGAGCTTAGAATATTATTAATGAACGATCGCTTATCTTTTCACGACGGAATATATTTTTCATATCTTTTCTTCCTTGCAGAAGTTGTACATGGAACACATTTAGAAGCTATTATGAAATCAGTGGAATGGCAACAGAAAATGTTAAGAGGCAATCTGCGAGTTACCCGAGTAAAAGATAAAGACAGCAACGAAAGAAGAAATAAAAAACTTCCCAATAGAACGAAGTATACCGCGCGATTAAAGAAATCATCCTCAACTATACTTACAGCAAGTACGTATCGAACATTACTTCGTCGTTTTTTATCTCGTTAAAAAAAAAATTAAATTTAATCTCGCCGCATCTTTTCTTCGAAGCGAAGTAACTCTATCTCTTTTAACAGGAATCAAGAGGAAAATGTTGAAAAATGGAAAGAGAAATAGACTCAGTCACGAAAGAAGCGTGCCTGGATTAAGCAAGAAAAAAGTATCGAAGTTGCCGACTGAGGATGAAGACGACGTTAGCGCGCTTTCAAGTTCCAGCAAACACTCATCCCCAGTGCCTTCTCCATTGCAACACGTTACTGCCTCGTCGGAGAAAAACGTTGTTAAAGAAAAAAGTTCCAATTCACATGGGTAAGCGAAGCGATGTTTCGAGTATAGTTTCCATTAGCGAAATCACTATATCGATCTCGCATGTAAAGTTTTATTTTATACACGAAAGCGCTTAAGAATATAAAACGGTTGATCGCGTTTTCTTTGCGAAATCATTGTTGTTGTCGCATTCATTAATTCACAAATATATGTTTTACAATTATTTTTTTCAGGCGTTTGCGACAAAATTCGTACGACATCGACAATATAGTCATCCCTTATAGTGTCGCTGCTTCGACTAGACCTGAAAAGTTACAATATAAAGAGATATTAACACCAAAGTAAGATATTTTATAATCTGTATTTTATGTTTGTTTTAATTTTTAAACAAAGTTAATGTAATGTAATTAATTTAATTATTGCTGTATTATATTAAAACATTTCTCTATTTTTTTTTTTTACTATTAAAGATGGAGATTATGCGAGGAACCTGTAAAACTGGACGTGAAAAATGGTGTGATGCACAGGACTGGTCAAGACAGTGACGTAAGTAATAAGCTGTAATTAGTTGTGTACGATAACAAACAATATAATGAAATAATTTAGTATTTTTTCTTTCATAACTATGTTAATTCAATGATCGTATAATTCTCAGTGTGAAGACATGTCGGACGAAACGATCGCTCTGAGGCACGAACGTAGCGAACGTGAAGAATATAAACGCTTTATGACGTATCTAAATACGCCAAATCAGCCGCGTATTCGTCATAATCGTCGTATAGACAGCAGAGCAGACAGTGGTGCGAACACTCCAGGTATGTCTTTACGTTCCATTATGATCTTATCGCGTTATTACCACCAACTATTTACTATAATTCTAATTTTACTTTTTTTTTATTTTTTTAAATAATGAATAGCTAGATGAATTTTTACTCAGAAAGTTATTTATTATTTAAATAAGATTAGAAGATTAAACTTTTTTTCTAATTATTAAACTATTATTTTGATTTTAAAGTAATCTTAATAACGTAAAACTAATAATTTTTTTTGTACATAAAAAATGATTCACATTTTAAAATTGCTCTGTCGAAGCAAGTGCCCATTCTAGGCCTCCTCCTCTCAGTTTTGGATGTGTCGAGTCATTCTTTCGCGCGCAAGACACTCAAGAAAACCGCGACCGTGATTTTACAATTGCGAGAAATATAATGCTAAGCTATTTAATAATAGATCAGAAAATTATTTTTGTGGAAACAAAAAAACAATTCTTTTTTTTAGATCCTATGTCGCCGCACGCGAGCAGTGACTTCGGTGGAGATGTGACATCCCCGATCACGTCTCCACCCGCCACTCCGTCTCAGGTGCAGGACACAGAGTCATCGAGTTTAGATTCGCACCGGCCGTCTGCTTTACAAAATTCTTTGCGACGTCGCACCATGCCCGCTTTAAAACTTGGAAAAGACGATGCCACTGTCGCATTTACCGAAGACTATAACGAAGTGAGTACGCGCGCTAATAATTTCGTATTGTTTAAATAAATATTATTCGCGTATCGTAACGCTTCGAAAAAATTTTCTGCAGATATTACCGTACGAGCCAAGAGTATTCCCGTTATCTGAAGAAATTTACGATAAGATGTTGGAAGTTATGCCGGACGGACACTGGCAAGCTTCGACGTCCTTATGCTCCCGCGAGGAAGAAAAGGGCGATGATGTACGTACATTGCATTCGTAGTGATATCTCTTGCATCGAGTATCTAAAATGAGAAATTTTAATGATATTAAAATGTATGTGGGTACTAGTACTGACTATTAATATACACTTTGAGCCAACTTTCATGGCTCCTCTCGAGGCTATTTCCGGTAAGCAGTACCACTTGACGCTTCATACTTTTATAACGTAATTAATTTTATTTTTCATCTCACATACACATAGACACACCCAGTTAGCAAATGTTGAATTACGAGAGAAGTATCGCCGTTAACGCGATCGTTACAATATTTTCAATGCGTTATAGAAATCTTTCACACGACTCTAGTTTGCTCCTTTGTTCACGCAGCTGCCGTATAAAAGCTTGCAATTTTTAATAGAGTTTATTCACGAAGTGACATCTCGGGTGTAGGTAATTGCCGACAACAACGGTCGTGTTTAACCATTCGTATTTATACGTTTCTAGGAAGGCGAAATGGACTCTCCCGAATCGGATTCAACCGAATCTGCTTGTTGCGATTTAGACGGCGAGGATCCGAATGATCCTGAATGGACAGTAGCTGAAGATAGAGACACTGAAAAGGAGAGAATACGTCCGACGGCTAAGAGATAGGATATAAAACTCTTAAATACAGTATGTCTACGTCGCTACTATATGCAGAAGCTACCTGTCAATTGTTATATATACCTGTCGGTCATGTAACATGCACCTTAAGTTAACTACCTGTAAAGTGTATTATAAATATAAATTTTATAACTTCATTCTCTCTGCTTAAATTAATGAAAAAAACCTTAATTATTATTGCTTTTTTTTTAAGTATTGTTATTTTGGCCAAAGGATTAGAATTCTAGCGTCATATTACGTTTAGGGATACGCGTTATTGATTTTCCTGCTGTTACATAAGTAGTATAGTATTAATTTTCCGAAAAAAAAAAAAAAAAAAAAATGGAATCTCATGACAAATTTAGCGGTTTTGTATAAACCTTGTATTTATGTTACAGAACTCTTCACTTGAAATAAAAGTGCCAACCGAAATGTTCTGTAGCACTGTGTACCTTCTAATATTATACATATACGTGCTTTCTTTTTTATTTTGTCAGAGAGAATACACCGCAGCTTACCTGGCATATTCAACAAGAGATGTTAATATTACAAGTGCTTAAATGTACGTTACAATCTTACCCATTATGTCATAACTTGTATTTAAATCCTTGTATATTATCTGTCACATAACTCTTGCACCTAATTTCGCAAACGTTATTTATGTAACAGTCAAAATCAGTTTCTTTAAGCATGGACTTTTTTAGATTTAAGGTAGCAAATCCTGTTTTAATTTTCATATATGACCGGATCGTGTCTTAAGATATTACTATTATATTATACAGGTAAGGACACCGTTATAAAAAATTAAAATTATTAAAGAGAAATTGTAAATTTATGTATTATAGAAAATATTCTTGACATTAGCGTGTGAAATTTGATGTAGAACAGAAACTACTAAAATTAAAAATGTGTTATCAGTTAAATATTCTGATGCTCTGTATTTTGACTGTTATGTTCTTATCATTGGTATAATTTGTGAAGTATATTCACTTGTTAATTTAAGCGTTCATATAAATAAAGTCTTGTGTCACTGTGATTTCGCAATTTTCTAATAGTCTGTGATACTACATGTATTTTCTTTCGTATTAAAAGTTTTATAACCAGGCAAAATGTCTACAAATTCTTAAAAAGTCGCTTGCGTTTCAATTTTGTATATCACTTTTACGAGATACAAATAAAAATAGGTGACAACGGAAATTGTACTTTCTCTTACAACAAAGTTTTTAATATTTAACACATACTTACCTATCTGCAGCATTTTCTAGTATTACAATACGATTACACCACAAAACAAACTTTAATAATTTATTATTACTTTCTAGCGCAACTAGTATATGCATATTATTATAAATATAAAATTGTTTTTATTTGTAAGTTTTTCTATGTTTTAAAAGTGGTAATACAATATGGAAATATAAAAATACAGTGAATACGACAGTGACACAATCTGACACAGGAAAAGGTCACGTATTGTTAGATCATCCATTTTTATCTTTCTATTCAAATAAATCGTAAACTTGTTCAGTTACATACGCGTCATCCAGTTCCAAAGCAAATAAATTCAGTGTCCAAAGTTTCTAAATCTACTATAACTGCGGTGTGTGTGGAAGAAAACTTCGGAATGCAAATTATCCTAACCATCTGATTTTCTTCACCTACAAGTGTTAAACATACTTTTATTAATATTGTAATTCAACAATAAAAAGACATCACGTATCATTAAAATATGTACGAATGATTAACGCAAGAAAATAATATATCGTAAATACATTTTATGTTAATAATATTATTTCAGCATATTAATTAGAACGTAAGCAAATTTATTAATTTTATAAAAATATAAAACCTACCTTTCCACATTTTCGTATCGGGTTTATCCGTGTTACCCACAAAATATATATCTGGACAATAATTTATGATAAATGGATCTTTTACAGAATAAGGATGTACCGGTAATGTATCTGGGGCAGTCGGACACATGTGCTTCCAAAGTAACGTTTTTTCCAACCATTCTAAAGGAGAAATATCTGTTTCACCGGTTGCTTTTATAATATCATCGATAGGTTGTCCACTATTTCCCATTACTATACGTTCGGCAATTTTGCCAATCCATGGATTAGTCGCACCTTTAAAACTTTGAAATCTGAAAAATTATTTTTAAGATTACAATTTAGAATAGGGAAATTTATAAAATTAAAATTTTATGAAAAACTTGTAAATGTAAGGTACTAAAAACAATTTTTTTAATGACGTCTTTTTTTTATTTGCTACGCAATGATAAAGATAAGATTTCTAGTAGTCTGTAATCTTATCTCGTTCATTGAGAAGTCAGAATACATATCAAACGAATGTATGTTTGTACAATACCTAGACGCTAGTGGTAGTATGCATGGATGCAGTGGTCTCTGTGGTAACATTGCATTGGTGGGATCGTGTTGACCTGGCATTAAAGTGACGCAACAACATTCTGCTATTTTAGAGAGAAATGCGTCCACAAGTGTTGTTGCTACAGCGACTTCTTTTGTTATAGCGGCGTCCTGCGCCTTCCCTTCAGCATGTCCCATTAAAGTATTCGTTTTTGTGACGGTTTTTACAGAATTACCTGTGATGGAATATAAGTGTGAAAATAAATCGTGTCGCAATTATTACATTATATTATATATAAATATTAAGGATCTATTTTATACCAGCAATAATGACTCGAACAATGCTAGTGGCATCTTCTTGCATAGTTACATTTCCCGCCATCCCACATATCCATTCGATTAACAAATTTAACGATAAGGTCTCCGCAGTATTCGCTAAGTCAAGTCCAGACAAGAACACTACCTTTCCTCCAGATTTTGCCTGTGTTGGTGAACTTTTAGGCATGCAGCCAGGAAAACACCATTCCTTGATCTAAATAAAGTATCAAATATATATGCATGTGTATGTGAGCAGTGGGGAAAATTTGATATAATTTTAATCATAATGTACTTACTTCAAAACTGCCACTCTTGTTTTTGTAGCCTAAAATAGCACATACAACGCCTGTAACATAATTGTTTAAAGCTGCATCTTCAACTACTAATTTTATACGCAACATTTCATCTTCCAAAAACAATTGATCTTTTTCAGAACAGTAATTTGATCTTGGCTCAGGCAACGTCAGTTGATGATCATCACTTAATTCAAGTAATATTGATGGTTTACATTTCTGATGTTTATAAAGTGTACCAATTATTACACATTCTTGCTCCTCAAAATCTTCTAATTCTGCTAATTTTAATATTTGAACTTTACCTATAAAAAAAAAGCATTTTACTTATTGAATTATATAACTATATTTATATAAATATATATTACATTTCTGCAGAAAATTCTTTATTTTAATATAAAGAATTTTGTATGAAAGTATATAATTATTAAACACTCTACAAGGCTCACCCCATTTTGCTATAATCTGTGGCACCAGTGTCTCCCTCAGCTCTGTCAGTCTTGCTGAATATATGCTACAGAATTGTTTAGAAAAGTCTATCAATTTATCATCGAAAATATCAGTTAAATCTTTATATGAGCCTTCCAGTCTCTTAAATTCTTTTGGCTCTTCATTTCCTGGTTGCGAAAGCAAGTTTTCACTACAGCCATTAATTAAATTTACCATTGTTAACAAATATATTCCACGAAAACCTGGAAAGAGGTAAATATTAATAAGAATTGTATTTAAAAAAATATTGATTAATATAAAAATGTATATTTAGTTTATGCAAAAACTAACAAATATTACTTGCAGTATATCATACTTTAAGTCTAACCTTTGTGCCGGTCTTCCCTTCACTTTACGAGAAATGTTACGACAATCGGAAAAATAAATTAGACGTCGATAGACAATCTTAATACCTACAAAATATCCAAGTAAAGACTCGTTTTATTCACATTTGTTCGCAATCTTTACATAAACGAACTTGCACGTGCCAGCACGTTTCGCGCCTTTTTCTCCCTCGTAAAGTACAGAAAAAAAAGAAGACAAAGATAAAATAAAGGCAGTGTTTAGTCCAGTTTTAAATTCAAGCTTGTTTTTTATACGACTCAGCCAATGAATAATCGGTGTGGCGCTCTCGGGTTACTCTCCAAGGTATGTTTTTATTTTTTTTTAAATCTAAATTTAAGAATTGAATTGAACATAACTGAATCCTTTGTGCTCCTTTAATTGTTTTTGGGTGCAAGCAGGCGAGACGCGGATTCCATGGCGAGAGGGGACGACGAACTCGATTGGCCGCGTCGTCGTGCTCCGACACGTGTTTCCGTTCGTGACGCTGGTCACCTTGGAGCAAAGCGCGGTGCACTTCGTAGTGCTCCACGATCGCGCATATGGAGCAGATTGGCATTCGACAGCCAATAAACCCTCGTTTTTTGCTTTGTTATCCTAAATTTGACTTTTCCAGAGAGGAAAGCGAGAGCGTGCGTTTGTCGCTCTCAAAGTTGTTGCTAATGGGTCTAACGATTGCGGTATATATTCTGTTTTTCTCGGTATCTCGTCGCCTGGGCATCTTGGAGCATTTGTTTTGCGTCTCGAGAAAACTGTCGAGAAGAAGCTGAGGCTGTAGGAATAAAAGAATAAGTGCTTGAAGCTGCGTGTATAAAAAGAACGAAGTAATCTGTCTTCTTTTTTTTATGCAACACGTGGCGGAACTTTGTGGCATTTGTTGAAAGGTCATTTCAACTACCTTTGTCTAGTTGATAGTGCCTACCACTACCTTTATGTTGGTTCAAATTTATGTTTGTAAGTATATTAGAATTATTATTTAAAATTGCAATTGTAAGTTAAATTAATTTCTTTACATAAATGTTTGATTTAAAATGTTTAGAGGTATGGAATGTAATGTTGAAGTTAGAGGAAAATAGAAAAGGGAAAGAAGTCTACTTTATGCAAGAAAGAAATAATTTTATATATGGATATTTAATGTAATATATTTTGTTTATGTGACAGGACACGATCTGCTAACAGGTACCTACAAGTTCATCTACAAATAGACATAATTTGAAAGTCATTGTTATAGGAGAATATATTAATTGAGCTTTAAAGAACACATAAGCAACTAAACTTGACAGTAAGTTTCTAATCTACATTTTAATATTTATTTGTATTAGTTAATATATTAATTTATATTATTTCTAAATTAATTAATCTTTAAAAATTTCTAGACACCTTGGAACATCATGTCTCGTAGTTCAAGCCCTGAACTGGAGAACAATCCAGTACATTTAATGATCAGACGAAATAAAACAACGATAATTCTTGAAACATCAGAAAGTAGCAGTGTTTTAGAGCTGAAAAAAATGATTGAAGGTAAAGCAGATGTATTTATAGAAATATGTAGAAAAATATTAATGACGTACTTTTTCTTCATTGTATAATCAATTACAGATGTTATTTATTCATAATAAATCACACGATCATTATTATTTTATTAACACCGAATTTTTTCAGCTATACTGAAAGTAAAACCAAAGGATCAACAGCTATTTCTCGTTTATGTAAATGAAAGTTCTCTTAACAAATATATGAAGCTGTCCGATCACGTTCTTTTATCTGATTATGGACTAGAACCACTGTCGGCAAAAGTAACAAATCCTGCAATAGTGGGCCTAACTCTGCGACAAAAGGATGGCTCGTTTGAGCATCTCGAAATAGCACCGTACTCCGATCCAGAATTCGCCGCATTACCGGAAATAATGGACGATATGAAAGTAATGAACCTATATGAAACTAAAGACTTATAACGGCACCCTTTATGAAACTACTTGAGAAACAATTGGGATGAGACAGAGAAACAGCGTCATTCAATTAAAAAGTCTTGTTAATGACGTAATGCCACAATCAGTTGCCAACGACGAAGCTTTACGTCTCGTATAACTCAGTAATAATTCACTAAATAAATTCCGGGTACAAAGTGAGAGATACACATATTATCAGGTAAATGCTGCATAGTTTTATTAAACAACTGTGTTTATATTACATAATTTTTTAGATATAATCGCAACTTTGCAATATTAGAATATATTAACAATACCACATGGTTATATAACATCGTTACAATATTTAATTTTTTATAATGATAAATTTATTGAAAAATTCATACATATAATTAAGATAAATCATTATTTGTGACGATTATCACTTAATCAAACTAGCTATGATAAAAAGGATCTCAGGATATGTTACCAATTAATATTTAAGAGCTATAACAAAAGAATTAGTGCTTTAATGCGAGAAAAAATTGTCTATTTTTGATATTATGTACATTGAAAAGTAGATATGGCATTTGCTGCGATTAGTGTGTGTGCGACGAGCGGCGACGGCGGCTAGCGTACGTGACTTCCTCCATTCTCGGCCGCCGAGCGCGGGGAAGGAAGGAGGCCGCGCTCTCCCTCAGTCTTCTGTGACCGGTGCTTCGCGACACATCTACGCGCGCGCTTCATGTGAGATTCGACGCTCCCCACGACAAGGTTACGTATGCTAGCCGCCGTCGCCGCGGCTAACACCATATCTACCGTTCAGTGTACATTATATATTTAAAAGATTTCAAGATAAAGTATATTATATTGTTTGTAATAAGAAATAATTTTTAAGTAGTAATTATTCAATAAATTTTTTAAAAAACTTTGTTTTATACACCTTAATTAGTTACAGAAACCGAGTTACGTGGAAACAAGCGCAAATTAGAAGTAATAAGCGGTGATAAACGTGAAAGTAATATTTTTAATTTGGCGCCGAAAATCGATCTTTTATTTTTTAGTGTCAAACGTCAAGACTGCCACGATTTCAAGAGAACAAAAGACCCTAGATCAAGTTCCAAAAGTTCAATCTGCCGTCTCATTTCCTCCACTCTTGTCCCTGCGCCACGAGGCAAGCTTCGGACGGCCAATAAACGCGCTTGCCGACAAGACGAAGCCGATGGTGTCAAAGTACTCGTTCGTCGAGTCCGTGGAAGAGCGGAGGGAGATTCTCGCCACGCCGGCGCGCTTTGGGGAATTCGTGCGTGTTTGCTCCGACCAGCAACGACGTGTTTACGGCCGTCGTATCCGCGTAGGATAGTAATTTATCCGCGATTTTTTTGTTCTTGCGCCAGACGAGCGATCCGCCAGCCGGACGGCTGATAGTGACGGACAAACGATAGCGAATGGGCGTGTGAAACAGCGACCCTCGGTTACTTGGCGCGGTTTAGTCGATTTCTCCCCTTATCCGTGTCACGGGCATACCGCCCGCTAGGACGGGAGATGGACGCGAGCAGCGAGCAACCGCCGGCAGCGATCGCGGCCGCCGAGGTCGCCTCCGCCAGCGAGCAAGAGCACAATGACGAAGCCATGGAGGAGACGGAGGAGTACAGCTACGAGGGCGACGATTACAGGCATTTCATGCCGCGCGGCCGAGGCGGCTTTCGGTGCGTATCGCAAACCCGCTTTCCCGGCTCCGGCGGTCCTTCCTCCGCGTCTCCTTTCCCTCCCCCTTTTTCCCCTCTCGTCCCGTCGCGTCGTCTCCTCCCGACCCCGCATGCTCTCGCCGCGATGTTTTCATCTAACCCGGGAGACCGACGGCGTCTCGGCAACGTCCCCCCGCCGGGCTCCCGACAGATGACACGCGCACGGAATGTCGGAATTGTTTTTCTCTCTAGATTGATAATGGCTCGCGCGGAGGCTTATCGTATCTTTGCACGCGACTAACTTTCACAGACGCTTTATTGAAATTCTTTGCTAGCGACTTTATTAACGCTATGACATCCTCTAGCCTTCTGTCTTGTCTATGGAAGCGTTACAGCGCGAGCACGTCAGACCCGTGGAGTGGAGCGTTTCTTTTTCTTTTTCCTAAGAGTCAAGTAAGATTCGGAATGATTCTGGTCTTCCTTCCTCTGGGTGGCATGGTAGATATAAGGTATCTAGTCACAACATATAAAAATAATTTAAGGGGTCGTGGCAGAGGTGGGTTTGATTTCCCTATGAGAGGTGGTACTCCGAGGTTTCGTGGGAGAGGGTTTGGACCGCGCGGACCAATGTTTCGTGGCGCAAACAACGGATTTCCATTTGAGGCACCACCGAGACCGAATTGCCCCCCTGGTCCAGCAGGCCCAAGATTTCGAGGACCGCCACCGTTCGATCCCAGCTGGGGACCTATGGGACCACCAAACTTCATGGGACCTCCAAATTTGATGGGACCTCCAGGAATGGTATGAGATTGATTTTTTCAAGTAGTTAAGAACTCATTGTTTTTTTATTTTTAATTCTTATGTGATCTTTTTTAGCCACCACCACACATGATGAATGGCCCAATGGGTGCAGGACCAGGTCCATATGGACCACCACCTGGTATGGGTCCACCTAACATGAACAGCGTAAGTTATACATGATTGTAAATTTAATTCTTTAACTTTATTATATAGAATGTCCGAAATAAATTATATTTGTATTAATGGAAGTGTATTAATAAAATAAACTATAAAGCACACGATAAATTTAAGAATAAAATTTATGCCGTAGATTCCAGGACAACAGCAACCACCCCAGCAGACGCAACAAGCAAACATTCCAGGTCTAGATCTCAACGGAGAAGTGTGGGTAGAAACGAAAGCAGCCGACGGCAAATCGTATTATTACAATATTCGCACGAGAGATACCACATGGACTAAACCAGAGGGACCAAACGTAAAGGTCATGGTGCAAGATCAGGTAAGTCACCTGCAAATTTTTATCCTAACCGGTATGCCCGATTTTTTTTTTTATTATGATTTGTACATAATGTGACTTTTTTACTTGTTTAAATATATTATAATTAAATAAATAATTAAATATATTTGGATTATGTATTAAACAATTTTTTTTACATTAAAATTATATTTATTTTTTGTCATTGTTAGTTTTATAATATGTACAATATTTAAGCTTAAACAACTACAGACACAGGAACAAAGTTTAAATAAAGAATTGTGTACCAAAATATATTGACAATTAGCAATGTCGTAAAAAAAGATCGGTAAGTTCATCTATCAGTTAATGAAGTCAAGTCTATTTTGTTTTTTTGTTTAAAATTTTATATGATTAATTCAAGATAATTGTTGACAAAGTACTTTACGATTTTACAGTTAGAACAGTTAGTGCACGGAGCATCAAAGCAAGCGGCACGTTCTACCACACCTACTCCGTCAGGTAGTACGCCGACCAAGATTAGTGAAAATAGAATCTCACAAGGCGGCGAACAATCATCTTCTAACAATACAGATGCCATTAATCAATTAAGTACAGCGCCTCCTGGCACTGGACCACCCCCTACTTTAAATGATACGCCAGATGTTAATAATCAAGCGTCCGAGACAAATCAATCAAACGGTAATTTAAACAATATTAATATTTATTTAATTCTATAAACATTTTTGTTAGATTTTTTTAAATATTTATGATAAAGTGTTGTTAAAAAAAAAATGTATATTCTAGGCACAGCGCCCGCGACAGTTACCAGTACACCGCCGATAAATACACCGGCGGTAAATACAAATATGATGCAGCCGCCGCCAAATATGATTCCTATGCAACATAGAGTGCCAAATCAGTTTGGAAATCCGATTGCAACGCAATTCGGAGCAGCACCCTTCGGGATGCCGCCGCCCGGTTTTCAACCTTTCGGCGGTTATGGACCACCACAAGCCAATTGGGGTAATATATAATATGCTAATGCAGAAGATATTTTATGGCGAAAATAATTTTTTAAATAATCTGTATAAATTAATGGCGCGTCTACGTTCTTTTTTAGGTATGCCACAAATGCCTCATGGTGTAATGGCACCTCAAACACCTGCTGAAGATCCTGCTATACTTGCACAACTTGATTCCGAATTAGTAGCGGCTGCCATGGTCTGGACTGAGCATCGTGCACCAGACGGCAGATTCTATTATTACAACAGCAAAGCAGGAGAATCAGTATGGGAAAAGCCACAAGCCTTGAAAGATTTGGAAAGTACGTAATATAAACTCTTATTCTTTATTACAATCGTCTTTGTAAAACAAATTTATTAGGATTTTATAAATCTTAAAATGGATTAAAAAATTTCTTGTTGTTTTATTAGATGCGAAGTTATCATTACGACAGAAAAACGAAGAGGCTAGCGTTGTTCCTGCCAGCACCACTGTTACAACTACTACCGTTAACAACAACAGCATCGCAATCGAAGCTAGCAAACCAGAAAAGCCGCAAGAGATCACTCATGAAACCAAAGATAGTACAAAAGATGCGGATAGCGCTAAACCGAAAAAAGAGGAAAATATTATTAAAGAACCTGTGAAGCCTCAAGATAAATCTAGACCAATTTCTAGTACGCCAGTGCCTGGAACTCCATGGTATGCTTCTATTAATTTTCTTTATATTTATATATTTTATCATGCATCTATATAACCATTAAATTTATTTGCCATCTGCAGGTGTGTCGTTTGGACGGGAGATGGACGAGTATTTTTCTACAACCCTTCTTCGAGAATATCAGTTTGGGAACGACCGGATGATCTTGTTGGGCGTCAGGATGTGGACAAGATGATATCGACACCACCAGATGCAGTTGCCGCTACAAAACCAGCACGTCAATCGGATACCAGCGAAAGCAGCGATGACGATCAACCAACGCCAGCTAAAAAGATGAAACACGACGATACTAAAAGTAATTGTTACCCAGAAATATAATGATTTAATGCGGAATTTTTATTTAAATTTTTATATTATTCTTTAGCCACACCTGTCAAGGAAGAAGAGGAAAAGGAAGGGAAAAAGACTATCGACATCGGAAAGGAAGCTGCGATAGAGGCTGAAGTGAGAGCGGCGAGGGAGAGAGCAATAGTTCCACTGGAAACGAGGATCAAGTCATTCAGGGATATGCTTGCAGAAAAAGATGTAAGTTATTCTCACATTTATTTTTATTATTATACAAATTAATATGTAATTTTTAATTTACTGTTTCTACATTAAATTATAATATATTTCTTTACTTATAATTTTAAAACTATTTCATTTCTGTAAATATATATCGAGAGTAATCAAATTATTACGTTTTTAGGTATCTGCATTCAGTACCTGGGAAAAAGAACTTCACAAAATAGTATTTGATCCGCGTTATTTACTGTTAACGTCGAAGGAAAGGAAGCAAGTCTTTGAAAAATACGTGAAAGAGAGGGCGGAAGAAGAAAGGCGGGAAAAGAGAAATAAAATGAAGGAACGAAAAGAGCAATTTCAGAAGCTCTTGGAAGAAGCAGCACTTCATGGAAAGTACGTATGCGAAGAAATAAATTTTTTTTTATTTTCTTTTTTTTACGGAAAGTATTAATTTTTTTTGTTCTTTTTCTTTTAGATCATCATTTAGCGATTTCGCTCAAAAACATGGAAGGGACGAACGATTTAAGAATGTAGAAAAGATGCGTGAACGGGAAAGTCTTTTCAACGAATATCTTCTGGAAGTGCGAAAGAAGGAGAAAGAGGAGAAAACAGCAAAACGAGAACAGGTATTTTTATTTTATTAACATAATTAAATGTGCGCGCGCATTGTGTGGCAATGCAACAGACACTTTTCAGGATTGCATTTAATATTAATAATTATAAATATTTTGACAGTAATCAACACAAGTAAGACATATTTCTAAACCTTTACTGAGATATATACAAATTTAACAAATATAAAGCATTTAGGTACACTAATATTTCATGATTTTATTTATATATAATTTTCTGATAGTTTAAAAATAAGAAGTTTTTAATTATAACAATTTTATTAATATTAATATTAAATTAATGTGATTAATTTATCAACTTTTTTATTATTAACTTTTATTTTGATTAGTTCGTAAAAACTTGAAATTTATAAACTTACATAAGTTAATTTACACATATATTGATTTTCGTATTAAAAAAAAAAATTCGTAAAAATGATTACATAATTAATATTTGTGTAAATTTGTTCTTTTACGTCCAAGTGTACCTAAAAAGCCTTTATATTTTCAAAGAAGCATCAATTTGTATTTCCTATTTTTAATTTCCTTACATATAAACCTTTATTCCCTTCGTTCCAGATGTTCATTTATAGTGAATTTCTTCATAAACGCTGTCTGAAGAATATTTGTCGTATATAAATGTAATATACTTTAATCGCAAAAAGTTGCTGCATGGGCTGAATATACACATATCTATTCGGCACTTGCTCCTATGTTAACATAATATTATATTATTTCATTAATTTCAATAAGAGTTTATACTTCATCTTATTAAGCGAGGCTTTGCAATGCGCGATAGCATAAGAATCAAATTAAGAATAAATGCAAAGCGTTTTTTAAGCTTATTTAAGACAGGAATATGTTTAGTAATGTTTAATAAAAGTTTATGTTTTTACAGCGATAATGAATTGATTTCTTTCAGGTTTCATAGGTATGTTATTATTTTGTTCCACTTGTAAGATAGTACGAATTCCTAAAATTATAACGGCTGAAGAACACATATACCAGGAGATATTTCTCTAATAAATAATTCTCTACTCCAGTAGATTTGCTCGATCGAAATCGAAAAGTTTTTTTGTAGCTCTAAGAGATGGGAGATGTAGAGAATAAAATCTTAGTATGTGTCGGTTCCTTATATACTTATGTGTTCTGAACTCTCCACTTCAGTCAGGATGCAGGCAGGACAGGTTCCGTATGTGGAGTGGCTTGGTACTGAAGCTGGTTGGTGGCATGGATGATGTCATCTACCATTCCCATCTTCTCTGCGGGTCACTGTTGGCACACCCTCGCGCGCCGCATTCTTTACTTCAAAGCAGTGTCATGAGAATGAACAAACTCGGTATTTGTATATTACTCGTAATCCACGTTATTTCAAAAGATTAACTTTTCCCCAGAATCAAAAAAACAATTTGAAAAGCAAAAAAGGATTTCACGTTAGTTTATTTGAAAAAGAAAAGCAATGAATAAAATTTATACGAAAATTCGAGGTAGCATTAGTCTACAAAACAGTTTCAAAAAATTTACTTATATATATTCCGATTATAATTAAATATTAAAATTCATATCTAATGCTACCACAAAATTTGCATTACATGTATGGACATAAAAACAAATTTATGACACAAGAGATTATTTAATTTATCATTTTACTTTTTAGTAATACTTTTATTCACAATATTCATTGTTTCAGAAATAGCTACGTTAAATATTATCTTTTTATTTTTAACATTGTCAGTCAAAAAAATTATTTTACACATACAGATTATTAAGTAAAATATATTCATAAAAAGCAACGAATTATTATTTTAAAATCATAATTTTTTTTATTGTTCTTATGTCAATACATGATGTATCAAATTTGATGTACAAAAACATATAAAGTTCTAGTAATTTTAAGTCGACTTCACATGATAAACGGTTTTTTCTTGTCGGCAATATATAACTTTATTATTATAGCTTTTAAAGGATTGCAAGTTTCAGTATTATAACGTTATAATGCTTAATTGTTAAATTTGATATAGAATGAATGACTTGCATTTTCATAAAAGCATTTGTTTTACATTCACGAAAACCTCAATCTCTATTTTTGTTTTCAATAATAACGCAAGTGGATTTTTATATTCGGTTCGAATGAGATAAAAAAAAGTGTAAACAGTTGTGTTAGCACGAGCTTCTCAGTTAAAATATCCTTATAGGATCCGAGTCAGAAATATTATATATAATTTGAAGAAAAAAAAAAGATATGTGCCAGTGTTTGAAATATAATCATTTCTCTCTTTTTTAATGTAAAGAATATCACACAAGTAATTTCGGTCGTTTACAAATTACGCAATGGGGACATTGGAAAATTTTATGGGACGAGTTTTAATCTCACACGTAGAAATTAGATTGATCTAGTAAAGAAAATTTTGCCAATTTTTGTTTCTTTAATACTTTCAGTATTACGAAGTAAAAGTGTCGAGAGCTTAGGAGAAAATGAGCGAGAGAAAAAGCGATTTTATTTTAATAGGGTAACATTTTCTTAGCAAGCATTAATTTCTGTGTTGATTAATAATCTGCGTTACGTTACTTTTTCCATAAATGTATCAAGAAAAATTATCAAGAGAGTAATTACAATTTTTGTAAACGGTGTGCTGTGCTATGAACTACGTGACGCTTTTACTAAAATTTATGCGTTCTCCGAGAGATTTTAGAGTATAGGAGAAAAAAAAAAAAAGAAAAAGAAATAAATAAGATGGAAACTCGTTTCGTAATTTGGACGGCTGCGAGCTTCTAATGTTTTTGAAGTTAATGATAATGCGCTAACCATATTTTTTCGTTTCAGCAAGGACGGCAGTTAAACATTTACTTACCTTACACAATTCAGTCATCATTAAATGGCAGTATTTAATTAAATAAGGCATGCAATTTGACTTTGAAAAAATTAGAGCTTGATTTAATTATGCATTGTTCAATACTAGCGAATAGAATACTGTACATTTAATGATGACGATAATCATAATAACCATTTTTACAGGAATAATGAGTTAATCATTTTTTTTCAGCTAAAAACAATGACCAGCTTAGTTCATAAAACAAAACAAAAAATAAAATAAAAAATAATCCGACAAAATAGAGTCCTTAACGTTGTGATACTTCACGACACGAACGAACACGAATGACTATTTCTTCTACCCCTAACGAAAATATAGTTTGAAAACCATTTAAAAGGTTTGCAAGTTGAAATAGTTTGATCCACATTACAGATCATTATATTATAATAATGTTTATAAAAGTGATTGTAATGTGGCTGACCGTGTAATAATTGGTTCGAAATATCATTAAGGCGTGCATGATTTAAGAGAGCCAAGAAAACTTTGATCTTAAAAGCAAAACAATTGTACAATAGTATATAAGCAAGCAGTGATTGTTCTTCAGCGATGAAAACTCTTATGTTAAATGCGTTTCAGGTGAAAAAGGAATTCTTTGCGATGCTACGTGAGCACAAAGACATCGACAGACATTCGCATTGGAGCGATTGTAAGAAAAAGTTGGAAACGGATTGGAGGTACAGAGTCGTAGAGTCGGCGAGCACGCGGGAAGATTGGTTTAGAGATTACGTTCGCCTGCTGAAGGATGAGCGGAAAAAGGAAAAGGAGAAAGACAAAGATCACCGGCACAGGGAAAAAGATCATAAAACGGAAAAGAAGGACAGGGATCGCAAGGATTCGGATAAAGGTAAAGAAACTAAGTCCAGCAGCAAAGACAAGTCTGACAAGGATAACACGAGGGAAAAGAAGCAGCGAAAGAGTGAAATATCCACAGAGGAGAGCGAGAAAGAAAAGAAAGAGACGGTGGTGGAGAAAGAGAGCGGAGAAATTGAAGAAGCTGACGATAAGAACGTTAAAAAGGAGAACGACGTAAGTATTTTTTTTTTCTTTTTTTTTTAACAGTCTTTATATAATTCTTTTTATTCACTTTTGTTATTTTAGAAAGAAGATGGGGATGATCATTCCGATTCCGAAGAGGATCGCGAAAAACAGAAAAGGGACCGTGAAAGGCGAGCAGAAGTCAGTCTTAGAGAAAGAGAAAGAGAAGTGCAAAGAACTCTAGCTACACATCTTCGTGATAGAGATAAAGAGAGACAGCATCACCGTCACACAGAGGCTGTCCAGCATTTCAGTGCTCTCCTAGCTGATTTAGTATGTATTTAGTTTCAATCATTTTATATTTTAATAATAATTATTCTGTCTTTGTATATATTTATAATATTTAATATATTTTAAATTCAGGTTAGAAATGGAGATCTGGCGTGGAGAGAAGCGAAGCGACAATTAAGGAAGGATCATAGATGGGAACTGGCAGAGAGTTTAGATCGTGAAGAAAAGGAACGATTGTTTAATGAACATATTGAACAATTAGGCCGTAAGAAGCGCGATAAATTTCGCGAGCTGCTTGATGAAGTAGGCGCTTCAACCGAATTAACAGCATCTTGGAAAGATATTAAGAAACTGTTGAAAGATGATCCTAGATATTTAAAGTTTTCTTCTAGTGATCGAGTACGTAATCATTAGTTATAAAAATTATTTTAATATTAATAATTCTGTATATTTATTATTACATATTCTGTATATTTGTTATTTTAGAAATGTGAAAAGGAATTTAAAGAATATATTAAGGATAAACTTGTTGCTGCCAAAGCTGACTTCAGGGAGCTTCTACAGGTGCGTTTAATTAATTTTTTATATATTGTTTAATAACTCGATGTGACAGCTGGTAAAAATAAAATAAAATTTTTCAGGAAACGAAGCTGATCACTGATAAAACGTACAAAAAAGTACAAGAAAATAGTTCACATTTGGCGGAAATTGAAGAAATTCTTAGGAAAGATCGGCGATTTCTTGTTCTCGAGGCTGCAGCCACCGAACGGACTCGATTATTAATGGGTTATTTGGAAGAATTAGCACGAAGGGGTCCACCACCTCCTCCTACTGCATCCGAACCATCAAGGAGATCGACCACAAAGTAAGTTTCAGTATTTAAGATAAAGATAACAAGTTTAAATTTTATTTAATTTAATTTAATTTTATTAAACCTAACATTTTGTTTTATTTCTGTTTCAGTTGAACATCTACATCGAAGTACGGTATACAAACATATGACACATAACAGTAACAGAAATGAATAAATTTATAGCTGTAGTTAAATTGAATTACTTTACACACCGAATTATTGCCTGTATAGGATTCAATAAAATAATTGAATGTCTAATATTAATGTCAATATATGACGAATCTAGGATTAATAGATTTATATTATGTGTAAATGAGAGTGTGATTGTTGGTTTAGCTCCCATCATTATCTCGATATGCCGACAGTAGTGCAGGAGATTTTCTCGGAACTGCAAAATGTATGTTACCGACTAATACACTCGAGACGTTTTAGTTCCGAAAAGTTTCACTACGAGCCGCCACCATTGTCGTTGGCAGTTTGAAGTGACGGTGGAAGAAACCGCCATTTTCGTCATCGGCACATCGAGGAGTGATCATGAGTCAACCGACGCCAAGTCAGACTTCCCATTTTCAATAGGTATCTCATCTCACATTTAATCTGATAAGGTTTATTAATTATAACGAAATTTACTTTACCACTGAATAATAATTCCGATAAAGCACGATCTAAGATGCATCGTACTGTGTTGCCGAAAATAAGAGTAAATTAACGCGCGCGCTTCGTAATGGCGTCAGCAAAAAAAAAAGAAAAAAGAAAGGTTCTTAATCATAAAATGACTCACTTAAAAATTAATAGAAAGCTTTTAGCTTCGATTATATATCTCGTACGTAATTCGTGCCTTTACCGCCTATCATTCCAATTGCGCGAGCATCTACGTTATTACAATACGATTCCGATCGCGCGTGCATACGCTTCCAGCCGAGACGTAAAAGTTTACGGCTACACAATATTACTCACGTGTTCGCGATAGCGTTTATCGCGACAGCTATCGACAGGTATCGTTGCTTAATAAACGCCAGGCGGAAATATCCGCGCGGCGTATCCCCCGCGTTATATACCGTTACGATACAGCGCGCTGTACTTCCTGCTATCGCGGCGAGAATATAAATTGGCGTAAAGCCAGTCGGAACCGGTGAACTACGTGGCCGAGAACCGCGTCATTAGGTAACGCGCGCGCGAAACAATCGAGAGCAGTCTTGGTATGAAATTCTCACGGAATCCTTACGAAATTTCAGCGTGCTCATGATGAGGACTTCGCGACGGAGACGAGCCTTTTCCAGCGAGATATTCGGGATGCCACGCGCGTTGAGAGCGACGCTGATCTTTACCAGAAGCCAGTCATTCTCTTGCATTAAAGAAAAAAAAAAAAAGAGGAAAAAGAAACTTGTTTTTACTGCACGAGCATAGTGGAAATATTTGCCAAGTGGCGTCAACGCCTGAAGTTCTTTGCAGCGAGAGACCGCCTTTATTTTAAACATTTCTCTTTTGCATTTCCGAGAATGTGTAATTCTCGCCGTACCGCGATTGGAGGTAATTTCACGGTTTAATAATATAATTACGAGACTGGAGGAGGAATTATATAATAATATAATCAAGGAATTATACAACGAAATATTTTTATTTTTAGGAGAATAAAAAATATCGGGCGAAATGACACGCCGCGATTACAATTTCACAATGCGAGAGTTTACGGATTTGATGACACCTCGTCGTCCAAGGGATTCCCGTGCGATCATCGCTGATCGAAATTACATCACGCGACTTTCTCCTGGTTCTCCCGACCTTGCGCTGCGCCTTTTTCGTCTCCGGTGCGCCCATCCGGATCAATCCGTACTCTCGATTGCCGGGCGGGACCCGGTAAAGGTCAGCCGCGATCTGGCGAGGGTTAACGAACGGGGTAGGGTAACAGGATGGACTTGGGAGAGCGGATTTTTGCGAAGGCCTGCCCGGAGGTCGAGGAAGTGCCGTGGGAGACCCTGAAATCCGATTCCTTCGGCTCGCCGGGGCGAATCGTATTTCTCACCGTTCGAGTAACGCGATCGATTAGATAGATTATTACGGCGTTTCCTGTTACTCGTACGATCGAGGTAATTTTGCTTCGAGCGCAATCTACATTGTTACATTATTTGCCTTTGTAAATCCCAACCGTTTCTCTCGCTCGTACTAAAGTCCTTTTCCATCCACAGGATTATTTTTATTTGGGAAAAAAAGACGTCGTTGTGGAGAAACACCGTGCCAACGTTTTTTCGAGGGACTCGCAAGCAAGTGCAAACTGTCGTCGCCTATAAAATTTGAGAGTCCCTTCAACGTTCATCGACCGTTCGTTGGACCGAGAAAAGGCGGCGATTTCTCGGCGTGTCCTCGCCTTCGCACCGGTCAGCGATCCTGAAAGCTTGTTTGGAAGGCCTTATCGACCCGCTTCCACAAATGAAGAACCAAGGCAAGCAGTTGGCGGTAACAAGGTGATCTTATTAATATCTGCCAGCATCCGCGTGCCCGAGTTCGTGTGATAGTAGTAAACGAGGGTCGACTTGCACTTCCACGGAATTTAAAGAATCAGTAACGTAGACAGCGAGATATACAAATTACGAACAAGTAAAATTAATCGGTTTGCATGTTGCACAGTGAACGATTATTCAAATTTATTTCGTATAGAAAATCGATATTTTCATAAACTTCAAGATTTCTATATAAAGCAAACGTAATTCGTTTTGTAAATTATATTATATTATATTAAAGATTTCGTTTTCTTTATGAAACGCGCAGAGAAAGAGAGAGCGAGATCTCACTTTTAAATAATGAAACCTCTCGTTAAAATGTTTCTAAGATATTTCATGTGTCATCGCTGTGAGACACGATAGGTGCTTTCCATTCAATCAATTTACCATTTAGAGTACTTTCCATTTAATTGTCCTTGTATGTCGACTCCTAACTTTGCTTCGCGTTAATGAGCTGGCGAGTAAAGAGACAGGAGGAACAAATTCGTAGCGCGAAAGCATGAGAAGTCTTTTCGCGACTTGTATCAAATTAAACTGAAACAAAGAACGATAAAACAGTTTATATAATTAGAATTACACGGAGTGCAGTCGAATTTAAATTGCAAACCAGCTTAGGCGCGCGTTTACGTTATCGAATAATTTATATCGACTTTTGCAGGACCGAGTACTTTCTTATACGAGTCGCTGGGTCGGCTTGACTCCAATCTCAGCATGAAAGCATTACTAAGAGTCATGCTTTGAAATGCCCGAGCGCATTATCCACGTGCGATTCCCGCGAGGCGCGAAGGATGTCGCCGACGGTCGCAGCCCATTGTCATCGCCGAGCGTTCCCCGGCCGGGGGCCCCATTGTCGATTCCCGTCCCCGATCATTTTCACGAGCGCCAAAACGCACGCAGCGGGCGAGACCCCGTCGATTTTGCCGGAGAAGGTGGAGAACGAGGGGGGGACGCGAGGGGGGGAGACCAGCGGAGCCGTTGGAAGGGACGGTGGATCCTGGCGGCCTCGACGTGCCAGCTCCGCCTCGAGCCCGCTCGCGGCTCGGCCAAGTGAAAGTCGGATTTTGCTTTCTACCCGCTCTACCCGCTCTACCCTGGCCAGTGACAAGCGTGCCGCCGCTCGCGTACGAACGGCGCGGTTCTTCGTGCCCGACAGCGATGGTCCTTACCGCGTGCGGCTAACGGCACTGACAGTTCTCACGTCCGCAGGAGCGCGGATCCGCTGGACATCCGCGTCGAATGGGGACCAGCCGGTCGCTCTCGGCCCGCGCGATGAACTGCGAGTGATTTTGCGAGGTGTCCGCTCCGCGCGCAACCACTCTCATCGAGGACCACGAAGAGGCCCAGGGAGATATGCCGAGGTGTCGACGGGAAGCGGCCGCCTCGAACGGCCGAGTGTTTTTCTTCCGCCTGCTGCTGATCTGCGCGCTCGTCGCCGTCGGTCACCAAGAAGGTAAGCCGATCTCCAATTTGGTTTCGAACTATCCGCTTGCCGTTCGCCTCCGCTTGTCGAAGTGCGCTTGAGATTATAATGACTGCTCGCGAGCCTTTCATGGGTACGCTCTCGGTGAATGTGAAGGATATTTTATCGAGAAGGGCACGGAGTGACGGGACCACGGCATCTGGCCGGGGCATTTAGATTTCTGCACGCATGCACTATCACGGAATGTATCGGCGCGCTTTTTTTTTTTTTTTTTTCGTGTAATACGTGGTCTAGATAATTTGTGATTTTTGAGAGAACTTGATGTACGAACTCTGTCACGGGGGAGATTAATTACTCCCTAATTCTGCGCGTCAAAGCGTACAACGCTGGCTACTTGAAGCGAGCATACATTACAGTTAAGAACCAACGGAATTTTAAAATCCGCCTTACGGCCGATGCTACGTATTGTTCATACTTATGCGGCGTGTCCTACTTTTACCTCATTATACTTGAATGACAGATGATCGGAACGGTCCGACGCCAATCCTTTTTCGATATGCGTGTCGAGGGGAATCGTCGCCCAACGCGAATACCCTTAAAAGCCTCCGCGAAATCAAAATAAGCAACAAAAAAGAAATTCAATAGCTCGCGATAAAATGTAGCGTCTCTCTTCCTTCGATCGTAAATTACCGGAAAACCACTCGAGCTTTCCCTTTGCAGAAAAAAAAAAAGCAACTCCATATTGGCAGGATTCGCAGTCAGGAAATGATAGAATCTATCCAGATAAGCCGCGGCCGTTTCTTGCGAAACGCACGATACCGGGAATCTTGCTCGGTCCGGCGGTCTCGCCGGCGTCTGACTCGGTTACTCGAAAATATCCCGCGACCGCAAAAGCAAAACGCCGCCGTTCGCGCGCGAGATAATGGTTCGCGGTCACGAATCGACCGCGATGTTTGCTCCGCGCCGACGTAATTCCGCGCCGCAGCCCCGATCCGCGATACAATGGGATTGCGATATACGGCCGCCGCGTAACGGCGACAACCGCGGTTCTCCTCGGGGCCTTATTGTCGGGCCTAATGGACGACGGGGACTATCGCGATACCGCGCCCTTGTCGGGCACGGGCACCTTTCCCTCCCCCTCGCGCCGCGATTTGTAATACCGGGCGCAACCATCCTTCGCCGAGCCCTGCCTCCTTTGTTCGCCATTGTTACGCTTATCGTCGGACGCACGCGAACACGACGGATTGGCAAATGATTGTCAAACAATCGCGCCACGCGTTACGCATGGACGTGCGAGAAATCCGCGCTCGTTCGTTATTCCGCGCTCCGAGAAACGAGACACGCTGAGCGGCACGCGACGCCGATTTGCACAATTTCCAGATCTCCGCGAGACCGATTACGCGGATTATCCCGCGGTGTATTACATTGTCTCTTGGCAATTGGTCGTATCTGAAATTGATTATTATTTCGTTGGAGCTACTTGCCGTTATGAGATGCACGCGTGTCGTAACTTTTCGTTCTCGCGATTTCGCCGGAGGTTTAACGAAGAAGAAAAAAAGAAATAAAAAAAAAAAGACTGTCCCGTCGAGAGGCATCGCGAGTTAAATATTCTCCCGGCGATCTTACTCAAGACATTAATATCCAGACTTAAGAAGTCGCTAAGTATAATTTAATGAAAGTAATCAACGAGCATCTTTTTTTAATCTGACGCTCTTGATGCTAAAAATAAGAATTGACATGCGAAAATTTTCAAATTGCAATCGCATCTCCAAGTCGGGAATTGTTATTTATTTATTTCTTTCTTTCTTTTTTTTTTCTTTTTTTTTTCTTCTTCTTTTAAGAATCGCCGCGATCGGTACCCACGACGGGGCATCAATCCGTGAAAGTTTCTCGCAATCGCACGTGACTTCAATGAAATCTCGCGCGGGGGCCTCTTCGAAAAGGTCGAGGCAACTTTTGCCGTGGCTGGAGGCTCGGAAATCTTTCGATTCGGCACGAAAGTGAAACGATCGGGTTCGTCCTAATCAGCTATGCGAATCCCAAAATAGTCCCCGCGTCACGAGGATGAGTGGTCGAAGTTCCTTTTCGCTCCGGTCCGCATTCCTTCCCGTCGCCCTCGTCTCCCTTTTTGCCCTTTTCGTTTACCTCGAAGGTACAAGCTGGCGCTAAAGGTCGCAGGAATTTCGACGGTGTTAAGAGCCGACTCCGGTGGCAACGAACGACCTTCCACGTTCGAGATGACTGCCCTAAACGGGTTGGTCGGCGAAGCGATAGACAGATGCGCGATAAATGGGAAATTTGCCATTACGATTCTAGCCGATCGTGTAGGTACCGATGTAAGAAAAAAAAAGAAGAAAAAAAATATAAAAAAATTCTCGAACACGTTCCCGCGTAGATTTTTCTAATTTGCCATTACGATTCTAGCCGATCGTGTAGGTACCGATGTAAGAAAAAAAAAAAAAGAAAAAAATAAATAAAATAAAATTCTCGAACACGTTCCCGCGTAGATTTTTCTTCGTCTCTTCGCCTCGCGAGGCGCAATATCGATATGCCGATGATATTCTCCGCTTCAATCGCGCGCTGCTGCCTTCGCCGCTGCGGAGGAGTAGTCCTCACGCACCTTGAAACGCCAAATACGTACGCAGATCTGGAATATAAATTGCGGGAATCGCGCATTGTAAAGGGAGGGACCGGGATAAAAATCTCGCCTCGCGCGGCGAAACGGCGAGATAAGTAAATACCTTCGATAAATAAGACTGCCCGTTCGAGTCACGACGAAATAAAACGTTTGCGAGACGCTGAAAAGTCTCTGTATAAGTAATATTACGCGATACCTGCTGAAAAATATATTTTAATTTATGCGAATTAAAATGCAGAAATATTTCTGCACGCCGGGGACCGAAAGTAGGGACGAACTTTTTATATCTGTCGCGGTTCATATCCGCGGAGTGAACGATTGATACGCATTAAGCGTCGATTAACATTCGACCCACTTCGAACAGCTCGAACGTGGCGTTAGATTCTCCTCGGCTTTCCATTTTCACGCGTGCACCTCGTCGTAATGCACACCGCGCCTTCTTTTTTATCCTTTTCTTTTTTTATTTTCTTTCGTTTTCACCGTTCCTCGGGCATGCGATCGAGGAATTCAGAGCGTCGAGTTGAGAAATACAGCCGCGCGGAGCTCACTTGCGAGTCTTACGACCTTCCCTCGCGCGCCTCGTTTCCTCGAAGCCGCCGTCGCCTTTTCTCAATCGGATCTGATTCACGACGCCTATCCCGATGATCCTCCACGGATGAGAGTAATCGGAAACGCCTCGCAACATCGCGAGCAGCGAGAAATCACGAGATTGGGAAAGTCCGACTCGTCGCTCGTAGGCCAAGAATGCACGTATCGCTGCTCTGAAGAAAACGTCGGTTGCCCAACAAAAATTCGCGCTACAGAGCTCGAGTCCTTCACATTCATAATGACGATTGCATTATCTCCTCACGAAAACTTACAAAATTCGACATTTATCCACGCAGTTTTTGAAAATTATTATTAATTAAAATATATCGCCCAGGATGAATTCTTTCTTCATAAAGGATCGTCGTAACATCTTTAATTAAAAAGAGTAATAATTACGGCGCGCGACCTAGAATTTTCGTGAGCGCCGACTTATTTCTAAACGGGGAAAAATAAAAATGTTGAATTTTCGACTTTTAGTATCCTTCGAATTCTCGTAACACTTAAGCCGATTAATTCGAACGCTAGAAATTTTCCCTTCGAAATCGCCCTCCAGCTACTTCAGCCACACCTCGGTGGTCAATGAAATTGACCTTTAAGCATTTCTAAGATCAACGTAAAGAAATTGCTCACGTAATGGCTGCTTAAACTTATACGACTTTATGAAGAGACCTTTTTACTGGCAAAAGGCAACGGGTTTGATTGAATTACGTAAGATCGATCGTATCCATGCTTATTTAATCACGATGTACGGTTGCATCTCATTATGAGGTGGATCACATTAAAGCACGCTAAAGGACGGCGGTAGAAAATTCCTTTCGTGGAAAGAAAACACAGCGGACTGCCGAGAAAGTGTAATAACATACGTGTTAAAAAAAAATTTCTCTACGTAATAGTAATAACGTGATTTTTCTGTAGAGAGCAGCGGCGGCATTCGGGGAGATTTTAGAGAAAGTTAAAGATAAAGTCGTATAAATAAGTCGTATAAATAAATCATATAAATAAGTGAGAAATAAAATCTGAAAGGATACACATATGTTGCACCTATCGCTCGTCTATTACTCGGTCTCCTCTTTCTCTCTCTTTGCATTTCCCTCTCTCTGCAGCTTAAGGTGCAGCTCTGCTAGATACCAGCCTAGGTGTTTACTACCTGTCTACTCGTTACACTCTATTTCACCTCACGTTCTTTCGCTACCGCTTCTCTTTCATTAAAAAAAAAAAAAAAGAAAAAAGAAAAAAATTCCAAACCGCATTAATTAATCGCGCGGCATACTTTTTATTTGCAAATTTACTACTCCTTTTTATTCCACCGTTGATTTTTCGTTGTAAGTCGTGAGCTTTTGCAATCTCCACGTCGTTAACGTTATCTCAGACAAATCTTTATTTGCATATGTTTTCGTGATACTTTTTGCGTCAATTTACAACACACGTTCGTGGAGAATTATTCGAATGAAAGAGTATGGAGAGTAAAAATAGAGACGTGCCGCTCGTCAGGCTCTTTTGAGGAGCACCTTAAAAGTTATTCTTATTCTCAAGCGGTATTTAATTATATATATTATTCGCTAAATTGCCGTCAGCTGTGGTATTACCGTCGGCGGGCTCGGCTGCTGGAAAAAGGATGGCTTTCGTTCGCGAGCCGTCGACAGCCGTCCGCCAAACGAGCCTCGTCAGCGGCCACGTTAGAAAGTACCTCTTTCATGCGTGCGAGCACGTTTCGTATCGACGTACCGCGTGCACCGTATTTAGGCCTCGTTTTCACTATCGCGGAACAGACGGGGAACTAGAGGCCGTGCATACGTAAAACGTCTCCTTTTTCCCCTGAAACGCCGCGCAATTCCTCGCGTGCTGACCGCGCGAGAGCGGGTTAGATAATCAGCTTCACGGTACAATAAACTCGGCACCCATCGACGTTGATCGTTGCACGTGTTAGCCAAACTTGCGTAGATTATTTGCGAGCACGCGTATGAGGAATATGATCGGCGTGATTTTCTTACGAATTTTTGCCGACGAATCAATCGATTTCTTTGTCCACGTGTTTGCGCTTTCCTGCGGGTTTTAAATCTGGAAGGATCGACTTGAGTCGTCCGACGTTTATCGCACGTGTTAGCCAAATTTGCGTAGATTATTTGCGAGCACGCGAATGAGAAAATTGATCGGCGGGATTTTCTTACGAATTTTTGCCGACGAATCAATCGATTTTTTTGTCCACGTGTTTGCGCTTTCCTGCGGGTTTTAAATCTGGAAGGATCGACTTGAGTCGTCCGACGTTTATCGCACGTGTTAGCCAAATTTGCGTAGATTATTTGCGAGCACGCGAATGAGAAAATTGATCGGCGTGATTTTCTTACGAATTTTTACCGACGAACCAGTCGATTTCTATGTCCACGTGTTTGCGCTTCCGTGCGGGTTTTAAATCTGGACGGATCGACTTGAGTCGTTCGACGTTTACTGCACGTGGGATTAGAAATGGAGCCGGGCTCTCTCGATTGTGATAAGCGTTCACGTAACACACCTCGACCTCGCCCAAAAGTTACCGAATTATCAGGAGATCTCGTCCAGTTTCTGGCTCGATATCGAGCCCTTTCGATGATTTCGCGATCACGGATTTAATCCCCTGCTCGTCCCACATCGTTTCCCTCGAAAGGAGAGAACGAGTTCTGCGCTTTGCCGGCTATTAACATAACTGGAGTAACGAAATCGTCCTGCCGGCAGAAGCCGCGAAACATTCGGCGAGCGTGAGACTCCGCGCGTGGAAATTCTTTGAATATGTTACTCGCGACGTCGAGCGACTTCGCGATTTCACGAGGATGCTCACGAGGCTTAACTTTCGTATCGGCAGAAGTCGATACTTTGAATCGAAATCCGATAAATCTACTTTCTCGGAGGTGCATGAATAATTAAAGCTTAGACGACGCGCAAAAGTCGAAACTGAATAAATTCTCTTTTTATCGATCAGCGCGAAAATACTTTGGGAGGAAAAAAGAGCCGAAAGGATACATTTAGAAAAAGGATCTTAGAAATAATAATGAGCCGCTTGTTAATTAGTCGACTGTTAAATTGGCAGGCAACGAAAGGGAAGTAAATAACGAGCATCTAGGAAATCCTAAAAGCAGCATAATTAATTGACATAATCACCTGCGAGGAAATCTAAAACCAGTTTGTAGAAAGTGTTTCACAGCTTCACTTTTTTTATCTTTCTTCTTTTTCGTGCTGCAGATGAGTTACAAGTGTTGACATATAAGAAAAGAATAAAAAACAAACGCAAGGTGGAGAAATTATGAGCGACGCCTTCCCGGCACGTTCCTCATTAGTTTAATGACTAAATTACGAAAGAGCGGAACTTTCCCGGGGAAAAAGTCCATTTATTTTTATAACTATTACAAGTGCTGTCGACGCATTTAAAAGCTAATCCGCATTTATTATAAAACGTCGGTAATCGTATTTTTGACTGCAGCGATAAGATGTCTCGTCGCGTTTTTTTTTCGCTTTCCATTGAGAAGACAATCCTTGAAGGCGCGTTTTGCCGCTGTTCAATTACACGCGATTGTATAATAATAATTTAAAGCGCAATAGCACACACGGAGACCCCCGGAGTGATACGCGCGATCGCGATCTAGGAATTCATTCTCGCATGTCCGCCGGCAGGCGCTCGAATTGAACGAAGGACGATCGAAAGGAGAGCGCGGCTCGTTTGCCTTTGGTCGCAACGTCGATCGAGAGCGGGCACTTCCTCGCCGTGTCCCGGTCGTGAAAGTATCGCTCTCGCAACGGGGAAGTGCCCGCGAAACTGACCGTGTAAGCGTTTATTCGCGGATCACGCCAGCTGAGCGATCTCGAGCGCCCGACACGCGATTACGTTCGGTAAGGCGACGTTCGGGGTGAGAAACCGCTCGTCGAAATTCACCCTAAAAAGGAAGGAAGGCTCCGCTCGAGTGGAGCTTGCGTTAACCGGCGGGAAACGTGCTCGCTGGCCGCTCACCTCGAGATATTATCCCGCGACGATTAAACCGCGCGAAGAAACGTCGGGAATCAGATTCGACATACATCCTTCGCGGCGCGGTATGCTCGCGACGCGCGGAATTGCGCGAGACGTTTTAAAAAGCCGAGTTACATAAGCCGCACGCATAACAATTCCGTAATGCTCTCATAGCATTGTCTCTTTATTCATTATCTCGTCATTGCGGAAAATTAAAGCCGTTTCAAAACGCCCCGCGCGTTTCGCTACGTGACACGATGACATTTAGCACTCGCCGATGGTGCTTAGTAAATTTTAAGAGTTCGCCTGCTTGAACAGAAAATAAGTAAGAGGCTCTAAGAGCGCAAGAATCGCGAAAAGAAAAGGAAGCCTTGCGAAATGTTCCCCGCTCCTTGTCTCGCTCTCGTTCGAAAATTTATTAAATAATTTCGTTGAAAAAAAGAAAAAATTCAGGAAAGCAAGTCGCGTGGAAACGTAACAAAGCATATGTGTTGCGCGAGCGGCGGTCGCGCTCCGTTTGCCCGTCGAAAGCGAGGATCTCTGGGGCCGTGCGAGTCATTAATCCCATTCCCCGAGTAATGCGGACTGATTATCTATTACCGCGATTTCATTATTCGCGCGTATGTATATATGTGTACGCCGCTCCGCCCGTGGCGGCGATAATGTCCGGCGTTAAGCGTAAAATATGACCTGCTCCGAGTCACCGCGGTGGAATCTCTCCCGCATAAGGCACGAAGCCGATCTCCGTAGCCCCGTCGTGTCGCGGACACGTTGCACGAGCGAGGAACAACCCTCGCGACGTACCCGAGAAAAGAAAAGGCAGCCCTCTTTATTTTATTATTTTTTTTTTATATTTTTTTTATTTGCGAAGCGATCGGTAATTAAAGCGCGCGATTGAGCCGATGAATTCTCGCGCGGACAGCCGATTAAAAAGGAGCAACGCGAGCCGCGCAATTTAATCCGCCTCGCTTGTTACTCGCGGGGCTTCTCCATAAATATCGCCCCTATTTTATATTTACGGACGAATTTCGCGGCGATCGGCCGCGCTCGATAGCGATCTCGGCGATGCGCGATTAAACCGGCGAGGTAGCAATCATCGTGCGCGGCAGATGTAATTAGCGTTTTACGGAGGTGGATTTTTCCCCTCCGGCGGCATCCTCGCTCGTCGCGGCCTTAAAAGCCCACGTTTAAATAAGCGGCACTAAAGGATGGCCGATACACCCGCGGTATTTAACGCGGACAATAGACGAGGAAATTTTTCAGCGATTTTTCTACGCTAGGCGGGGAATATTTATATTTCCTTCGTCGCATTCATACGCGCCGTCAGCCAATTACTTCATTCATATCACTGGAACCCTGGCTCGTCTATTACGCGCCACGTCCTCCAATCGGTTTTACCTCATCGTTTATTAACGCCGCGTTTTAACCCTCGTTCATTTTGCGTCCGATCTCCGGACGGACGCGGGATTGCTAATCTAATTTATCCTTTAATCAGATTTGCCTCTCGATGGGGGCCGGCATCGCGCAATCATCACTTTACCCGTGCCCGTCGCGCTTTTCCCCTTCGCGTCTCTCGTGCTTTTCGCCCTAAGCGATGCCTCGGGGTCGTGCGCGATCGATTCGCGGCGATGCATCAACCGAGTCGAGATGAAAGAGAGAGAGAAAAAAAAAAAAAGAAAATAGAGAAAGAGAGGACGAGGACAGGGAGAGAGATAAGCTTAAACACCTTGTAAGATTCAAACCCCGCGCGGCCGTGGTAGCGCCGGGGAAACCCCGCCTTAATTTATACTCGCCCCATGCACCGATCTATTAATCCCGGGCCGATTGTGAAGCGTGGTGAATGCGATCGGGCCGTGGCCGGGCCGTAATTATAATTATCCCGGCTATTTGCGGCCGCATAACTCACGGCGAGAGCGCGCGGTAAAAATCGGGCGACCGCGCGCGAATCGTTCCGCGCGGACGAAGACGATCGTAGATCATTTCGGCGGTCGTTACGGGACGCGCGATCGCCGTGATTAATGCGCGCTCGATCGCGCGCGCGTGCGATAACACGAGCGCGGGCTCGCAACCCGTTTTTCAATTTTATTGCACGGTCTCGTAAGGGAGGAGGAGGGGAAAGGGAACCGAAAGGAGAGACGAGGGAGAAAGCCGCGGACGAGTTTGCCGGAGAAATCGCGGGTACATATAATTTTCCGAGTGTTATAAAATTGGCGGAAATTTCTGCGGCTTTGGAAGAAAGAGGCCGGTGCTGGAAATCTATCGTTGCGGAAACGCAAAATCGGCGCGAAGGAAAATTGCCCCCGTTTCTCCCAGCTTTAGCCTCGCGAGAATCGAGCGTTGAATTAAAGCGCGCCTTCGCGCCCTGTAATTAATTGCCTTGGAATCCGCGGCGCGTGATCGAGAAATTAAACGTATAGTCGCAAACGCGATGATCCCCGGGTTAATTTACGCCCGAAGTATGTCCCCCCGAGGTCACCTCCGTTCCGATCCGATCGTACTATTTACGCCTACGGGGCTATTCTAGTTACAACACTCTGGAACACAATACGAGCGCACCGTCGCGTGGACAACAAAGAGACTTCGGGATTGAATTGCGTATTGTACCTGGAGGCTGCTCGTATTATTTCAACGCTCAGCGGCTAGTTAGAGAGAGGGAGGATGGAGAGAAAAGAGCGGAGTCGAGAGAGAGAGAGACTTCGTCTCGATTGTCGAGATCTGTAACCGATCACAAATTATGTAATGATTGCGAAAAATAATTGCGGCAATAGAGAATGAAAGAAATCTTTGTGCTCGTTTCTTTTGATTTATTTTTTCTCTAAACGAGCGAACCGCAGCTGAAACGAAGTTCGAAGTATCGCTCGGCAAAAATATAACTAAATTTGTAAATTTATAATATAATTATCTAATGCCCATTTGCTTTTTGTAGTAATTACAAAAAACAGCAGATGCACAAATAATCCGTATAGTAAAATATATTTTTTTTTATTTCTTAATCTAACCAAGACCTCGTTGTTCTTATTTCAAATTACGCTCCCTACACGAGAAATAAAATAAAGCAAAACAAAATAAAATAAAATTACGTGATTTATCGCGTCTTCTCTCTCGCTTGACATATTGATCTGTATCTTATGCGCCTTTATTATAGCGCGCGACGTAATATCGCTCTCGTTACGTTACTTCTCGTTGCTCTTTATCTCCCCGTGAAGGCGTACTCTCCACAAAGCTGTCCCCTTCGACACACGGGTCCCGAAGTAAATATCCATCCCGGAGATTTTTATCCTCCGGTATATTGCGCAAGCCGCTAATAAATTATTCCCGCGCGACTCCTCGACTTTGAATGCACGGCGCGAAATGCGCGATACCTCGCCTTTCACCTTGCTACGATAATGCATTCTGTCGTGCATTGTGGTTCGGTCCGGGATAGCTGCCGTCGCGTTATCGTACGCCCGTACCTCGAGCAACAATTACGCGGAAACAACCGCGTCGAAAATCGGCCGCTGAAGACCGCCGCGGTTTCCCGCGATTAAAGAAGACCGGATAAGTCAGCTCGCGACGTTACGTTTTTTTTTTTTGCACGCGCCGCTAAGAAAGTCGGAAGAGACCACGTCGGCGAAAAGAAGACTCATCTCCCGTCGCGGGAGCATCACGCGAAAGAACCGTCCTAAATAAATCAAGGTGAAGAAATTAAGGTCGTTTCTTCTCGCGGGCCGGATGCTCTTACGAAGCGTAAAAACGTAGAAAGTCTGTCTTTACATTTTTTTTTCTTTTTTTTCTTTTTCTAAATTTTCAATCGGCGCAGCTCGACTTTGCGAGAAATTCTGATATACACCTGCTAGAATCGGCATTGAATTTTGCGAAAGATATATTTTCCTCGCGATGGAAAGAGTCGCGACACAGAGACGAGAAATCAAAGGCATTCCGAAAATCATTGATGAATTATTGGTAATTAATACTAACGCAGTACTTTCTGAATTTTCAGAAACGGCGCGGTCCTGGAACAGACTCTCGCAGTTGATACCGAATGCGAATTCGGTGTACGGGAAACAGGACCGCAATGCATCGCCGCCGAGTAAAGGAGCCGACGCATCGCCGGCGCATCCGCCGGCGGAGAACAATGTGATGGACACGTCGAAATCGAAGGAGGCAGGCGGCCACGAGGTGCAGGAGGAGGAGGAGGAGGAGGAATCTAAACTGACGTACGACTCCGAGGAGTACGAAGATGAAGATAAGCATGGAGAGGAACATGTGGAGAAGGACGAGGTGGAAGAGATAGAGGAGAAGCAGGGAGATCTCTCTGATACCGAGAATGGCGCAACGAAGAGAGAAAGATCTCCACCGGAAACCAGCAGTGCGCCGAATATCGAGGCGGGGGACAACGCCAGGGATGGCGATTACCTCGAAGATCTCCCAACGAATAACGACGACAATACATATTATTATTACGACGAGTACGAAAACGGAAATCGTTCCCGATACGACGGCGCGGGTAAGTTTCGCTCGTCCTTAATCGCAGCAATTACGTTTATTTCTCTTTCCGCTAATCTGTATAAGATTTCATCTTTAAGCGTAATATAATATCTTCCCGTTTCTCCGTTTCAGACGGCGAACACCTCGATTACTTAGACACGGAGTCTGAAGAAGAGGATGTCACGCCGGGAAACTCGGCGGAATCGGAGCACGGCGTTCTAGAGAAGAGAGAGAAGGACGTTTCGCACGGATCGACTTCTAACTCGTCGCGAGTCGTCAAAGGAGAAGTCATTAATCCGATATCGTCGACGGAATTGAAACAAAGTTCGTCCGTGGAGAGTAATGATAAAACAATTACTACACTTAATGCGTCTCTTCTCGAGGAGAAAGAAAAGAAACCAGAGGAACCAGAAGAAGAACGAGAAAAAGAATCAGAAGAAGAACCAGAGGAAGAACCAGAGGAAGAACCAGAGGAAGAATTAGAGGAAGAACCAGAGGAAGAATCAGAAAATGTTTCCGCCGAAAGAAATATCAGCTCTATTCTGATAGGCGGTGCCGTTGTATCCGTAGTGACCACAAAAAGCGTAGTAAATGGCACAATATCGGTTCCAACGACAACCTCGCCGACTCCTACAGAACAAGTAGCGTCGCCGCCGACGCCGTCGTCGCCCTCGTTGGCCGAAACCACCGAGGAACATCCAGAGGTAACTACTGAGGATTCTGCGAGGATCCTGGCTTCCGTACAAACCAGCCGCAGCGTGTCGGGTGCGCGCTTTCTACCCTTTCCGGTAGTAGACCGTGTGGAGCAGGTGGAAGCTCACGACGGATCACCCGAGAGTAAGAAGACGTCACTACCACCGTCCACTGAGAGCATCATCGACAAGCTCGACTGGGCGCAATCTAAGCTGTCTAGCGATCTTTTGCCGGCGGCTATCCTCGGTACGGGTGGCTTTCGAAATGCCGGTAATACGTTGCAGTTGGACGTCCTGGCCGAACGAGATCGCACGACTATAACTACGACAACGACAACCCGTAGAAGTTTCACTACTACAGGCAAAACGCCGGTTATTAGCAAGTTTATACCACGACGTTACAACGATAAAAAATTGGATCATACTAGCACCAGCACAACGAAGCCGCGATTTGAAACCACGGTCGATAGCCTAGCGGGTTTGCTGCCTCGGAATTACGTACCGAGAGGAACCACTCCGAGTGCAATTCCCAAAACAAATTTCAGGTAGGATATGTTAGAAATAAATTTTGTAATTGTATACCAATCAATTAAATCAAAAATTAATTAACAGTTAAAAACTCTACTGAACGTAATTGGCATTTTTCTTTCAGGTCGTTTTCGAAACCAACGACATCCACGGTGGCAGCAGAGATAAAGACCGCATCGACTACGCCACGAGCGAAACCTAAACCCAGCGTTGTTGTTCAAGATATCAACGCATTCTTACCTCCAGGATATAAATTAAAGAAAGAAGATACAACTGCCACGGAGAGTTCTCTCCTTAGCGAAATTCTTGCCAAATCTAAGGTCGACATTTCATCTCTTTTACCCCCTGGTTACGACAAAAAGAAGGTTGAAGAAGAACCTAAATCAAAGAATATTACGACTACGATCTCGACCACAACGACCACAACGACCACGACAACGACGACAACACCAAAAAGTACAGGCGTCTCTCCAGAAAAGATCGCCTCGTCCATCCAGGACCTCTTCGCGTCTTCCAAAGTCGACATCTCCGCCTTATTACCCAAGGATTACGAACAGAAAACAAAACCATTTATCCCGGCCAGTAAAGCCGAAGACACGATTAACGAGCAGAATACGACGATAACAGAACGGACCAATTTTGAAGCGTCTACGAAGAAAGCTGGCGGTTTGAAAATCGTATTTCCTAGCAGACCAGGCGGTCGCAAACCGATTCATAAAATAACTACTCCGCAAACAATTCGAGGAGAAGGTCCAACCACGGCAACGCCAAAAATACAAAAGGGATGGCCGACTCGGTAAACAAGTTTTACATTTCTTTATATTTTAATTATGATTAAGAGAGTAGATTCTTTAATCTAGTGATTTCGGTAAATATTAAATTGGAACGTTCTCTAGTTATTTAGTACAATTTTTAATTCGAATCGTGCCGATAAATTTCAGAGCTACTACAGAGTTTACCGGATGGCCTACCCCGTCCACCACGCCGATCTCCATCGAGAAATTATTAGAGGCAGCGCGCACTGCCACGGTAGCATCGATGAACGCATCGTTTATTCCTAGCACAAACGAGATCTCGAGCACATCGTCAACGTCGACGACGACGACGACGATGAGGCCAACGACTCCCGGCGTGTGCGACGACGAGTGCGAAGTTGCCGGAACGATACGTATCATCGGGAACACGACATGGGTGCCAGAGCTACTCGATCGAAATACTCGCGAATGGCAGGAGCTTGCAAATCACGTGGAACGAGAGGTACATCTTCGCCAAGCTTTCTATTAATTTTACAAAATAATATTTTTGTTTAAATCACATTTAATTTTTTTTTTTTTTTAGATGAACCTTATCTTTTCGAAATCCAGCGTTTTAATGAATTGGTACAAAAATATAAGGATCGACTCCTTCAGGTAATTTTAAATACTGTCACTAGGCTTAAAACTTCAGAGCTTTGAATCATAAATATGACATAAAACCAAAGAAAAAAAAAAAAAAAAAGTTATAATTAAGATAATTTTGTATTAAAACTCAGCAAATATAAAATGATTAATTTTCAGCCAAGGCAGCATTCTGGTAGACTACTTTGTCGAGCTAAACAATTTACAACAGAAAGTGAATACGCAAGAACTTAAAGTAATTTTCCACGACTCGCTCAGAACATACAACGCTAATCGATGGAATGAAACAAGCAGCATGAAAGGTCCATTAAGAATGGGAACATTCACTATTGATCCTAAGTACACTGATTTTGTAGGTGCGTCATCAAGCATTAATTTTTTTTCGATTTTTTTCTTATCTATTATATGTACGTATAATTTTTCTGCAGTTATACCAAAAGTGAATATGCCCCAATATATTGAGAAAGACGATAGATTAATACCTCAATGGGCAATCGCAGTGATAGTGATTGGTGTCGGAGGTCTGCTATTTATTATCGTGTTTGGAGTGTCTGTAGTAAGTATCAAAACCATCGGAGATTTTCACGCAATCACAATCAGCGAAAACAGAGACGATGAACGAACTTGTTTTGCAGCTCGTTAATAGACAAAATGGATCGAAACTGAAGCCGACTATGTCCACTATTTACGACGAAGAAGTGTCGAAGCACACATCGAGTCACAGATCAAGTGACTACTCGAAACCGGTACACACGATATGGACCGATCCTGACGTTTCTTGGAACGATAAGTCTTTTGAATCGACTTCAAATAAGGTAATTAAAGCATAATATACAAAACACGAACCAATTGCATATTGCACGTAGTATGCTTATTCTAAACTTTTTTTTTTTTTAGATTTTGGTTGACAAATCTTTCCAAGATAAGAAATACAATATGTACGACAGTTGGCGATCCGAGTGGAACGGTTATTATTACAATCCCTCGCATACGAGTAGCAAGTACGGTTATGACAGTACCACGAATCTATCAACTCGTCACCATCCTGATTACGACACGAATTTCTAAACGGCAATAAATTGCATTTTCTCCTATTAATACCGAGAATTCATTTAATTTATTTGGCACTTCAGGTAAGTAACGAGAGATTTATCAGCATTTCTACCCTATTTTTTTTATCAATGCTTGTCCATTTTAATACGAAATCATCGTATCTAAATTTTAAATATATGAATTTTGTACTTCCTCATATATTTCATAATACCTTGTGTTCATTAATTTGTGACATCGAATTATTCATTAATTCTCTACTATTTGCCTTAAGAAGGGATTAATTTATTCTAGTCAGAATAATAAATAATCACATTAAAATCGGTCATTCTCAACCCGAACCGATATTACTCTAACGCCAATGTTATCGCGACGCGTCTGAAATTATAGATATGTAAAATAGAGATAAGTAAAAAAGAAAATGGCAATTATACTCACAACGAAACGTCTCCTTATAACCCTAATAAAAATTAAACTGGAATTTATTCTCGGTACAAACTGAACCAAACGAGAGTATCAATTAGCATCGCTAAAAAGTGGTAGGAATAAACTTAAAAGTAGTGAGACGCGTTCTCTCGATCTTTTCGGTAGTCGGCACTTCGCGGCACATGTATTACAGGCTTCGTGTGAGACGATGCACCCTACGCTAGGTTTACATAACGTTAGCTGCTGTCGCCGCAGCAAACATCTTTCTTTCAGTGTACATCTATTCGGCTCCAATATAAAAAATATATAAAATTCGTATATTTTATTTTTGTATAAAATTAAAATAACTTACTCAACAAAGACAATAGGTTCTTAATCGATGGGGTAGTTGTTTCTTCCCGAGTGTTAACGTGGCGTTTGAGCACACTCAAGAGTTTCTGATACAAAAACGATTGTCTGTAAAAAAAAAAAAAAAAGAAATGGAATAGCATGAGTGTACTCGGCACTTCGTGTTCCGTTATAATTACGTAAAAAGACACAACCGTATTCAACAAGTATATGGTTTTAAAACATCCTTGGAAGTTAGACAAAGATGACTTGATTAACGATATGATAAAGCTTATACATATGTCTTCCTTTAATCCAATGATGTTTTAAACTATACCGAATTTTAAATATATGCATTACCTGCTAGCCGGTTTGCATATCGATAAATGATCTTGCGGAATCTCGAAGAATTCTCCTACGTCAGGATCTGAAAAAATATGAGTAGTATATCGTTTTATATTTGTATGGCGTGTGTTGTTAATAAGAATCTAGATAAATTTAGATTTATCTGCAATTGCATACCATCAAGATAAGCTGATTTGTAACCGATAATTAATGAAAACGGAATATCAATGTATTTTTAATAATATAAAGCATTACCTGCTGAATTAAGGCTGACGAATTGAAAGGGAAATTTCAGCGAGGTTACAAGCGTAGGTTTAGACTCAGCAAAGCTCACAATCTCTATCTGACATTCATTTAACATTTTCAAAAATTCTTCATGCAGTTTTAGCAAATGCGGCGATCCTGAAATGTTAGACTAGATTAAAATAACAAATTGTTACACGTTAATTAAATTTAGAAACGAATTGATGATTACCTTCGCGTAATTCTTGAACCTCGATTGTTGGCCACAGTAACATTTGCGTTGTCTGTTTTAAAGCCGCCACATGCGAACCTCTATGAGGAGTACCATAAAATAGAATAGCCTTAGTTCTTTTGCAGATTCCGTGCTTGTCTCCAGTTTTCCACTCTACGAACATTAGTTACGATATAACAATGTTAATAATAGCAATAGTAATAATTTTATCAATACACATATTACTTACATAAAAGTAAGTATAAATTTTTAATTTACGCGTACCTTCAACAAGCATTTTTTTAATTAATAATCCACCCATTGAATGCGCGACCCATATAAGTGGCCGTTGGCCCACGTTTGCCATTTTTAATTTGGTAACGATTTCTTCGCTTCTCTCTTTAATAGTGCTCCTAAAAATAAATGTGATGGATTAATCGTAACTCTTAGTATATTTAATACCTGAATTTATTACACGGAAAGCTCAAATACAGTAACACAGTACTTACTTCATGCTTTCTATTGGGCAAAAAGGAGTCCACATAGATAAACTTGTACCATAATTAACACCTATAACTCGCAAAGATGGTATGTCTACAGACAACCAATCTTTGGGCCAGCAAAGTGTTTTAGAGGTAGAGTCAGAGTCGCATCTCATGCAAACGTCATCTCTAAAAAGACATAGCGTACAAAAAATTAATAAATAATTAAAACTCGATATTTGTAATTTGCAGGCAAACATATTTTATCATTTTAAGTTTAAATTAAAAAATGTTGGATATACGGGAATGTACCCTCTACAAAAATAAGGTCCACACGCACAAGCGTTTGTGTTTTGCGGACAATCGTCCAATACCACTTCAAAATCTTGGCCTATTTTTCTCCATTCACGTAGATGCAGATCACGAGCCAGATCTTTAAAGAATTCCTGAGGACGATCGTCATCGATCATAGTAGACAAATAATCTGTAGTCTCGACTGTGTTATTAGCTACAATTAAACACGTAATTTAATTAAAAAATATAAAAACAAATAAAAAAAAAAATTAAAGAATTAGATAATCATATAGATATTAACAAACCTACAACTCCAAATGAAGATTTGTCAATGTCACGTTGTCTCCAGGTAACGAAAACTCCACCTAGCAATCCATGCAGAAATACGATGTCCATTTTCGTAGCTGCGTGAACTCGATATGTAGGATAAAGAAGATAAACGTTTTGCGGATATTTTGCTTTTTCATTTCCGTCTATGTCTAGATTTACCAATGCACTGATCGCTTGTGCTGACAGACGAATGTCGTCGCTGCGGGACCAACGCGATAATATACCAATCCATCCTTAACGACAAAAGTTATGTCAGTAATGTAATAATAAATAGCAAAAATATTAATTTTAACTTACCAGATTCATAGATATTTTCTAAATATTCAGAATGAAGTGATATGTTGGATAATATCCTTGCTAGTAGTATACATATTTCTACGTCATCACTGCAAATTTTCTGTAATGCAGTCAATATTGGTAAAGCTCCAGCATTAATTAAATCTGAAATTTAAAAATAAAATAAGATAGAAAATGTATATCAATCTGTAAAATTAATATAAAATTAATATTGTACGTTTGGCATATTGTTCTACAGAGGAATGATGACAAATTGCACGAACACAACTTTTTAGCAATTCGTCCTCTCGAATTGTAGTATTTTCCATAGAAAGACCCAAGCAGGTTAGATCATGATCAAACCATTCTACAAGATCCTGCCAATTACAGTAAATAATTAATTAATCATTAATACTGATTTTATTAAGTTTTAATTATATAATACTGTAATAATGTATGTGTTATATATTTCTTTTTCATTTTATACACTTACTCGGTGTGAATCTTTGAACATTTTGCTAAGAAATTGTGTAAGACAAAGATGTGTGTTGCCACATAAAGAGTTCAAATTTAATAACAGCAAATGTATTTTTTCTAGTACATCCTGCAAAGAAACAGTAGTGCTTATGCTATATAATAATAATTGGCACAAATGTAATTTTATGACATTGTAAAACTTTGATAAATACTTAATCAAAATAAAAAATTAAAATTAAATTTAAATACACACGTTTAAGGTATGTTGTATATGATAATACGGTGGTTGTAGAAAAAATGAGGAATTAATATTTGGCATTCTTGCAAGAGCTACTGCTGTTTTAGCATCCATCATTTGAGCCAAATGGCAATACTGCCAGTCTAAAAAAAATTACATTATATAATAAAAATTACAGTTAAAGAAATACTGACAGCTAGAAATCTCACCTTTCAAATGTGTCAGAGAACCCAACACAGTTACAGCTTTGTATCTCTCGTTTCTGTCCCCATGTTGAGCCATATACAATAATTTATATGCAAGCTTGTGATTCTTCACCTTCCACCATTTCATAAAAATATCACTGAGGCTTCTGGACTTTTTTGGCGTAGGCTCACGTAAATCCTCGTCTATTCGAAACATAAAAACATGTAAAATTAGGAAAGAATCAAGGGAGAATTAAATTTTCTGATAGATTGTTTACATTGAAACTGAGGGTCATCGATGTAAATGTACTGTGCACGGGTTTGCTCCAGGTTTAGAATATTTGTGTTGACGGTCGATCGAAAGATCTGCGATATCTGCCGCAATTGATACAAAAACCAGCAGCCGCTACGTGAGAAATAATATCAAACTAAGTCGCCTTCGATCTTGATCTCGAGTGTTAGAGTAACCTTGGTGTCTCTTACCTAAGCACCACGACGCAAGTGCCGCTTGTCTTCAAGTAATATACGTAACCCCGCGACGACCGCATCGTTCACACCGGTACGGCGAGGGCTCGCGTTTTACGAGGAAGAATTGTGTTCTCCGTCGTGAGGTAGGATCCTTGCATTTCAAACTTCGACATGTGTCAAGTCGCTGACACCAGAGAGCCCAACTCGGAATTGCGGCTTCCACGCGTACAGACACAGAGGCTCGTCCGTGTGAAGCCAACGCTTCGGCTGTCATCGGATAGAAGAACAGGCCAGACCTATATACTGTCTGTCCTGTTCTTTCGTGGCGTCGCCGGCAGATATCTCAGATCCGCTTCTCGGTAACATCGCGGAGTCTAAAATAATTTTAAGTAGTATGAAATTCGAGTTACCGAATTGTGTATGATCCGACATTTTCAATGTATAATGTAATATAAGTTTTTAATGTACAATGCAACAAAAATTTTCCGTCCCACTTAAACAGACTGCGGACTGTCGGTTGTATATACTTTTCATATTTTCTGCAAGTACAACCGGTGTGGTTAAAAATTTTTGATGCATCCTACACATCATTTCTCCTAAAGCAATATAATATTATTGCAAATAAATATATGTAATATATGTATACAGGCGCGCGCCTGTATTTTAATTCAAGGAAATAAGACAGCTGTCTTATTTAATTCATTAAATAATAAAATTGTAAAAAAAAGCATCATTTTTCTGAAAGTAATATATATTAAAGTATATGCATATAAAAATATATAAGTATACATAAAACATATGTAATATAACAATTAAAATAAAAAGAAATAAAGACAATTAAATAGAGAATTTGTAAAAAAAGCATTATTTCTCTGAAAGTAATATATATTAAAGCATATGCATATAAAAATATATAAGTATACATTAAACATATGTAATATAACAATTAAAATAAAAAGAAATAAAGACAATTAAATAGAGAATTTGTAAAAAAAGCATTATTTCTCTGAAAGTAATATATATTAAAGCATATGCATATAAAAATATATAAGTATACATAAAACATATGTAATATAACAATTAAAATAAAAGAAATAAAAACAATTAAATAAGAAATTTGTAAAAAAAAAAAAAAAAAAAAGCATGCGACTCACGAATCTGCATGAGCTTCAGCGGAGTTGTTGCCGGTGACTGTAACATAAATAGGAAAATATTAATTCAGACATGTTAGTTTCTTTTTGATAAAGATTTTGATTTAAAAATTAATGCTTACCTTAAAGTTGCTCCGCCGATGCAGGATACCCCCCGGGCCTGCTCCTCCTCTCAGATGGGAGGTCGTCGTCGTCGTCGAGTCATCTTTTCGCGCACTGGAAACTCTCGCGAAATACTGTCATTAACCCCTAACGCTATCACTCATAATTTAAATTATCACTCGTTAATTTACATTATCACTCACAGTTTAAATTATTATTAAAACACGGCACCCCGTATTATAAACAAAAACGCGAAACTGTACACTCACACTCACTCACACTCACTCACATAATATTCACCGCGCACTTCATAACACTTCATAACACTTCATAACACTTCATAACACTATGACTCATATTCACCGCGCACTTTATTACACTATCACTCATACCTAGTTTAAATTATTATAAAACAAGGAAAAATTGTTCGAATAGGACTTTAAAACTACTAAAATACGCGTCGCACAATCCGACGTAACGCGAATCTCTCAAGCAGCAGATGCCAATTTCCCGAATTGCGTGCAGTAGCGCACGCACTATCAGTCACGTCTAACGAAACAGAAAACGACACTCCGCGAGGGACCGACGAATACTCCGGGCTGTACGACGATCCCTTAAAAAATAAATTAAAAACGCGAATTACTATATCCCGAAAGCGCGAAACAATATTCCGATTACGAGAAAAGCGACCTTGTTTTGTAATAACTTAAACGCGGCATCCCGTATTATATACATAAACGCGACACTGTACACTCACACTCACACTCACTCACATAATATTCACCGCGCACTTCATAACACTATGACACATATTTACCGCGCACTTCATAACACTATGACACATATTTACCGCGCACTTTATTACACTATCACTCATACCTAGTTTAAATTATTATAAAACAAGAAAAAATTGTTTAAATAGAAATTTAAAACTACTAAAATACGCATCGCACAATCCGGCGTAACGCGAATTTCTCAAGCAGAAGATACCGTTTCCCGAATTGCATGTAATAGTAGTGACCTTTAATAACGGCATGACTCATTGCGGCAACGGCGACTAACGCGCGTAAGCTAGGGTAAAGTGCGTCAGGCCTTACCGCGGATCGCGTACGTGAGTCCTGAAGTACCGAAAGAAACGAGAAAACGAGGGAAAAGTTGAAGGAAGGCATCTTCATGCTCTGTTCTGTTCGCGACCGTGCATGTGAGAGAGAACGCACGAGTGATCGCTAAGAAATCATTAGAGGCGCCTATAATGATTTCTTAGCGATCACTCATGCGTTCTCTCTTACACGCACGGTCGCGAACAGAACAGAACATGAAGATGCCTTCCTCCAACTTTTCCCTCGTTCTCTCGCTTCTCTCGATACTCCAAGGTTCACGTACACGATCCGCGGTAAGGCCTAACGCACTCCACCCTAACTCACGCGCGTAAGCCGCTGTCACCACAGTGTGTCAGGTCATCATTGCCGGTCACTATACACTATTAGCACGTCTTACCAGACAGAAAATCGACACTCCGCAAGAGATAACGCGTACTCCGGCTGTACGACGATCAATTAAAAAATAAATTGAAACGCGAATTACTATATCCCGAAAGCGCGAAACAATATTCCGATCACGAAAAAGCATCCTTGTTTTATAATAAAATAACGTTCTCCGCGCACTAGATCACTCGCGGGATATTCACGACACTTCCGTTAAATCTTTAAACACGACCCTGAGACGTAAGCGCGGTCTAACTGTCACTTTAACACTTCGGTCGGTGTAACGAACGACACAAAACTTGCACGAAGCACCGGTATAAAACGCGCCGCGATATAAAATATTCCTACCGCGGTAGACACTCGCGGGATAGTCCACGACACTTCCTATTAACCTTGAATCCCGACACAAGAATCTAACTGTCACTTCAAGCGAGGTCCACGTCACCTTGTTGCGCGGTCAAAAGTCGTCGGTAGAATGACCGCGAAAACTTCCCCCAACCCCTTCAATGTTTTCCCTACTATCGCGCGGGATATTCTTTACCCCCCTTGTGTTACCCCCACCGGGGGGTATTCACTATCCCGCTTTTTATCTTTACCGTTATTCAAAACGCGCAACCACCTTTTTCGTTAAATGTTGAATTTCGACTCGAGAAATCAATAGCTCAATAATTATCGAATAGAACAAAATATTAATTATAATTTCATTATCCCGCGAATATTCACTATCCCGCGTTTTATTTCTACCGCGCTTTAGAACGCGCTACCGCCTTTTTCAATAAATTTTCGATTCCGACTTAAGAAATTAATAGCTCATTAAGACATCTAACAGAACAGAATATTAATTGTAATTTTTCTGTTTCAGATAGTACTCTAGCATTGAAGGAAGGACCGAGCCGACATTCCGCAGACATCCTGAGAAGAGAAGAAGGACCAGGAAGAGTATCATGCATCGGCGGAGCAACTTTTTGGTGAGAATTAATTCTTTATTATAAAATCTTTATAAAAATAAAGCTTTACTCTTACATTATATCTTTACATTAATTTATCTTTATATTAATCTTTACATATCTTTACATTAATTTAAATGCTAACATGTGTACATTAATATATTTCATTTTATGTTACAGTCATCGGCAGAACTCTAGAACTTTGCTGAAGCTCATGCAGATTGATAAGTTACATGATTTTCTTTTCGTAGTTTGTAATTGAGGTCTTTTAAAAAATAGCGCGCGCATGGTTTCTTCTAGTAAATTATAAAATCATTACAAAATCTTTTTATTTTACTGTTAAGTTTATATGTCTGCTCTCATCTTATAACTCGGCGATGTTACCGAGAATCTGCGATAACTGCCGGCGACGCCGCGAAAGAATAGGACAGACAGTGTATAGCTCTGGCCTTTTCTTCTATCCGACGGCAGCCGAAACGCTGGCTTCACACGGACGAGCCTCTGTATCCGTACGCGTGAAAGCCGTGACAACGAGTTGGGCTCTCTGCGTGCATGTGTATAATGATCGAACAGTGATCACAGCCGGCGCCGCGATATGGCGACCGTTAAGGTAACAGAGCAGAAGGTTATTCTGTGCGGAGAGTACGGTGTCGGCAAGACGTCGATATTCCGACGCTTCGCCAACAATACGTTCGTCGCCAGTAGCGATCGCAAGTCTACCTTAGGTCTCGATAACATTGACAAGGAGTACGTTATCGAGGACAGACGAATACGCGTGAGTGTCAACTTTTTACTTTATCGTATAGGTGTTGCTTCCTCTTGCAAGATTCGTCCCATCCGGACAAGGCCAGAGAGCATAATTAATATTTATAATGTATTGACATTTATTATTGATATAATCGGTAAATTTAAAATATTACTTTTTATTCGTAGCTGCAATTATGGGACACAGGCGGTATGGAAAGAGTAGCGTCTGTTACATCGAGTTATTACAAGTTTGCAGAGGCTGCCATTCTAGTGTTCGCCCTAGATAATTCAACATCGTTTCACTTGTTGTCCCAACACTTGCTGGACATAGTAACGTATGCAGAGAATGCAAAGATATTCCTTTGCGGGAACAAAAGTGACGTGGAGAGTGTCGCGCCCCAAGTCACAGACGCGGAAATGGAACAATTCTGGTACTTAGTTTTTACGAGCTTCCTGCGTGTTATTTTCATACATAAAAATTTAAAAAAAAAATTATTACTTTTCTTTCAGTGAACAGTGCCACAATCTGATTTCGGGAATATACAAAACCTCATGTAAAACTGGCGAAGGTGTGAATGAAATGTTTGAAGATATAGCGCAACATTTGGTCGAAGCTAATCGGTCGCGAATGGAGCTTCACGAAATGGACAAAGATCGATTTAAGATTTCATACGTAGACGAGGCAACCGATCCATCATGTTTGTGCTAATCAGCAATTAATATTTGCAAATACGACGTTCTCTAAGGCTCGATAAGAATTAAAAAAAAAAAAAAAAAAGAAAGAGAAAAAACAAACGTAAAGGAAAACGGAATAAAATTTCATATCGAGTCGTTATTACGCGACTTTCCTATGAGGGAAAGTTTTCTTGCAGAGAAAGACAAAGAATAGGAGACGGAGAATCGTATAATAACGCGTACATAAATTGTGTATCACGATTGGATCGGGTCTGGATGGGCGATGTTGTAAACTCTCGATTGAAAATTTAATGTATGCTACAAAATTATATCTTAACCGACTAGGCTTGACTTATTAACAATTTATGATCGATATTATACACCTGATTAATATACATAATGTATACTTAATTTTTTAAAGGCTACGCGATAACGAGGCACTAGTGCTGCGTCCATTTAATAGTTTTCAAATCGATACCATCTTCTACCATCTCCCACAATGGGCTGCGAAAAAGAACAAGATATTAGAATTTTGATACACGCCTTCGCGTAACATTTTTCTCGGTTAATAATTCTATGATAGAGATAGGAAAATACAAATAAGCGCGATCTCGTGAAGAGTTCAACGATAAAAATTGTTCCCTCCGCGAAACGAAATTATATCGTTTCAAACACCGTTAACGCCAAAATATAATGCTTATGTAAGTATAAATTATATCCCGCGACGCATCTTAAAAGAAACGATAATTGACAAATATACGTTACCTCATTTCCCGAAGTCGTTTCACTTGCCGTATTGTATTGTCCGCCGTATATTCGACTTCCTCAAGTGTTGTGAATCGTCCGATGCCGAATCTAGTTAAGCCGCAAATTATATCGAATGTGAAATTGCTAATCAAGTTCCTTTATCTCAAAATATATACCTGATACTGGAATGAGCCAGATCCTCCGAAGCACCGATCGCTCTCAGCACGTAACTAGGTTCCAAACTCGCGCTGGTGCAAGCCGAGCCGCTGCTCAACGCTACGTCTTTTAAAGCCATTAACAATGATTCACCCTCGACACATGCGAACGATAAGTTTACGCACCCGGGATACCAGGCTACGGGATCGCCATTTCGCACGACTTGCGGTAAGTTCGACATTATTTTCTCGATTAGGTGATTCGATAACATATTAATGTATCTGTGATCGTACTGAAAAATACAGTATAAATTTTAATATATTAAGTACATCGATCATACACACTCCGCACACGCGCGCGCGTAACACAGACAGTGAGATTTTATTCACTTACGTCCATCTCCGTCTGTGCCAACTCGCAAGCGGCACCTAATCCTACAGCCAAGGGTGCTGGTACGGTACCGCTTCTCATTCCTCTCTCTTGCCCTCCACCACTTTGCAACGGTTCCACGCGCACCCGCGGCCTTCTTCTAACGTATAGAGCTCCAATACCTTAACGCATTATTAGTAAAATAGTAAAATAAAGACTGTAGACATATCGAGCTTTTTTATGAATACGGAATAATTTAATAACTTATTACGAATAAAATAATTGTAGATAAGATCTCGCAACTTCTAATATAGAAGAACAAATTAAAATTACTTGTCATAACGTCTTGCAAGTAATATATAGAAATGAAATAAGTATACTCTTTTCAAAATAATAAATTATACAATAGAATATTACCTTTTGGGCCATACAATTTATGACCACTGATAGACATAAGATCGATATTCATGGCTTCAACATTAATTGGTAATTTACCTATAGCTTGCGCGGCATCTGTGTGGAAAAAAACCTTTTTTTTCCTAAAAAAGTAAAATAATTAAGAGACAATTATAATAAGATAATTATAGTATTTAAATTATGATACTCGCCTACAAATAATGCCAATTTCTTCGATCGGTTGTTTAACACCAATCTCATTATTCACCATCATTACAGAAACCAACGATGTGGAGGGCCTAATGGCTGCCTCTAATTCATTAAGATCGATAAGACCGTTTGAGTTAACAGAAATATACGTTACATCAAATCCTTCTGCTTCCAAGGCTCTACATGAATCCAGTACACACTTGTGCTCCTAAATATAAACAATATATATTTTCATATTTATTAAATAAGAGAGTAAAACTTATAAAAATGTCTCACTGTCTGGGTTGTCACAACATGATTTTTTTTGGACTTGTAGAACCTTGCTACACCTTTTATAGCAATGTTATTGCATTCTGTTGCTCCGGATGTAAATATTACTTCCTTTTTATCTGCTCCTATCAAATCTGCAACTTGCTATAAATAAAATATAAGTAATTATTTAGAAGATTTAGATGTTTAATATTAAAATTAATAAATTTAAAATATTCACCTGGCGAGCTTGCTCAACTGCTGCTTCTGATTCCCACCCATACATGTGAGTTCTGGAATGTGGATTACCATGGTACACAGTCAGGTATGGCATCATTTTATCCAATACTCGAGGATCCTAACAATTTATTATTTTATACTTTATATATACAAGTATAAAAGATTGCATCATATGACATAACACTACAAACTTACCAGTGGAGTAGTGGCTTGGGCATCCAAGTAAAGAGCTCTACCCTCCATTGGGCCTTTTTTATATTCATCTGTAATAGGAGCTGTACAAAAAAATAGAAATCAAATTTTTTGTCAACTATCCTAAAGAGACATGGTATCAAAATAACGTTGTAGTCAATTAAAAGTAACTTTTAGAATAATTTTAGAGTAATTTTCAATATTAATTAGATCTATAATATCGTCATAAATTTATGTGTTTTATCTGAGCAAACATACATTCATATTCGGTAACCTCTGACAACTGTTGGCCACTCGTGTGCAGACGGCGGTTCTTCACACGGCACAAAGTAAAAATAAAACTCCTTGTCGATTGACGAAACATTTTTTTAATCGTTGTCTGTAATTGCTCTCATGAATGTGTACCACGTATTCCGAGAAGTCGCATGTTCCACCCTCACAGTACCTGTATCGAAACAATAACGAGATACTTTATTGGAATTATAATTTAGACGTTGCGTAAATTTAATTAGAACTAAGAAAAAGCGTCTAATTAAACTTAAGTTGAAACGTACGTACTACTAAAAAATGAAACACCTGACTTGGCTCACTCCCAACATCTTTGCCGGTGGCGACTTATATATATATTTTTTTTTTAATTTCGAGAAAATCCACTACGAGCCACCACTATCGCTTTCGATAATCGATCAGTAGTACGAATTAGCGCGCCATATCCTATATTTCTCTATTTTTTTTTTAAAGACCAAATACTTGTAGCATCTCTAGAATTAAATTATATATATACTTTTTTTTTGTTACAGATCGACGCAGCTGCATCCACTGCTGTCAACGAAAGTGTCGTCACCGCCGATATTATTAATTATACGAACCGCAACCGGTTTGTCGGTCGTTCCGGAAGTTCCGCTAGTTTTCCGGCGTTTTTTAATGATTGATTTTTTACGGGAGTGCTGAAAAATAACGCGCGAAAGTGTTTAATAATTTTCGCGATTTTAAAATCACGGTCGGGATGTTCGCGAGTGACTTGTGCGCGGAAGGATGGCTCAACGCGTTCCATCTAAGAGAAGGAGCAGGCCTCGGATAGGCATCACGCATCGGCGGAGCAACTTTTAGGTAAGCATACATTTTTATTTTTATTAAGAATTTAGAATTAATTATAAATTGTTTAATAAAGAAATTTTAATTCTTTTTTTTTATGTAGAATGAGATTGTTTATTTTAATATTTTAAGCAATTATAAATTGCCGATATAGTTGCAATATTTCCAGGTATATAAAATTAAACTAGATGGAACATCCATGTGTATAAAAAATTACTTATACTGAATGTTTATAACGTAGATACATTTTCTTATTTTCATGCACAGTACAAATGCAAAGAATAAATTTTAGCTCTAGATAAAACGTAGGAATTTCATTAGTAAGTCTTGTTTATCAATGGCATTAGCCGACGCAATTGTAAATTATTCTAACACATTAAAAGAATACTGATTTTATAAGATTTATAATAATCTAAGATGTATAATTTAAAATAATTTAAAATAGCATTGCGCGCAATATAAATATGGATATTTTTAATGCATTTTATAAAAATTGATTCTCTTTTTAAAACTAATAATGCAAATGAGATTTAGATGTACCGTTCTTGCTGAAATAAATAATCTAAAAAATCAGCAAGTTTCAAGTTTTAAAATAACTTTTTATAATTGTATATATATCAATATATTTCGAGTATACCTCACAGATTTACCGATCTTTAGAAAGATTTAAGGAATCTCCCATGTCGGCCGATTGCGACGATTGTTGTTTTTTATGTAACGCCGTCATGTCCAGCATGCTCCCGAAATCAGATTTAACGCTCGATATTGTTAAATCCTCCGTTCCTTGATATTCGCCCGGCCTGCCAATTTTCGTTGGGTCAGTTTGCACATCCAGTTTCTTTCGATCGTTTGTATAATCGTCAGCGCTTACTGAAAAATTTCTACAAGCCTCCGACGCACTGACACCTTTGTAGGGCGGAATTGCATCAACGGTGACGAAGTCACCCGGCTTGCGTTCGTTATTGTCCATATCCTTTGCCGGTGAGATCTTGCCGAGGGGACCGAACAGATTCGCAATATTGCGCATGTACGTGGACGGTGAAGGTGATGAAGTCCGCGTGAAGTCCGCGATAGAGAAACCCGACAGTTTCGCTAGATCGGTAGTAGGAAAATTCGCCAGTTTCGTCAAATCCGAAAATTTCGTGATCTGTTGCGTAATATCCGCCAGCGGAAAATCGGGATTTGTAGACGTTCGGGATTTGCTATCGCCAACCAGATTCGGTAGTTTCGAAAAGTCCGCAGGAGCGAAATCGTAGTCGCATTTTGCATTCTTCACAGACACCGTTAATTCGCCCGACTGAAAGCTCGGTATTATTTCTGGCGATATATGCTTCGAGCCCACAACAGAACTGCCGTCTTTTATCTGTGTGATAGACGCCGAATCATTGCTGTCTTTTTTTATGTCCCGGGAAGTCGACGGTTGTAACACAAAGGGTTTGGACGTGGGCGTGATTATGGCACCGCCGTCAGGTTTGAAGTTGACCGGCGCGAGAAAAACAGCCGCGTTACTAGCTGTAAGACCCACGGGTGGAACTGGTGGTACAAGTGAGTCTGAGGCAGATACCAATGGAAATTTCATGGTCAAAAATTCGGGCGTATTGCCATCCTCGGAACCCGGGCAAATCATCTCTCTAATTACATCCCAGTATGAGCTATTAGATCTGTTTCGGCCGGGCAATTTCGATGCCAAAGAACACTATTAACATTAAAATCATTAGTATATAATTAACAAGAACATACACATATATAATTATCGTAATAACGTGCTTACCCTTAAACGTTCAAGATACGTCGTATTACCATTAAAATTGGCAGTAAAGTCGATTCCGCCTTCGCTTTTGTAATATTCTATACATCTTCTCTATAAAAATAAATAATATAGATATATTAATAACAAAATATGTTTATATCGCTCCGTAATTAATAAAAAAAAAAATTACAATTTCCTCCAAAGTGTCTTGAGAGAGAAAATGCTCCTGCGATAGCGTATAACTAAGAAGCATAGGTCGCGGATATTCATGAGGCCTATTCTCAGGTGGCGGCAGAGACCAAAAGACATTGAAATTTGATTCGTAACAATTGCCATCCATATTGTAAGGGGCTGCAAAATAGAAAATAATACTACTTTCGTATTCTCTTTGTACAACAAAGAGAGTCTTTAAGATTCTCACAGCATATCAATCCCACGCAGGGTATGTATCCATTATCGCTAGACCCCTTCATTTTGATTTGATAATCCAATTGAGAGTCCACATCTCTCAGGGAAGGTGATGCATGAGAGCGCGGGTGAGAATGATACCATCCTACCAATGTAACACGCTTCCATTCCATAGCTCTTGCTATTTCTGCTTCTACTGCTGCTGCAGCTGACTTGTCCTTGCCAGAATACCGGCATGGAAATGCGCATGTTATAGAAAGATCTACAACAAAATAGTTAAAAATTCACATATCTCAACTGCATGATAAAATAATTATAATAATTATATAAATCACATAATTAAGTATAAAATAAAATATACTATGTGAATTGATATCCCAGTGGCCACCCAAGTAGCCACAAATTTCTTTATCAGTTAAATGACAGTGTAGGTCCACTAGCAGAGCTGCTGTAGTCGTGATGGTGACCAAAAAAGGTTGTATCTTTCCCAATGTACTAAATGATGTGAGTTCCACCATTGTGCTCATGTCCCTGCAAAAGTAAAAGCATCAGAATCTTTGTTTAATTTATTTGCTGCTTTCCATCTAGAAAAAAAACGTAAATAATTCTCGCTTGTGATGTCGCTCTATCTTTGTTTAATAAAATAACACTTTAAATGAAAATTATCCTACATTTTGATATAAATGGGAAAGCGTGTACGACGTTTTGCATTAGCAAGCATGAGTTTACTCCACAATCACTTACATGGCATGGCTTCGAATTCCCAGATTAGCATGTTTCACCGGTACTCGAACTATCTGTACCGGTGGATTGATCATAATCTTCTCTCCGCTCTCTTCTGCAGTATTGTCCATCGTTTCCATGTGCGTGGTTTACTTTTAAGAAGGGAACGGCAGGGATTCGGAGTCGGCAAGTCTACATATGTTTCTTTCGTTCTCCTCTTTCGCGAACTAACGTATGAGCAACGCTACTTGTCTCATTGAAAAATACTCATCTTTGCGTATGTCCTCTCTCAGAAATGTACGATAAAATTTTCTCTAGCTGGCGTGAATTGTAAGAGAACTCCTGACAGATGAAGAAGACGCTTCACATGATCGAAAATGATCGACAGCGTTGTCCACCTACTCCAACCTGACTTAATCGCACGGTGTCGTTGCCGTATTTTACTTAATTTTGTTTAATTTTGCTTGATTTAATTTTTTTTTTTTATCTTATTTTGCGGTATTTTATTTATTTATTTATTTTTTTAAATTGATTTTATTTTACTTTTGTCTGATTTATCGTTCAGTTATACTACTTAAATCTTCGACCATCTAAACTATAGAGCGTTGACTCGCATAATTGATCGTCAAAAAGATGGCGGACTGCAGCCCTCGTAGCGTATTTTTTAGAAACTAACAAAATTTAATTTCGAGGAAACTCGTGGCGTCGTCGTCGGTACCTCGCGACTTCCGCGAGTGGCGCGAGTTCCGCGCGGCGTTTATTAGCTTCGGTGCACTGGGGACATCGCGGAGTCGCGGAGTCGCGGAGTCGTGGCGTGAGATTTTTTGTTTACGAGAACTCGGGGCAGCTTCGAAGCTGAACCTTTGCAGGAGCCGCGAGTCGACGGTCCGCGCGTGAAGACGTAAAAATGGCGATGGCGACGAGCCAGGTGAAGGGCAGCGGATGGCCGCGCAGGGCGAGCAACAGTTCTTTTGAGGGGAAGGTCGTGCAGAATCAATCGGTGACCATCAACAGAACCGTCAACCTGTAAGTTACGCGACGCGACGCGCGAATCCAGATCTAATCGTAACTCGTTAACTGTAATTCTCTCTGACCGTCTCTCTTCTGTAGAAAGCTACGGCCACGACGCCGGTCTCGGCGGACGCTGCTAGCACTCGAAATATCACTTCTAAAAGAGAACGAAAGGAGAAAAAAAAAATCGGAGCAAACCCTCTCGCTCTCTGTCTCCTATCGTGACGAACAGTCGGCCTATCCTTTCCCCTTGAAACTCTTGGAATTTTAAGCAATTGTATCCGCCGTTCTTCGCGCACGTCGTTAACACTGCGATTCTTTAACGAAGATGCTTGTCTTTGGTGAGGAAATATCGACCACGACCTTTGACGATACCGCTTGCTTGAGATTCTCGAGTCTGGACCTGTAGCGTTGCAGACGAATTTATATCACGAGTGGTTTCAGTAGCACTTGACTCGCCTGCATACGCCTTTTGAGCATCACTTCCTCTCCGCAATGTCTCGAAAACCTATTCTCCCCCTGAGTCGTCCTTCGCATTAGTGGCTCAAAGGAGTCGGTCGTTGATTCTCGATATGCGTATGAGGAGAAGGCTTTATGACGTCTCTTTTGTTTTCCAATTTTTATTTTTTTTTTTTTATTGTTGAAATGCAACTTGTAGAACGCTTAAGATTTCACAGATTGAACGACCCCAAGGGCTGTATTATTTTCTAAGTTTGTGCGCTCGCCAGGAGAGCCTGTATATGTTTTACTCATGATTTCACTTTTCCATTTCATGTAAGATAGACTACATCTGTATGTATTATATGTACACGTACAACGTTGTACGAAATAGACCATTATATCTATATATATACATATACTATATATACCTAGTTATATTATATTACATTTTAAGATAGTATTTAATATAATACAAATATTGCGATTATTCTGGTTTGTTATGAGAAGGCAGAGTAAATCTTCTTAAAACAAACTGTATGCAAGATTTATGCATAAGATCATATAAATGATTATTCGCGTTTGTGATTATAATATGTACATTTGCAGCATCTTTGTATTATAAAATGTTGCAGAACATATATTTGTATGTCCATGTATATCGGCATCATGCAGACTTTTGCATGTATTTATCATATATTAATGGCTAATACTCTTACTGTATTCTTGAAAGCTTTCAATACTCTATCCTTAAATGAGTATTACATATTTTGCAATACGTGTCATTTATACAATTGATATATTAAATCATTTAATGAGATTAAAGTTTAAAGAGAAACGAATTTGAATAATTTTATTAAACGGTCAGAAATTAGTATTAATTGTATAAGTTTGAAGTAATAATAGAATTTTAAGAATATGATGAAATATTTGTATTATTTATTGAATATTTATTGAAATATTTATTTGTGCAATATGATTGTAATGTCATAGGTAACAAAATTATGTTTGCCCGTTATTTATATTTAATTTGATTATATCGGACGTTTAATGTGAATGCATTTCTTTAATCATATGTTTTATACATGCGTATGTGTAAAAGCTGAACGTACAGCGATTTTTATGACAAATAAGCTACTATTATACAGTAAGAAAAAAATAGAAAGAAGATTGAAAAATCGTTTCGTTAAAATTTAAAACAAAAAAAATTAGTTTTTTTTTTTTAATTTTAAAATTATATGTATCTGTTGTATATTTATTAACAGAGAGATACAATAAATTGTATCTCTTTGTTAATCAAATTAACAAAGAGCAACTATAATATAAAAAGCTCTTTGATAATAAAAGTAATTCTTTTCATAATTTAAATATCAATATCAATATGCTCATTGCTTAAATTACAAAGGCACAAGCACTGCCGATATTAAAATATTAAAATAGCGAGAAAAAAATTTTAATTGTTATACTGTGCATCTTTATATTATTTCTTGTAAATATTGTAATATCACGTCAAGCTGTATTTGAAGAAACTGGATTTAATTACTGATGGATTAAGTTAAGCATGTACAGGAGCCTAACAAAAGAATACAACTCATTTATCATAGATATCCTTTGACAAACTATACATTTGGAACAAAAGAGCCACTCTTCGAGAAAGATCCGTCAGTACCAGCAAGGTTTCAGCGCATGAGAGATGAATTCGACAAGATCGGCATGCGGAGAAGCGTAGAAGGCGTCTTACTGGTGCACGAACATGGGCTGCCACATGTTCTTCTTCTGCAGCTTGGCACAACATTCTTTAAATTGTAAGTTTTTGATACTTTAAAAAGTTTATGTTACTTAATGGCAGGATATCGAGTCTTATGAAATTAATTTCTTTTTTTTTTTTTTAGGCCTGGCGGAGAACTCAATACAGGAGAAGATGAGGTAGAGGGCCTAAAACGGCTCCTTACAGAGGTAACAGTTAGCACGACGCCTTACGCTGCCTTACAGGCTGGCTAGGAGTGGCACTTTTATATCGTTAGATTGTAACATTGTCTATAAACATCATTATTATTGTAAACCCTGCAAAACATCTTGTAGAACTTATGTAACCGGGCCTGTAGCTCCACGGGGGCTTGCGCTCTTTTATTCTTATAATATTTTGTACTTTTGGCGTGCTGCATGCCCGGACACTTCGATGTTGAAAAGATATTCGCACGTTATTGTATCTGGTTGGCTAAGAACATTGTTCTTATTTGATGATGTATGGTGTTGGCACAGAGAGAAACACGGAAAAGGCAAGATAAAACGCAACTATGTAAAATAATGACAAGAAGACTGTATATAAACGTCGCGAATTAAAAAAAAAAAAAAAGAAAAAATTTATAAGCAGAGAATCTATTACGTCGAATAAGGTTTAGAATTTTATTGTAATTAAGAAATATTGATCGGCACAATAAGCAGGCTTAAAAAAATTCAATTGCAATTGTCTGATTGCAAAGCTATTAATGAACTTGAGATTTGTAATTTCTATGATATTCTTGGCTAAACTATTTTATACACATGTGACGGTTTTATATCATTAGGTATTCATTTCAACATTGCAGGTAGAAGGAAACGTACATGTGTTCTTGAATATCCACATCAGCTTTCAATTTTAAAGAGATTTATTGCTACGTGTCAATCGTCGATTATTAATATATTAACTCGAATATTATTAGAATCGATGCTATTAAGTGACCGCCTTAAATGTCTCGAGATATAATAAATGTGCAACCATGTTCTTAGTGGACTGACAGAAGAAGAATGTATTTTATTTTCATAGTTTACCGGAAGCTCAATGTAATGCAACGTTAAACAGCAAACGGGATTTCTTTCTAGACTTTTGGACGGCAAGACGGAGTGAAGCAGGAATGGGTTATAGAAGACACAATTGGAAATTGGTGGCGTCCGAATTTTGAGCCCCCTCAGTATCCGTACGTGCCGCCACACATCACAAAACCGAAAGAACACAAAAGACTATTTCTCGTACAGTTGCAAGAGAAAGGTATAATAGATCTAAATATTTTAACAAATTTTTTTTTAATAATTCAAACAATTAATAAATTTTCATGAGTGTCTATCGGTTTGTTATTTATATATTTTATATTTTTAGCTCTTTTCGCTGTACCAAAAAATTACAAATTAGTCGCTGCGCCATTATTCGAATTGTATGACAACTCGCAAGGGTACGGTCCGATAATTTCATCTTTGCCACAATCTCTGTGCAGGTATGCTTTAAAAAAATCAACTTTATATCGTGCACGTTAATTTAATGGGATACATTACAAGTTTAATATAATTAGTGCAAATTTTATTTTTTTTATAAGCTTTAGTTGATTTTAATTTTCATATATATATTTTTATATATTATAAAATTGCGTTTCTTTATGTTTCAGGTTTAATTTCATCTATATGTGAAACTAGAATTAAAAATACAATAACAAGAAACATTCTGCTTAACTTAATAAAACATAAAAGGTTTAATAACTAGACACATATATGGTACAAAACATCATTCTGATATTAGAAACAAACTTCTGATCTTTCTGTATATGACGCATTAAACCATTTTTTAAGTAGCGTTTCATGTAATTACTTACATAATCTCATTCCATCAACTTTTGTATCGAAATGTAAGTTTTAGTTTTGTAAACTGGCGATACGATACGATAAGAGGTACAATTCATTTGATTAATTTTAAAAATGTACATAGACATTTTTTATTAGCTTTATATCCCAAAATATGTAACCTAAACTGTATCAATTAGTTCGAAAAGTTTTCGAAGTGACAATTATACAAATATAAAAAAATTATAAGACATTTTTTTAATGATTAAAATATTTTCTGTAATTGTAAAATTATAATATAATGAAAAAGTATAAAGGAAAAAAAGTATACAGTGTATTGATAATTTTTATAGTTTCATAATTCAATGCTTTAATAATTAAATAATGAATAATTTTTTAATAAATTAATTCAGTTACTTAAACAGATTCATTTTGTAAGTAGCACTATTAAGATATAAATATCTCTTAATCAAAATACATTCGTACCATTATATGGTCCATAATTATCTTTCCGATTCTTTCTTTTCAACTTTATTTCGTTCTTATGTAATACCACGTTGTGATATATGATATCTTGATATCTTATCAGTAATTATCTAATCAATTTCATTAAGTAATGTTTTCAAGTTGCAATATATATTACCCTTTATTCATTTTTCTCGTTGTGTATACATTAATATAATACAAAAATAGAATATAAAGCTGAAAAGGAACATAAATCATTTGCTTTTTATGGCATTTGTTAATAAAATATTCTGTTCAACAGGTAATATCTTGCGTCCGGCGCAGATCTTCTAGTAGTATATTGATCTCGTTTTGTGGAACGGAATGTACTCTAGCTCTTGCGCGTGCTCTCGCCGGTAGTCCCACAGGTAGTGGTCGATCACGATCGCGTTGACGTTCGACGGCTTCAGGCCCAGTTTCGAGTCGGCTGCGATCATTCTCCGCACCTCCTCGCAAACCTGCTCGACCGCTTCGATCGATAGCGCTCGTATCTCGACTTCCTCTCTGCTACCTTGTTTCAACGGCTCGTCCGCTTTCAGTTTGCTCATCAGCGAGTCGCTGTAGCGCATGGTGCCGTAGTGCACGAGCACCTGAGGGATCCGATAGTCCGCGAACATCGCGATGCTGTCGACGTCGTGAAACTCGCCAAGGCCGCGTCCCTCGAAGCATGCCCAGATATCGCTTATCAATATCTGTGCCCTCTTGTAGATAGAAATTCTGTGCCCCTCGTAGTCGGCCTCGTCCCGGTACGACTCGAACTCCCTGACAATTAGCTGCAGCAGCTTCTCCGCAGAGTTCTCGCAGGACTTGATACACTCCGCGAACGTGCCCTTGTACTTGTCGACCAAGACCTTCCCGGCTTCGCGCAAGGCCTTGACTCTCTCTTGAATGAGGGGAATGCCGACCTCGCCGTCGCCGCGGAAAATTGTCTCGGCGTCCTGCTGCGTGATCTTCGAGTAGTATTTAGGGTCCCACATCGGCTTCCCTTGATCGATAGCCCGGCTGACAGCGGCGCAGAATGCAAAGTAGCCGGTCTCACCGTTAACCTTCCATTTACTTGCGCCGGTCTCCGTCCAGAAAGAGAAGTTCAACGTATCCAGGACGAATATCCAATCCGCGGCCCTGGGATCGTCAGGTTTTGGGTGAAATTTCATCTGCGAGTAGTTGCCTTCGCGTATCTTACCGGTCTTCAAGCCGTTGAGGATCGCCTGGGCAAGTTTCTTCACGCCTTCCTGCTCGATGAATACGTCTTTCGCCAAGCCGGCGACCAGCTTCGCAGACTCCTTCGGCATTAGCACCATGGTGAGAAATCTCGTTGGATCTATACCTCAATTTATTTTAATTGTCAATTCGACACCAGCTTTTGCGCGTTCTTATTACCGTATTACGCGTCGACAATGGAGTGTGATCTTCAACTGGACCGGTTCCCGTCGGCTTCGCGCTCTTTTTGATATACTATCTGCTTCGTCAAAACGCGATTAAACAAACTATGACATCATCTTCGAGATTTATCGAAATACACAGGACATGTGACGTAAATTATACCTTTTTTGCAACGCCAATGAAAGAATTTGTTTTGTGGTTATATCTAAAAGTTCGAAAGTGATTGGTCAGCGAATTTTAGTTATTTTTTTAGTTATTATGTTGCGTATCCTGCACTAGGAGACCGCGCGTTTTCTAGTTTGCTCGCTCCGCGTTAACACCACGTATAAGGTAAGACCGATTACGAATATTTCAAGGAATATCGCGTCTATCGCTAAAAACGTGGCATTGCTATTAGTTGTTTAAAGTTTAGGAAGACGATTTTACTTGCGCGAGACATGGATACCGATGGCTGCTTGTTAACCTGCACCGTAATCGCAGAATGGTTAAACATACAGGGAACTATCCTGAGGAAGACGAGCCACAGGACGGCGTCGCTGCGCTTGATCCGGAACAACCAGCGCGAAATGTTCGTAGAAGTGCGCGCCGAGAAAGCGAATGCACTCACGAAGCTGCCCCTTAGAAATATATCAGTATTCAATAAGTTCATGACTGAAGGAAAAGCGTCCATCAAGTTTAAGGAACAAAACTGCACACTGTTTTTGTCGAATGCCCCAGCTTCTCAGCTGGTCAATTTTTTGAAGACCATATACGTCAAGCTGACGGGCCAGGAGGAAAAGGTAATTAAGAATCCTTTGCAGGAGAGACTCGTTTCAAATGTGCAACAAGGTAGCACCAAAGAAATTAGTCCTGCTACCAGCACAGAAGTCAACAAAGCGAAGGAGAGAGCCATGGCTGTGTCACGAGCCACTGCCACGACTCCGTCGCCGAGTTTAGCGAAGAAGCGAAAACACGTGCACGAGGATGGAACCAAAGTACCGGCGGCAAAGAAGCTGTACGAGAATCCTGTGTCGGGGGAGCTAACCGAGGAACAAGCATGTGTTCTAAATATGGTGCTTAGCGGAAAGAACGTGTTTTTTACTGGCAGCGCGGGCACCGGCAAGTCATTTCTATTGAGGAAGATAATCTCAGCTCTACCTCCAGCTGTGACAATGGCTACAGCGAGCACTGGAGTAGCTGCCTGCCACATAGGTGGAATTACTTTGCATCAGTTTGCCGGCATTGGTCTGGGTACTGGCACCAAGGAGAGATGCATCCAGTTGGCCTCTCGCCCATCTGCAGTTTCAATTTGGAGGAAAACAAAGCACTTGGTAATAGACGAAATTTCTATGGTAGACAGTGACTTTTTTGATAAGATTGAGGAAGTAGCGAGACACGTGCGTAGGACGGACAGACCTTTTGGGGGAATACAATTGATTCTGTGTGGTGACTTCTTTCAGCTACCTCCCGTATCTAAAACCGACGATACGGCAAAGTTTTGCTTCCAAAGTGAGGCCTGGCAGAAATGTGTTCATTTTAATTTTGAATTGCAGACCGTCCATCGACAGAAAGACGAGGCGTTTATTAAAGTATTAAATAGTATTAGGATAGGTAGAGTTACGGACGATATCGTAAATATTTTAAAAGAAACAGCAAAGCAAAAAATTGAAGGCAACGGAGTATTAGCAACTAGATTATGTTCGCATGTAAAGGAAGCTGATGAAATTAACGAATTTCAGTTAAATGAACTTAAAGGTGAGAGTAAGATATTTACAGCGTTAGATTCTGATAATTCTATGACTTCTATATTAGATCAGCAACTGACTGTACCTGGCAAATTAATCCTTAAACTCGGCGCGCAAGTTATGTTGCTGAAAAATATAAATCTTAATAGTGGATTGGTAAACGGAGCTCGAGGTGTTGTGATTGATTTTAAAAATGATATACCAGTAATTCAATTGAGAAATGGATCTCGGTACGACGCGAAGATGGAAAAGTGGACTATCAAAACTAGTTCTGGTGCGTTTGTATATCGAAAGCAAATTCCCTTAAAGCTAGCATGGGCTTTTTCGATTCATAAAAGCCAAGGCTTGACTTTAGACTGTGTAGAAATGTGCTTGGCGCGAGTATTTAACGCCGGCCAGTCTTACGTAGCGCTTTCACGAGCTCAAAGCTTACAAAGTTTGCGTGTTTTAGAATTTAATAGCCAACAGGTGTGGGCTAATACTACTGTACTAGAATTTTATAAAAAGTTTAGAAGAAATTTACAAGAGATGGAAATGATTCCTCTCGGCAAGAAATCAAAATTACAGCGAAATAAAAAATAATATTTAAATTTTTAATATTGTTCTTATAAAATTTATTGAAAATAATTATTTTATATTAAACTTATTTAAACTTACAGTAACTACACGACAGTTATTCATTTTATTTCATTTCATTAAAGTAAATATCTTCTTTATTTCTATATATGTAACATTTTGGTTCATTTTTTTACAAATATATTAATTTATTGGTGTAGACGGTGATTCCACTAATATTAATAATCGTCGACAGTTATTTCGATGGGCGGTATATAACGCCATGTATGCCCAGCGTTTACAAGCTCCGAATAAAGTACTGGAGAATTCGGAGTAGATTCTTTACTGCTGCATTGAATATCTATTTTGTACTGACCAGCAGTAAAAAATACTACACGACATTCATGATAGGCTCTGCCGTACTCCTGTAACTATTATTCAGTCACGATAAAATAGATAACGTTTAATAAGTGCGTAATAATAATTTATTATATTATGTATTAATACATATATACAGGGTGTCTGACCACCTTGTATAACTGCAAATAACATTTATGAAAGTTGTGACTCACAGTAGGCAGCATGACTTTATTCGCTCCGGCTATAGACAATCTTGTTTCCAATTGATAATTATTAACTCCATTGTGATGATCCTGATAGAAATTAATCGATAATGTAAGATCACTCAGTGGATGCTCCAAGGCATTGCATACGCCAACACCAACGCTAATGCATTCACCTAAAGCACATGACAGTTCTTCTTGCGCTTTAACAATAATATCGTTGATAGTTATTTCTAAAAAAAGAAAACAATGTTGAATTTATTTTAAATAATTTTCAGTATTTTATATGTACGCGTAATATATACACACCCCATTGTAAAGGACTCATTCTGACTAGATCCAACATATCTTGAGTTAAAGTAATGCCAGATAGAGTTGCTTTTCCTGTTGATTCCGTGCCTAATAATTGCCAGCGTAGATCAACTAATGAGGCTATATGCTCGGCACATATTTTTTGAAGTTCACTTGTGTCACCAGTACCATTTAACTATAAGATATTTGAACAGTATTACGTTACGGTACAGTTTCCGAATAGATTGCATTTCCATTATTACCATAGATAATTTATTAAGCGGACATCGATCAACTGGAACGGGAATTCTGCATGGTTCTTTACCTTCCATGTATATACATTTATTTTGCGTATAGTGTAACTCCATTTCGTGATTTGTCATGTTTGACACATCCAGTACAAGATAAAATTGCAATGGCCTAAGAATTTTTAGAATTTTTGTAGATAAAACGCAATATTAAGATACAAATTATATAAATAAATATTATTTTATAAAACATCTCTGCGACTTACGTTTCAGCCGGCAATACATCCCAATTAGTGATCTGTACACTGGGTAGCATCTCAATGGTTATAAAAACCGATGAGATTCTGCAATAGCCGGTTATTAAACCCGCACCTCCTGAATATTTTATTCTTAATTGACCTTCGATAATGTTGGACGTGTGTAAAGGTACTGCAAGTTTTGACAGACGCGTGCTCGCTAAGGAAGAATGACCGGAATGTGAACTTATTCCCGATCTAAAGGAAGATGTAAGTTCGGATTGCCTTTTCGTATGGTGAGATGGAGAACTAAGTCTAGATGGTAACGAACTATGGCCCGATTGCGACATTAAACTGCTTGGCTGACTAAGACAGGTACTACTAGTAATATCTGAAAAATAAATTACGAAAATATTAAAATTTACAAATTAAATTATCTTTATAATATAATTAATAATTATTATGTTACCGTGTCTGATTGAAGGTGCTATAAAATCCGTCACTGCATATAAATATAAAGTAAGACTTGCACTGCTGCCAGGTTGTAAAGGCAATTGCGTCATTAAATTCTCGTCGCTCCATTTAAAAATTTTACTTTCAGTTGCAGCATCTAGAGCGGATTGTACCGATAAATCGACCATTTCGATAGGAACTTGACCAGAGTTCGTTATCGTCACGGTACACTCAGCACTGCAAAAGATCAAAATTATTTTGCGTGAAAATAAGACGAAAGAAACAAAAATTTTGCGGTGCTTGCAGTAAACCTTTACACAAACCTTTCACCGCCGTAGAGCGATATACTAGCGCTCGTAACAATGTTATCGCCGGAACTGAAGCTGGCAGTTTGAGGCAAACTAGTCGCTACATCGATTTTCGGTAAGGCTGGAATGACTTCGACCGTATATTGAGGATGTAGCATACCTTCCATGTATCTCAATCTACAATTAGATTTAACTCCTAATGTATGCGTGCTGAATCCAAGTATTTCTAAATCTCCTACTTCTTTGGGCCTGCCTGCCAACGTAACTGCAATCGGGCCAGATTCAGCGGGCAGGCTAATACTTTCTGGTATCGATTCAAATACCACGCCGTTTGTTAAAAGTCTCATATTGGACACGTGCAGTTCAAACGGTAAAGGATTTATCAGCTGCATCGAGACCTCGCATATATCTCCTTCCACCCACAGGTAATCTATATCATTAATAAATTTTAATAGAGCCGTACAATATTAAATTCTTATTATTAATAATATTCAAGATATGCACGTACCGACTTTGCTCTTCGAAGTATTTTTGCGCTCCAGCGATCCGAAATTAATCGGCGTAAATAAAAATGGGCCGTGATCTTCTTTTACTCTTTCTATTTTTTGAGGCTGTAAATGTGGCTGCATGTTTTTCAAAGTAAACGATTTTGTTTTCGGTATATTTAATAAATTAGCCGGTGGTATGACGGTGCCAGAATCTAAAACCTATTGCAAACGATATCGTTAATTTTATATGAGATAATGTCATTATTCGCGTATTATAATTTTTTAACATACAAGAGGAACTGGTGCACCCTCGCATTGTTGAGACACATTCTTTAATTGAAGCGCGATATCCTTCCGTTCGTTCTGTGTTAAATGATTGTACATCGTTTGAAGTAAAAACGTCAAGTGTCTCGTAGTAAGTGCAGGATTGCCCATTCTGTTGGCGGTAGCGACAAGTTCATTTATTATTTGAATTTGTATAGCCGGCCATCCTCTTTGTCCGCCTAAAAAAAAAAAAAATTATTTTAAGTCGTAAAATAATTTTTAAAACCTTTATAATTTTTATAATTTATATATATATTTTTTTTTTAACCTGGTGGCATATCAACAGGATCCAAGGATAATTTAAATCCAGATGTAGCTTGCAGCATTAAATTATAACATTGCTGCCAGTCTGGATTAGGATTATTTTGCGACACATGACGAGTGGCGGCAAATCGCAAACAGAACGACGCCTTTCTATCAAAACCAAAGCTCGTGTACAGATCGGATAACGTCGTAAATCGATCGATCTGAAATAATATGGTAAGTTTTATATGTTTAAAATTTTTTTTTAATTACGTTAATACTACAATACATACTTTTTCTTGTTCGCTGAGCGTCAAGTTGATTAATACAACATTGTTTAAATATGATGCAGCTTGCAAAGTGCAGTTTTGCTCGATTGAGATTCTTGTAGCTTTAAAACTGGCCTCAGTTTCAATTATACCTGCATATTGGTATTTACTATAATGTACTATAGCCTCACGATATCTCTTCGATATTTCCTCAGGTAATAAAATATGTGGCATGCTGGCCTTTACCATATCTATACTTGGTGGAGACGGCAAAACTGTAGGAGCCTGCGATCCTCGTCTGCGCAATGAAAAAAATAACGTATTAATTTTTATCTTTAAATTAGCTTTTCTCAATAACTTTAATTGCGTGACAAGAGAAAAAAAAAAGACAAATATACCTCTGCTTACTCGGACTTCCTTCTTGCAGGGAAGAATTTCTTTGCAATGGAAGACTTCGACACATATTAGGATAAAGAACTAAGACCGAAGTAGCGCAAAGCCCTTCGTACGCTGCGCCCAACCACAGCCAATCATTAACGGCTTGCAAAATATTAGCGGCAGAATTATAATTATTCAGGGCATCCGCTGGAAGTCCGGCTTGAAGACACAGATCTCCTAAGTGCTTTGTCATGCGACCTACGCATCTCTTCTTATTATTTCTCGACTCGAGATCCAGCCCAATAAAATCTTTCTTCTCAAACGGAGCCAGCAGGAGAGAGACACGGTCTATCTTCTCTCTGGAGCGCTCCAGTCTCTTAGACTCCAGGATCCAGAATAGAAAATTGAGGTACTCAGCTGTTTGCGTCTCCAGATCGGAACATGCCTCGTCCGCGTAGAATATCGCCCGCGTTTTGAAGTTGCCGGGCGTGGTGTAGCCCGGCGGTGGCTCGTGACGACCGTTGGACTCCACGGGACCGAAAAGAATCGCTCGCGAATCGTACAAGGTACTGCTGTACTTCACCTTCAGAGTCTCGTGCAGTCTGCACAGCTCGTTCAGCTCGGTCTGATTGTCGTACTTGCCGAAGGTGATCAACCCTAGAAGTCTCCTGTGCGTTTGGAAGTCCCCCCAGTCGTTGTTCTCCACGGGATGCTCTCGGACGAACCGGGCGAGGATCTCCCGGGTGCCGCCGCTGGAATCGGAGACCGAGAACCGGCTGCCGGCCTTGACGATCCGCTCGCACAGCCTGCCGACCGTCTTCGGCTTGATCTGCGTGCCGACCGGCCTCAGCAGCAGCAGCAGGGCGGCGTGATCGTGGGCGGTCTGCTCGTAATCAGGATGGGACATTTTGTTGTCGGGCACCGGACTCGACAGAATAGCGCTGATAGCCGAGCGCATTTATGCCATCGATTTACTCGACGGTACTCACAGATTTAGTACCTACGTCGCCTTTCAAGCCGACTCCGTCATTTCCCCACGTCGTCGTTGGGCAGAAAACACGCGGCGTTACTTGTCGATGCCACGCAGGTAAGATCTACTCCGCTCATAACATCGTTTATCTGTCACGTCGGCAGCTATCAACAGCTGAAGGTATCGGTTAAAGGTTAGAGTGGCCTGGAGCGCCTGAAGTTGTCGAGATGCGCACTCGCGTCAGCGCGCACAGGCTGGGGAGGAAAAAAGTTCAGTCTGCATAACTGTTTTACTCGGCTCACTTCGCACGTGGTGTGTATGTCTACATATATGCACGTTCCCATTTTCCGGCTGCTCCAGCTCTTGGTTTTAAATGTTAAATTAATATGAAGGATGTATTGACGGGACCTAATTAACGTGAATCGAGATAATTCGTTAGTATGAAGACCAAGCCGACTCGTCACAAGAAGGCGAATGTCTTCCGGGTGAGTAGAATTGAGAGTTAACCTAGTCCGACGCATGTGGCTCTATAAACCCGGCTCTCTTTCCGCAGTTTAAGCCGTTTTCCGAGAGAGTGACGGAGATCGACGTCGATGTCTTCCATCGCGTAGCACATCGGAACGAGGACGACGTTGAGGAGGTTGAGACTTACTTTCACGAAACGCTGCAGAAATGGAACGTCCTCAACCTGACGGACGGTTACACCGCCTTCAAGAAGGAAGTGCGGAACATCATAACGTTGCCCCAATTGCTTCACAAAAAGCAACACGTTATCGATACGCTTATGCTGTATCTGAGAAAACGAGATCCCTTGTTTCTACAGCCAATTTTGGAGTAAGTAGCACGCAGAAATTATAATTAATTTTTTAATTATTATAAATTTATTTTTATTAATTATTATATTTTATTAATTATTAATTATTATAAAATTATTATAAATTATAATGATAAAAAATTAATTAAAATAGTTCTTGTGATTTATATATTTTTTATTTTATTTTATTAATTAATTAATTTTTTTTTTTAGATTAGTAGTAGCAGCAGCAAGGGATCTTCAGAAAGATTTCTACGATTGTTTCCCTGAATTTCTCTCTGAAATAATTTACTTGCTGCAAACGAAAGACGCCGATCAGATAGAATATGCGTTCACCACTTTGGCATATCTGTTTAAATTTCTGTGGCGATATTTGACAAAAAATATAAAAACTGTGGTGCCTTTATTATTACCACTGCTAGGTGACACACAGCCAGTTTATATTAATAGATTTGCAGCCGAAAGTTTTGCGTTTGTAGTTCGCAAAATTAAAGATAAAGATTCCTTCTTGAAATTGATATTACGAATTTTGCAGGACAGAAATGAGAAAGCCAAAGGAAATGAGATACTGGGCTGTGGAAAGTTACTGTTTGAAGTTGTATCTGGCACTACTGGGCAGTTTCATTCATGTGGCGAGCAGATGTTGCTTCTTTATTTCAACGCTCTCCGAGATGAGTCTATTAATCAAACGCTCACTTACGAAGTACTGCAGGAGATTATAACGTGCATACTGCAAAACGTACATCCACAAAAATGTGACGTAATGTGGAATGTTATACTAAAAATAATGGACACGTTTGTCGAGAAGTCTAAGAGTTCGTTAGAATTCTCCGAAGAAAAGCACGCTTTAATTTTATTTCTGCGTCTCGTAAGTATTATTATTAACTGCAAAAATGGAAGGTTTTTAATCGACGCTGCGTCTTTGACAAAAAGATTTGTCGTTATGCTGGACGCGTTTAACGAAGACAGCAGTATCTTGCAAGAAGTTATTAACGTGTCTGTAGCCACTCTCTTGGCATCCAGTGTCAAGTTAATGCAGGAGAATTCGAGTCAGTTGATACTGAAAATTATGGCTGTGAACGATATGGAATTGTTATACTCCTCTGTTGAAAATTTAATACATTATTCTTCATTCGAAACCTTGGTGCTGCCTCATGTACTGCGACGCAGCGTGTCTAACGGATTCGACGGCAAAACGTTGCTTCTACTCGCTAAAATAATCGTCGCAAAAGGGCCACCTTGTCTTAACGGAATAACTTTGGAGAAATGGAAGAAATATATTCTCGATATACGGAATATTGAGACTAAAAGTATCGACTATCTCTCGCAAGAATTGAAAACGTTATCTACCGATACTGTTTCACTCGATGCGCTAAGAATTTTAATAATTTTGCCACATCTAAAGCCATTACGTGAAGATTTTAAAAATATATTGAGAGATGGTTTGTTATTTTTATATAAAAAATTATCAAAGTATGAGAGCGCAAACGATGCTGCGGATATTGACAAAACCGCCTTCATATTTTTATTAACGCTCGAATCGCTGATGCATGTGTCGGAGCCGAGCAGCCTTCACGAGCTTTTAATAAAAGCTGACGTAAATATAATTGATCTTGTTAATTATGACAACGAGTACATCTTAAATGCAGTAGATCTCTGCTTAACGTATTTTTCTGCATCAGAGTATCATGCGAGCTACATAAATTCAGCATCATTTGATAAATTAAACGATAGCATAGTAAAAAAATTTAGTTCGCCTTATAGCAATGTTCGATTGATCGTGGCACATTTATATTCTTTATTTGCTAACGTTGAAGATTTGAAGAGGCCCTCAATGCAAAAGAGTGAAAAGAGTGTTATGGAGCTTGTTTATTTAATAGAAAGTGAATCTGCGACGATACAAAATTATCGCAACAAGTTGTTGCACTTACAAGCTTTAGAATTTCAAGGGCTCGCGATATCTAATTTAAATCAAAAGTATTACGAGTTTCCATTACGATGCTTGATTGGCAATTTGTACGTTAATTTTTCTCTGCTCTGGCAGCCTGTGAGTGCAATTATAGCTACTTACGCTAACAAGGAATGCGCACAATTCTGGCCAACGTTTCTAGCAGAGTTAACATCCAACAATGCGCCGGAGATAGAAAAAAAGTCATCGTTTGATTGCCACGTAATCTCGTCGCTGAAAGCGAGGATCGAGAAGCACGATGACAAGCCTGATTTTGAAAATTACAAGATCCTCCTCTGGAAATGCATGGCCCATTTTTCGCATTACGCTGAGACAAAAAATAGAGACTTAACCGGATTGTACATCGACTTTGTTAACGCAAACTTCTTTAAATCCAACTCCAACGAGGGCAAGTATTGCGACGTTGAAAAGCGCAAAGAGACGATTGATACTAACAACGACACAGATGACGAGAATGAAAGCGACGAAGAACGCAACAAGATTATAAAGATCGCACAAGCGGACGCGATGAAAAGAAGCAACAAGGTGAAACTTCTGCTCGCCCAAATGGAAATATTTAACAAGGTGCAAAATCCAAAAATGATGCACAGAGAGGCAGAGTTGCAGCAGATTTATTTAGACATGATTTCTTCAAGAAACGCCGACGTCCAGAAAGCCGCTCTAAATTGTCTCCTCGCGTACAAGTACAAGTATCTTTTGCCATATAAGGAATCTTTGTACGGTCTGATAGACGAGAAGAATTTAAAAAACGAGCTTGCACGCTTTAAACTGGACCAAGAGAGCAATATGATAGAGCAGGAACATCGCGATAGTCTCATTCCGATTATAATGAGAATTATTTACGCTAAAATGATAATGAAGACCGGTATGAGAACCGGTGGGAAGGCCGGCGGATTTGCACGGAGAAAAATTATTCTACGTTTTCTAGGTGGTGCGCAAGAGGACGAGATGATTGTGTTCGTGAAGATGGCATTTAGACCATTCAAGTCGTACGTATCGTTGGAAGTGGACGAGTCGTTTGATTTGAGAAAATACGCCGGGAATATCGTCGATACCGTCGATTTAAATAACGTCATGCCGCCTAAACGCATGCAGAGCACCGTTAATCTGTTGGCGATTATGATAGAACAATTTGGTGGTAAAATGTCGATGAAGCTGTTGCCGCGATTGCTCAGGATATTAATCTGCGTCTTGGCCGAGGTGAACGGAATTTTACAGAGATCCGGGGAGGTTTACTCGGGATATCTGTCGACGATCAAGAACGTGAGAACCAGCTGCGTCGGTATACTGGCTAGATTCTTCACGCATTTTGAGGACTACAACTGGAAACGGCACGAGATAGACGCGGTCTTTCACGTCGCGATCTTTCCCTTGTTGGAAAAGCTGCCTGTCGAAGGTATACACAGTCCCACGACTTTGCTGAAATTATTCATGGCGTGGAGCCAGAACTCGCGGTATTATCCGTTGTTCGCGAAGCATCAGGAGGACAACAAGTCGATTACTCCTCTTCCGTACATCATACGACTCCTATCGAATTCCAAGACGCATCAATCCGTCGTCAACGCTATTCTAGAAATGATCGAGAAGATGCTGACGCTACAAGACTACGGGAAGTCCAGCGAGAACGCTATGCAGATAGATGATGCACCGTTTTTACCGCTCACGCCGATCCTCGGCGATGTTCTGGAAGTGGAGGAAAAGGTGCTATCGAGCGGAATTAATTACGGCTCCGCTATACTTCTGCCGCACGTTCCTCAGATTCTGGAGTTTATCAAGAACAGACTTAAGAGGTCTAACAGAGGTATAAGCAAGACAGAGTTGATTATACTATCGCGAATCTCTGAATTTGTTACAGACGCCGACACATGCGACACGGTGTTAAAGCTGATAGTACCCGTGCTAATCAAGAAGGCCACATTCGGCGGTAACGAGGAAACCGTTGTAGAATTGCTAACAACTGTGGCAAATCTAATAAAAATTGTGAATAAACCGGAGGTTCATTTACGTTCTATCGTACCGCTGATAGGCTCTGTGTCAGATGTGCCCGCTCGCAAGGCTTGTTTGCAGCTGTGTCGCACCATCGCTGAAAAGTCCGCAGAGGAGCATCGCGAGGCGATGATTAAAGACTGCGAAGTTCTGGCCGCCCTTAACGCATGGGACCGCAAGTGGGTCGAGCAGCCGGACTTTCAAAAGAGACTGGACACTTTTATATTGATCAACCGCATGGCTGAGGAAAATGTGATCAACCTGGAGTTTGGCGTTGCTGTAATATACAACTGTTTCTATTTTTTGAAAACTGAATCGGACCTGGCGATGCGAGATTGCTCCGGCCAGTGCCTGAAGCTCGTCGCAGCGAAATTAGCGAGAGATCACCAGAGCGATATTTTGAACAGGCGTTATTTGTTAGACGACACTATTTTACCGCTTATAAGAAAGGGAATAACGAGCAAGAACGAGGCTGTTCGCTTTCAGTCGATAGCGCTTTTGGGACACATGGCCTTGGAATGCGCAGATGTACACCCCGTTTTGCGAGACTTGTCACTGCTCGCCAATAAAATCGACCCTGAGGTCGATTTCTTTGAAAACTTGCAGCATTTGCAGCTGTACAGGAGAGCTCGCGCATTACTGAAATTCTGCACGCTCGCTAAGACACTGCAGAAGCCGTTTAATCCTAAAACGTTGACGCAGTTTATTCTTCCCCTCTGCCAGTCGTATTTGTGCAATGAGACTTTTATTCACAAGAACAGTCTCGTTGACGCCGCAATTGAGACCGTTGGTATGGTGTGCAAGCTGTTACCATGGCATCATTATGAAATTATCTTGAAATATTATTTAAACAAGTTAAGGACCTCCACAGAATTCCAGAAGCAAGTTGTCAGAATAGTAGTGATAATATTAGATTCTTTCCACTATGATCTTTCAAAATACAAGCCGGCGGAGAAAATTGCGGAAGCTACATCGACGGGGAGCAAAGATAACGCTGCTCTCGTTGCTGAAAACAAAGCAGCAAATGATACAAAGATCGGGGAAGATGAGAATCTTGAGAACACGGAGCAGGAAAATGAGGAAAAATTGCAGGAAGCACTAAACGATGAGAATGTTGAAGGCGTTGAAGAAATAATTGAGAAGGACCGGGATACGATAAAGGAGAACGTGCCGATAATTGAAAGGCAAACGTTGCTTTCTCAATACGGCGCGAAGAAAGTGGTGTTCAGCATATCGAATGGATTGCTGTTTCAATTGCATCGGTCTATTATGGCAAAAACTCGGCAAGACAGCAGTCACAAAGTCAACAAGAAAAAGACTGCCTTTGAAACTGAGGAGGATGATTTGCTGAGAGTTCCCATTGCTCTCGCGCTCGTTAAATTACTACAGAAAATGCCCGAGAATCTTTTGGACGCAAATCTACCTGGGTAAGTGATATCGGAAATATTTTGCATTTTTTTATTACGCTTTAAATAGTGCTTTATTCAAACAGCAATACTTTTAGATTTTACAAAATCTTGAGAAAAAAAAAATTGGAGGAAAATATTCAACAGTTGTTTAGTGCGATTGTGTAACACGTGTATTTTTTTTTTCAGAATTTTTATGAAACTATGTACGTTTCTTAAATCGCGCCTGGATTCGGTGCGACGTGCGACTCGTGAAATACTACAGAAAATTATGATAACTCTAGGACCGAAGTATCTTCATCATCTTTTGAAAGAAATGAATACACTGTTAACGAAAGGCTTTCAAGTGCACGTTCTCGTGTATACAATACAGGCCGTATTACTTGCATTGAAGCCTTACTTTCAGAAATTTGATATCAATGATAATTTACAAAGCATTCTATCTGTAAGTGCTTTATTTAAAATATTTCACGTAAAATTTTCTATATATATTTTATTGTATTAGACAGCAATCTTTTATATTATTATTTATTACGTATTTGTAATGTTACATTATATTATAAAATAATTTTTACACAGGTGTGCAAGGTGGATTTATTTGGATTAACCGCGGAGGAAAAAGAAGTAGTTGGCATTATTAAAAACGTATCCGAGGCAAAGAGCACTAAGAGTTTCGATATTTTTCACATTTTGGCGGAGTTTATTACAGAATCTTGCTTATTAGATTTAATTCTGCCGTTGAAAGAAATGCTGTTGAAAACGCACTCGCATAAAACGATACATAAAATCGTAGAGTGCCTTCGAAATGTTACTTTGGGATTGGCAGATAACATTTACATACCGTTGGAACAACTGCTCATATTCCTTTACGGTATTATTTCGGAAAGCATACCATGTCTTATGCCTGAAAAAGATAAAAAACTTGCGGAAGAACAGCAGAAAGGCGAAGCGAAAGCTCTGGCACCGCAGCAATCGAATTATTTTCTTATACCAGCCGAACCGAAAAACAGAATGGGTATTAAAGTTACTGCGAAGACTACCAAACATGCCAACGTTCACGTAATTATAGAATTTGGTCTGAAACTGTATCACATATTGCTGAAACGGGACAAAGTCTCCAGTGCGGAGTATAAACATTATTTAGAACCGTTCGTGATAGTTTTAAGCGATTGCTTGAAGTCTCAACACGTTAAACTGTGCACTTTAGCATTGCAATGCTTAAATTGGATGGTTAAAATGAATCTGGATTCAATGCAGACGTCAATAACGGATATCTCTACTTCGATGTTCAGTATTCTGCATAAATATGCCGCCGCGGGATTAAGCAAAGGCGATAATTTCGATCTCGTGATGGCCACGTTCAAATGCATGTCCGTGGTCATCCGCGACGTAAAATACTTCACCATCGATGCCGATCAATTAAGGATTCTTATTTTATACGCCGAGCAAGATTTACACGATAGCGATAAGCACGCCACTGCGTTCACCTTACTTAAAGCTGTGATACATCGAAAGATGATTATCGACGAAATGCACACCGTCATGGAGAAAGTAGCGATGCTGAGTATCACTTCGGAGCTGGAGCACGTTAAGTCGCAATCGCGCTCTGTGTTCTACTCTTATCTCATGAATTATCCGCTTGGCAAGCACCTAGATAAACACATATATTTTTATCTCACTCAGTTGAGTTACGAAATGCAACCGGGTCGATTGAGCGCCCTGGAGATGATTCACGCAATTGTCGTGGGATTTCCATTAAAGACTTTAACAAGAAGAGCGGAAATTATATTTATAATGACTGGCACGAGATTAGTAGACGACGACGATCCAACTTGCCGTAAACTTTGTGCGAAATGTATAAAAGAAATGCTCGTGCGGATATCTTTCAACGATAAGAATAAACTATTCGACAAATGGCCTGTTAAATGGTTAAATGACCCCGAAATAAAATATCGGACTTTGGCGGCACAGTTATGCGGCATATTCGTGACCGTAGAGAAAAGTGATTTTGATTCGCGACTGCCGCAAGTTCTGCCGCTGTTATTAAAGCAGTTTCACGCAAAATTCTCCCTCGCAAGTGATACGAAACTTGATAAGTGCATGGAATCAGATTATGCAGTTTGCTCGCAAGAAAATTCTAATTTAAAAGAAGAAAGAACGAAAGATCATCATATAATTCAAGTGCTACAATTATTATTAAAAATAGCACATCACACATCTTTTCTTACAATTGAAAAGCACAAAGATTTCATCGATTCCTTTGCTGGTATTTATTTATATGTTATTTTTTATCGAAACGTTAGAAAATTATTTTTGATAAATATTGTATAATTTTATTTTATTTCAGAATATAGCCAGGATTTATTGGCGCATCCGCATTTGTGGGTTCGATTAGAGGCAGCTCAACTAATCGGCTTTATTTTGGCCACTCTTGACGTTGAGAAAATCGTGGAACTTTTAAATAATCCAGAGAGCGATACAACGCATAAGGGTTACATGTATTCAAAACCCAGTGATACTTTAAAGAGTTTGATTCTGGATTTAGTCGCACAATTATATCCAGATATGACATTCGAGCAATTAGCAGATCAAGTTGTGAAGAATCTAATCTTTATTGCAAAAATATTAAAGTCGGTTTCAGGGTCTGTTGCAAAAGATCACGAGCAAGGTGACGAAAGTACGGCAAAAAATAGTAATAATTTATCTCTTCTTTGGCTTATGAGGAGATTAAGAAGAGCTATTAATATAGAAATTACGCAAGCTCCCAAATCAACATCAGTGGTAAGAATGGCTTTATTAGACTAGAAACTATGCGGGCTGTTTTTAAGAAGATCCGAATTCGCGCGCGTTATTACATTCGTGGATATTAGTTAATTATAATTGAGTGATTTACGGCTGACAGCGTGTTATCAATTAATTTACATTTTTCCGATTAGCTTCGGTTACGTTATTTTCCGTTAAAGTATTTAAGATTATCTCGTAGCACTTTAAATAACTCGACGCTATATTACAGTTTTTATTTTGTAATGAGTCACTAATCATTAACATTATCACGCGACTGACGAACGACTAAAAAGAATGTCGGTAGATTATTGCGACAATTTTTTTGCAATTAATATTAAAAAGCGCGACAAACGATTATTTGTTGTATAAATTTGCATTTTCGATATTCGTAGCGTTGTTTACTTCCACTAAGTTTTCCTCGAGTTCTTCCCTTAAAATATAAAAAAAAGAAACTCTTATTTATCGCGATTTCGAAATCAATTGTCACTTTCGAGCTCTCATATGTTTTTTTTTATGTTTAAAAATGAATAATATGAATGATATTCTTTCAGAGAACTGCAACGTTCAAGTTTATTGCTGGTATCGTGACCGCAGTGCCTATGGAATATTTAAACTCAATACTTTTTAATTTGATGTCTCCGTTAGTACGGGAAATGACTACGACGGAAGAAGCAAATGTTGAATTGCGTCGGCTTGCCAAAGAAGTAGCTGCAATGATCAAAAAGTCTATAGGAAACGAAGAATATGTTAAAATATTAAATCGAGTACAACAAAAGTTGGATATTAAAAAAGCGGAAAGAAGAAAAGTTCGCGTGCAACAGGTAAATTTATTTTTACATTACAAAATATTTCTATTTATGAATATAGTAAAAATAAAAAAAAATATTCGAAAGAATTGTATATATATTATTTTTCCACACAGTTTGTGACTGATCCTGAATTAGCAGCTAAACGTAAAATAGCTAAGCAACAAAAGAAAAAGGAGGCAAAAAAAAGGAAACTAGACACTCTAAAGGGAAGAAAAATAATTAAAAAACGTAAAAAGAAAGAATTAGATAATGATTTATAATTAATGTAAAATATAATATAATTAATTATAATGTATAATAGTAGATTAAATAACAAATTTTACAATTTAAATATAAATTATGCAAAAAAAGAATTTAGCGGATCGTTTTTTTCATTTTGTAAATATATATTTATCTAAGTATGCGTTATGTGTAATGCATTAGACATTAGACAAGATGTCTACTGTATATTTTGATATTTTAATAAAAGTTGGTGCGTGAAGAGAAGACTTAATACAGATTGACGTATTGATGTACGAGGGGAGAAAGGCTCTTTGTATCGAAGAAAATCTACCATATCAATTTCTTACAACTGTGAGAGAAATCGAGTAGGATCTTCCGAACAGCATGTTGTAATTTTCTAACACATTTACATTACAAGTACAGAATATTCAATTCTAATAATTGTAATGATTATCATGAGCTTGTTTTTTTGTTTTTTTATTTTCAAACGTATCGTGCACAGTAATCGAGGAATAATATTTTACAAACTTTAACAATGAAAAATAAGGGATAAATTAGCAACAGCAAATAAAGAAAACCTTGAAACAAGATAACAATCTGGACATTTTGCTTTGCAATTAAAATACAGTATTGAATAATGTACAGAGATAAAGCATATAAAAGAACAAGAACATTGTTGAACTGAAATAAAGTTACTGTCATCTCAAAGGCTTAATTAAATCGCAAAATTAATTAAAGGTAAGAAATAAATAAATAATATCTTTTTTTTTTTAAATAATTCGAGCATTTCTATTTCTTCTGATTTCATCGCCTCGCGTGCTATCGTCGACTTCATAGTAGCATTACGTAATCGTTTTAATTTTAATTTTTATCGCGTAATTTCAGTAATTTTATTTTATTTAATTCTTTTTTTTTTTTTTTTCAAATTTTGCGCGCTATTCGGGACCCCATTGGATGCGAATGGGGAGTCGCTATTCGCGCGATTTAGCACCATCTTTTTCTTTTCTAATGCCACATATGTATTAGAAGAAGAAGATAGTTGCTAAATTGCGACGAATAGCTCCTCCCCGAACGCACCCATTAAGAGAAGATCAATTTGATCAAGTCGTTAAGAGAAGCTTCTTTGCACGCGCAGAAGCGACCAAGTACCGTCTCGTCAGATGACGATAATTCGGGCCAGTTACACAAGTGCCGAGAACGATGTCGACGCTGGTACGCGCGAATCTCGTACGTGTGTGATCATGTTGAAACAATTGATCTGCACGAACTTTTAGACTGATTCAAATCTTTTTTTTTCTCTTTTCCGGTAAGATCGGACCCCTCCTTACGTCAGTTTGGTTATAGTGCCGTACTATGTCTTATCGAGTTTCGACTACGATACGCGGGCATTATTGATTGGGCAGATCGATGCGACGGATCGGAACCCTACTTCTTTGGAACTCGGCGTACAGAGGCGAACGCGGCTAGACCTGCGGAACGAGGCGGTCTATTTTGGCAAGCACGTGCCCGGCACGATAAAGTAAGGCACGATGATTACGGCGGTGACTCTCGCGATCCTAGCCATTTTCCTCGTCACCGTTTTTATGAGACAGAAACGGAAGTCTTTCCCAGGTAATTACTTTACTTATTAGTTCATTAATACTTTGGCCTACTTAATGAGAATAAACTCTGAGATGACTATCGTGTCGCTGGGTGGAATTCAATTTTAATTCCCTGATCTTTTTCATCGTCGGTATCAGTGATACTTTAAATAGTTTGAATACTTTAAATTATATTTCATGCGTGGAAAAGAAAGGAGAAAAAGATTAAAGTGTTTATTCGTAGAAGATGAAGCTTGAAGATCAAGTTTGCAGGTATCTGAATTTAGAATTGGCTTCTCTGCGATTAGAATTGTAAATTGTAAATTGCGAAATGTAGAAAATATTGGATGGCTAATTTGCGGCTTCCGGTATTTTATCTATTCAATATTATAATCTGTAATCTACAATCGCAAGTGTAAACTAAAACAAAAAAAAAGAAAGGAGATAATGTATTGTGAATCAGTCGGTTTTATCGCCAAACTTTATCTTTATTTGAAACTAGTTATCGTTTATCTATGAATCGTTTTTTTTATTCTCAAGATTTCAATATATTAATACTATCATTTTTAGGTCCCTTTCCTTGGCCGTTTATTGGAAATCGATATTATTTACAAAAATTAACACGTGAACTCGGCGGACAGCATATTGCTTTTCATGAGCTTGGCAGAATATACAACAGTGGAATTATACGCTTACGGTTGGGATCAAAGGATACGATTGTTGTCACGGATAGTAAACTCATACATGAAATATGCCTCAACGAGAAGTATGACGGTCGACCTTGGAATACGTTTATTCAGTTACGAAACATGGGATTGAGGAAAGGTAACGGATCTAATCGGTATTTACGTTCTGAATTCGACTGTTGTCTAAAGTTTGGTTCTATATTTCAGTCGTAGCTTTCTAAAAGTCTAAACGATTATCGAATGGAATCAGTAATATTTTATCAGATCTAAATTTCGAATTTTCGACTTTGAGAATAGTAAAGTGGACTTTCCTGCGACGCAATTGTTGTAATCAAAATTTTTTTTATTAGGGATTACGATGAACGATGGATCTGAGTGGAAGGAGCTGCGCGTTTGGTCGGTGCGGGCGTTGAAGAACGTCGGTTTCGCCAAGCAGGCGATGATGGACCTGATCGTCGACGAGATGACTCTCATCCTGGAGAAATTGGGAAACGGCGGCGTGAGGCAGATACGATCTGCGATCGCGCCCGCTGTGATAAACGTTCTCTGGATGCTGGTCACGGGGCAAAAGGCGTCCGAGAATCTCTCAAGGTAATATAAATACCGTTCTCCGGAAATTGTCTTCGGAAGGACGCTCTTTCTCGACAAGAAGCGCGTTCTTCCGCGATTTTACTTCCGGGCAAGTCGAGGAAGGATAGTCGGCGGCAGAGTCGATCGCGCCAGGGTCTCATTTATTTCCGTGATTACTCTTACAGCTTACAGAAGTTCATAGATATGTTGGACCGCCGGGCGCAGATCTTCGACATGACCGGCGGGATTCTCTCCACTTTCCCCTGGATACGTTACGTCGCGCCGGAGATGTCGGGATACAATATCCTCGTCACGTTGAACAACGAGCTCAAAAGGTTCCTAATGGTGGGTGATTCGTTATATTTATAATAATAAACTTTTGATATCGGTACAATTTCAGTTCCTCACTCGTCGATACTTCCTAATTATTCCTCGACGCGTCTCGTGTTCGCAGGATACCATCAACGAGCATAAGAAGCGGTACGTCAAGGGAAACGAGGCGGACTTTATCGATATGTTCCTTCACGAGATGTACAATAGCGAGGAACAGCGAGACAAAGGCGTCGTGTTTTCAGGTGCGCGGCCCGAGTTTTACTTTTCTGTCATTGAGCTACGTCCAGAAAACGACCGCGGCAATTTTCTCGGGCATTCGCAATGAAATTAACGCTTCCTCCCGACGTGCCCAGTTGGCACCGTTAATGAAAGCACAGTGAGCGCGAGAGAAAGCGATGTTCTCGCCCGACATACGCGCGATCATCTCTTCTTTGCTTTTCAGATGACAATCTGCTTGTGACGCTGATCGACTTCTTCATCGCCGGTACTAATAACACAACTTCGATGTTAGATATCGTCTTCTTGCAGATGGCCAATCACCAGGATGTGCAACGCAAGCTGCATCAGGAGATTGACGCCGTGGTCGGCGACAGGTTTCCTCATCCGGAGGACAGATTCAAGTAATTTTTATTATATTTAATAAAAAGGGGTATATAGTTTTTTTTCCTCTCTCTCTTTCTCTCTTTTTTTTTTTATGTTTGAGAAGTTATGTTTAATTTATTATTATATATTAACTTATGTATTCAAATATTAAATTAGAAATTAATTACAGAATGCCCTTCACGGAGGCGATATTAACCGAGTGTCAGCGAATGTGGAATGTTACGCCTGTAATCGGTCCGCGTCGTGTTTTGAGCAACACGATCCTCGACGGCTATACGATACCGAAGAATACCACGATTCTCATGAATCTTTACTCGAATAATATGGACCCAGAGGTTTTTCCCGATCCGTCTTCGTTCCGACCGGAGAGATATATAAACGAAAATGGTGATTTTCAACCGTCTGACAATGTGATACTGTTCGGAAAAGGTCAGTAAACTGTTGCACGATTTTTAAAAAATGAGACAAAATTATATGAGATTTTAGAATAGCAGTTTCCATAGGAAACTCATACGTCACGAAAACTCTCCTACTAAATGCAAGATATCGCTTCGCGTTTATTGCGTCGTTAATATGCTTAATCGCGTTTAAACCATTCTTTATATCTCACCGTGTAATGCATGTACATAATTACGATATCTCTTTCTTGTTTTCTTTCCGGGTGTTTCACGGTGCGGCTGAAAGGTCGAGGAATGCCTTTCACGCTAAAGAAAACGGAGTTCTCTTAATTTAATGTTTGCGTGAGACCGAATCTTTCGAATAATAGTAATCGAAATTTCGTGAACCCAACATCGATCTATATTTTGTTTGAAAGAAGAATGTACCTTTTTTTCTCTCTCTCTTTCTCTCTCTCTTAGGTAAAAGAAGATGCCCCGGAGAAATTTTGGCAAAATCTGCTATATTCCTATTGTTTATTGGGGTAATGCAGAAGTATCGTTTACTTCCGATACCAGGTAAAAGGTCTATTGAAATGAAGCTGTCAACTGGATTGACGCTTACACCGAAGCCTTATGAAATGTTACTTGTCCCGAAATAATATTACGTTTCACGACATTCACTTAGATAGAGAAAAAAAATTTCTTAAAAAAAAATGGTTTGACTTAATTTGAATATATTAATTTAAGTAATTTTTTAAACATATTACTTCTTGTTGAAAATAGTAATTGTTAAATGATATTTTATTGATTCGACGAACTGTACTCAATTGAACCTATATTTATAACGTATCAATTTTTGTTTCGTTATACTGATTTAATTATATGTATATAAGTATATATATAGACGTAAGAAGAAGGAAAAAAAAAAAAAAAAAACGTGAAAAAAGTACAACACAAAAAAATTTTAGTTTGTACTTTTACTCTTTACACTTAATTTTTATTTTTTAAACGTTGTATTTAACTATTAATATGTTGAATAGGAAACGGAAATTGTAGATAAAAGGATTTACTAATTCTACGTCACACCATGAATGTAAATACAATTTTTGTTATTAATTAAAGTGTTGCAAGTGGCATGATTATTGTCTGCGAATTTGTTACAAGACCTGCGTTCGCATGTTGGAAGAAGACCAACCGACTATGTTAAAAGGTGGAAGTGTCGGCTGTGCATCTAGAGAACCCTCAAGTGAAACACACGATGCATCTTTCTCATACTAGAGAGCTGGTAAATTGCTAGAAATGCACGCGGCACATTTCTATTAACTTACATCCGTTTATTGAGGCTGTCATCTACCTTTCATGCCCGTGTCTAGCATTTTAAACCGCGCGAATAGGTAATCGCGGCTTTTCGAGCCTCACTAGATTTGTCATGAAGGTGCTTCACTGTACTACGTATTAAAAATAAGATACAGTTTACAGAAATCTTACGTTCTCAAGAGAACGACGATTAAAAAACATGTACAAGAAACACGGAATTCGTTAAAAAAATCTTAACTTAATTCAACGTAAAAATAAAAAATTAAAAGCATTTTTTTTTTAATTTTTAGTTAAAAAATGACCATTTAATGCCTGCAACGATATAAAAACTTTTTAGAAAAGAATTTATTCCGTTTTTTTTTTACGTCTTTGTCGCAAGTGAGAATGCGATTACGTGTTATCGTTTTTTAGTTGCATTACTTAGATGGTTGGCCGGTTTCACTGATACCGTCGGCTTCGCGTCATACATAATGTTTTATAATTCCTTATGCCTGGTTACAGCGCGAGCAGTTTGACAAAAAGAGCTTCGTTTCCGATCCCGTACATGGCGCGGCGCCGCGTTTGCGAATGGCGTTTATTGGTTCTGCGCCGTGAAAGTCTTGCTTTTACGCGCGCGTTTTACGAGTTCGACGAAATCGAGCCCCTTCGCGGAAGTCCAAATGTACCATCATGTGCTCGCACGAGTCACATGGCGATCGTCCCCGCGTTCGAGCCTTCTCGCAAGCTTGAGATAGTACGGCTTCGGTGACAGGGTGAATCCGTCGTAACCCTTCAGGTCCGGCTTGCCATGCTCAGTCGAGATCTCTATATCGAAATAGTGCACGACGTAGGTAAAGAACAGGAACAGTGAGGAGCGTGCAAGCTGCTCACCCAAACAGCGTCTCTTGCCTGAAAACGAGAAACAATCAGTCAGCGTTCCCGCAATTAATCCTCGAACAAAGATCAGCGAATTGATTATAATATCTTTCACATATCTTCGCAAAGATATGTGAAAAATTTGCGTAACATAAAGAGAGAGAAAGAGAAGCCGGAATAGAAATAACTTTTGCGAAAACGGTCACGAAAGTGGGACGTTAGCGGCTACATTTCGACGCGTTGATTGCGTCGTTTATAACTTCCTCTATTGAATTTTACCTAATCCAAAAGGTATGCTGTAGTTGCTCCGGCAGAATTGACCCTGCTCGTCTAGAAATCGTTGCGGTCGGAACTCATCTGGCTGATCCCAGTACGCCTTATCGTTGTGAACACTATGGAAATCGAAGAGTACGGTCGTATCCTGCAAAATAATAATTCGTTCGTAGTTCGGGCTAATAGAATTCAACTTTGATACGTCATTTACTTGTTAATAGCTTGGATACACGATATAAAAATGCCAAGACTTCATTTTTTTCCTTTGACCACTAATTGTGAAGTCAAAAAACTTAATAAATGAATAAAGTGCATTTTAGAAATAAATATAAAGAAAGAATTTTGTCACCTTCGGTATTAGATAGCCGTTTAAAAATACGTCCTTCGCGGCTCTATGAGGTACGCCAAGCGGAGCTAAAATTAGATATCTTTGCACCTACAAACATAAAAAAAATGTTAGTTATTAACGCTGTAACCAAATATTAATATCATCGCATTTGCATTTTTTTAATTATTTATCTACTATGTTCAAAAAAATTTTCATGGAAAATTATTCGAGATAAAATTGTCACCGACTACATGCGCTTCGTTGCAATGAAAGTTTCTTTAAAAATATCAGCTACCAATGAATTATGTACTTCGTCACGGCATATTTGTGTCAAACAGTTTATATCTTGCAGTTTATATTTCTTGCTTTCTTACATTACCTCGGCCAAGAAAGCTTCCGTTATTGGCAAAGATGGTAAATCATCCTCGGTCGGGGCTCGCGATCTACCAACAACGCTGTCCAGCTCAGCTTGAAGTGTTTTCAACCATTTGGGATTTAGTGATAGAAAGAGAAATGTAGTCGCTAAGGTGTCGGTGGTCGTTTTCGATCCGGCCAGGAAAAGGTCAAGACACAATATCAATAAATTCTCACCTGAAACATAAAACGTGCACGTGTGAGTCAATGGTAATTTACTACCTACTTCGCCGTTGCGCAACCTGAAAATTACTCAATTTAGGAAAAGAAAAATATCCAACGCGGTTACAGGTCTCTGCCTAATTATACATTTCACAAGCATTCCGGAAGGAAAAAGAAAGAGGAGAGTCGAATTTTATATTAACTCACGGTTGAACGTCGTATCTTCATTTTCGTAATTCTTACTAATCTCCAAAAGAAACGCGTCGATTAGATCGCGTGGTTGATAGTTAAACAGTTCCGCCTCGTGGATTTTGATCTCTTCGTCAACGAAGCTCCACAGATTTTCAAGAATTCTCATTAGCTCGTTGTATCCAGATAGCTCCGGAATTACGTAACGTAAGAAAGGCATCTGCGATATCACTCCGCCTAGAGTGTCCATCAATCTGTGTAAAATATCAAACATTAATTTCAGGAAATAATTATCTACATCTCGCCGTGTTAAACAATATAGGTAAATGCTCGTCGAAGTTGTACCTGAAGGCATCGTGAACCACTACGAGGATCTTCTGCAGCTTCTGGTCCTCGTAGCTGAATCTATGTCCGGCTATCATGAACCACAAGGAATTTAGCACCGGAACATCGAATGCCGTGTGCATTTTCACTGCGCCGCGCTCGCTCATTTGCTGCAGATGATCGATTAGATTTTCCGCCTCCAGAGTTAATTGTTCCTTCAAAATCGATTGGCCTATACCAAACGTACGCATATGTCGCATTGTGAATCTGCGACATTGCGACCATACCGCGCCTTCGGTGAACAGAACGCCTGAAAGAGAAGACTTACGTTATATGCGTTGTTGAGAGCAAATAAGGGTACGATTTTATGGAGCTTGAAATAGCGGAACGGAATTAAAACGTAATTATGCCGGTTAATTATTTTCGTAATTTACAGAATAAAAGATATTGCTGAGGAGTCAACACGATTCCGTCTTAGTTTCGTTCCGCTATTTCGAGCTCCGGGTTACCGTACCCTTGCTTTCATGATTTTAGGTTGATTAAGGCGTTAATCTTGAATTCTGTTCGGCACACAAAATTGCCGTGTACCTCTTCTTCTCCCGAACGATCTCACTCGAAAGAAAAATCCGTCCGGCCGATTGTTGAACTCGTCTTGAAGAAGAGTCTTTTTAACAAGGTCGTACGATGAAATCACCACAACCTTTTGATTTCCAAGCTTCAATCCCAGCACCGGTCCATACGTTTGCGCCAGTTCTTGCAGAGCTAAATAGATGAATCCGTGTTTCGAACGCAGCCGTGCAAATTTTATAAAGCACCCAAGTAACGGTACCCACATTGGACCTACAATTACGTATATTAATTAATATTCCAAGGTGTAATTAGAGATTCGATATTAATTTAATGACATATTCAAATACCTTTGTACCTAATTTTACCATGCAAGAAAGTGTGAAAGAGCAAGATAATCGAGCTCGGACAGATGAATCACATATTATTAATAAATATATAATTTTTTTTATAACAAGCGAAATTTCTTAGAGGTTGGTAACGGTCAAGAGAAACAAAGACCATCGAAAACGAACTCTTGCAGGTTGCAGAACTTGCAAGTACGAGAAGAGCGCTAGGCGCATGCGCGTCCCGCCCTAGCGACATCAGGCCATCTTCCCTCCAGTCCCTGCCTGACCACCGACCGTGTCGAAGGACGTCTCCAAGACAGCGGAAGGTTCTATGCATTTTTGGCCGACGACGGTGCAACTCCAGGATGCATCAGCCTCTTCCACCCGTGCTCTATTCGCGGAGAACTCGCGAGGTCAACTTTTGTTCATCTAAAGTAAGTTTTTGTCCTCTACACATTACACGTTGATACCGCGTAGCGAGTGCGCCACGAGCCTCTGCGTTCGGAGAGACGATATTCGCGCAATTTATATTTTTATAACACGTTAACTTAGATCCTGGTGACGGTCAAGATAGACGAAGTCCATCGAAAACGAACTCGAGCAGGCTGCAGGACTTGCAAGTACGAGAAGAGCGCTAGGCGCATGCGCGTCCCGCCCTAGTGACACCAGGCCATCTTCCCTCTAGTCCCCGCCTGACCAGCGACCGTGTCGAAGGACGTCTCCAAGACAGCGGAAGGTTCTACGCATTTTCGGCCGACGACGGTGCAACTCCAGGGTGCATCAGCCTCGTCCACCCGTGCTCTATTCGCGGAGGACTCGCGAGGTCAACTTGTGTTCATCTAAGGTAAGTCTTTGTCCTCTGTACACTACATGTTGATACTGCGTAGCGAGTGCATCACGAGCACATGTCTCTGTGTTCGGAGAGACGATATTCGCGCAATTTAGTATATTATCTATCTATATCTATCTCTCCTAATGCCTCCACTGATGCGTGGCACAGTGCATAGTGTTAAATCACACGAGTATCGTCCCTCCGAACGCAGGGCGAGCGGGCGGGGCCGGGGGGTAAGGGGGGGCATGATAGTCGACTACGCAGCGAGCGCCACAAGCGATCAACGAGTCTCTACGACATTACAAGCGCGTCGTAAGATAATTGTATTCTTCTAATATTTATTCTTGATTTATTATTAATCAACCAACACTTTTGTTCTGTTTCAGATCGAGAAAAGAAGCCGAGCGTGCTTCGTCGTCGTTAACAATTGTGAACGAACCGCAGCCGGTTCGTCGGGATTTTATCGGGAGTGCCGTAAAGTTGGTGTCGCGCGATTTTAATTTATAATCCGCGTCCCTCGCGAGTGTGTGATGTGCAAGGAGGATCTGGCTCGAGGTGTCCCGAGTTCTGAGAGGAGGAGGAGGCCTCGGAAAGGCGTCCTGCGTCAGCGGAGCAACCTCTTGGTAAGGATTATTTCATTCTTTGTGTATAATCACCAGCTTTGTCTCATGGTGATAAATAACTACTTTGAAATATTTAATGGAGAATGTAATTAAAGATTTGTTCCTTTTGTATTTTACAGAATCGTCACAGCTGCAGATCTCCGCTGCTGCACATCTATCGGTGAGTCGCTATATTTTTATAATTTACTTTTATTAATTTTTGTCACGCTACACATGCGTTTCGCAAGAAATATCAAACTACTAGCCCAGTGTTTCTAAATACACTGTTTTTAATGTGACACAAACGGCGAAGTAAAATCTTAGACGACCGGTAGGAATTTTGATGATAAATTTATTTTACGGGTGGGCAATAAACTTCATTTAAGAAAAGAAAAAAGAAAATACGATGACTTCTATGGCCGGATTAAATTCTAGAATTAAATTAAATATTCAAGACATTCGACTCGCACGCCCTAAAACTTTCTCCCGAAAGATTAGCTTTCCGTTGAATTACGTGCTTTCAGGGATATTATCGCAATGCTGTGAGAAAAAGAAATACCTTTTAAGCCGCCGTTATTACACACACATATATCTAGCGTGAAACGAAATCTCAATTGTAAACGCAGGTAGAATTCGCGCGCACGTGTGCGAAAATCCGCCAAATACAGTAATTACACTTAACCGTTAATTAACACCGGAAAGAACTTGGAAAGTGTCGCATTACACTCGAATAGTTATTAACTTTACGCTCCACTTACCAGGCGGATAGTTTTTCGGCTTGAAGCAGTCGTGAATGCAGTAGTAAAATGAAAATAAGATGAGAACCAGGCAGATTATCAGGCACAGCATTTTTAGGTGTATTCGGCTCCCTCACTTCGCGACTTCTGTCACGGTGGTTTACATATTCCTGTTTTATATATACATGCACCACATGCAAAGTGGACGATTCACGCGCGCACGATAACAAAACAGAACTATCCACTATGATCTTGTTCGGCGTAACCTTTGCGATTCGGGCAAAGAGATAGGGCTCCGACTGCTTTTTTTTCGGAGTACGCGCGCTCTTGTATGGGCTATTGAAACACGACGGTGTTTTTCTCCGCTTCTTGAATAGTCTGATGAATGGCTGATGAATCAAATTAAATTGACGGGCAAAGCGTCGCGACGACTTCGCTTGCAGTCCCGCGAGCTGCAACAAATTCGAATAGAAAAAAGAAATTTATTTTTCGCAAATATATTCCGAATTAAAACGGATGTTTATTCTTTAAATTCGAGGTAGCGCATTGATTGCTCCTTGCGATTAAAATAGAAGTAAAGAATGCAGTCGAGAAGGCTGCGCGATAATATTAAAGACGTTAATTAGCAGGCTTGGGATGTTTTCCTTTAACAAATTAATGCCAGAGGAGAAAACGGAATTTATTCGGGAGTAACGAGCCCTCTCGGTGGTATCCGTCGCGATCGTAATTTCTGGTGAAAATTGAGCCGAGGTAACGCGGTTATACATTGTTCCCATCCGTGTGAAGACCATCCGCGATACCTAGAAATCTTCTATTATGTTGTAAAATGTCTGTTATCGCGGCGATCAGTTTCCGGCGCGGCCACGGATCGCGATTAGCATACGAATGCCCGAAACAGCTTAGAAAAGGGAATTTGTTAAGCGACGCGACCTTGAGCCATGTTTGTCTAGCTGTTTGTTACTAAAAGCGATTAGGAAAGAGCGAGGCGCGTAGACGCCGCACCTGATTCTTAAGGAATATATTCGCGCCGCGAAGTTAGAGGCCTGCTAAAAGCGGATTAGATAATAACGAGGCATCAGAACCTTCCCCTCTCTCCTCGCTGTTCACTTCCGGAAAGCGAGACGAGAGAATGACGATGTCGCGTGACTCCCACGCGCGCAGATCTGTCGGACGAAAGTGAGCTTCAGACAAAAGTGAAAATGTTTCCTGCTCGTCATATCGGGAAGAAACGACTTGCACCGGGAAACGTATCGCGATTTCTCTAATTCTCTTCTCGTTTTATTTATTCTTTCCTTCTTTATTTTTCTTTTCTTTTCTTTTTTTATTTCCTCGTCCGGTCGCGTCGCGTGCGATCGGAGAAAAATCCGCTCTTCCGTAGTTGGGCGCCAGTGAAATCCCGTCGTCATCGTCATCAATTCGCGCGGAGTCTGCGCGCCTACCGGGACGGACAAACGCGGCCTGGCATGGATTAATTTATGCCGCTGTGTGGGTGCACGGATACTTTCTCCCTGGACGGAGGTCCTCTACATGCCGGTCGCCTCTGCCTACCATAACAGATTCCACTTTCTCCAATTTCGCGGGGATACGTGCGCGTATTCGCGTTGCGTCATCCTCTCCCGATAAATTCGCGACGACGGCGATTTGCTTTGAAATTAGGATGACTGTTTAGACGGCTCGTTTTCCTTTTTCTTTTTTTTTTCTTTTTTTTTTCTCGAGGAAAAACAATCGAGGATTCCGTTATTTTCCGGCACGCGCGACGCCGACGAATCGAATCAATTTTATTAGTCCGCTAAAACAAGCTCGTTCGCAGTTACTTTGATCGGTAGGATTAAAAAAAATAACGAGTTAATTAATTGTTATTTAATATCTGTTTCGTTAAGTTATAACGAGCATATTTCTTTCTTCTAATCGTCTCTCGTTAAGTTTATCAGCTCGCTATGATTTAGAACTTCCACAGGTAGCGTTTGAGAGACGGACTGGCTTTCCTTCGTGTAAAGTAATTCTAGATAATGTTTCTTGTATCGCTCAATTATCTCGCATAGAGGCAATTTATTTCGCATGCGCTTATCCTTTTTTTTTTTTTTTTTAATGCGTTTCCGTGGTCAATGAAATTATACGAAGCGGTAAACTTGAATGTGTAACATATATCAGGGCTTTCTCTCATTCAATGCTAATTTGTTATACATCTCTTTAGATAAATAAAATGGAATATTAAATTTAAGGCTGTTTACAAGCCAATAATTTATATAAAAAAAAAAGAGATTAAATACGTTGATTTTACATATTGCCAATAAGAAAATTAATTGAACGGCATTTAGAAAGCAAACGTGATTTGTGTATGTTTAAAATTATATATCAATTATGAAAATACGCCAATTATCCGACGTGTTGAAACATTTTCTAACATTTACATTTCCGTACGTGGACATAAAAAGTTGCTCGCAATTTTGTATTTTATTTTATTGTTAAAAATACTTTGAAGACCGTTCTCCTCCTGTAGATATTTAATTAATTTTTGTCGTCACGTAGAGCAATCAACAAAGTGAAAGCTACTACCGTTCTTGCATATAAAAAAATATATTTAGGAAGGCAGAAGGTAAAATAAATTACAGAATTAACAAAAAAAACTTACAAACTTTATTCGTAACAGTATTAGTTAACAATTGGACAGACAACAACGTATATAAAAGAAATATAAAAAAAAAAAACAAAAAAAAAACTGAGAAGTAATAATCACGACGTGTCAAGGTAAGGGTGACATTCCGAAGAATGGGGAAGCGCGTCAGTCGAACAATTTCGAGTAACTAAGTTTTACACGACCTTATCTTACATTAATCCTAACATGTAATATATACAGCGGCTTATGTTACAGCACTCTCTCGTGGAGATGTTTGTACAAGCAATTTTTTTTTCCTTTCTTTTTTTTGTTTTGCGGGTTACAGGGCGTGTTATTTCGCGCAAGAATCTTTTTATCAGCGGCTAGGAAACGCGAAATTAGCTTGGCCGATTCCGTTTTGATTAGCCGGTGGGGGTACCAAGTCCTGCGTGATCGTCGGAGAATTCGCTTGAAAAGATCTGCTCCATCCGATTTTGTTGTCTGCTTGTCGTTGCTCCACTTGTTGTCCCTGTTGCTGCTGCCCTTGTTGCTTCTGTTTCTGTTGCTGCTGCGCTTGCTGCGCTTGCCTGTTTTGCTGGAGGTCTTTCTCAGGACCGTGAGGCACAATCTGCGTGTTCTGAGCCAGCGTGTCCTTGCGGTCCCAGCCGCCGTGGTGATGGTGATCCTCGTTGGGGAACCACTCGGATATCCAGACTGGTTTCCATATCTTTTTCCACGCTGGCACCCAAATTTCTTTCCACGCTGGCACCCAGATTTGCTTCCACGCTTCCTTCCAGGCGAGCTTTTTGTCGGGGATCCATTCTAGTTTCTTATCGGACTTCCAGATCTGCTTCCAAGCTTCTTTCCACTCGAGCTTCTTGTCGGGGACCCAGATTTGCTTCTTCGCTGGTTTCCACACCTGCTTCCAGGCTTCTTTCCAGGCCAGCTTCTTGTCTTCCACCCAGATTTGCTTCTTCGCTGGTTTCCACACCTGCTTCCAGGCTTCTTTCCACTCGAGCTTTTTGTCGGGCACCCAGATTTGTTTCTTCGCTGATTTCCAATATTTCTTCCATACCGGCTTCCAGATTAATTTCTTCTTCCAAAGATCGTGGCTGGTGTATTGCCACCCGTGATGATCTGTACCGTGAAAATGTTCACCTGGGATGCCAATTTTCACCCATTCGGGTACCCAGAGCTTCTTCCAAGCGGGCACTTGGTATTCTTTCCACACCGGTACCTGAATCTCCTTCCAAACCGGCTTCCAGATCTTCTTCCACGCCGGTACCTGGATATCTTTCCAAGCGGGCACCTTGATCGGCTGCCAAATCGGCTTCCAGATTTTTTTCCAAGCCGGCACTTGTATCTCCTTCCACGCCGGTACTTGGATCTCCTTCCACACGGGCTTCCAGATCTTTTTCCACGCAGGTACTTGAATCTCTTTCCACACGGCTTTCTGAGTCGGCACCCAGATAGGTTTCCAAATCTTTTTCCACGCGGGCTTCCAGATCTGCTTCTTCGCCGGCTTCCAGATCTTTTTCCATCCCGGCTTCCAAACCAATTTCTTCTTCCAGTAGCCCTTATCGTGGTGATCGTCGTGGCCGCCGTGGTGCGCCTCGATCCCTCCCCCGTTACCTCCAAAGTCACCTCCGTCTAGATGTCCGCCGCCTCCTCCCGAAGGGCCGATATCTCCGCCGCCTCCTCCCGAAGGGCCGATACCTCCGCCGTCTAAGTGACCTCCGCCACCGCCAAAGCCACCGTGACCGCCAATATCGTCGCCGCCGAAATGACCGCCGACGTCGCCTCCTCCGAAATGACCTCCTCCATTCCCACCTCCAAAATGACCGTCGCCTCCAAAGCCACCGCCGCCTCCAAAGCCACCGCCGCCTCCATAATCGCCGCCGCCGCCTCCTCCGTAATCACCGCCGTCGCCTCCCCATCGCTTTTGTGCTTCTGTACCGTATCTGTAATTATAATCGCGTTGATAGGGATAAATTAATAGAGCTCGCCCTCGTATTATTTTTTATTTTATTTTCGCGATTATATTATTGAGATATTTACAGGGAGGTTCTAAACTCGTTGTAACGTATAAATTCTGATACATACGGAGTTTGCCGCGTTTGCTGCTGCAATTGCGTTGGCTCCACGGCCTTGCTCGCCACAAGTGCGGCCTGCAGTAGCAGCGCTAGTACAGCCTGTAAAGAACGAAATCCGCGATTAATCGCTTGTGTGAAATATGGTTTTTTTTAGATAATGATGAGATGCCTGGGGGGAATATTCCGTATATTTTATTAGGATATAACAAAGATTTATAAATAAAATCAAGTAGGTTTTGAAGTTCAAAGGATGGAGAAAAAGAAACATTTATGCGTATAAAAATTCCAACGGTAATTTTATATTCATAAATTCAGATATTTATATGTATAAATGAAGTCCTGGAATTTAAAGTCGCGTATAATTTCACAAATTAATTAGTCTTATACATATATAAATTTATTATAAAAATAAAAGAGAAATTGTAAGCTGATGGATTTACAAATTCACGGCTCTATAAATTATACATGTTTACCGGTACGTAAAAAAAATGTTTCTTTCTCAGAGTTAATTGTAACGTCACGCGATGCGGTTAAAATAAAATTAAAAAAAAAAAAAAAAAGAAACACCGACGAAATAAAAATAAGAAAAAGCCGACGTATCCCTCGAAAATTTCAACCATTTACAATCCGCCGCTCGACAAGCGACAAGCATCAAAGAAGTGTCTGCTCGAACTTTGAAGCGACGCACTTTTCGAAAAATCTTTTCGCATTGCGGAGCAACGATTAAAAGGTCGCGCGGGGTGACGAATACAATTAGCGCGGGCACAATTTCCCCGATAGTCGCACCGATCGGAAAAGACTTGAAAAATTAATATCAAAACTGACCGCGCGTCCCGGGCGAATCCTCATATTTCTCGCAGTGCCGCCCGTCGGGCTCGGGCCGCGTACTCCTGTTTCCTGGCCGCAGGAAAACGTAGTTTACTTCGTCCAATCACCGGAACGTCGTAGTTATATAGGCGCGTATCCTCCCCTGAAGGCATCGCTGGCGGGAGGATCGCGGCGAAGGAACAGCGGGAGGTCGACGGGTGGAGGTGGTCCCACGACGGCACCCCACGTGGTGGAACTCGTGGAATTCCTTAAGAACGAAGGTAGTGGTAGCGTCGTTTCGGGTCCGGTACCCCTTGCGAAACCCTCCTCTTCTTCCTCCACCTTGCGGAACTCTTCCACCGTCGTCCTCCTTCCAGCAGCCCCCCCCACTTCCGGCCGGGCCTCCTGTCCGGCCGAGCCGTATCATCTACTCGGAGAAAGTGATCGAGAGCACGATCCGGTCGAGCAACCAGCGAGCGTTTTCGACCTCCAGTTTATTCCCGCGCCTGTGTTTCAACGGTGAAGTTCAGGCCTTGCAAGGTTATGCGACAAGGTTACCCTCTCGGCGCTCCAGATTATTTTTATATTGCCGGAAAGAGAAAAGACACGCCGGTGCTTTCCTTAATGCCTTCCTGATTAGATATCTCGAAGTTTCTCGTTTTCTTTCGCAGCGAACCGGTCGCTGTCCCCGCGTGTCCGCTCCGCGAAAGCCGCCGCTATCTATTTCCTATATTAATACACGGTAATAATGCCGATACGGACGTAATGTAAATTATTAATAACAGTCTGGTACGCGCCGTGATTATTTTCCCAATCCGCAGCCGCGATTCGTGGCGCCGAAACAGATTTTTTTCCCATCGTCGATCATTTCTCGCAGCATTAAAATCGTTAAAGAAAACAAATATATTTCTCCACTCCAAAGCAGTTACCGTTTTGAAGGCAAAATTAAGCACTGAATATCTCCGACATCTCTTTCCAAAATTGTTTGAACAATAATTAAAAAATTGACAAAAGAAACAAATATATTTTTCCACTCCAAAGCAGTTACCGTTTTGAAGGCAAAATTAAGCACTGAATATCTCCGAACATCTCGTTCAAAAATTGTTTCAAAAATAATTAAAAAAATTGACAAAAGAAACAAATATTAAAGTAGCGCGCCGAACGTAATAATCGCGCAAAGGATACGCGCTCGCTAATTGCGAAACGGATCCCGTTAAAGGTAGCGGAATTGCCCGCGAAACGAAATAGCGTATTACGGCGAGAGCGTGGAATCGGGATCATTTAGAAGCGATTCGAATACAATCTCGTAACGCGGGAGGAATTACCGGGCGATCCCCGTGGCCCTTGCCGTTTGCACTAATCGCTCTGTTTTGCGCGAAGCTTACGACCGTGCGATTTTCCTCCGACGGCGTTCTTGGGAGAAAGCGCTGCACGCCGGAGAATGGTTTCGCGGCGTGTGCAAGCGCATTTTCCGCTTTTTATCGCGGAGACAACAATGCGCGGGCAACGAGCGACCGAGTAAATTAGATCTAACGAGGGGGGCGCGCTCGTGAGATTCCAGAGTGATAGCGAGAGTGCCGCGGCGCTCTCGCTTCGCCAAGAAACGATATCCGGAGCGATATCGGAGAGGAACGACGCCGAGGAACGAAGTAGAAAACGAGGAGAACGGTGGGCGCGTTCGAGTGGACGTTAAACCGCGTTAAGTGCGTATATCCGTTTAACACGTCGCGCCGACTTCGCGCGGATGAAAGTGAATTCTTCTCGTTCGCGGGGACCGCTAGAGAGTCGGGCGCTCCGCGCACGAGACTCGGGGTGCACGTACTCGCTATTCCGGTTCGTAAATCACTCGTCCGTGATGGGCTGCTCCAGATTTTCGCGTCTATAGACGAGAGCGGTTCGGACAAAAATTGCGCCGGAGGAGTCCGCCGCAGGCCAGGATCGTTCTTTAACGAGAATATCCGCCTTCGGTCAGTCGCAGGTTAATAATTTCGCAACTGGACGATGTATTTGAACGAGATAGGAACGTCAAAGAGAATCTTAAACGATAGATAAATAATTAAAAAAAAATATTTAAATTAAAAAATCCGTCTGGAAATATTAATTTTTTTTTATTTAAATTTACCCTGTCTTGAATTTTTCTCTATTTTGCGTATCGAACATTTTCGCCTTCCTCGTCTTTTTACATGCAATCAGATAAGAGTATTTTGATCTTTCCGGATGAAATCTCGCGCCGTGAGGCATGAAGAATTATCGTACGCATAAATTATTATTAACTTTCGTTCTGCTCGAAACGCATTTTGTACCCCGGCGCTGTTCTCGTCCTCCATTTACGTCTTTTAGAATCTCGCAGGCGAGCGTGGCATAATCGGGGAGAAATTTGAAATCCGAGACGAGATAAATCGGCGATATATAGGCAAACGCAATCGGACGAGATAGGTAGAGGAATTGTAGGCTCGTCTTGGTAACCCAAATAACGAGAGGACGTTTCTCGAGAGGTATCTCCGTACATCTCGAGGGTCGCAACATTTAGAAAGCAAAAGCGTATTGGTCGATATGTCGAACGGCTCGAGTGTAAACGGGCCGGGATTTCTACCGGTCCGAATTTTCTATTTGCACTCGCCTTAGGATTTTTTCAAACACCGACGAGTCTAAAAAAAGAAAAAGTCATTCACCGCGAGCCGTCGCCGCCCCGAAACCTTTGCCGACTCATTAGAGGGACTTATACAATGAGCAAACTCTAAAAAGTGAATCTGTTGCATCGCTCGTCGTTAGATAATCGCACGTAATCCGGCATAATTAAATCAGCGGGTTGACTCGTGATTTTGATTTATTTTATTTTATTTTATTTTAATTTAATTTAATTATTTATTTTATTTTAATTTAATTTAATTTAATTTAATTATTTATTTATTTGACAATTTAGATCTGAGAAAACTTGCGTTTCGGATTTCAATATTCTCGCGTTCCAACGAAAACCCCGAAATCAACTCTTTTTATTCACGCGTTTCAATCACGTTCTTCACAGATTTTCACTTTTTTGCGTTTCCTCTGGTTTGCGGTCTAATTAACTGAGGATTTACACCTGAAGGCCGGAACAAGTACCTTTTTTTTTTATTACTTTAAATGTCTTACTAGCCTTTCTTATTCCTGTTATTCCGCCTATCTTGCGGTCGGGCCGTTAAAATTCTTTTGCAACTTTACAGCGGCTTTATCGGTCCGCGCAAGCATCTCGAGTGCTTGATTTCAAACGCTCATTGCAATCTGCTGCGCACACCGTCGAAGAAAGTTCGCGGAAGAAAGTTAATCTTTCGAAATCGTGATACGAGGAAAATAATTTACTTTTAAGTTTCTTCGAAGCCCCGAAGACCGGCGTGCACTTCCGAATTCTCGCGCCCGGCCCCGAGCTGCGATCAATAATCGCGCGTGCCCGAGTGTCAAAACTCGTGCAACGAATATGAATATTTATAAACGCCATTAATGTCACGGGAGATCAAATTGCGGGCAGGAGAGATCGCGTCTCTTCGTCGACGTGCGAGCGAGCGAACGTGTTGCTTCGCGAGTGAAAAGTCACGTTGCGACGGCTCCGAAACCGCGAATGACGTCGAGCATCCGTAATGTCGCGTTGCGTCCTACGTTGCGGTGACTATAAAAAGACACGGTTACGCAATCGTCGGCTTCACCTGCTGTTAATTAGGACGTTAGCCGCGCGGTCGCCTGCCGAGACTTTACTAATACGCATTTTAATTAAATTTATTTATTAAATAAATTAAATAAATAATATTAATTAATTAAATTAATTAAATTAAAAAAAAAAAAAAAAAAAGAATCCAAATTTTAATCAATTTTTTTAACTTGCAACGACTTACGTGCCGTGCGTGTCTACGTTAATTTGTTTTTTTATTCACGGATTATTTATGCAGCGAAAATGCAACGATTTTAAGATCGCTCGATCGTACGATTCGGACAGATTCCTCGCGAGATAGAAAACTCCCGGCACGATGCGATTCGCGATACGAGAGATAAGCTCTCTAAGTCAACGTGATTGTCCCAGTCACGCAATCAGTTTTTACGCCACACGCGATACCGATTCTTCTCATTCAGAAGCGAGAGATACCTTCTCACGCGAACAAGAATGAAATTCCTCAGCCTTCTTTATCATTATTCCGTGCGTATCTCGCGTTAACTTGCACTCTGCAAAAATTAGAACCGTCGTCTTTAAATCGTTCGATAAGAATTTATTTATTTATCTCACGTGTACCGTGTACAGCTTTAGAAAATTATTTTCAACCGAGAGATTGACATTTTGCGGCATAATGTAAACGATTTCGAATACTTTGACGATTCCAAACGGGATAAATAAAAGATGGAGATATTCCCTGTCACTAAAATATCATTAATCACAGTTATTATAATATCTGGCACGATTAGAATGCGATCTATAAGGAAGCGTGTTGCAATGACTGGTCGGATCATGACAAATTGCGGAGTGCGTCGTCTCTTACATCACACGTAGTCGGACATTTAGCACTTTCACCAAACTCTCCTACGCCCACATTGTCATTGACGTTCGATTTATAGACTATCTAATTGTATTCGCACGTGCTCGCGACATTTGCGATTATAATTCGTTCGTAAATAACGAGCGACATCAAATGGGTTTTATTTAATAATTCAAGCTACGCATTCGAACACTTCGGAAGCAATCGGAATTTCGAACGACAACCTTTGAAATTAATGAGAAAATCCTTCAAACGATTGGCGACGTAATTAATCGACGAATAAAGAAAAAAATCGTTGCCGTTGATTTATCGAGACTTTTATTCTCGTCTCTGAATCTATTCTTCAAATTTCTTTAAAGGTCTTTTAACTCGAAGCTGTTTTGTATGCCACGGAATCTAAAATATATTCAAAGTACTCGTTATGTAATAACGATTCTCCTAAGATTTCTTTTTCTATTCGCGTCCCGAGATTCTACGGATTTGTACGCGCGATTTTATTCCGGAAGGAGTTCGCTTTCGAATACATCGCGCATAGCTGGAATTGCTCGAGCAAAGTCCCGGCGCCGGTTTTATTATACGATTTCCGTTTTCCTCGGCGTGCGTCTGTATTTTCGTTGCGATCTTAAAGTCTCTCGATACGCGGCGGCGAGGTAAGTCATCCGCGCCGAGTTTTCCACGGCGGGAAAGTGGTCGGGCGGCGATCGTAAAGTGCATATACCTTTTCGCTTTATAAACGACGATCCTCGGCCGATCGGAACGATCGAGCCGCGCGACAACTCGGGGCCGCGTAGATCTAGCGGTTTTCCGTCAGGGATGGACGCGCGACGCGCGTGCCGCATCGGCTCTCGCACGCATTCGGTGAACGTTCTTGCGTAAAACGACGGTTCTGTCAGATCTGACCTTGATGCTCGATGTCTACTCCGATTTACTTCGTTCGCGGTTGAATTAGACCGGCGAAGATGAAACGAGAAAGTTGGTACTGTTTTTTTTTGGTTTTTTTTTTTTGGTTTTTTTTTAACACATTATTTCGGTACGTGAAACAAACGGAGATCGGTTTGATGCACCTGTCGCGGTGTACGGAGATACTTGCGGCCCTGTCGATCGGCGGAACCGGAGAAATGTGGCCGCAAGAGCAGGTTTCCGACCCGCAAACGACCTTCCGTAGTACTCGATGGATGAGTAGAGAGCTACGAGTGCATCGTTCGCTCGAGCGATGCGCTCGAGACACGAGCTTGGCTCGAAAGTGAAATTCGTCCTGACTCGGCGATCGGCGATGCGCCCTATCTGGGTGAAATCTGTATACAAGTGTGCCCAATCAGTCTGTAGAGACCAAAGTCTCTTGCGCATTCGTTAATTAAAGCGCTAAAAATAAATAATGACCGGTGGAAATCCACTTTTAGATATATTCCAATTTTGTAGTTAGGTATTTAGAAAGTTTTTCTCGTAGAATTTATTTCCGAAATAAATTTCTCGTTGTTCTAGATAAAAAAAAAGAAAAAAAAATGCTGAAGATAGATTTAAAAATAAACTTCCAAATTTTTTCTTTTTTTCTTTGATTTCTTTAAATTGTTGTAATTATTATATTTTTATTTTTACGCTTACATTTCTTTTTTTAATTTTACAAGAAACAAAATTAAATTACTCGACTGTAAGTAAAGCGTTACTACTGCAAAGACATTGCTAAACAAGCGTTTGAAAATCAGTCGGCATTTTCTTAGAAGAGAAAGGCGATTCGTACTTGCACTTGAACAAATAGGAGAATCAAGTAACTTTGCAACAATATTACCAGATGGCAGCATAATGACGGTTCTAAAAAAACAATAGAAAATATATTATAACAAAACAAAACAAAAACTAATTTTCAAAACCTAGTAAAAGAAAAAAAAAGAAAAAAAACCCTAATTTCTTAAATCACAAAATAAGTTCGATCCTCCTGCAAAGTAAAAGTGCAATCTCTCGAAATTTTAAATATTAAAAATAAAAACAATTTTTTATTACAAATCTAACAGACGATTCGCAGACGTTTTTATCGATGAATCACTTCGTGCGCGGTCGAAATGCATAAACATATTCGCGTTGGAGCAACAGAGACATTACGAATGAGACCGGAGAGAATAATGATTGCTTACGACACCGATCATCGGGCGTGTAATTTCACCCAGATAACGCTCCGCTGATTACAGCAAACCCGAACGAATTTCACTTTCCATTCGCGATCAGATACGTCCTCGCGGGAAACGATCTCACGATTACGCGAAAGCGTCGGCCTCGATTTATGTCATATTTCGCGGATAAGATTCGCACGGTGCATTATCGGCGGCATTAAAGCAAGGCCAAGGTCAACGGATTAAGGCCATCCGCGATAATAAATCTTGAAGCGAACCTCTTGGTTCCGAACTTGGACCAGCCTCTTATCGAACTGTGCCAATTGGATGAGAAACGAGACACGTGCTTCGGAATACATTTGACTCCTCGGAGAAGCTGGCGAAAATTTATTCGGTTCATTATGCACGGTTGATTAATACGAACACGCTCGATGTTTTGATGTACCGAAATTTATGGGTTTATTAAAGCGACGTAAATCTCGCTTGGGGTCCTCGCCGCGAGATGCGACTTCGTCGAGAAGATATTCCGGCGGCTCCGACCGGCGTTTTATGAGCTGCAAGGAATTTTAATTGCAACGGATCGTCACGCTGATTCGCCGATTAATTTGCTAGTCAATTCCCGCGGTGATTGCCGGTGATTTATAGTTTGTTAGCTTAGCGCGGCCGCCGAGGGTGGACGCGTCGGAGATTTTCGTCGACGATCGGTAGGTGATTTTAATGGGAGAGATAAAGAGAGTTCACGTGGATCGTTATCCAACACCAGCCGCTATTTAGCGTCGACGAGCGCAATAAGTTATGCCGGGTACGTTTAGACGCGTATCCTCCAGCGAATAGACGTGGAAAAAAAAAAAAAGTCAGAGGTCTTTGCCCGCCTCGCGTTTACGATCGCGAACGTGCCGAGCGATCGCGCGCGATACAAGCACGTATATATAATACTTGTCTCGAGGGGGAACTTGTCGAGCACTTGCACGAGTACTTTCACTCTCCGGACGAGTCTCGCGAATCCGTTAATCGGAGCTTTTCCTCAAGTTTATACCCGCGTCATTATATGCTAATGCGACCCAGGCCCCTGTGAGAACCCGCTCGAGGCCTCTTGCCGGCTGCCCGCTGCAGGCGAAAGGCTCGAAAGCGACTTTAATGCCCGCGCCCCGTCTTCCCTCGGGCGAGAAGAGGAGAGAAATGCTGGAACGCTTGTAATTAAGGTCGGCGTAATGAGGAAGGCGGGGGATCACATCTCCGTTGCCCGGCGAGCATCCTCGCGGGCCGATTTCGACATTGTCTCGGCGCGCAGGAACGTCGGACTTTTACTTTTTATTAGCCGCGACTTTCGCTTACGCCGTTATCGAGGGATGAGTGGTAGAATTTTGACAAAAAGCACATAATCCCGTTTCCTTTCACTGAACCTCTCGGTTTTCCACGAGTCATCGTAGCGCTTCGTCACATTTTGTCTTAGTTTCGATTGCGACTTTTCTCACAAGCGAGCCCGTTAAATTAATTATTCGAGATAAAATTGAATATCATGATTTGTCTGTGCAATTAAAATATAATAATAATAATAATTGTAATTAACGCACTGTTTGCGCACGTAAATTAATTAATCGCGGACGGATTGAGATTAGAAATTTGAGAGAGCTGCTGCCTTCGCTTGTAATTTCGCAATAATTTTCGGACGATCGTCAAAATCATAGCCGCCGAAAGATGAAAGTGTGGCCGATTGATCGATTACTCTCGACTCTGAATCGAAAGTACTTTTGGCGTATTCTCCGGCTCCTTTCGGGTTCGTATACGTCCTCATTAAACTGCCACGGGAGATTTACCAGCCGTGTACCACTTCCGGTCGTCGGTTTGCCTTCCCTCTCAGGCTTGCAGCCTCCTTTTTTTTTTTCTGCAGCCTCACGTAGCTTCGCCCCCGTAGCACGTTGTTGCGGCACGATCGCGGAGAAAGTAAAGGTCGCGAGTTCGTCTCGCGACCCTGAAGACCCTGAGAGATACGTTTGCTCGCTCGATTCTCGATTCTTATCCTTAGAAAGCATCGCGCCCCTCTCGCTCTTCCGCCTCGTCATCCTTCCGATTGCCTTCTACGCGTTGCACAGCGCATCCTCGTATGAAAGCTATCGTACTTTCATATAAACTAATGTGAATTAATGGCTTCACGGGCTAACGGATCGTACGTTCGCGGGCGATATCTTAATAAAATTTTACGGAAGGCACGGAGCACTTTCAAGCGCACGATTATCACGAGCGAATAGGCGTTTAAAAATCGTCACGGTCACGAAGGGAGAATAAAAGCGGCTTTATTACAAATTTGTTACGTCTGCTTCTTGGAATAAATTTTAATATTATTAAATGTCCTTTGTGATTTTAATGAAATGGTTTTAAAGCGTTCTCGAGCGTGTTTTCATTTACATCGACGTATATCTTTAATTAAACGTCAATAATAATTTACAAAAATGTAAAAGTTTTATTACATATTTTATAACTTGTGATATTAATTTTGATATGAGTATTACGTCTTGTGCGAAAAAGCGTGAGTTGATTTTATCATTTGTTTACGAACGAACTTGACTTTATCATATTATATAATATAAGATTGCATGAATATATGCATCTGCAAAGTTTATATAATTTTTTTTTTTCTAACAATTCTTTATTTTAAGTAACGAAACAAAAATAATTTATGTATAATGGAAGTGTATAATTAATTTGTAACGTAGTATAAAATAATATTTATTACGTATAAAAAAATATTCACATGTACACGTCCCAAAAATCAAACCATATTTACACAGTAAGGTATTAATTACACATGATATTAATTACGCACGTGGCCATGCGACGCTATGGATTATTCACATTGAATTAAAAAGAAAGAAAAAAACAACAACGAACGAAAAAAAATTAATAATAAGTAATTGAGTTACGATATCATTTTCCAAACGAACAACTGGCAAAATTTTTTTTCCTTCGCGATAATTTGCTTCGGAGATAAATTTAGCGGATCGTACAATCTACAAAGATGCATCGTTACAGATTTAAGTGATAAAGATAAATTATTAATACGCATCTCACTTTCGCGATGATATCTCGTTGATTGATTATTTCGGTTCTGCAATATTTTACAAAGAATTCGAGCGACTGGATGCTACGCGAGTCAGAGTCGCTTGCTTCTGTAGTCAAAATGATGAAACGAAAATTTTCACTTTCGTGCATATCTCATAGTTGCGATGCTTTCTAACCGTTAGTTACAGGCTTTCCTCTTGTTCTTACGGTACGTAGCTACTAGTCGGCCTTCCCTTTTCTCCTTTCGGACGTACCTATATGTATTTATGTATTCATTTACCGACGTAGTAATCCATTATCACAAGGCATTATAAGAGCCGACCTACTTTCTTGCTCGACGCGATTCTTCGACAATTTTCCAAATCGACCTTACGACCTTATAGCGTCACGATGCAAACGTAGAAGAAAGATCGAACCAGCGGAACGTGACTCTCGACGACGATCTACTTGTAACCGTGATGATCGTCGTCGTGGTGGGACTCGATGGGAACCCAAACTTTCTCCCAGACGGGCTTCCAGATTTTCTTCCAAGCCGGTACTTGGACTTCCTTCCAAGCCGGGACCCACTTGCTCTTCCACTCGTCTTTCCACACCTGCTTCTTCTGCGTGACCCAAATCTGTTTCTTCTGCGGCACCCATACTTGCACCGACTCCTCCTGCCAGATCAGCTTCTTGTCCGACACCCAGATTTGCTTCTTCTCCGTTTTCCAGATTTGTTTCCACTCGGCCTTCCATTCTAATTTCTTATCGCTCACCCAAGCCTGCTTCTTTTCCGTTCGCCAGATTTTTTTCCAGACCGGCTTCCAGACCAGTTTCTTCTTCCACAGATCGTGGCTGGTGTACTGCCAGCCGTGGTGATCTTTGCCCACGTTGTGCTCTCCCGGGATGCCGATTTTAACCCATTCCGGCACCCAGATCTTCTTCCAGTCGGGTACTTGAACCTCTTTCCATACGGGAACTTGAACTTCCTTCCAAACGGGTTTCCATACCTTCTTCCAAGCCGGTACTTGAACCTCCTTCCAAGCCGGTACTTGGATCTGCTTCCAAACTGGCTTCTGCACCTTTTTCCAAGCGGGTACTTTAATCTCCTTCCACGCGGGTACTTGAATCTCCTTCCAGACCGGTACCTGGACCTTCTTCCATTCCTGCTTCCAGATCATCTTCGACTCGGTTTTCCAGATCTGTTTCCATTCGGGCTTCCATACCAATTTTTTCTTCCACACTCCCTTCGGGCCGTGATCGTGCGCCGGCGGTCCGTAGGATCCAGAGGGTGGCGACGGCGGGCCGTAAGAGTCGCCGATCGATCCGAAATCACCGCCGTCTCCGTGACCGCCACCCCCGCCTCCGTGGCCTCCACCCCCGCCTCCGTGGCCACCACCTCCGCCGCCGTGGCCGCCACCCCCGCCGTAACCGCCGCTGCTTCCTCCGAAGCCGCTCGATCCGTGATCGTCGAATGATCCCCCACCGCCGCTGGAACCGTGATCGTCGTCGAAAGATCCGTGCCCACCGCCGAAAGATCCTCCGTCGAAGGATCCTCCCCCGCCGAAGGATCCGTGATCAGATGGTGCCCCGTAAGACGACGAGGGCCCGGACGGTGCCCCGTAAGACGACGAGGGACCTCCGTGGTCCCCACCGCCGAGATTTAACGAACCCCCGCCGTGACCACCGCCGAAGGATCCGTGATCCGACGGCGCCCCGTAAGATGACGAAGGTCCTGACGGTGCGCCGTAAGATGACGAGGGAGCACCGTAAGACGACGATGGCGCACCGTAAGACGATGACGGCGGAGGTGGTGCTCCATATGAATCCGAGGGTGCTCCGTAAGAGCTCGAAGGTGGGCTATAAGAATCAGACGGTCCTGCGTTCGGTGCACCATAGGACGTCGATGGCGCGCCATACTGCGAGCTTATAGGAGGCCTGCGATATATTTTTTTTTATTAGAACACTATATGCGTATATATTATAATTTAATAAACTTATATAATTTTAATATCATTTAATATTACGTTGCAAAAATTAATACTTTTTACAAATGCCACGTAAAGCTAAAAAGAAAATTTTTTTATATCTCAAGTATTAATATATACTCACTCTCTCTTTGTTCTAATCGGGTCTCCAAGCGCGGAAATAACAAAGAGGCCGCATAATATTGTCTGAAAGAATTTTTTTTCCATTAATTTTACAATTAAAAGTCTATATATTAAAAAAAAAAATTCAAGAAGATAAAACCGAGGAAGCAATTTAATATTTTTGGAGAAAATTAATTCTTCGTGTAAGGAGAGCACGCCGTGGTTTCCTTCTCGCAATTAGATATGACGCAAAGATTAAATGACTGATAACTATCTACATGAAAAAGAACAAAGATACGCTAATTGTGCGATCGACCGTGCGAAATAGTGGGTGCCTCGCCGCGAGGTAATTAGTCTTCTTTTCTCGAGCGTGTCGCGGTAGCATAATTATCTCATTCTCGCCATCAGCTTCCCGCTCTCGGGTCTTCGGCTCTTAGTCTCTCATTGCGCGCGGACGGAAATCCTGCGGACGGATTTCTACGCGCTCGAGTCACAAGCGCGTCTCTCAAAAATGAAAGTGTTCGCCGCCGTGTGAACACCATCCGACGTAAACACCGGCGCGAATTGGGTCGACCCCCCATTTCTCCACCTCGTCGTTATCTCCGTGCTTCCAGTAGGGGCCACCGGAACCGTAAAACCTGTCCCGGTGGTTAAATTAAAGGAAAGTGGGCTTCGAGACTCCTCTTTTCTTTCTATTTTTTTTTATTTTTTATTTTTATTTTACTTTTTTTTATTTCTCTTTTCCGTCGAGCATTACCCTTAGGCAGTACCTGTTACTTGTATTCAGCCCTGCGGCGACGGGACATCAAGTGTTTTAGTCGTCCCACTTGTGCTCCCTTCCTTCTTTCTCTTTCGGTCTTTCACAAAAATTATTTTGGGGCCGTTTGACTATTTATGCATACTTAGATACGCGTGAACGTGAGCGTCACGTCCTTTCGTTCATAAATTTCACGATTTCCATTTGAAATCAATTTTACCTCGGTGAAAATAACAATTAACATAGACAGCTTTAAATAGCAGGTGATTGAGAGGGAAAATAAATTTATTTTATCGCCCTTGATAGATTAAAAAAAAAAAAATGTGTTTGTTAATAATTATAAAAAGTCGCGAATCTTTGTTGCAATTTTTTTCTTTTTTGTTGCACCGGATATTACTGTGAGGTTTCAGAAATTCAATAATTACGCGTTATTATATACTGATCAAACATCATAGATTCATTTCTTCTCAGATTAACATAACAATAATAATTGTCTGCGCATATCTACGCGTACGATAATAACCTTGGCTCACTTTCATTTTAATCCGGCTTTACGCGAATCACTTTACATACCTATATATTATACTATTTTACGTTGACATTGGCATGTGAAATTACCTGCTGATTAATTCGTTTTATCTTTATTGTCTTTATCCAGTTAGCGCGGCATGTTTCCGTTTGTCTACGAGGGAAATCAGATAAACGTTATCTGTGCATCTGTGCTCTCTAATTAAATACCGATTTATTAAACTCGAATTAACGAAGCGCGCGAAAATCAAGTAAAATTTTTTTTTTAATAATACACGACAAAAAAAAAAAGAAAAATTAAAAATATCGTTAATGAAAAATTTCTGTCACGTTTATTAATTAAAGAATTGTACGTGTGAAAATTTCAAGTGACAATATTTCGCTCTTTGTTACGCAAGGAAATAAAAATATCGCCCTGAGATGGTGATATATTATAGAAATAAATAATATGTTCTCTTAACTTTCTTATAAATTTGTCTATCAGGTGATCAGGCGATCGTATCTTTATCTTTATAATTTTTTTCTAAATAGGCGAAGATAAGCGTGCGTTTATCTGTTTAGCTTGAAAGATAGAAACAAGAAGATAGAAAATGATAGAACAATCGGCTTTAAATAAATTTGAGAAAAAACGTGATAATATTCTAGAACGCGATGACTTGATCGGTCAATTTCGTGAGGTCGACCCCGTCAAATTTCGCACACGACATTCGACGCACCGGTTCCCAAGTACGGCTCCCATTTGTACAACTTTCCATTCCGCGGAGTGAAAAGTGACAAGAGCGCGCACTTACAGCAATTGCCATTGGAAAATAGCAGTGATTTACTGGCTCGTTTGTAACCATTTGCGCTAACGCAGCTACTGTCTCGATGACTTTAAGGTCGTCGCGTCAAGAATAATGCTTCTTCTTTTTATATATACATTTTTTTTTTTTTTTTAACGTCTAGCATGAAATAAAATTGCCACGTAGCGTTATTAATATAAATGCCGTTTCCGCGAAGCGCAGAAAGTTTTAATTATCTTTATGAGAGTTACCGAATATTAACCTCGCGATGTAATAGTTACTAGATTTGCTCGTTAATAATTAAATAATAAAATTATTTAATTAGTAATTAAAAAAATTAAATAATAGCAAAAATTAAAATAAGACGTTTGAAGAATAGCTTGCATGTTTTATACATACAATTCTATAAGATACTTTACGTTGCATATACAAAAAAAAAGTCTTGAAAAAAAATTAAAAAAAAAATTAATCTTCCTCAACGACGTGTACGTAAAAAAAAAAAAAAAAAATACTAATAATATTATAATATAATAATATAAAAACGAATAAAATAACGTCCGGAATCAAACAAACTTCCCGACTTCGTCAAAGGCCGAGATTTACGGTGAAGAACCACTGTAAATCCACATTTCACAGAACAGAGCTAGAACCAAAAGAAAATAACGTGCTCGTCAGACTTTGTCGTCCGACGCGTTACGTCGCGGATCAAAATTAATCTACGATATCCGTGTCATTGCGCCGATAACGCTGTCACTTTCTTGCCCGCGACGAATTGCATCACATACATCACATACTATCACTGGCACAGGATTAGAACGCGTAGTAGACGCGAGTAATGAGCGGCGATGTGCACTGACCAGAGTAAATCGCATTCTCTCGAGCAGAGGGTGCCGTGGACCACCGTGGCGATAAAGGATACCGACGAGCACCGTCTTTTTTTACGGCTCGTCACTCTTCTGGCGGATTCGCCGTGACATACGGGGCTTTTATAGCGAGTTACTCCTCTGCCTAGACGCCTAGATCCTCTGGACACAGAGATATTTCGAGGAGGGGTACAAAGAGTGCCAACGGTGCCATACGGGGCTTCCCAACTCTGCGTGTACCATCTTCAGCTGGAAGGGGAATTCACGCTTCATAGCGAATGCGGGGCGGCAGGGAATAATGCAATTCAATTGAGTTTTAGCTTGAAGCAAATTCCGAAATGATTTCCCTTGCGGAATACAAAAATCGCTTCCTTTCCTACTTTCGTCGAATCGAATAAAACGGAAATTTTGTACGAGAAGATGGTCCCTCGTACGAGGGAACGCTTGCGAAATTTTCTACGACGTTATTAAGATTAATTTAGAGAAATATGGCTTGCGTAAAAAAAAAAAAAATAATAGTAAACAAATTAATAGATAAAAAGTGAAATTATTGATTTAAATGACAGTTAAATAGATTTAACGACAACGAGGATCATTAGGCGAACGCAAACGGTTATTATGTGTAACCGGTCAATGTCCGATGACACGCAACGCACAACCGATGATGACTTTCTCGTTAATTACTATCGGGGTCTCTTAAGCGATCGCTACCGCAAGGGAAATAAACTTTCTACCCGGCCTCTCGTTATGGCATTGTTGCCTCGGAAGGGACAACATTAATTTCGCGCTTATTAAAACAATTTTCTCGTGAAATTTTTCATTCCCGGAGTTGAAAACCGTCCATGGGATCACAGATTAATATCCCATTATATCTCGAGCGGGGCGATCTCTAAGAAAAAGTCGATCCAAGGCGCCGTTAAAGCAACGTAATAAACGGTACTCGCTCTACTCGCTTGAAGATGAATTAATGCTCGTATCTCGTTGCAAATCGCATACAAAAACCCCCCCGAGATCTCCGTTCCCATCTCGCGGCGGCGACGGAGAAATGCCTTTCTCATCTCGGCGCGTCTCACGATGCAGCAACGCGGAAAAGCGCGGGGTTTCGTAATGCACATGAGAATAATTTCGCCTGCGAAGTCGCGCGCTCACGCTCGCGCCCGCGTTCGCCACCTGCTTGGTCTCTCGCTCCGACTTTCTTCCTCAGGGTTACTGTCGCTTCGGCGAGACGAGCGTTGCAAACGCGGCTGCCTTTCACCGACGGCCGAACCGTCGCATGCTCCTTCATAGGGAGATGCACCGGTTACATCGACGTTTAGACGATCGGGAAGCTAAATCGCCATTATCGTCCGGCACGTACGGCGTGTTCTGTAATCGCGAAACGTTGTATAAACTGTTGTATAAACAGCGGTAATTCTATGTGAAAGAACTGCCCTTAAGTAAGAAAGTCTTGGACGGTGGAAATGAGTCTTTTGAGGCTGATTGAATTTTGATTTTTTATTTTAATTAATATTATTATTAAATTATTATTAATAATTATTATTAAATAATCAGGCGACCGCCTAACTTTAGAACTGAACTTTACAACTCGCTGCTTATTAATTACATTATCGCTGCACCGGATTAATATTAAATTCCTTTATCGACAAATGTGCAGTTTCGTGAATTTTAATTCGGACACTTCGCTGGGCGTAAAAAATTTTTGGTTATTTATTTTTTTTCTTTTTTTTTTTTTAATCCTTATTTTGCACGGGAGAGACGCCGAAGAAGCGTGAAACTGCGATGGTCGTTACCCGGGTCCGCGCGAACGAAATTACTTTGACTTTCTTTCGATGCGACGTCAGCGGCAGCTGTCTTTTCGATTCTTTTTCTTTTTTTTTTTGTCCTCGAGGAGATAATCGAATCGGGTACTTTCACTGTGTCTCGGGAATGGGCGATCTCTGTTAATGCCGCGCGACAAGGCTCGAAGTACGTCGTCTAATTCGTTTGAAGCCTGTTAGAACCGATAGAACTAATGATAGACGAATCGCATTGTACCCGACGATTATTCCTCATTAAATATACCGTTGCTACTTGAATTCCCGACACGCGTAAAAAGTAAGAAAGATCCCAGTACCTTCGGCCTGGTATTATTAAATGACAAGACTGAAGATTGCTTTCCGTAATTCTGCGATACACTATCGGAAAGATTTGCAAAGCCCGGACGCGTCACGGAAAGTGTTCGCTTTCTTTCCGCATTTATACATGGTAGCAATCATCGCTAGTCATTTGCACGGTAGAGAGGATATAATAAAAGGTTGCGTTCATTACTACGGATGAAGTAGCAGACCGACTTATATTAATTGAGATTTATTCCGCGACATCTCCGGGGTAATGAATTTCTCGCCCGGCGAGGAGGGAGGTCGACGTTCCCGAAGCCAAAGATTTCACCTCGGTGCACCTCCGCGGGCTTTGGGTCACCGTACGTAAAATAACCGTGCGTAAAAACGTAAAATATTACTCCGAGAACACCCGAGACGCCGCCGTGGTGCGTGTAATTTATCGGCGTTCGACTCGCGAGTAATTTACGATCCCGAGATGCTTTTACGCGGCGGCGAAAAGAACTGTGCCGCAGCCCCCCGCTTGCGAAAAAAAATATAATAAAAAAAAAAAAAAAAAAGAAAGAAAGAAAAAATATAAAGAAATTATATATGTACCTTCTCACCAGGAAGTCAGGCTTAGGCATTCCGCTTCATTCGAAACCCATTAACGGTTTTCCTGCGGGCGATTCTGCTGGCACGTTACGCAACTCGGTCGTCTCCGCGCCGTTACGTATGAAGATTTCGCGTATTCGCGATATCATATGGAGCGCGTTGAATTGCCCGAGCTAGATCGGGCACTTTCAAATTTTACCGACGATTGCCGCAATTTTTTTTTTCGTCAGCGGACGAATGGATGATCGGGCAACGAGGGATCGTCGTGAGGCGACTTCACAATCGCGTATCGCGCACGCATCTTTCTCTCTGCCAATAAGTCGCAATCGCGTTATGTCAAAAGGAAAGTTACGCGAGTCGAGAAGAGGAACGACGGCCGTCGGTCCAACGAGGTCGCATTAAAAGCCTTCGCGATTAAGATTTTCCGGGCGATAGAACAAGATATAAGCGATTCGCGGTCATTTCTCTCGTCGTAATGATAGAGGAAGAGGAGTATTCTCTTCCGGTGATTCCGCCGGCGACGTTCGTCTTTTGTGTATCCACTCGCGCGTGCAGCTTTAGCTAATAGCCTTGTCTAGGAAGATAGATACATCGTTCGTTACATATAATCTGCGCATTATTTATAATGCCATACGTTTACATTAATACAATGTATGTTTTGCGCGAGGTGTTCTCGCGTGCGTGTTTCCGCGTGTGTTCTCGCCGGCGAAGCGGACGCGCTCGACGTGCAGTCGCGCTGAAGCTTACGTATATTTCTGGCGAATTTTAATAGTTTATTTACACGCGCTAGTCGGGTGGAGATTGGTCCAGATACGCGTCTTCGCGCGACGACCGCCTTCTGGTCCAGAAGATGACGAGACGCGCGCGGGGGAGGCGGCCGGTTGTAAACGGAGCCTGGGGACGATTCGTCACCGGCGGGGTATTAATTAACGTTATCTGGAATGAATTTGCATAATGACAAGCCACGGGCGTTTCCCGTAATGATCCGCCGACTTTGAGGACCGCGATGAATGAACGATCGCTGGCTTGATCGAAAGCCGCTTCTCTCATTAGCGCCTGGCTTCTCCCTCCCCCCTTTTTTCTCCCGCCGACGCATCCTGCTGTCGGCTATTATTTCTATTATCTCTTTATTACCTAGACTCGGTCGTACGGAACAGCCACGAGTCGACGGCTCCGCCTAATTGCTCAGGTGCTCTCTCGTTAATGCTTAATTAGGTCGTTAACGAGCCAATTTTACTGCGCGAGGCTCGCCGATCTCTTGAACGTTCGCGTTTGATCAGCTCTTTCGGTATTAGACTTCTTCCTCGTAGCCGAAAAAATAAAAAAATAAAAGGATCACGTACGCCGCGCGACGTACGGATTTCATTTCGCGTTTTACATCCGCGTCGCTATGTAACCGCGACGTTAAATGGTCGTTCTGAATAAACAGATGGGCTACACGCAAGACACGGTGCCGCGCGTGCCCGATTTCGACAGAATCTAGAGAGTCCGCGGCCTTTTCATGCCTCGGCGATAATTTCCGGAGCAGCAATAGACGAAATACCTGTCGGGAATACCGCGCTGGAGAACGTTCTGCGTGGCGCGTGGCGCGAATGTCAATTATCCGACTTTAACGAACGTGCAATGAAAGAGAGAGGAAAATATACTTTGTTACTTTTCAATTCAACCACAATTTAATTATTAATTATTTTTTAACGATAAGTGTGATAATTAAAAAAAAAAAAAAAATAAATAAATAAAATAAAAAAAACGGCGTTAAGTCAAGCTACACACATCGGATAAATAGATAGACTTTTCCGTCAGTGTGCGAAGGCGCGGGAATGGATCACGAAAGAATCCCTCTGAAAGCAAGCGGAAGATCTCGTGATTAGACACTTACGTGTTGCAGAATCTGAGCGTAACCGCTTCGATAACTTCCTCCCTTTCTCTCTTTCTCTCTCTCTCTCTCTCTCCTCGACCTTTTTCTCCCCTCGTGACGTAACGCGAGTTAACATTAACGAGCCCGGTGCCTTTTATCGCGTGCTTTCCTCTCGAACACGATGCGACGATTTTATTTAGAATTCGACGGAAGGAAGTCGGCCTTATTACGTTTCGCTCGACATACCGTCTTCCTGTCGGACATTGTTAAATCCCGAACATGGAAAGTCCATTTGGGTCGATTGCTTCGCAACGAGACAATTAAATTAATAATCGTGCAAGGAGATAGGAAGCTGGTCCTCTCGCTTTCCCGTCCCGCCTTTTCTCGTTTCGTCGTGTGTCTTGATTGACGCGTGTCGTTTTCCTTTCCTCGCGACCTTTCTCCTTTTTATTACCGGCGTACCTTGGTAATTGGCAAAGGAACGAGGTCTGTTCTCAGATAATAGCGGAGAGATTTATATAGATCGTTTGGTAACAACTTTTCGCAGTTTATTTTTCGCGGTATTTTAAAAATATTTAATAATATCGATAATAATATCGATATTACTAGACTAATTTAATCGTTCATTTAATCACGTGACTGCATTGTCTCAGCTTCAGCTTTGGAACTGCGTTTTAAATCCGGGAAACGTCGAATGTTTGCTGAGAAAGGCGTATAAAATTTCACGCGATATTATTAGGTACAAATTTCCAGTCTGACAAGTAAGCTTATTTCTGTATCTGCTTTTTTTTTCCCTTCCTTTCTTTTTTATTTTATTTTATTTTATTGTCGGGTACGGCCGAATGCTTGAATGGTGACGGTGCTACTTTCTCCTGCGTAACTATTTCCCGCAGTCGATGCGCCTATATATCACGCGCGGAATGTTAAAATCTTCTATCGATTCCGAATCAACGAGTTACGTACTAGTCGCTATTAGAGATAAGATCAAGTTTAATGCGTGTATGCATAATGTATGTGGGTTTCTCAACATCTTGATATTTAGATATCAAGTGGAGTAACACTCGCACGAATCGTGAGTGCATTTTAAACATTAATGCAATCAAATTGGAGAATAATGTCGTAAACAATAGAACGCGTTCAACGTGCACTCGAGCTTCTTTAGAAGTGCTTTGCAATTTGGCGAGATCTCGAAATGTAAAATAACTTGAAAGTAATTTTTTTAAATATATCTTATCTTAAAAAGTTGGTGCGTTACTCTTTCGCTTGGCTTGCTTCACGTCAAGCGAGATTATAAATGTCAAAGGAAAGGTTTTTTGAAGTTTAATGATTACTAGAACAAACCAGGTTTTTTTTTTCTTTTTTTAAATTTAATAAAACATCTTTTGGATTGATTTTCTTTTGGAAATTAAAAATAAAATTATATTGAAAAATAACGCACACATGGTTTGTTCTAGTAAAATAAATTACAGCTTTCGTCATATATGGAAATAAAAAGAAGAAAAGAAAGCTGAACGTCTTAATAATGTATTTTTTACCGTTATCCGGCAGATTTTTCTTAAATTGTCAACGTGTCACTTTCGATTAAAAATTCAATATATAATTTCTTTTGTCGTAAAAATTAAATTAATTATCTACTTAATAAGAACTTTCTTTAAGCGGGAGATACTTTATACTGCGTAGTATTCGATATATTATTAGAAACTTGAGAAATCACGATTGCAGTCCATTTATTTATCACGATTCGATAAATGATAAAGAAATAGACTGAATAACTTTATTCAAGGATTAAATGAAGATGTCCAAGTCGGACGAAATTAAATCTCGAAAACAAAGCGGTGGAATGCAATTGATATGAAATGAATGATCACCGATTATCACGTGCACGTATATCTAATCTACAATAGATAAAAGACAGGGGAATCATATATATTTCGAATCGCACGGCGACGAGCTTTTCGAAAGATATTTCGCTAAAAGAGAAAAGACGATGTTGGGTCTACTCGGGTTTACTTTTGCCGTGCTGTGCTTTATTTCCGGCTGTACAGGTGAGACGAAGTAATCATCGGTGCGATAAATTTAGTTCTGCAGTCACATTCATTACTGCGCGATAATGCAATACAAACACGCGCGAATAGCAAGGTAAACGTACGTTATGCCAATAATCCATATTGCATAATAGTTAAAGCTTTCGAAAGTAGATGCTGGTATTATTAACGTAGTATAAAGTGTTCAATCGCGCATCTAAATTCTACGTTAAAGAAAAAATAAAGCAGCAATAAAAATTTGTTACGATTCCTAAATTAAAAAAAAAAAAATAAAATAAAAAAATAAAAAAATGTTGCGTCTTATAAACGTGTCGAAAAAAAATGCTTCGTTAAGAAATCACAATCGAGATTTGATCAGCTTCAACATGAAGTTTGCATCGATAAGAAAAATTAATATATTGATTTTGCCGCAGATAAAAAAAAAATGGATAAAACCGTACGTTTCTTTAACTTACTTGTTATCTTGATAAGTATGCTTGAAGTGTGTTTATATAATATTGTTCTTTGTTTTCATCTTTTAAATATTGAACGGCACAGATTCGGCCGTAAGATTTTTTAACGCGCTATATATTCAGGCATCCTTTTTACTTCGCCGCGAGTCCGTGGAATTTTGGTGCAAGTAAACGATTAAATGTACTCGACCGTTGCATTCCTAGCTTTTACCACAACGACACGGAAACGTTTACTTTGCGATTTCTTTTAAGACTTTGCAAATTTGCCTAAGCCTTCGCTTGGCAAACACATGTCTTTTCAGCTACCCGTCTTTGCATTGCTGACTTTCGAATCATTGTTAATTGCTGAGACGGTTCTTTGATGCAAGAGATAATGTAATTTCTAGTCTAATATATTACAAATATTACGTTATTTAAAAGCGCGTATTTAGGTCTTAGAAAAAAGAAAAAAAAAAAAATACTTACGTTAGTGAGAGTAAAATTGACTTACGGATCTATATTAATAATTAATTAAATTAATATTAATAAGAATTAATAGCAGTGTTGTATAGTGGTATACAATTATTTATCTTTATTAATAATTATTAATATTTTATCGTAGAAGCGAAAAAAGGGTTTAAACCCGAAATTTAATTAATAATTAATCGAATTAATATTAATAAGAATTAATAGCAGTGGTATACAATTATTTATCTTTATTAATAATTATTAATATTTTATCGTAGAAGCGAAAAAAGGGTTTAAACCCGAAATTTAATTAATAATTAATCGAATTAATATTAATAAGAATTAATAGCAGTGGTATACAATTATTTATCTTTATTAATAATTATTAATATTTTATTGCAGAAGCGAAAAAGGGATTTGGACCCGGAGAACAAGAATGGGGCTTCGTTCAAGTGCGTCCCAAAGCGAATATGTTCTGGTGGCTGTATTATACCACGGCAAATGTTGATTCATATTACGATCGACCATTAGTTATCTGGCTGCAAGGTGGACCGGGTGGCTCCTCGACGAGTTTTGGAAATTTTGAAGAATTAGGTCCTCTCGACGTCGATCTGAATCCGAGGAATTACACTTGGGTAAATTAATTGCGCAGAGCCGGAGTAGATTTCATTTAAAATTTAATTGTCAGGACTATTAGAAAATAATTAAATTCGAAGATTTACAATTACAAGGGCGTTTGATCACAGGTCAAGGATTACAATGTTCTCTTCATCGATAATCCGGTCGGCACAGGCTACAGTTACGTCGACGCCGCATCGGCCTACACCAGGACGAATGTACAGATCGCGAAAGATCTTGTGGAGTGCATGCGAGGATTCTACAAAGAGCTACCGAAATTTAAAAACGTCCCTACGTACATCACGACCGAGTCGTACGGCGGGAAAATGGGCGCCGAGTTTGCGTTAGTCTGGGACCGTGTAAGGAAAATTTAATACAGCATAAGAAATAAATAAAACAAATGCGTGACAAAAATTAATTTTTATTTATTATAAAAAATTGTCTACATTGAGGTTCGTGTATCTAATTCTTTTAAATATTTTACAGGCTCAGAAAGCTGGCACTATTGAAAGTAATCTGAAAGGGGTTGCACTTGGGGATGCCTGGATCTCCCCCATCGACTCCGTCGTGACATGGGCACCGTTTCTACTCAGCACGGTAAATATTTCAATTTTCCATTGTATTTTTAAATAAATTAAATTTAGAAATCAACTGCAGCGAGTGATATCGTCGAGAGAAGCGAATAGTTAGCCGAACGAAACTTTCTCTCTTGTTCGCGAAAAATTTTTGTTAAGCTTTGCGGTGTTTTGCAGGGTATGGTCGACTCGGAAGGGTTTAAAGCGATTGACAATGCCGCACAAATAACGAATAAGCAGGTCGAGAACGGCAAATGGACCCAGGCGACAATAGCGTGGTCCAATACGCAAGGGGTCGTTTTGCAAAAGACGCACAACGTTGACTTTTACAATATTCTTACGAAGACGAGTCCGGGTTATCGCTCGTCTTTATTCAAAGGTAACATAATTGAATAATTTAAAATTTACTTTTAATATTAAATAAACACGTAGAATAGTTTAAGTTCTCAAGATTTCTATTGTCGAGAATCTTAAGTGTTACGTATTCCTTTGCATTTATTATTATTAATAATTTTGTTTTAATAATTACAGGCGGCCGGATCATGTATCCGTATCTCGATCAATCTGCGGCTTTCTCACTCGAAAGTTTGATGAACGGCCCGGTAAGAGAAGCGCTCGGTATCCGAGCCACTCATGGCAGCCAATCCGACGATGTTTTCTCGTACTTAACTGAAGATTTTATGAAGCCCGTTATTCACATAGGTATAGTCAGGTGTACCGAAAGAACGTCATCGCGGCGAAAGTGAAAGAACGAAATTGACGTGAATTGATAAAAGCAGTTGTCATTATTTCCAAGCGGTTCTCGACCGTGTACAAAAGGCGATTGCAAGCCTAAAAAAAAAAAAGAAGAAAAAAATGTTATTGAAATAGTTTCGACGATTATATCAATCGATGAAATAAGAAGCGTCTTGTATAGCCACGAACTGACAACCGCTTAAATCAAACTCATTTTGTGACATAAAGAACTATTACTCTACATAATACGTAATACATAATAATTACCTCTCGTGATATAATTTGATTACTAGTAATAGCAAATCTTTTTTTAGTGGAGAGCTTACTCAATGAAACCAGTCTGACGGTATTCGTGTATACTGGGCACTTGGATCTGATCGTTGACACGCCAGGTAAATCGTAACTATATTTTCTAACGTGCCACTATTAAACTATTTTATTTTTCTTTTCTCTTTTTTTTTTAATTCCATTCTCTACGACGTTTAATAAATATCTTAATTGCTTAATATACTACATATCATATTGATTAAAAAATACATTGAAATACATTTATTCCATTTATTGTGAATTATATCATATTGATTAAACTACATATCATATTGATTAAAAAATACATTAAAATACATTTATTCCATTCATTGTGAATTATATAAGAATGCCGCACGGTCTTCCGCGGTATGAATTCCCATTGTACGTCACATATTTTTCGTCAGGCACTCTTCTCTGGGTTGAAAAATTGAAATGGAAAAGCGCCAACACCTGGAAAAACTCCGTCAGACGTCCGCTCGTCGCCGAAGACATCGTCGAGGGCTATTTCAAGGCTCAAGATAACTTCAGGATGTATTGGGTCAACAGAGCCGGACATATGGTACGCACATACAAGGCACTTTCTCTCCTCCCCAGTGGCTTTCGTATTTATTATAAGCCGCGAGCGGTGAGCCCGGGATTAATTTGCTACAAGGAGAATCCTCCAATTCCGTGAGCTACGTGCGACCGTACATCCGCCGATTCGTCACGTCGTACGAATTGTTCGCTCTCGTAACTTATGTGGACATTTCATCACGTTGGCGGGTCTTTTTCGGCACTGCATCCGCCGTGATTTTTAACGGCGGCACGTAACTAATTAGATGTCATTAATTATTGCGCGAATGTCTCCTTTCAGCGTTACGTGAACGCGCGAGTGTCAACGCTGAAATACTGCAATCAAAATGATTCGCCGGCCATAATGTTGTAGATAATAGTAATCGATCTCCTCTTCCTCGTTTAATTTATTTAGAATTATGTTTATTAATCGGATTGATAAAAGTGACATATAATACATATTTATGTGGGTTTCAATGGCATCTGTTTAATAAGATTAATTATTTGCAGGTACCGAGGGACAATCCGGCAGCTCAGGAAATAATACTGCGGGACTTGACGAGCAACGCGAATAAGTAACAGAACTAAAATCTGATAGTTTTAACCTTGTTTCCTTTTTTTTTTTTTTTTTATTTTTATGAATGCAATTTATATGACTGTTCAATTCTCTCCATAAAATGTTTAAACGGGAGAAGAGTGATTAATAATCATTCATTCGGATAACGATTCCGATCACATTATCATAATCACGCGTGTATAATTAAAGACATCACGGTGCTTACATTTCATCGGCGTTTTACATTTCAATGTGGTCACTCCCGTGATTTCTGTCTAATTTACATACATATTAACTTACCGATGGATTGTTAAAGATATCCGAGAGAGAGAAGAAGCAGATCCGAAATTTAGTGGAATGTGGACGCGCGTAAATAATGCTTAACCGATGCAGATTGAAAAATCGGCCTCGCGAGAAAGTTAGAGGCGACTTTCGGACCGAAGGCCGTGCTCTTTTTTATTTATTTATTTTTTCTTTCTTCTCTTAAGAGAAAACTCTATGCGCACGCTTTTGCATCGATCACGAGAGAGGATCGCCTAGAAGGAAGAAACCGTTCCGAGAAACCGTTCGGCCTCGATATAATTATCGCAACACTGTTTATATATTGGCGCGGTTACTGCCGACGTGGGTGTTGAAACAGCATATGTGTAAACAGCAATAAAACACGTAGTGCGGTCCGGGATAGGTGATCTCCTCCCCACGAGAGCGTAAACGAGAGTTCCCTGGAAAAGCACCGATGGGCGGGGTTGTGCCTGCCTCTAGATTCCCTCGTGTGAAATTAAACAAATCTCCTTCGTTAGGGCGGCTGGGTGCTGCGATGGCGATCCTCCGTCAAGCCCCAGTCGACAGTTTGCGTCCTGTCCCTGTCCCTCGACGATTACGCCGGGGTGATCGGTGACTTCGTCTTCCGTGCATTCAACGAGCCTCTTGATCTTCGTCGCAGGAGTGAAGAAGGCGGTGAGAACGTGATGTAATTCCATTTCACGGCTCACTGGGTCGTGATAGAGCCAGTTTGACGGAACAATTGCACAGTGGGAAAAGACGCGATAACACCGAATCTCAGCGCCTTATTGAGAACCAAAGACTGGGGATCACTGCAATTGTTCGTAAACGACGTTTTCCGCGTTTGTCGTCTCGATGCAATCGAATAGTTGCCCCCAGGTGCACAGTCTCCTCGCGAATAAGCAGTCGTGTGACCCGAACGTCCGATGTCAGGAATACTTGTGCATCTTCCCGATCGACAAGATGCTCCATGTGAGACACGCGTGCGAGCTCGCCGGCCTGGTCCCGGATATGCTCCGCGCCGACATCACCTGGCCGACCTTCTGCCAAGATTCGCCGACATCCTGGCCGATTCAGACGGAAGCGCCGAACGGCTGCAAGATCGCGCCGCATCACGAAAAGCCACCGTACTCTTATATCGCTCTGATCACGATGGCGATCAACTTGTCGCCGAAGCGACGGCTGACCCTCGCCGGCATTTACAAGTTCATCATGGACCGGTTCCCCTACTATAGGGAGAACCGGCAGGGCTGGCAGAACAGCATACGGCACAATCTCAGCTTGAATGATTGCTTCGTTAAGATACCGCGGGACCGAGCGGGCGCGGACGACGGCGAGGACCACACAGCCGGAAAGGGTAGCTACTGGACCCTGGATCCATCTGCCAGCGAGATGTTCGAGGACGGGAATTACAGGCGCAGGAGAACGAGACGACGGCGGATGCTCGCTCAGGGCGGGCTGGAACTCGCGGGATTGCCGGTACGGAGGAACTGCAGCCTTTATCTCTTGACTTTTTGAGACGCGAAGCATTTTCGTTAGTGAATCGTGTTTGATAAAATTACTAATTCGCTTTTATTACAGGTATCGACAGAACTGTCCAATTCAATGAAACGTGAAGAGCAACATGAGGTTGTTGAAATGAACGAAGAGCATGCCAGAGCGAAAGATGCTGAAACCAAATGTACAGATTCCTCAAAACGTATCGCTAAAATGACAACATTTAGCATCGACAACATCCTGCGGAAATCCTCACGAGAATTACATACATAATGCTAATCATTAATTCTCGATGACGGCAAAGCAGCTTTTGATCTTGATTAATCATCTCGAATATAGACGGTCTCTCCAAGTCTTTTTGAAACCAAAAATCTTCATTTATAACTATACTTTTAGTTCGAATTATTGCAATTTTATTTATTGTAAAATGTTGAAATAAAATAATAAGTCTGTTAATCCCTTCAACAAAAACAGAACAAAAAATAAAATAAAATAAATTAATATACCATTTCTTTAATAATTTACAATTATTTTTTGTTAAATATGTAATATTTTAAAAATGTGTTAAACACATTCTGCAGTCTAATTAATTATAAATATTTGTCGATGATAGCGGCGGCTCGTAGCAAAGTTCTTCGAAACTAGTAAAAAATTTTTATTGTACTTGGAAATTATTCGCTAATACTCTGTGTAAATATTCTTTTATTTTATCAAGTATTTATATAGGAATAAAATACTCGACAAAAAATGATCACGAGCAGCTCACGTGCTTCGCGCGATTTAGACGTCGAGTCTCAAACTTCTTAACCGACAGTCAAGCAGATTTGTTACCTTTCGAACGAGTGGCGGTCGTTTCGAGTTTCGCAAACTCCCGTGAAGATGCCACTACCGTGACTTGCAACCGTTAACGGAACGAAAATGGAGTATTCACGAGTGATCCTCGGCGTACTTGGTAATAAATTTACAACCCATCGTATCTTATTGTGTATATAAACGAAAACTTTATTATACAATTTATTACTTTCGATTAGAATCTTTAACATGTCGAGTACAACGAAATACTATTGATTTTATTTAACATTAACATAATGTTGCAGACAGCGCTCGGCGGCTTCGAGTTTTAACCCTAGAAACGCACGGAGAAAATTTTATTCCCTTTCTTTTTACTTTAGACGTGGATGACGTGGTGATAATTACTCGAAATACTCTTAATTACTCGACTTACAAAGTTATCTCGCAACAAATGAGAAGAAAACGTACAGAAGGCATTTTTAAGAGAACAAAAGACTGACTCTAGAGCGGAATACATCGGTAAGTTTCCAAGAAATAATTCATATTGTACATTAATCAAAATTGTCATAAACAGGGGGAATCCGACACCATCTATATCCGCCCTCGCTCGTCGTCTTGCATTTGCTGGAAACACTTGAGCGACGATAACACGTCAGTCAGCTAGCTTCGAGCAACGCTAGTCAAAGCATCGTCGCGTAACCGTTTAACGTTCTTTCCGTGCGATCGCGGTCGCCGTGACGACATAAACGTCGCCCCGTCGAATTTTCCCGTCCACGGTTTCCCGAAACGGCGGCGGGCTCGTCACCGAGGATAACGCAAAAGTCGCTGTCGACCGGAGGCCGTAGTTTTCCCTTCCCCTCTCCCCTCTGCTTTCATCCAAGCGAGCGATGCACTCGCGTTCGCGTTCTGTTCCCAGTTTTCCAGTTTCGTTTACATCCTTGGTTCTCAGTTTTCTCGAATTTTTTTTTCTGCCGTTTCGCGTTTTCGCGTTTTGTTTTCTTGAATTTGCGGCGCGGGAGATTATCCCTCGATCGGATTGCCTCGGTAAGTCCGAGTTTTTTTTAACAGGACGCGACTCGAAGCTCGTCCGTTGGACGTTTTTGTTCGACGAAGCGAAGTCGAAGGATCGTTGATAGAATTAACAACGTCCCCAATCCGTCGTCAAGCTCGCTTCGCTTGGAGACGCTTTCTCCGATTTGCCCTACTCTTTAACAAAGTTTCTCGTTATCTTTCGTCATTACAGAAGTCTTGGGCAAAATTTGGATCATAAAGCACGCGGAACGTGTGGGCTGTTGTTGCGAGAAAGACGCGGTGAAATACGTGGCCGAAATCTTACGAACGGTAGAGAGAGATCTTTGGAGTAAGTCGGTGGGTAAGTCGATAAATAATTATATTTTATTCGTGAAATGTGATTAAATTAGAAACAGAAAATATAGCAAAGCGTATTTTTATTACATAATTGTCATTCTTCAACATGCACTTAATATTGTAATATTTAATAGACAGCTTTTAATTATTTTCAGGGCACAAAATTAAATGTACCTCAAGTGAAATAAAGGATCGTTACGACGTTGAATATTATCGAAATCAATTTGAAATAATTTTTAATAATTATTTTAATGAGATTTCGTCATTTTTTAAGTCTTTATACACATAATTTGCAATTTTTAGGTTTCGAGTCGCACGTTAACGCGACCTGGAGTTCCCAGACGGAAGCGGGGCGACGATTTGGCTTTACCCACTTCAGATAAGGTGTACGTGCGCGCACGGCGGACGCGCAGACCCCGCGAGAGAAGGTTCCGCCGATACGGTGCACGGAGGCGCTGCGCCCGGCCGGCCGCCATCTTGTAAGAGCTGCCTGCCCCGTAGTGTTTGGAGGTTTACAGCGAGACGGGACGGCAGCTTCTCCGCCGGAGGCTGGAAGTGCTGCTGAAGTGGTCGGTGCTACGGTCCTTGGCAGTCCCTGGGCAGTCCAGGTGACTAACGCGCGAGGCCAGGGTACCATCGAGCCGCCGGGACACCCGCCAGCGGAACCTCCAGCGTGCCCGAATCCCGTCGAAAGATGGTGAGTGTCCCGCTGTTAACACCCTGGCCGGAGAAAAAGAGCGAATAGGGGCCACGATACTTGTCGCGAGCGTACGCGACGTGCGCGCGTGCATCCGCACGTACGCATGCAGGTACGTTCGTCCGTCCGTCCGTCCGTCCGTCTTTCCGTACGTCCGTCCGTCCGTCCATCCATCCATCTGTTCGACACGACGACGTCGCGCGCCGTCGTCGTTGTCGTCGTCGTCGTCGCCTTTATCGTCGCTGGCATGATCGCACACCGGCGTACTCTCCCCGTTTTTAACCTATACGAGGTGCTGTAATAGTGGACGCCAAGAGTAGTCATTGACAACGTCGACGATGAGGTGCGACCTGTCGTTACGCCTCGCGTTCGAAATTTTCGTTCGCGCCAAGCACTCCCACTTCTTTCTCTCTCTTTCTCTTTCTCACCATTTTCCGAAACTATTTCGCCTAGCGGTCGCTCCGAGGGTGATCCGGGTGGTGCAACTTTTGGGGGGGTGTCGAGGGATACAGCGCGAGAGAAAAAAAAAATAGTGACGAGATAACACGGGCGAAACTTTGGTCTTTTAGATCGCCGTGTGTACTGGAATAAATAGACCCGCTACAAATCGCGTCGTGAATGTAAACATCTCTGAGAGAGACGATATATTTTCACCGCGCGTGCGGCATTGGGAAAAGCGGAGTACGCATCGAGGTTTCAGGTGAGATCGCTGCTCCACGATATCTCTCTCTCTCTCTCTCTCTCTCTCTCTCTCTCTCTCTCTCTCTCTCTCTCTCTCTCTCGTCTCTATCGCTCTTTTCTTTTCGCTGAAAGCCAAGACGACGCACGCCGTGCGTGCTACTCGCTTGTTTAGTTAGTCGCTTGTTTGTTTATTTGCACTTTTGGCTGTCATCGGCCCGCCACCATCGCCAAGGTGGGAGAAAAAGAGAATGGGAGATAATAAGAGCGAAATAAAGGGAGGAGGGTGTCAAGTCAACCCCGTTTTCTCGCCCCGTTTCGTTCGTCGTGTGTTTTCGCGTGAAATCCGCGTTAACTGGAACGTTGACGTGTCGCCACCGCGGCCACTCGTCGATAGTCGATACTCTCCGCGTAGCTTCTCTTCTCATTCCCGACGTCGGATGCCGATCGCGGCAGCTGCGCGTCACGCCGAATCTCCGCGAGGTATCAATCGCTCGCGAATCGAGCCGCGTTTTCCACGCTCGCCGGACAGAAGTCACCGGAGTGATCCTTACGGCGATAGTTCTCCAGGGACAGATGGAGAGAAAGACAGAGAACTCGTCTACGTTCCTACTCGAAAGGTTCGTTGGACGCATTTAGAAATAAAAAATAAAAAATAAATAAAAATTGTACAGATATTTTTCGAGTCGAGGTCCTACGGATTTAATTAAAATCGTCCAAAGAAAAAAGGATTAAATTTATTACTCAGAACTCTTGAGCTGAATAAACTTAAAAATATACAGAAGAATAACTGCGGTAGTGAGATAACAAAATTTCTTTTTTTAAAAGTACCGTAACCCGCTTAAAATAGTAATTCCGATGCAGAGGCATTCATGCATTTTCTTCGCTGTGTGGTTGGGCATTGGGTGACGTGCCAGCTTCCTTTTCTCTTTGGACGCGACGGGACACTATTGTTCGCCACTGCTGCTTCCTTTAGTTTTCCCCCGGCACGGCATTATAGCGTCGACCGTCTTTGAAAATTCATCAGCTCGGTTCATACATCTTCTGCACTTTTCTAAATCCCCATATGTTTCAGAATCAATAAGCCGCGTAGACTTCTTGCGAGATTTCACGTGGCTTCTGTGCCAATCGGCCCACGCGTACATTCCTGACACTTCGCGCGTTAACACGTGACTTAACTGCGACTTAAGTAAATTGACGGCGTTTAAGAGAATCTACGAGACGAGGAAGGACGTTAATCGCGAATGCCAGTAGAAACTACACGTGCCGTTTGTGCATTGCCGGCCGGTGTTGGCCGGAAATAATTCCTGACGATTGTTGAGATCCATCGATATTTTTCTAACGTGGCAAACTCACGAAAAAATATCGCGAGCAAATGGAAACACTTTAACGTGGCCAATAAGCAAATTTAATTTCCCTCGGGTGCGAAAAAAAAAAGAAAAAAAAAACAGTTGCAGTAAGTAACTCACCAAACACTTCCGCTCTGTATGCAGAGGTGCTGCATGTCGTATGACTCATTGTTAAGTCGCTAAATAAACCATCCGATGGTTTCTTAGCTGGCTTATGATAATTCGTGTGTATGCATTAATTTATGTAATGCAATAAAGTTTCGTACTTTAATTCCACGCATTGAAAGAGAAGGAATTTTTCTTTCTCTCTTCCTCTCTTTCTTTTTTTTTTTTCTTTTTTTTCTTTTTCGCTGTATTATACACATTCTTGAATTGTACATAGTACACACACACCTCCTAAGCACTGCTACTTGTAATTATGTGACTTTGTGGAGTTTATATAGAAGATAATCTCTGAAATTATATTACCTTACGTTGAATGAAATTATAATAACAACGATTGTAATTAATAATTAATTCAGAAAAGCTGTATTGAAGCATAGCAGTGAGAACAAGAAAGAGAGAAGGGAGAAGGGTGTCGTTTGTATTTGTACTTTACACATCATTTTTCACTTTCATCGTCTGTTTTTTGCCTGCGCGTAAATTCACGAACGAGACTGCCATTGATTTGCGTTTTATCAGAGATGTTTTTGAGGGATCTTGTTTGGCAACAAGTCCTAAAATGGAAAGAGTTAAACAGCCATGTGTACGGCTAGTATTCGGAATGAAATAAAATATTATTTTGCGTGATAATCAACAATTAAAAAAATTAATTTGTCTTGTTTGTTATACAGAGCTCGGCTTCGACCGGTGGTACGGAGGGGTCTAGTCCTGCCTCTAGCCCTGCTTCGGCCGCGAGTCTCACGATGGCTGCGCCGAAATACGGCACGCTGGTACCGAACCGTATTTTCGTAGGCGGCATCTCAGCCAGCACCAGCGAAGCAGAGCTAGCTCAGGTTTTTTCGGCCTACGGTAATGTCAAGGCCACGAAAATTATATCGGACCGCGCTGGCGTGTCGAAGGGCTACGGCTTCGTCACCTTCGAAACGGAGGAGGAGGCCAAGCGACTTCAACAAGAGGTTAAATTAATGATTTAATAATGATGACATCTTTTAATGATTAATAAAGACATTGAGTTTGGTTCTTTTATTTATTGATTTTATTTTATCTTTTTTTTTTTTTTAGGCTGAATGCATTGTTTTGAGAGAGAGGAAACTCAACATAGCGCCCGCGATCAAGAAGCAGCCCTTTTCCAGATCCTTTGACGGTAGTACCGGTTCGCCTCCTTCCGTGCCTACAAGTACTTACTACTACACGAATGGTATGTAACTGTTTTTCTTGATTATTAATTCTCGATCGTTCAAGTTGCATTAAATCTCTGAGTTTATCGCTTGATTTTTTTACTTCAATGAACGCGATATCACGTATCAAATTATCTTACCTTTGCGTCATATTTTCAGCACTTGTAGGAATTTTCTTTTGTTAAATGAATTTTATAAAATATTTTTGTAATTTTCTTTTGGTTAAATAAGCGAAACTTGTCTGTATAAAGATTAACTTACAGGCATAATTTGTAAAAAAAAAAAATACACAATTTCTCAATGTAATTCGTAGCTAATTTATTTGAAACTCATTATTTTGTCACAATATGCAAGGAGCTTTGAAAATTTTGTATGTATGTTGTTGTTTGTGATGCAACAATATCAAGAACAGATTACAAAGTGCCGAGATCGCATTACTAATTTTTCTCCTTTGTCTATAGGTATAGGCCTCACTTATCAGAATGGTATGACATTCTATAACACGGCAGCTGCCGCACCAGCGACTTCTATTGCTCCAGCCACAGATCCAGGAACGATTTATCAAGCCACAGGAGTGTTTGGTAAGCGTTATTCGCTATATGCAATAGTCTTGAAATTACAATAAAACCGAATTTTATCGTTATACATTTTTTTTCTTGCAAATATAAACAATTTTTACTTAAAGTTTAATTACAGCACAAAATGCAGCTACTGATAGTTTATGATTTTAATTTATTAATCGTTACCTTTAATTTTTTAAGGGCCTCAAGCCGCTACCGGACATCAAACGTTCGCTCCTGTGATGTATCCATGTCCGGCTCCATCGCTATACATGCCACAGCAATACCAGTATTCTCCTATGCCGGTATGTAAAACAAATATATTTCACTTGATCGTTTTTTTCATACTTCTACATTGTCTTCAACTATCCGTTTAGATGCCCATGGGTTCTCCTCACACGTACATATAGATCCTAGCATAAGATCCTGACTGTTTTTGTCTGTATTTTGTATTTTTATTAAACGGTACATGTCGGTTACGGTTTGACAGACAAACGGTCTGATGGGAGAAGCCATACCACCGGCGTTTCTACCCAACCCTCAGCAAATGCCTACTTACGTCCTTCTCGACGCTATACAGTATTGAGGTCTAAAGGTATAAGGTCTAAGCTAAACGACTAGCATGTCGCTCTTTTCCGAGCATTTTACTTCTTTTCTTTTTCCTTCTTCCAACCTTTCGATGCACGGCTTGTCGATGCATGTTTCTTCACTGGGTTATTTTTTTCTGTTTCACGATCTGTATGTACCTTATATTTATCGGTGTTACTTAAATTTTTCTCCTGTTAATCTTTAATAACTTATTTTTCCGTAATCGCAATATTAAATTTAGTAGAGATTTGAACGATATAACAAAAATTAAAAACACACATTAGAAAAAGACGTGCAAATATTATATATATATATATATATAAAAATTAAATGATACATGATATGAGTGACAGATACATATAAACTTGATAAATATATCGATAATGAAAGATAAAGGAGAAATAAAACTAGGTGAGTTGTGAACTGCAACATAATTCTAATAACGGTTGCAATGATATTGATAACAGGATAACGTATTTTTAGTTGCTATAGTGATAAACTTGTAATAATCATCCTTGCAATCATTTTAAGTAAAAGTTATAATAAGAACAAAAAAAAAAAAGAAAGATAAAATACTATCGATACACTTCAATAAAACGGTTAAACATGTACTAGATTTATTTTATATGATCTCTCTAATTCCTTATCTCTTTCTGTTTTGTCTTTATTCCCTTTCTTTTTTATCTTTTTTTACAATTTGTTTTATTATATTTTATTATATTTCTTGTTAATATATTGTGACTAAATGTTACGATAGAAACGTCAAGATGCTTGTCGATTCGTTCAGTATGGTTGTCTGCCTCATTTCTCGCATTGTAGTCTGTTTTACTTTTTAGAATAACAAAAGTTGCATTCAACTCAATCATGAATCCGATACGTAATCAATTCGCATGCGAAGCGTGTTATTGAAACAAAATTATGTAATATTAATAAATAATTTTTTTTTAATTAAAATTTTCTTACTTAAAAAAAAAAGAAAAAAACGAAATTGAAATGTTTAAAAAAAATTAATGTTCCTCTGTAGATTATTGATAATGGAATTAGAGGCATGCATATACAATGTAACTTTGGAATAATTTTCTTTTTCTTACACATACAGACATATATGCATTTATATATACGAAATGCAAATAAAGTAAAATAGAATAATAAGATTCTTTATTCTGCGTAGGCATTGAATTAATTGCCAATAATTACACTACGTAATGATTAATGCTTTACCCGACCGTTTTCTAAGCACCCTGCGATCTTTTCTAATTTGGAATGATCCAGGAAATGACTGAACATTATATGATATGGAAACGTTACGCGAGTTGGGATATTATTTAATCATTTTCGCTTGATTTTTATAGTTACATTTAATAACTTTATTTTTCTTATAATAAAGCTCATCTTGTAAATGTTAGTTAATTATTAATGCTTTATATAGTTTTTAATTAACATAGGAAAACGTGCATAAAAATGATAACTTAATTATCTTGTTAATTATATTTAGCATATAAATAAATTTTTTATTTAGTATTTACTTTAATTTATCATTTATATGATAATGTAATTTAAATAAAAGATAATTTTGTGAATCTGTAAACGCAAACAATGTACGGCAGCAACAAGCTTATCTTTGTGTCGCTTATCGATATATTTTTGATAAAGAATGTGCGCTTGAAGTCAAACTTCTTTTTCCTTTGATAAAGGATAATGTTGAATAAAAAAAAAACGACTAACATTTACAGGAATAGTTGTCCTAGATGTGAATATTAATGCGAAATATTCGGTATTTATGTACAAAGCATGTTCTACAATATATATTTAACGTTTTCGTTTTTGTCTACAGTATGAACCGTACTACGGAGCGGCCACCGGAGCACCTCAGTACTTGTACACGACTACCGGCAATTCACCGAGCAACACGAATGGTGGTGGAGGTGGGAACAGTTCCGGTAGTAGCGGCAATAACGGTACAGGAGCTCCCAGCCCGCCAACGGGTCCACCGCCCCCTCTTCCACCACCGCATCCGACGCACTTTTACGCTCCTGCTGCGCCGGCCCCGCATCATCATCCATCTGTACCAACGGGCCCTCCTCCACCGACACAGGTGGATCACCTCTACTATCCTTTTGCAGCCGGCCCGCATCCCGCGCCTCCGCCACACGCGCCTATGGGACTGACCGAGCAGCAGTTGTTATTATATACCGCGGACACTACTTCATGCCAGCAAACCTCTGCGTCTGATAACCAGGCTGCTTCGCAAGAAGTAAGTTCACTTTTTATTCTAATTATCATTAATACGTTCTCAGTTTATTCGCGTTTAGCAGTAATTTGGACTCTTTTCGCTTTCTTTTACGTTGCTGTAAATTTCCACAAAAATAGAGCTGTTTCACAGAGAACTTTTCTTTATCGCGATAAACATTTATTTCATTACGATAGAGAAGATTGAGATAATATAACAAAGTTGTGTTAAAATACAAAAAAAAAGATACAAATACAAAAATACAAGTTAAAATTTTATAACAAAGAATCGACATGTTTCACTAGGCAACGTATTGAGCTAGGGCAGATATTACTCTGTAAAATAAAATCGTAGGATTCACGTCCGACGCCAAGCCACTCGGAGCAACCGCATAGCGATGTGCAACAGGCCGCTTCAGGCTCACCGGCAACACCTCTGCTGCCCCTAATGCCCGTCAAATTTCCCATGTCCGGTCGTTACCCCACTAATTATCACTCGATCGCGATACACACTCCTCACGGCGCGCAAAACGATAGCGAGGATTGCGCCGCGAGTCCAATGCATTGTCGCATCCTCTATCATCCGACCTTATACATTCCTCACGCACCCCCGCCGCCACCTTACGCACATCATAACGCGTCCGGTACCGCTAGTCTTCTACCGACACCGTTTTCGGTCTCGCCGCATCAGTCTAGTTATGACAATAGCAACACGAAAACGTACAGTCATAATTCCAGAGACTGCAACAAGTACGCGGGCGGTCAAAGTAATAATTTACGCGGTCAGAATCATGGTTATTCGTTAGCACACCACAACACGCACACGAAATCGCAAAACATACACGGCAATTCACAGTCATATAACAAATATAGCGGAAACGCGGACGGGTCGCACAAGTATCCGACGATCGCGGTGTCGTCGCGATTGCCGGTACATTACAATAGGAGAATGGCTGGATCGAACGTGGGCTCGTCGACGATCCTTAAATCCGGCGGCGGCTATGCCTCGAATCAGTCTACGCACAAGGCCAATCATACAACGTCCAACTATTCGTACGCGACAAATGGACGCGCAAGGCACTACGGTGACGATCAGTATTATGAGATCAGCAAGTCGTCGATGGCCGGTGGTTACGGTTCGGGTCGTAAGAACTGCCTATCGAGTAACAATAATAACAATAACTGTAGAGGAAGCGCTGCCCGGTTGGATGTACATGGAAGCGACAGCAACGGTCGGCCTAACAACGACGCTGCTCAGACGGACAGCACCACCGTCACGAGCACATCGACGACGCTGTCCTCTCGCCTGTCTCCATCCGAGCGGACAAACGCGGACACGTCCAATACCCAGGAGAAGCCGGCGAGCCCACCGCCAGCCCCCTATTCACCCATGACACGACCTTTTCCAACTATCTCCCCGCCCGCTCCTCAGGTCCAGTTTTACGCACCGGTACAGAATCGTTATCAGCCATCCAACATGCCCCTGTCCCAAACACAACAGCAGCAGCAGCAGCAGCAGCCCACCGGTAATCAACGCAGCCGGTACTCCGTCGGCCAGGTGTTATCGTCCACCAACCGAAAGCCGTCCGACAAGTATTCAAGTACCGCCGGTTCGCAGACGACGATACTGCGGCAGTCCAAGTATAAGGTGAACGGTATAATGCAGACTACCACCACGGTGGCGAACAAACTCGCCGACGACGCTTTGGGAGGCGCTGGAGACGGTCCCGACAGGCTACCGATAACTCCACCCGGGACACCGCGGACGGCCGGCCACCCGGCGGCTGGCGATCAGAATCAGCTGAGCGACACGTGCCATCAAATGCAGGCGCTGACTCTGTAGACGCTTCCTACCCTCCTTTCTTTATTCTCTTTACCCTCTTTGTTGTCTTCTTCATAAGAGTTAATATTTATCTTATAAGAGCCGAAATAGATAGACCACACGCGACCTAAGACAACGGGTTACAAACTTGTGAAAAAAACAGTGCGAAAAATCAGGACAACAACAATTCACACACAAGCACGACACGTACATATACATGCTACGGTATAGTTTCTCTAGTGATCTCAGACTTGAAGTGTTAAAGACATTCTATAGAAATGAAACCTTTAACGGTTTCAAAGCCATGACTCGCTGATCGGTTTGAAGATCTTGAAAAAAAATCGTCTTTGAACACGCGCAAAGTACGATACATTATTAATTATATGTGTGGAGAGAAGGAAAGGGGTGAAGATGTACCTGGAACGAAACTGATTACTAGGTAAATCTGCCTCTTTTTCTATACTGTAGCACAGGGTTAATAAAAATGAAACTTCTATCTTAACGCATATACACATACATGCACAGAAATACAGATACACACACATACATATATATATATAATAGGTACGTACGTCATTTACATATATATATCTACGTTATATAATATACATATATATATATACATATATATATATATCTATTACAATATATCCGATGTTATATGCGTGATAGGCTCGACAAACCATGAATCTCGCGAGCAAGGCTAGATTAGTTAGAAAATGATAGAATTGAAAGGAAAAAGAAAAAAAAAAATAAGGAGAAAATAATGTTGTTATCGTACAAAGACGATGTGTTGTCATGTGTTCAAAAACAAAAAAAAAAAAGATGAAAAACTAAGCAGAAGGGTAATAGGGAGGCGAGATAGGGTTGATTTCATAAACGGTTGCTCAAGGCACTGCCACATCTCCATAATTTTTCGTTCTTCACTCCTCCGTGGGACCACGGAGGCATCCGTACTTATGGTTTCTCTCTCTCGTTAGAGTAACCGTGACTCTATATTTTATCGCGTGTTTCGAATCTAGAGCGGATTAAACAACACTGGATTTTGTTATGCCTTTCGTTAACAAATTTCCGCGCTAAACGTTGTACATGTAGCTGTTAAATATTTCCGTGAGTAAAAAGAAAAAGAAAAAAAAATAAGAAAAGAAAATCGAAACCCAAGTGACGAAAGATGAAACGCCCTGTATACCCAAGTGAAAATAAGATAAGATATTAAAAGAGGAGAGAAATAATAATAATAAATTAAAAAAATGTGTCGGCTGTGAGCTTCCAAGCAAATAACAATAATTAAATTATTATAATATTAAAAGTTAAATAATATTATACCTAATTGTTATAAAGGTGGATTTCTTTTACCTGTAAATGTGAAACAGATTTGTTATCTCGTATCTCGCATACTGTAGCTATGATTATCTAATCGGGAGAAAAACTGAGAGAAAGAGAAAGTAAGAAAGATAGAAAGAAAGAAATAAAAATGAGTAAAAGAATAAGAAAGACAGATTCAAAGCGCCGACATATGAATGAGGTGCATGTTACCTAAAAAATTTGGCGACATCCGAATGTCGTGTTGGAACGTAGCTTGATATACGAATACGACGGACAAGGCCTAGGAGAAGGCGTAGTAATAATATCCGAGAGTGAGTTGTTATAACACAAGGAGATTAATTTATTGAAACAAAAGTAAAGAAAAGCAAGAGTGCCTTCTATTTGTTTTCGTGATTGTATTGTTGAACATTTGTTGCGTTACGTTCTCCGAGAGCCTCTAATGTTGTTATAAGAAAAAAAAAAAAAAAAAGAGATGTTTGAAGAATGTTGTTCCTCTATTTATTTATTAATTTACGGGCACGTGTGATGCTAGGACGCCCGAAACTGTAGCCCCCTCAACCTCCACCCCGCCCACTCGCGAATTTGAAAATGTGAAAGTGTGATAATGACTTGTTGTAAAGGCGTGATACGAGTGTAAACGCGTAACGAGAGAGCGAACGGAGTTATGTCGCGTTATGCCGAAATGTAAAATGAAAAGGATGTTACGGAGGGAGAGGAGGAACGAGTGGAAGTGCAAGTTGTGTGAATGAGTGTCGCAGAGAGGAAAATAGGGAGATAAAATGAGTGAGTGAGTACGAGAGAATGCAGCTTATTATGGCACCTAATACTACATATAAACTGAATATGAGAAAGAACATTCTCACATGTGTGGCGATGTGTGTATGTGTACATATCCATCGTATAGATGCGTACGTTACAAAACGTACGGGTGTATCGATATGGACATATATGTACGCACGCACACGCGCACACAACACAACACATATATATCTATATATAATGTCAGAGCGAGATGATAAAACATATACCGAAGATATCTAGAATGTAAATGCGACAAAGATACGCGTTATTTAGTCGTGTGTATTTGTGCTCGCGCGCGAATTTGGATAGGTGGCTGTGATTTATTGCGTGCAAGTACAGATTTATATGTGAGCAGGGTGGCTTGTGTATCCATTCACACAGGCACACACATATTTAATATACATATATGTATATATAATATACATATATGCATATATACATATATATATGATACGCGTATCTATTTAAGAAAACGAGCGTTAGATTATTAAAAAATTAAAAAAAAAAAAAAAAAAGTGCAATTCTATGTTGATTTTGGTACAACAAAGCTAACAAGTCGAATGAATATTGTTAGATTAAAACGAGTATTACAAATCCGTGTGTACTAAATTTAACGTAGAATGGTGCTCTGTACTTGATTGGAAAAAAAGAAAAAAAAAAAAATATGATAAAATATATATTACACAAAATATATTATAGTTTTAATCTAAAGAGGATAAAAAGAAAACAGGAGTCGAAGATAGACATTAGAGCTATATGTAGTAAAGAGTATAGGATCTACGAATGTATCATACAGGCAGCAAGGAGTGCATTTCGGATCGTGGAATCTCGTCCTAGTTTGCCTGCCGCATTCATGAAGATCCAATTTGCGGTGGGCAAGATTGAGAAACGCGAGCTTTCTCGAGATAATTTGTATTAATTTATTTATCTCTAGTAGTTATGTATGTTATTCCGTGATACGAACACCGTGCGACTTTAGTGCGGGGTATTATTAATGCGAGGCATATTCTTTTTCCCGCAAGAGCCGACGGCAAGATTATTTGCGCATTGGATACATTAGACGATAAAAAAAGTATTTATGTTTATTATTTACCGCGAACGAAATTTTTTTTTTTAATACTTGTAGCCTGATGAAGCGATGCCGAATTATTTTCCCAGATTCGTGCGTTATCACCAAATACATTGATACTCAATGTGTCCATCGTGGAATTATCATTTGATATACCTCCGTATAGATAAGTAAAATCGGTACTATGCCAGGAAGAAATATAAGATAAAGACGCGTTCCACGATCCACGTGTGCTGGTCAGAACAAAAATTTATGTATTAATAAACATAAATTATACACAAAATGGCATACAGGTTATATATATTATATATATAAATATATAAATATATATATATCACAAAAATTATATAAGATTTAAGTACTCTATGGTAATAAAAGAAATATGTTACGCATAAAAAAAAAAAAAGAAATGCAAATATCTAAAAAGAAATGTTAATAATAATAAAAAAACGAACATCTGCATGAAAATCATAGAGAAAAAAAAACCATTAGTAAAAGGATGATATAGAATGAATCTGCTGTAAATTCTTTCTCTGCAATTATATGATAATAATAATTATTAATGTATACATGTGTACATTTGGTGTGTGTTATTATGTATGCACACACACCATATGTTTACAGGTTGTATAATCGCGGATTTCGTTCTCGGTTACAGTTTCTCTGAAGAATCTGAAGTTGACTTTTTCCACAGCAAAAATATCCAATTATAATTTCTGAGATAAAAATTTATTTTAATATTTTCAAGAAAATTAAGATCTAATAGTCTTATTTTTTATTTAATTTGAAACAGATAATAACACGATAATAAAAGTAAATTTAAAAAATAGTAAAAAAAAAAAAAAAAGACTGGTTGTGATATCGAATTTTTTGCTTAGAAAAGAAACTTTGAATTCTTGAAAAAAAAAAGAAAGAAAGAAAAAACTGTAACTGGAAAGAAATGCGGTAGAGCTTAAGCCACCGTGTATAACTATTAATAACAACAATCACGATAGTAATATAACAGTATATATTAATAGCAACTTTCTCATTGGAATAGTGAAACATGCAAAGCTTGATCATAAATTGATGTCAGTGGTCGGACTAAAAATGCAGTCTACGTGTCTATATGCGCGATGAAACGATCGGACGGGCAGGAACGGTTGGCAAAAACCAAGTGTTACTCTTTGGCCATAAATAACAAACTGTATTTTTATTGATACTATAATACAGAGATCATATAAGTCTCTCATCGATGTAATATCTTACCCATGCGAAAAGGTTTGGAAACTAATTACATCGCAGAACATTTGAATTCCGTACTACCTTTTCAATTAGACTTGCAAGGAATTGTCTTAACGAATACGTTATAAGAAGAAATGGCACGCTTCTTCGCAGATATACCAATATTGTCAGTAACAATCCTACTCCCCGAAATCTAAAGATCTATCTCTAAGTAAATGGATCGAAGCGGTATTCCTGTCAACGACAGACTACACGTTTAAATACTTTACGATACATCGAATACTTTACTAGAATCACAATGATAATCACATCTGCAGGAAAATTACCTCGGACGTCGGACTTATATCTATTATCAATTCGTCGACGTTATTCCGTAATGTACTGAGAAAAATGCTTCGGTTATGGCAGTGACGGCAATTCTAGGACATCAACCTTATAACTGTTAGATCATAAATCGAATACAAGTAATTGCTAACAGTAGTTTTCTTTTCGTGTCAAATTGTAAAAAGAGATGCAAATATGGACGATAGTATAATTTCCTTAGTCTGCTAACAGGTAAACTGTAAAGTGTAAAAAACGATTCTTCGTTGATGTAATGGCATATAGCAAATATCAGTTTCGAATACATGAGATGTGAATAATAGTGGAATGGCAAAACCGTGCGCATAAAAAAAGATCTATAATACCGTGTATATAGCGGTATTTATATCGCTACACAATCACAACGATACTTGATTTAACGTTTCGGAGTTTCAACAGGGCAAATTACGCGTATATATAATTTATAATTCAGTCGTCATATGAGATGTTAAGGCTTGAACGCGAGTGGCGTTGCAACTTTTGCATAAAATGTGATCGTCTAAAGGATAGCAACCGTGTCCCTCCGAATCCGATGACAGGACTAATCCGCAATCTTCGCACTTGTAACATTGTATGTGGAAACTGCGATCTAGTGCTACAACTCGTATGGTCTCGTCTTGGCCTGGTTCGGGCATTATAGGCAATTTACAGACGCAGCATCGTGGAGCGAATTTTCTGTGGACGAAAAAAAGTGTGAAATTAATTATCAAGATCGAAATATAATTAAAAAAAAAGCAAAGAATGAACATAAACTCACTTGTGGAAACATTGAATACAGTGTATTTGATTCGTAGCATCTACGGTAAACGGTATACCATCCAGGCTCTGTCCACAGACAACGCATGTGAAGCACGAAGGATGATATGGTTTGCCGGTCGCTCTTAATATTCGGTCGAGTATCGGTCTGGTGCAAACGCAGCATTTTTCTAAAGTATTAAGATAATCTTCTTCGCAGTAAGGCTTGCCTTCGAGTGAGTAGAAGGGTTTCCCTTGTAGATTAACTTTGCATACGAAGCAACAGAAGCAATTTATATGAAAGACTTTATCCATCGCCGAGCATCCAGTTCCTTCTCCTTCGACTTTACGCCCACATTGCGCACAAATGCCATATATATCGCTGTCTTCGTTATTATCTTCCATTCCTTGAACTAATAGATCTGTGAGGACGTCGACCTGTAGATAAAATCAATCGTTTAATAGTCATCGTAATAAGGTATAATTTATAAATTTTTAATATAATTTTTATTTAATAATTATTTCAAATATAATAACTGAATTAAATTAGTATTAATTCAACATTTATAGCTCACTAAACTGAAGGATTTGAAACCCACTTCTTTAACGGGAGACACTTTGCCTTGTGGTTGAGTAGACGCAGCCGATCCATAGCCAGAATACATGGAATAATTGCACGATAATTGCGACGGTGGTCTAGGATTAATCGGCTCGTATATGGATTCGTATGTCGAACTGGACTGAGAACTTGGGCCATAAATATCGGCGGGATAGTTGCCCGATGGAAAATCAGTCTGGTAAGTTGCGCGTCGCAGTTCGCTGTAACTTGACGAGACGGGACTCGGTGGAGGAGGCAATTCATCAGGCGGCGGTGGAAACGAATTTCCAGGAACGCAGGCGACGTATTCCGACGGCTCCGGTGGTGGTGGCAGATCATCTATAAATCAAAAGGTCAGAAAACAAAATTTCATTACGATCAAATATTTTATTATAAAAAATTTAAGAGCGAGATCTGCACAAGATTAATTTTTTAATATTAACCGATTCGTAATTTAACAATCTTTAAGCGTTTAGATTTTATTCTAAATTTCTGTAAAGATTTCAACCCCAAGTTATTAATCAGTTTATAATTATGCGACTTGAAATTCATTCGCAGTCCAATGTAAAGACATTGTTAAAGAATTTAACAAATTTTTTACCGGCTCCGTGCACCGCGGGAACGTTGCAATACGTGTTTTCCGTTTTGGGGTTCCACTGAATGTTGCTGTATATTATTTCTTTGTCCATCTCGTACGGATATTCGTAAGTCGAGACCACCGTAGGCACCGGCGGCTCTACGTTGCTATATACCGCATTTCTGGTTGCTCTATTCGCGCGATCGTCCGCCACAGGTACCTGAGGTGCCGGCATGTTCCCAATATTGGAATAATAGTTTTTCTCGTCGTATCTGTATTTCGGCTCGAACTTCTCGTCCGGTTGGCGTGCATATAGGGCATCGTTGTTCTGATAAATCTTTGACGTTTCCTTGCTGCCGTTTGCAGGTACCATTTGCGAAAAGTCGTTCTTTATGTCCAGCGGGACGTACGGCGAAGGTGCGTTCATATACAAGTTCGAGCTTTTATCACTCGACGCCGTGTTGTTGAGTACTGTGCTGTACGATGGCACGGGTGGACTCTTTAAAGTATAACTTTGTGGAATCTATAACAAATCACATCGTAGTTAGAGTATATTCATAAATAAATTTTATTCGAAGGATTAAATGTAAGAGCCAGATAATCCCGTTTTAGTATATTTCATAAAAAGTCAATAACAGTTAAAAAAAAATAGTTTCTTTATCTCTATTCTTCATTTTTATCAGCTAAAAAAAAAATGCACTCGTGATTTCTTCAGCTTTCTCACAGCGATGACAAAACACGATCACGTTTAATTTTGAACAAAAACGAGAGCCACCTGGTCTTTGCATTCGATCCTTCGGTCAAGCATACGTAGAATACATCTCGTTTACCGTTGTTGCATCCACATCCAGGGATGCATGCAAACGGGGAAATACTGCGTTAGCATTTATTAACAGACAGGTAGACGAGATGTTAAGAACTGAGGAATTCACCTGAGGTTGAGATTTCTTCGGCTTCGGCGGCACCGCGGGCCCGACCTTCTTGCCGGGCTTGACGGCGCCCTTGGCAGCTTCATCGCCGATCTGCAGACTCGCGATCTGCTGTTCCAGATTGCCCACGTTCGACATCCTTCTGCGAGAAAGCGACAGGTTAAGTTAGACCACGGAGCCCGCCCTGCCTGGCCTTCCCTTCGATCTTACCTGACACGAGGATCACTCGCCTGCTGGATTTTCGAGTCACGAGTCACGTTATCTCCGAGGGCGATAAGATTTCAAGCGGTGGCTCGGGCGGTCACCTGCGAACTCACGGATCGAACCCCACGGCTTTGACAGCGGTCGCGTAATGGCAACGACCCAGCGCTCGCCGCACTTTCTGCACTCGAGCGAGCGAGAGAGAAAGAGAGAAACAGCGAGCGTATACAGCAGCCCGCGTCTAACTTCAGAGGAAATCTCCAGCACGGGGAAGGCGTGACTGAAAGAGGAAAAAGTAGACATGTGACTCATAACGCGAAACGTCATCGAGTTGTCGTTATCACCTCGATTGCCGACTCACCTTTTATGCGTGGCGATGATGCGGCGTTAAAGCAGGCACTCGACCTATCATCATGGTCCACCCGGACGTAAGAGGGGTCCGCAATGATCTTCCCGTCGTCGTCGCTGCAAGAGGAAACTCGTCTTTCACGAGTGTAAAATCACGCGATTCTGTTATCGGCGATGGGACCGGATTAATCGCGTCTCGCGCGTTATCTTTACTTACCACACCCTCGCGACGGAGTACTGCAGGTTCCTCTCTTAGAGAAAGAGAGAAAGAGAGAGAGAGGGAATGTCAGTGAGTTGTCGGATTCTCCGAAATACTCTCACGAGGTACTCTTCCCGAACGCAAAGAAGAAAAAAAAAAGAAAGAAAGAAAAAAAGTACAGGTAATTATTACGAGGATTTGTTTCAATAGTTTAAGAAAAATTCTAAATAAAAAAAATAGAGTTTTTTGACTTTTTACATTAAATAGCCTTCATGCGACAAAAAATCGAACGTCGTTGTTATAATGTTTTTCTTTTTTTTTACGATTAATGCATTGAATTCTTTTAAGCTCCGTTGGTGTTTTCCTTGTTTCCGGGGTTACCCGGGATTTAAGCACGAGTGATTCAGTCTCAATTATCTCGGCGAGAACCTTTAGAATCCTCTCAGCGAAGTATTATCTTTTATTAACGTGTAGATGTTATTTGCCAGATTTAATTCCATTCTCAATATATTTATTTTCAGATTTCCAACTTATGTTTGACTATGTCGTCAATCTTGAGATTTCATCGGACGTGTTTAATTCGATTTTATCAAACGCTTTGACCCATTTGCAAAGTTAATCAAAATTAAAACAGACGTGTTAAAATTAACTCGACAAAAGCGTCACTTTGTGCCGCATAAATCTTAAATTCCTTCGCGCCACGTCCTTCGAGAAAACAGATAACTTCAGGATATTTAAAACTGATATTAAAAGCCAGCTTTTTTTTTTTTTTTTCTTAAATGTATCCTTCACCTATTTCTTTCATTCGATCGCCTCGCTTGCTGCTGCGCCAAATTGCAAAGCCAACGTATTGCGTAAGCGCCTTGCCTTAATTGCGGTCATTTGCATTTCTTATTTTATCTTCTTCCGGAAAACAACCGATTGAAAGCAACAGCATGTTGCGCATGATTATCACTTTATTATTGTTACGTCGCGCGCCGTTTTATACACTTGACAATCGAGTTCGACGTACATTGCAACTTCTTTGTATTTCCACAGACGAAAAAAAAAAAGGAAAGAAGAAAAAAGAAAAAAAAAGGATTAATATAAAACGTGCAGTCGCACATGTGTTTACGTGCCACGGTAGCGCTGTTAATTTTATCGCGATTAAAGTTAAGTTTGCCGTCGCTTTATCTTTAAAAAAAAACTCCACGCGCTTTCTCCTTCTCTTTCTCTTATCTGCTAAACCATTATCTTACTTAATTGTTATATTAACTCCGTCATATTCCTTTACGTCTTTCTGTCTAACGAGGTAATTATCTCCGTTAATTATCTGTACGATAACTTTATTTATCGCGGTCTTTTCTCTATGTGTTTCAGTTTTGGCGTCGAATAACGGGAGATAGACCGGAAAAATAGGTCTAGTCTTTGATATCTAATCGTGGGATGTTAAAATGTCGGTAGATATCAAGTTACGTGGCAATCATCAACTAGAGCATTATCTTCGCGTCGTACAGAATGCGGACCTTTTTTTTTCCGCCTTCTGTTGAACATGCAATACACCGAAACTGCACGCGTGTATCGCGATACGCGTGTAGGAAGACGTGTCATGGAATAACGCGGCGGAGGAAATAGATACGAAAGACCGAAGGCCGTACGCCCGACGCAATTTGGATGCCAATCGGCGGTAATAAACCTGGGGATCCCCTTACGATTAGGTCACGACTTCTTTCCGTATGCCAGAACACGTGAGTCTCACTTTTGGAACGTTCTCTCTTTTGTAATATTCATATCTTTCGCGCGCTCGGTGACATAACTAGGTGGGGCAGGATTCTTTCTCGTCGAAACGCTGCGAATGAAATAAACCGCCGCTGAAATTAATTGCTTAGTCGACATTTCGAGAATGACAGTACTTTCGGCTTCGATCAATCCTACGGTTTATTAAATCGAAAATTAATTAGGTGAAACTGGCGTTGGCGATCGGCTGCTTCGAAATATTGCCTCGCTACGTCTCGAGCATTCCCTTCCACGATACTCGGCTAAGTTCGCAGGGTCCGACCGAGTCGCTGCATTCAACAGCTGAGAGTGCCGAGACTGGCAAGCTGGCCAGTGACCGATGAACTAGTGGTGGAGGTGGTTTCTTGTGGTTCGCGTTTCACGATTGCAACACTTAAAGTATATCGATGACAATAGCACGGACGTGATCTTCAAGCCCGATCTCGTTGGCTCGCGCGTGTTTTCCTATCTCGAGGTGAATCGCAACTCCGTTTTTTTTCTATTCTTTTTTTTCTTCAGGGTTATCGGAACTCCCGAGACAGACACACAGCTCATCCCACGTTCCCACAGACTCGTTATTTAATTAATTTACTCCGTATTATTCCATCGTTTTATTCTCGCGTCGTAACAGGTGCTGTTAACAAAATAGACGCGCTACCGTTCCATTGCTCCATGTATGTTATCTTTGACGATGTTTTCTTTTTCTTCCTTCGTTTCTTTTCGAAGCAAAAATGCTATCTGGAATGGCTGATCAAGTAGAGATCAACTTTATAAGGATAGACGGATCGACTTCGGCCTACAGTTAATAAAGTGTATTTTCTTTCAGAGTGTTGCATTGATATACCATGCATAATAGCTACGATGTCAGATCGAGTGACGATACCACAGTCACGACCGTGCCACATCAGCGTATGCACGAGTCAGATGCTGGAAAACCTACCGAGAACACTTCTCTGTCCCCGAACAATCAAACCTACTTTGCTGATGAAAGAGTTCAAATACCAGAAACAGGACACGTAAGTCAGTCTTCATAGAGTGAGTAAAACAATAAATACGTGAGATAATAAAATGAAATGAGAAAATAGAATGAGGTAATGAGAACGTAAAATAGTGACAAGAAAAAAAAAATGTGTGTGTGTTTTTTTTTTTTCTAATCTTCAAGGTTGAGATAGTAAAAATATTTTCTCTGTTAATCATCAGTGAACTAGACATAAATGTTCTTGCTGTAATTATTTTAATAATTAACGTGGACTATATTTCTTTTGCGCAGACGGGGTTTAGTTTTAGAAAACTATGGGCTTTCACAGGGCCAGGTTTCTTGATGTCCATAGCTTATCTGGATCCTGGCAACATAGAATCGGATTTACAATCCGGAGTCGTGGCAAGATACAAGGTACATCTGTAGTCTAGAATAAAAATGAACTGTTACGATTGGTTTATTTCCTTATCATGCTTTCATTGCTCCTTTTTTTGATTAATGACATTATTTGTTAATGTTTTTATTTTCAGTTATTATGGGTTCTACTAAGCGCTACGGTCCTAGGTCTCGTTATGCAAAGACTCAGCGCGCGTCTTGGTGTAGTAACTGGTCTACATTTGGCGGAGATGTGTTACAGACAATATAAAAAAGTACCTAGATTTATTTTATGGATAATGATTGAAATAGCAATTATTGGTAGTGATATGCAAGAGGTAATAGGAACGGCTATTGCTCTTTATCTCTTATCTAGCCAAGTGTAAGTGCCCGATACGATTGCTAAATATTTATTTTTAACACGTACACAATCGTGTACAAAATATATATTTCTCCGAGTGTCTGAAACATTTTAAAATTATCTTAAATTATTTCTTTAATATTGGATACAGCTATAATCTCTATTTAAAAATCTGAAAATTAATCTAGCCAAATTCAATTTATGTAGGGAGTTAAAAGTATTTTGAATACAAACGAAAAATGGATAATAATTCGCGACATATGTATGTATGAGCGCTAATTGTTTCTTTTATGTTACAATTATTATTATATTAAATTGTATACTTTTTACTTTTTATATGTTTGTTAATTTTCTACGAATAATATCTTAATTTTTGTTCTTTTTTTATCATAAATTCTATGATTTTATAACTGCAACTAATGCATGTAAATGTACCATAGATAATCGAGAGATTCTAATAAAGAAAATTGTATTTCAGAATTCCTATATGGGCTGGCGTACTTATCACAGTGATCGACACATTCACGTTTTTATTCCTAGATAAATACGGGTTGAGAAAATTGGAATTTTTCTTTGGTTTTCTCATCATGATCATGGCAGTTACCTTTGGTTACGAGGTAAATTTATTAATTATTATTAATCTTAAAATATTTTAATTGTATTTCTTATATCTATGCTACAATATGTTTTATTGTTTCAGTATATCGTTTCCGCACCTTCTCAAATAGACGTAATAAGAGGTATGTTCGTTCCATGGTACCATGGAATGAATTACGATAATAAAGTACTGCTTCAAGCAGTAGGAATCGTCGGTGCGGTTATTATGCCACATAATTTGTACCTTCACAGTGCTTTAGTTAAGGTAAAAATAATTAATTCTATATGTATGATATATTATAATTATATTAATTTTTAAATACATGTAAAATATTTATTATTTTTTAGTCCAGAGACATTGATCGAAGACAACCCGCAAAAATTAAAGATGCTAACATGTATTATTTTATTGAGGCTTGCATTGCATTATTCGTTTCTTTTATAATTAACGTGTTTGTCGTAGCTGTATTTGCTCATGGGCTTTTTGACAAAACGAATAACGATGTTGTAAGTATAATTATACTAGTTATTAAAATCATTTGTAATTTTAAATAATTAAACTAATCTCCATTTTAATTTACAGCATAAAATTTGCGAAGCAAGTAATTATACTCTCGGTATAAATACTTTTGATGTAAGTACTCTTGCATTTTATTCTTTACCTAAACTAACATGAGGTGTTCTTTAATCAAACGTTGTCAAGTATTTCTTCCTTTAAATTTTAGAAAAATAATCAAACATTGGATGCTGATCTTTACAAAGCGGGAGTTTTTCTCGGTTGTTCTTTTGGCGCAATTGCGATGTACATATGGGCCATTGGTATTTTAGCCGCCGGACAGTCGTCAACAATGACGGGCACTTATGCCGGTCAATTCGCAATGGAAGGATTCTTGAATTTGCAGTGGGCACGATGGAAGCGAGTTCTTTTTACTCGAACAATCGCTATAGTCCCTACGTTTTTAGTAGCGTTCTTCGCTGACATGACCAATTTAAGCCAGATGAATGATATCTTAAACGCTATTATGAGCTTGCAATTACCATTCGCCACTTTACCCACGATTGCTTTCACAAGCAGTGCTCAAATAATGGGTGAATTTCGAAACGGAATGTAAGTTAGCCTCTTAATTTCTTAATTTTTAATACTTGTTACGTATTCCTTTTTTAAGTTTTGCACGTTCTCTGTTGTAGACTCAATAAGATCGTGTCGACTGCCTTATCGGTTCTTGTAATAGGAATAAATATATATTTCGTGATACAAACTGTTCAGGAAGATCTACCTCATAATTGGGCCATATATTTAGCAATGAGTATATACGCGATTTTTTATCTGGCGTTTTGCATTTACTTAGCTATCCACATGGCTGTAAGCATGGGCGCAACTTCTCTCGGTAACAACTGGGTACGTACATTTTTTACATTTAGAGATTTAATTAGAGATTTCGGCTCTTCAAGAAAAAGAGACAACCGCGATTCCAAGATCAATCGTCATTTTCAAACTCCCAAATCGTCGTCGTTATAAAACTTATTTTATATTTTTATTTAACAATTTTTTTATTATATACTAATTATGTTTTTTGTTTTAGTTTGTTACTAAATACATCGGTACGCCAGTAAGTACAACTCTCGGTATATCAAATCCTGCCGTATACGCCAGGTAAGAATTTTAACGACATATTATAATTATAATTTGTTCATAATTTTAATAATTTCGCCAAGTTTCATTAATCATGCGTCTATCAATGTGAAACATTTCTAATCAATATTTCAATTTACAAAATTAATTTTTGCATGTGTGCGTGTATTATGTGTACAATATTTTTTTTGTAATTAAGAATAATCTTGTATGTTATACAATTATATGGTGGTGATGGTTCTGTAGACGTGTCTTTGTGGTGTATGCTTTAGCAATTAATTGTACAATAAGAAATTTTCATGAAGAGTAAAATTAATTTTATATATGACTTTATACAAGTCAAATGCGTTTACGTATTTTAATCTAAGGATTAACCACGTCATTGCGAACGTGCGTCGTATTCCAAACGCGATCGCAACAGATTCATATGATATCTCACAATATGCTTTTAGTTGAAACTAGAAGTATTTACAGACAAATTTAAAAGATTACGAATTTAATAAAATGCAGTTTATAGACTGCCTATAATTATATTTATTTAAATTAATAATTAGGAAAAATAAAAGTAAATACGAGAATTAATGGAAAGTGCAAAGATTGTTTAAAATAAAATTTTTTGTGTTAAATTACAATAAACAGGTAATAATAAATAAATTGACTCAATATGCTTTCAACATTTCATTTGTAAAAAGATGACTAAACTTGTTATCTGCTAATAATAGAACGCGTTTAAATACTCACCCTGGCTTGGCTTGGTTTGCCAAGTTCTTCTTTTAACTGTAAGGTATTCTTATTGTGTTATTTGGGAGCTTTGTGTTTTATTAAAAAAAAAAATAATATGCATATGCTTAAATAAATTTTATTTTAATATCACGTATTAATATAATTTACTTTTACACTACGCTATATGAGGTCGTAAAATTAATTGTTTAAAATAACAACTATTTCTCTAAAGGGTTTTTGAGTAATTTATTATCATTAGTGTTGTGTATCAAATATATCTATATATGTATATATAAATGATTTTTAACCAAAGATAAGTATATATGTATATAAATTACAAAATGACGTAAGCTACTTTTGTGTATACGTGATACAGATAGAGTTCTCTTCATTCATAGTTTCCACAATACATCAGAAACATCGTTAAACGCTTAGTCGGAGTAATGCAATTGAATGTGCGATTCAGACAATATACAGCGTTTGTATTACATCGCAAGTACGTGAAAACAATGTCGCGTTGGAAAGGTGCTTATATCTCGTCTCGTGATGTGTCAGCATGGTGCCCCATGGTACGTGTACAATTTAAGAAAGAAAAAAATATTTTTTATAATAAACAGTGCTGCTTTTTATCTTAAAGTCTGCTTCGTTATTGTTATCGAGTGATATATTTTAGAACGTTGCTCTTATCGTACCGTTGACGTCAGTTTTCTTTGTTTCTTCATTCTACATTTCTTTGTTTCTTGTCTCTAAAAATAATGTACAATGAGTGATTAACCAAAACTATTTTCATTGCATGCACATTTTTAACAAACAAAAGTCTGAAAATCAATTCGAAAAACCAACTGATAAAATAATGAAGGTAAGAACATCAAAGTTCAGCCTGTCGCTATGATATGACAAAGATTCATTTAAATTTATAATGCGAGCTTAGTGTTTTTAAAATGTTAAATATATTGCAGAACAAATCCAGCGTTTACCATTCAAGAAATCGGTTTCACATCCATACCAGAATGGTAAGATCTTGCATAATATATGAGCATCAAATAAATAAATACTATGATGGACGTAGGAAGTTTTTAATTGTATAATTAATGAAAAGGCAATATTTTATGTTTAATACATTACATTGATAATCCACTAATTCATTAGAACTACGAATTTTAAATTTGTTTTTATATGTATATGATTTGTAAAATAATATAAATACCATTTGAAATGAATTAATAATTTATTACTTAGTTTACATAAAATAATAGCCACAATTTTTTCGATAGCACGCAAAAAAATTTTTCACAGATTACATATCACGCTATTATTTATAGTATCACAAAAATATTCATAATGAGATGCACACGTTATCTTTTCCCTTATTTATAAGTACTTTAAAGTAAGTTGGGACATACACTTAGTCGCAAAACAATGGACAATTTTAAAACAGGAACATATTTCGCATATTTCAATTTTAGCCTGCAGATATACATTCACATTTGTAAAATTCTAATTAATATATAAATATAAAAAATTAGAAAAAGATTCTCACAAATGTACTGCACGATTATTTTAATAATTATTGTTACTGCTAATTTATTTAAACTTTAAAGTGATCAAATATCTGTAAATAATAAATTTTTTTACGGGCAGTGTTCTGCACTAGCAGTATTTCTTTTTTATTTTCTGTCATATTGAAGAAGCTCACGAAAAACCCAAGCTCGATACATTATGACTAGACAATCCACTATAATATCACATATATCTCGCGATAAACTGTAACAGTAGTCAAGTTGTGCAGCTATTTTATGAAATACAAATTATTCTTCATAAAGATTTGTTGTAAAATTTGTTCATTGCATATTTCACAATATATCAAATTGCTCACGTTTATTCTTATACAAGATATTCACGGATTTTCAAAATCGTCAATATAAGGTATTACAAATACTTGTTTTACAAAAGTATCTGATTATTTGTTTCTTTCAATAGTCACAAAATAATTAAAAATTTTTTGTTAATTTTACATCTATTTCTCTATTAAGATCTATCTTTTTTTTATAGCAATATATATTTTAAATTGTATTATTATCGCGATAGTCGGACTTTGATCTCGCTCAGTTTTAAATAAATTATTGTATGAAAGTGAACAAATCAAAATTTCCAAAAGACTGTTACAAATTCAGTGCAGATGAAATATTATTTCTTAAAAAATTAGCTAAAGTTTAAAATATGCCTATAATATTAATAGGAAATAGTATATCGAGGTACACATTAATGTAGCCAATTATATATATAGTAAATTATATATCACGCGTTTATATAATAATAATAAGATTAATTACGAAACCGTAGAATTTTCGATAAAGATTTTTACATAAAAATATCTCAAATTAATAAAAAAAAAAAATGTCTTGTTTTATTTTATAACGGTAATTAAAGATTAAGGCTGTGCATTTGCTGCAATCATCTTGAATATTTTTCTTAAATGCCCGTTATATGGCATCGTTATAGCCATTGTACGATAAACGAAAATAATACTGTCTATGCTCTCTTTTATGACGCCAATACATAAAGCCAATTATTATTAGGACCAATAAAACTAGCATTAATATAGATGATGTCAGGATTGCTGAAACAAGTAAAAGATGCTAATATAGAAACGGGATGAGCTAAAGAAAAAAAAAATCAGAGTAACATATCAAATGCAATAATTACCGATGATATCGCTGAAACTTATCTCATTCCGATTAAAACATTCTTTCTCCCAGTCTTCAGGTACAATGTTTTTCGTTAAATTGATAAATTCATTTAAAGGGCATAAAGTAGCGCAATTCGGTAATGTCATAAGTCTCGGTTCTTTAGTGGTATTTTTATAAGAAATCTAAAGGCACAAAAAAAAAGATATGTGGTCAATTGTGTTAAAATAGAACTTAGTATTTTGAATTATGAACATTAAGCAAAGTTCTTACCGTTACAAAATACTGATCTTCTTTTCTCCGTAATTCTATGAGAATAAGAGCAGCGTAAGGTGGACAGTGAGGTTCAAATAAATCCAAAGTCATAAGCATATTTGCAACAGTTTCATCATGAGCACTATAAATCCACAGTTTTCTATCAGGTTGTAAAGTATTTTGTGCTTTCTTGACCATATGATGTATCATTTCTTTAACCAGCGGACCTAATAATACGTTTTTAAAATTAATATATCCATATAATTAAGTTAATAAACGTCTTTTAAAGTGCATATAAATATTAATAAATACATTAAAATAATATAACAAAATGCATAATTAAAGTTTAAATAAATAACAAAATTACCTGATTTTAACCTTTGTAGTATTTTGTTGTAAGACTCTAGCATAAAACTAAATATGGTAATCGGTTTTAGCTTGTCTGGAAATACCGACTTTGTCCACTGCGGTAGAGTTTTGTTGTATAATTGCTGTAAAAATAAATCAAGCAAGTTTAATTATATACTTATTCAAGCCAATCGCATAAATAACTGATAAAATAAAATATTTTGACGTACTTCAATAAATAAAACATCATATAAGTGCTCAACTTTCTTAAATGAATTTATTTTATCCCCAGAGTTTTCAGTTAAGTATTCATAGAGTTTCTTGTTTGATTTATTCATATGTTCTATTTCTGGCGATCTTAACACTTTCTCCATCTCGTAATTATATCGCGGACAGTGTTTGCTTCCTTTCAATATATTGTCGAACTTTTCGGGAGTAGTATGCACAGGAATCGGCATCCATTTGAGGCTGTCCCAAATTTGGTTTTTCACCGGTGGATAGAGACCCGCCAGGTTTGCCTCGGCTGACATCAAGGTGCGATCTACATCTGTGCTTCGAACGTAAATATCGTGTGGGGTGTAAGTGTCGCTTAAAAAATCGGAGTAACGTTTTCTTAGCCAGCGTCCGAGCAGTAAATGTTGATGCTTTCCCACCTATATTTTTTAAACATTAAATGTTAGTAAAAGAAGTAAAAAAAAAAAAAAAAATAGTTGATACAGCAAGAACAGCTTTCTTTAAACTTTTCATATATTTTAACTTTCAATGAGAAATTTTTTTCATCTGAATTTAAAAATTAAATTATTGCGTAATCGATCTTTTTCGTCTTTATTAAATGCGTTCGAGGATACGCTATTCGTACAATTTAGCACTTCTCCTTCTAATGCCTTTTGTGTGCGACATCAAACTTAATATTACCGTGTCAGCAAAACGTGATACGAAAAGGCAGTCAAGAAAAATATTTATGCAGAGAAACAAAGCTGTTCTTGTTGCGACAAGCAACATAACGAGTGACGCTTGCATCTGCTGATTAGTAATCATTACTCATACATTCGTTAGCTGCCCATATGGTACTGGCCAAGATGATTCGTTCCTATAAGGATCATTCTTGTATGGTCGAACGGGAGTCCTATCTCCATGTCTATACAACTGTAAGAAAGAAATAAGCTCCATTATATTTTCTCATTCAAGTCGCTGTGAGTCATCCACCCGATATTAAATGCCAAGGTAAAAGATAAGAACTCTCCAAGTATATTCCATACGCATAAACGAATAACAAACGGCGCGTAAATACTGCATGTTGAAATAAAAAAAAAAAAAAACAAATCAGGCTCCGCGTAAACGATGAGAGACGATATTGCGCAATAAAAAGTGTTGAACTTGAAATTACGTAAACGGCTAAACCGCGCGGTTGCATAAAGAAAAAAGAAAGCGTCGTAAAACGTGCGAGACGGAAAGGAAGCGTTAACGTTTACTTACCACGTTCGCGAAGACGATCGTCCCCAGGTCGAGGTCTTGGGCGCCGTAACAGCCGGCGGCGAGGACGCTCGCGAACGCGATCAGCACTCCGGGGCCCATGTCCTTTGTAAGGATCTCTACCGATTTAATCTTGGCGTCGACGAGCGCACGTGCCGTCGAGTGCTCCTCGGAGGAAATTTAACCTGAGTTCATCTACGCCGACGTGACGGCAACGACGAGCTGTCGGCGAATACCTAATTTCTGCATCCACGCGGTACAAAGCGCGCGAACGCGACTCCCCGGGGTTCTCCAGACGCTCTGGAGTGCCCGGCGCGAAACGATCCTCAAACTCAACTCCGTTGTTGAGGACTGTTGCCCTCCTTTACCGGCCTTGACCGGCCTCAACTCCGCGCAAGTTTGTTCCCACCTTCCTTGGAATCTTTTCCCTTCTCCTTCGCTCGTTTCATGGTCTCGTTTCTCTGTCTCTTACGCCTTATCGGAGTCAAACGTATTCGACTCTCTCTTTCTCCTTCCGTCTGTTCATCTTTCGTCACGACGTCGAAATAGCGCGAGGCCGCCCGACGTTTTGTATTTCTCACAGACTTTTAGGTGATCTAACGCGCTGTAAAAGAATTCATATTTTGAATATTATTTTGAATGTTAATAATAATGTATCGCGTATCAGAAACTAGCGTAGCTGATGGGTTTTTATAATTTGACCGCGTTAATTGATTATAATGATATACCATCGGTACCTTGAAAATTTCGACGACGACGCTGCGTGTTGGGATTTCTCGGAAACTAAAACTTTCCGCGCGGAGTTTAAATTTGAATTTAATACCCGAGAAATCCCAACACGCGACGCCACCATAGCCGACAAATTTTTTTTCCAGGTAGTGACGAGTGATGAATAATTATAACATAATAATTATAACGTATTATAATAAATTTTGACGTATTTTATTATTTTTAAATCATAGTTTCAATAAAGCGCCGTGTAAAACACGTCCATAATTCATTACTGAAAATTATCATTAAATATAAAACGGTTTAATAATTTAATAAGAGAAGTAAGAATAAATAAAGCGCACGAAAGACACTTTTTAATATGTAATATCTATTAAAAAAAAAAGATGTAAAGAGCACGTGAAATACGCATAACTTTGGCGAAGAACGCATTACAGTCCAACGTCAATAAGAAAAAATTAAGCGCGAACGTATAATTAATACATTCTTCGTTCTTTTTGTGGTCGTCCGAGTTGCATTCCACTTACTTTCGTGCAAGTTTAAACCTAAGAAAGTGTCCTTTCCTCTAACTCACTTTTGTATATTACATCTACATGACTTGCTACTCATAAAGAGGACTAGCTATACACTTTCTATTTTGTTCTCTTTCTACTTTCTCTCCCACATGAGAAAAAAAACGTGGCTGAGAGGGAACGAACGCTCTCACTATATTGACAATGACAAATTCACTCGTGGCTTCACCAGCGAGAATGTAAAATAAATAACAAGTCCCGATTGACAATAATTAAAAATTTGTATATTTTTGCATTGCACATATATACATAAAATTTATCGCAATTGCTCGTTCGTATAAATGCTCATTTGAAACTAGAATTATCGTCCAACATTAATAGTAATCATTGTTCATCATTGTCGCAGCAGCGCCGATAGTGTACACTGTAAAAGCCCCGGTTTTGTTTTAACCCACGCAATTTACACATAAAATACATATAACAACTGACTGTTGTACACGTCTGCTCGTACAAAAAGATTTACTTTTCCCGTATACATATATTACAATTTATAGAATTACAGAACTATAATACAATCCACCTTAGAAAACATTAATAGAACTATACCTCTTTTGTATTTTTTTTTTTTTTTTTTTTTCATACAGATTGTCCCGGAAGTTACGTGCCTCTTTTAAAACATATACATTAACAAGCGAACGTAAAACATAAAATAATTCTATCTATATTTATATATATATATATTTCACATATTTTTAAATATGCGATAAAACAGGATACTTATAGCATACGTAAGTCATTTGACTATAATACAACACATATCTAAATATATTAAAGTAACAAAAAAACACTATCCTTTCGTGTTTTTTGGAATTACGTTTCGTGTCGTTTCATAAAAATGTATAAAGAAGCAAGATATATTAAGCCATTGTAATTTTCTTACCCGGTCATAATTGCAGACAAAAGTATTTTTCAATCGAACTTTCGCCGAGGATTCAATCGATCCATTATTCAGTGGAGAATCTGCAGGCGAGAGAAAGTGTGCAACTTCCGAAACAGGCCGCATATGCAAAAATATATAGAGATTGACCTAGTCAATTATTTTTCTTTATCACAATTCACGTTTACTAATGTAATCGCAGATTGCATTAGGACAGCTTCGTCTCTGTAAGAAATATAAAACTAAAAAAATCTCTGTACGTTTACTATAACTCAATATTAGTAATCCAAACATTGGAAACAGGCTTCTCGGCTACGTAGGAAAAACAGCCATGACATCACAGTCTTCGTTGGCGATAACGCTGCATATAGTTGATCATCAAGTGAGCGATAAATGGCCACAGTATTAATAAGACGAACAAACGTGGGGAGCATTCTCGCAATGGCCACCATCTCGCATACGTGCGTCTAGCGGTGCGTTCCTAATATAGAATAAAATATTAATATCATTTTTAGATGGCATAGATAAGATACGATGAATAAATAACGAGATAATATTATTTTTTATCTCACTATAGCAAGAGAATACAATGTATGACATTATTCTTCTTATTGAAATAGGATATTTAATAGAAACGATATTACATACCGTTTGTGGCGCTAATGCTTGCAGGGCTTGCCCTTCTAAACCTCTTACTCTAGCCGTTATACGATCTAAATCTCTTTGTAAATGCTGCATAGTCGTTGCAATCTGATTTAGAAATTCCGCATTGACTTTATTATCGTCCTTCTTCGTTCTCTGTCTACCTCTTTCTCGATGATTTTCCGACACCGTTTCTGTGTGACCGTTAGCATTGCTATATCCATTAGTCAATTCAGTATTTTCTTTAACATTCTCTGTACTCGAGTGATCAATTCCGTTTTTCGCAGTGGCTTGTAACTTTTGCGGAGTAGTAGTTGACTTAATTACATCTTTTTGTGCTTTCTCCGGCGCTGACTGTAATCAAAAAAATATTATTATGTGAGATAAGACGGAATGATTGATGTAATATAAAACATAAATGTCGTTGTCGTACTTCAACAGTATCTATAAACTCCTCTTCTTCGCCGTCGGTGTCTTGTGGCAGAGGACTTGCAGTGCGGCTGCTAGTCGGGCTGGTTTCCAAACTACTCGTTATGTGGCGAGAAGTGTTCATCACTCTGTGAGGTGATGTTTCTCTCGACGCTAATAAAAAAGAATAAGTGAACTTTAGCCAAAGACTGTAAAAGAAAAAAAATATGTTTTTGTCGATATATTATGCTCAATTAAGAAACGTGAAGCTGTTATCAGTTATTGCGATATTATAACATTGATAATTTTGATAACGTACAGAAACAGTTTTTTAAGTATCTCAGTAAATATTGGTGATTAAAATACTCTTGCCCCAATATTTTTAATTTCAATCTTTGATAAACATAATTATGTAAATGCAATATTAAATATATTTAATATCTAATTCAAACAAATTGTAGTACGCAATCGCTTAAATTTTAAATAATATATATGTAATAGATTGTTCCGATAATCGTTAATATATTAACGTTTGATATTTAATTAATATAATTAATTCCAATTTTAATATTTCTAAAAGTGAAAGAAACTGAACCTAATGGTGAACCAGACAGTGGTGATCCCGGTTGAGAGCGCATACGCTCTAGTACTGGTCCTACGAGTAATTCCAAATCTTCAGCCGGGACGCTTTCGTAGAAGGAGTCTAAACTCCCGAGAAACGTCGCCACATTATCCGTGTAAGACATAGTCTCCACAATCTGTAAATGTCACAACGTTTAACATCTTACGTGTAAATTTTATTAACCAACAAAATTAATATTTACCTTTTTCAATTCCTCCACATAATTATTCATGGCTTCTGTGCGGCTCATATTGCCAAGACGTGTCCACGCATCCCATTTCGCTTTCTTAACCACTTCCCAGAATGCAGGTTTAGATTGTTGGCAGGGTCCTTCAGTCGCTTGTTTGTAATACGAATAAAAGCGTAGCATAATCTCATGGCTAGGCTGATAAGCTCCTAAAACATCATACATCGACAACGTTATTAAATACAGGAAAAAAAAATTCTTTTTAAGACATTATTCTTATTGGCGTTATTTTTCTTAATATTTGAAGATGCTGTAAAATAACACACGAGCAAATCGTGTGAGAAAAAGATAATGTTTATCGGAATTTATGTATTCTTATTTAATCAAGCGCTAAAGACACGACGATGACGTTTTTCTCTTTGACCTCCAGTTAAAATGTAAATTATAGTAGACAGCGAAATAGATGCATAATGTAGCAATTTATAAATCTTATAATTGATATCATTACATAAGTTTTATAAAACATAAAATATTAACAACTATAAAACACGCTGTAGAAATTCGAATCGTATCTCTAACAAATTTATAATTTAACAAATTAATGTTTAAAAATTACTAAAGCAATTACTGTGAAAGCTCATTATCTGTCTTAGAAGGTAATGTTTCATTAAGGCTTCTTCGAAACTCAAATGAATGTGCCTACATAAAGAATGCTTATGACTTATATGAAATGCATGATGTACTTTACCCTGTACCATTACAATGCAATTATGCTTAGATGCTTTCCTCTAGTTACAAGCCGAGTACAAGGATTCTGAGAGATTGTACATCAAGAATAAAAAGCGGTACAAAGTATTATATGATGCATTTAATAGTTCGTTAATAAATGGCCTGAAAAAAAAATAATTAAAGTGCTTATTAACAAAATTTCATAACTGCTGGTGCAATGCAAGTTATTTTTTTTGTAATCAGTGAAGAGGAACATTTCTAGTTTTATTCTATATTCTAGTTTTAACCACCGAGCATGTCCTGTGCACTGTTAGAAAGTAAAGTGGGGAGTAATACAGTCACTTAGCTATATTAAAGTGACTGGAAAGTATACTTGCACGTGCAATATACATACGTAAAGGCTAAACAAAACAAAAAATAATAAATATCTAATTAATATTATGTTGAGTGCAATCCGAAGCCTAATTAATTTGGGTTTTCATTTATTGTATTAAAAAAATAATTTTTTGTTATTTAATTTCAGTGCCTACAAAAATTTCCACGAGGAGAATAATGAATTGTTATGTTATCGCTATTTATTACTAAATTGCTCTTCGGAAAAAAAAATTGTACAACGAATAATATTGAAACTCTCCTTACGAAAATGAATGACTACATACGTATATACATATTCACGAACTAGGGCTACATAAACCTTTCAAATTTACTATACTATATTATAACGTTGAAGGAATGCAAATTTGTCACTTTTTCAGCATAATATAAATGTGAAGGCCATTCATTTCTGTCGCAATACAGAGGGTTTCAAAGGTGAAGTTGCCCAGTGGAACAGACAATACGGCGGATATGGAGGCTTCTTCCGCACCGCGCGGAGACTTGGTAAATGGAATTTTTTATCCTAATATCGCTCTCGACGCTTGCGTGAATGAGAAATTGACTGGGAAACATTCACTTTCCTCGACATGACCAGATCTTGCCAATTTCTCTGCACGGCAGCGCGTAACGGCGTCTGCAGCAAGAGATCTTCGCGTTTGTTCTTATCAAAATAAATATGCGATAAAAAAAAAAAAAAAAAAAAATTGCTCCTACAATTAATAACAGTTTAAAGACCCACGTTGTACGAGTTTTAAATTAAGCAAATACTTACATGTCTCGATAAAATACATTTTCTAACGAAATGTAAAAAAAAAAAAAGTTTAAAAAAAATTTTTTTAAGTAAAAAAACTTAACTACTCGTATTTTATCGCCTTTTCATCGTCGAATAATTACAACGCTGCTTTTTGCCCGAGAATAACAAATATCTACAACGACAGTGGACTTTAGCCAATACGCAATAAAGTTATACACCCGAAGGAAGAGAAGCAAGAAAGGAAAAAAAAAAATTAACAAGCGTGAAAAGCAAAAAGCAGCGATTGCACTAGCAATATCCGTCATATTCGCGTTCCCAGGCGAGCATTCACAAAAGTGTGTGCAAGCGTGTGAGAGGCAATGCACTTCCGAATAGACACACGCACGCACACACACACGCGCGAATGAAATGTAGGCGTAGGAAATTCGCCTTTCAAGATCCGCACTCTCTCGACTCGGCCGCGATAACGCTCGCGGTGATAACACGGGTGGTATAGGACTCCTCACCATTTTTCGGTAGGCTCCTGATCACGTTCACGGCAGCGTTGAACTTTTCCTCCGTCGTCATGTTTCCCTCGGGAAACGAGCGGCTGCGTGGGAACTCTTCTCGGTGTCCTGGTGGGTTCCCTTAGTGGGACACGACGTCGACGCTCCTTCGGCCGTGCGATACTCTCTGGCAGTGAAAAAGAAAAGAAGAAGAGAGGAAAATGACACTCCGGGAGCGTTTGGCGCAGAGCGTGGCGTACGTGGCCGACGACTGACGTCTACTAACCGTTGAGAACCAAACTAAGCTGCTGCGAGCGGTGCAACAAGCAGTTACTACGAGCGGACGAGTCAAGTGACTGTGGGCCGATGGAACAGCCGTTGTTGACGTTTGCTCGAGACGTTGATCATTCAGGCGGGTCACGCGATGGCCGCGATAATGATGACTGGCCGTTCTTACGATGACTGATAGATTGTTGTCGCGGTTTATCGTACCGTTTGACGATTGGCAAGCCACCTCCGGTGCATTCGTAGGCATGCGCGAGCTCGGATTGTCCAGGGGACCTTCAGCGGCTGTAAATTATAATTACAAATTAATTTCCACACCTTTAAACTTGATTTCTTGATATTGATCTTAACTGGTTCCGTTTTATCTTGTCACAAATAAACATCATATTTTGATTAATACATGGTTAAACGCCGTGCGGGCATCATACTTTACCGTGTAATAGAGAATGTAACGTGATTAAATATTTACATAATTAGAAATTTATGCAACTAGATCCGATTAATAATTATATATGTATACAATTTTATTACGGCCACAAAGTAGGCATTCTCTTTTCCACTTTTACTTCATTTATCGCCAACGATAGTTATGTAATTAATAACCTGAAACAAATACAAGTTATTACAGCGTTGTAAAATCAACGTTACTATTCATGTATCCAAAAATTTGATCTTACATTAGTCTGCAGCAGATAACCACAGCGCAAGCTACAATAAATCATCCGCTAATCAATTACATAATTATTAATTGTCATAGCTTTCCCAGAGGTGCTTTCTAAGCAGTCACCTCACCTCGGGTCTAGTCGCAGGTAAATATATATTACGGAAACTTACAAATAGTTATAATTAAAATTGCACGAGCGTTAAAAGTTATTCTCCGGCCCAGGATTTCTACTTCGGCCAAGTTCCATTGGCCTCAACCATTCGTTACGTACAGAGTGCGATTCCTCGATGCGTATAGAATTGCACAATTATCGCTTCCAGGTGCCTATCGAACTGCCAGACCCGCGATGACACGCTAGCGGAAGGAGCGAGGGAGCTGGCCGATGTCGTGGAAGAAGGAAACGTGATTCCGCAACTCCGCCACGGACTTTTTCCATTGCACGCGAAATCGCTCGAGCGCGAGCTCGTTATTGCAAAGCCCACAATCGACCCGCCGATCCTTCGCCCGAGGAACCTGACAAACGGCACGTAACACGCAATTCAATTTTTTCATTTTGTCGTCTCTTACGCTAGGGGAAGGTGTGTTGGAGAATCTCTGAGCGCTTACCGATTTTCTTGTTTTTCTCAGTTATTTCCTCCCTTCTCTCCTTCTTCTTCTCTCTCTCTCTCTCTCTTTCTCTTTCTCTCTGCCAGACGTCCGAAGGCCAAGGAAAAATCCAAGCACTCCCGAATCGCGTGACGGCGATCTATCCGAGGCGGCAGAATGGGAGAAATTTGAACGCAACGGCAAGTGATACCGGCGAGGATCTAATGTGTCTCGCGATTCCTAGGCGGCGCGATTATCAGTAATTCGGTGCACTTCATGCACTACCGCCACGATGACGTTTAGCCGCCATAGACATAGTAGGGAAAGGAATGCACGTTTCCTATTTCGCGAGATCAGAGAGAAGTAGCTGGTGCTCGTGTCATCGTTTCATCTTTGTCTACCGAAGTGGATATTTGCCTTGCTCTCAGGTATTGATAACAGAGAAATGGAATTGTGACATCATGGCCTTTCTTTCTAGCTTGATATATTTGTTCGGCCAGCCACGCAGTTTATCCTAAGCATACGAGATTTATAGTATACGAGTTTATGACTGTATCACCCGCGTTCGCCCGCGTTGTAACACTTGTAACTGCAACCTGGCTGTGTTATCCTTGTGCCCGTAATTGTGACTGTAGCTTTAAAACCTAAGAGACAAGATTAAGCGGTCGAATCAGTTTATTGCATTCTGAAGTGGTCTGTATTCTCTAATAAATATTTTTAGGGCCAATTTTCAGCTTCTAGGTAATTCTGTGCATTGGGTAAACATTCATCTGGGACATATTTTTTTGTGTTAAACAGTTGTAAATCTTGAGATGACTTCGTTCGGTCGTGGTCGAGGATGGTCCAGTCACAGCCAGGACAAAGAACAGATTTTACGTAGACCAGGAGAAGGCTCATTTGACTCTAATGGATCTACCAATAAAATTCTGAAGGATATATTGGATAAACTGATCACTTTTGACGAACGTGAGATTGCTCTCCCTCCTCAGTTGATCAAGGAAATCATACAGCTGTTGACTCTTGCAAACAACAAGAACTGCCTCAAGTACTATAAGCTTTTCTTTAACAGTTTACAAACTTTTTCTTTGCTATTTTGGCATATTTTAATACAAAACTGCAAATTTCAGGCAAGTGTGTGATGCTCTATGCAAACAGGCAACGTATCATTGCATGACTACAAAAATAGCAATGATGTTTTCTGAGTACAAAGTCATTATTTTACAAGATAATAATAATTGTTTAATACGGCAGTACTTCTTATCTTTTCTGCAGGATAATTATCAATGTAGGTAGTTGACAATGTTTATTGTTTTAATTATTTTTTTATATTAACTGTAATATTAGAATACAGCTTTAATTTTCTACTTTATCTTCATGTACATTATTTTTTTTAGCTAAGGACAAAGATAGAATGGAAGACAGACAGACGTTTGCTAATAAAGTCTTACTTCATTCAGAGGTCTACAATCGCATGAGATTATATGATGGAAACAGAGTGGAAATATTAGCCAAGCCTTTAATTGATTATTTGATGGATCTTTTGCAAGACAATCCCAAAGATAATATTTATTTCATTATGATACAAGTAAATTTTTATATTTAATATATTAAAAAATAAAATTAAACTTATTTTATTTAAATATAACATAATTATTAAAAACATTTTGTTTTCAGATTCTTAGAGTTGGTAAAGATTTTCACAAATCGTGTCCAGAAGATTTAAAGACTTTAATAATGGCAATCAGGCAACTGTTGGTAAAAGAAAATCTACACAGTCCTGAAAACTATGCGATATTATTGCTAGTGATAGAATTAGCTAATAATAACTATGAAATTACGGATACGCAGCTTAAACAATTTTATATGACAAATATTAAGTCTCTTTCTTTCAATCATCCGTTCTCTCTCGTAGAATTAAAGGTGGTACCAACAAAGACTGAAAATGGTAACGATGACTTATTATTAAACTTCAAATCATACGTATACATGTTATTATAAATTGCACTTGTACTATCATAGATAGTCTAGCAGCTTTCCGATGTTTCAGAAAATCAATTACGGGAAATAGATAACAATCAACAAATTGTGAAAGAGGACGTAAAGAACGATGTATCTGAGCGTGGAAATTATTCAAAGAATACTAATGTTCCACGAGCAATACGTGGCTCTGGGGCGTTAGATAAATCAAAGAAAGGAAGTAACGTTAACGCGAAACAAAATTCGTTGAAATTGACCCCACCGAGGGAAAAAAACAAGGGCTGGGGTCACGACGATAGGTTTCACGAGCATTATGAATAAAATGACGTCTATCTAATACAAGGTAAATACTCATTAATTTTAACAGCTGTAATAAAATAAATTTTACTGCGATTAAAATACTTAGAAAAAGTTGAAACACGCGTAGCGTCAATTAAAAAAAATTTCTTTACAGCTTTCAAGTGCACTGGGACTGAGAATGCAGTAGACGCAATTTTATGAATTGGTCATGGATATTGCAAACATATATGAGTGACATATATTATCAATATATTGCAATCAGAGGGCGAGAAAGACATAAGATTTCTCCTTTTAATAAAGATCCAAAAAGGGTCATCTTATTTTGACGTTAAACTATTATTATGTATATAATGTAATATACTCCATTTTTACATGCTCTTACAATTAGCTTTGATGTGCAAAACGTTTACCCGTTAAGATACTTTATAACATTAGGAAGTACAATTTTTTAAGTAACTTATTTATGAACATAGATGTTGTATTCAACGATGTTGAATGGTCTTTTCTTTTCTTACGATTACGAATGAGCTTTATCGTGAGATAAGAAACTAATAATACTCAATTTTTTTTTTTACTAAAAGAATAATTTTGTTATAACGACATCAACAAATTTCGAAACTCTTTGGGATAAACATTTTTTCTTTTTACTCCTCAAAAATTAAATACAATTAAATTAAAAAATTGAACGTGAAGGATAAAATAATAATAAGGTATATGATACTCTGTATTACCTAACGTAAATAAAAAAAATTATAATTCTATTTTCAGCTCGAGTTTCTCGAACTGTTCGAGATAACGATTCAAATTTGTTTTAATTTATTTCAGTCTCCGAATGAGAAGATGAGCGAATTAAACTTAATCAAGTTAAACCATTGGAAAGAGCTTGACGTGAAGGGTGTGAAAAAAAATCGGAGCGGACTCTGATCGAACATCTTCTGGTCTCGCGGTTGGATGGAAACGGCGCATGCGCAGAAGGTTCCCGCTTTCTGGGGGAACGTCACTGTGGAGATTCGATTTCGCGAGGCACAGCCACATGCCGGGGGACCCAAGTGTGCGACGTCAACAGAAACGCGCAATTCAAAACGATTGGAGAGAGCCCGGCGAGCCCCGACCGTGTCGCGTAATGAGTCACGTGCGGACGTGATCAGTTTTCGCGCGAGGAGTTTTCGCGGCTACGGAATTTAGTGGGTATCTTCTCGATTTACGAACCAGTCGGCGAATTATTCGTCGGCCTTTATCGCATGGCGCAACCCCGCCGACACCGTTCCGCGTATCGAATTCAATCACGGAGGCAAATACGCCCTAATGCCACTGTGTTTGCAATTAGTCAGCCGACCGGGGGTTATCGCGGTAGATGTGCAAATGTTAATGTTTCTCTTTCCTCTACAAACATTTAATCTTCGTTACAGATCGCTGAGGAAACAACGTCATCTCTCATCCTCAACAACCCGAAAGAGGAACGCTTCTGCGAACGTTACTGGTGAAAAAGGGAAAGAAACCACTTGCTTGGACATTTACATGAGACGCAAGAGCCTGTAAGATTAAGGCCCGATTGTTCCAAATCTCGGGTAAATTCACCTATCAGATAAACATGTGTCTATCTTTATTTAGACGAAAAGATAAAGATATATATGTGATTATCTCTTAGACAAATTAACTAGAAAACTGGAGCAACTTGTCCCAAAGGAGCAAGATAATTTTTTTTTTGACGATTAACTTCTGATTAATATCATTAATTTATTAATGTAATAATAAGGTAATATGATAGTTTCAGCAGCTGGCCATTGTCTAATACAAGTGCAAGGTGTTTGTTTTATCAATGAAACCGGATCTGACATGTCTTACACTGAACTGGAACATGGTTACCAAGTAAAATTCTCATTAAAAGCTATCTGATAATGTTCCATTTGACCTGAGCTTAACAAAACTTTCTCTTGCAGGGTCTTAGGAATGCTAGCAGACCGATGTTCTACATAGGCGACATAAATACAGTCCAGTCTGTTATTCCATCAATCTATCGTTCTTCAAAGAGAGTAAGTTCAAGACTGTTATTTTTATACGCTGTTGAAACACACGGTTGCAAGTGTGTAAACCACTGCACCAAGCACAGTTTAAAATCTATCCTTCAATTTTCTATTCAGAGCACTGCATACTATGCACGTAAAAAAAATTTTTAAGATATAAAAATCTAGTGTTTTCCTCATTTGTTAATTTTTTTTTTTTCTTACTAATAATTCTCTCAAGTTTTTGATTGTATGAATCTGATTCTGTATCTGATGAAATATCACAGAAATGGAGTCACAACGTCGTGTGAACAGAGTTGTGTGCGCTTGTGACAATTGACTGTTTTTCCGCGAGACAAATTAATTTGCGATTAATAAAATAGTAATGTCGTATCACGTCGATCTTTACATCTCGTGTTTATGTCACGAATACGTCTGTACACGTGTAAAACAGCTGCTCAAAGACTGATAGCCGTACATTTTTGTCGGAGGTTAGAAATACATACGTTTGTGATATATATAGAAATTTTCTTACGCATTTAAAAATATATATGGCCTGCAACATATTTATATATTTCCTTTGGAAGTCTACGTACAGTTATGTAAATCGTCGGCCGAGTAAATGTCGAGACTTTTGTCGCTTATTTAATTAATTGCTAGCATTAGATAATTAAAAGATTCTCTTATTACGTAATATCAGCTTTTAAAGAATTAATCGATGTAAATATTTGATGCGCGTTGATAAATGCTTCTATATAGCGGAGTGTATAAATTCAATCAGTGGGGCAGTAGAGTAAATTCGGTTTCTTTGCTATGATGCTTGGCCAAACAGGACTTTATCTCATTATAAGACACGTTATTCGAGTACGAATGGTACGCACATGATACAACTATTAATTTTTCTATTAATGCGTGTGCAACGCGAGCATCGCATCGTTCCGTTTGTCTCGCGTAGAAATACGTTTGTTAACATTTATCGTCATTCAGCCAATTATAACAGTGCTAATGTTGACTGAATTATAAATTGCTTCTAATTGTGCCTGATAACATTATGGTGACTGTCTGCGAGTTTTAGTTTTATTCAGATGATCTTGCCACTCGTTACTTTAACACCGTGCGAATTAGTATATAAACTTATGAAATCGATGTGCATTTTCAAAATCTAAATTGAGAATGCGATGTATTAACTACAGTGTGATGTATTAACTACATTGTGGAACTTTTAGTTCGTGAAAATACATGACAATGATTTTTATTTCCAAGGTAAAAGTACAAGTGCGTATGTGTACAATTAATAAAATATTTTATTTATATATTTTAAATATATATTTCGCGATTATCAAATTAGTAACAATTGTAATTAAAAGAAAAAAGAAAAAAAAAACGATAGACACTCATAGTATTGTACGTAATAATAAATTAATATCTTTTAATTCAACAGATGTCACAAGCTCACATAATTTTCTGTGATAACTTATTGAATACTTTAAATCGTATAAAAAATCTGTTATCAAAAACATTCTTTCTGTCAATTTATCTGTATTGTGACAAGTAACAAGAAACGAAGATAGATTTCCGCTACATTTCTTCAGCTTATTCTAATCTTGTTTTCTTATTTATTCGGTTAAATTAATCATAAATCTTTTCTAAATCTTTTATTGCAGTGATTAACAAACGCTCGCGCTTTGGTTTGCTTGTTGCTGCATGACTGGCATTGCATTCCTCATTGAGTCTTGGATTGTAGTGAAGTAGTAAATGGTAAAAACGAAATGAGCAGAAAATACAAGCGTTTAGGTGAATGAAAACTTGACCCTGAGTCACGAACTTTAGAGATAGCGTGATTTTTCATTTCCAAATGTACATATTTCACGCATCGTCGCTTGATACGTATTACCTTTCCATGTAGGCAATAACAAATGTGATCAACGTATAACTTACTTATCAAAAGATCAAACTAAAGAGTATAATGAGTAATCTTACAAGAGTTCGCGATGAAAATTGTCCTGCTGACGACAAGCCTAGATTTCTATCCTGCCTAAAGGCATACTGGGTGAGCACTATTTAGCTTGAAGATTTTACAATCTTCCTCACTGCTTGTTATATAGCGGAGTTTAGAAATCACGTTCATTTTTAAAAATTGCAAAAAAAAAATCAGGCTGTGACGTTTCTTCTTCTTGATCTGTCAGTCATTTAAAAAAAAAAAAAAAAAAGTGTGTGTGATAGTGAATTTAATTTTATATTATATGTGTATAAGTTTGATTGACATATGTTTATTAATTATTTTCTAGTTATTGTAGTTAAATTTATTGCAAGTATTATTAAGATATGACTTGTGCACACAGTATGGCGTTTTAAGTAATTATCATTGATCATTAATTTTACTTTCTAGCCTGAATTATCAGAAGGCACTCAAGATGATGCTTATATGGGCGGAAGTGATATGGAAGGAGAGGGAAAGCAAGTTCTCGTTGGGATATGTGCAATGGCGAAGAAATCGCAGAGTAAACCGATGAAAGAGATTTTAACAAGGCTCGAGGAATTCGAGTATATAAAAATTGTTGTCTTTCCCGAAGAAGTGATATTAAAGGTGATATACATTCACGTTACAGAGCTATATATAATATTTTTATTTTACATAATTTATATCTCTTGCGTTTGCTCGTTTATAGGAACCTGTAGAAAATTGGCCTGTGGTTGACTGTTTAATAAGTTTCCATAGTAAAGGTTTTCCTCTTGATAAAGCTATAAATTATGCAAATTTACGTAAACCATTTATTATTAATCACCTTCCAATGCAGTATGATATCCAGGTATACTTTGAAAAAAATATTACAAGATATTTATATATTTTTCTATTACAATTATTAATCGTACATTATATAAATTATAGGATCGGAGAAGAGTTTATGCTATATTAGAGAGCGAAGGTATTGAAATTCCACGGTACGCCGTTCTCGACAGAGATTCACCAGATCCAAAACGTGAGTTACATTTATTTGCATAGTAAATGAGTTGTAGGTACTTTGAATTCTGAAATCAATAACGACGAGTGTAGAACATTCGTATATACATGTTTCGTCTTTACATATTGACTCGATATTTTAGTGCACGAGCTTGTGGAGTCGGAAGATCATGTAGAGGTAAACGGTATTACTTTTAACAAGCCATTCGTGGAAAAACCAGTATCTGCTGAAGACCATAACATTTATATTTATTATCCTACTTCCGCTGGAGGAGGAAGTCAGAGATTATTTAGAAAGGTATGTGTGCGTGTGTTTTTTTTTTCTTTATTTAAAATTACATTTTTTATTTATGATTTAAAAAGCATTCTTTTTTTTAATGAAAAAGATTTAAAATAAATGTTTAATTTACTATACAGATAGGTAGCCGTAGTAGTGTATATTCTCCAGAATCTCGCGTTCGTAAGAGTGGTTCTTATATCTATGAAGATTTTATGCCTACCGATGGTACTGACGTTAAAGTTTATACCGTGGGACCTGATTACGCTCACGCCGAAGCGAGGAAGAGTCCTGCCCTTGACGGCAAAGTTGAGAGAGATTCAGAGGGCAAGGAAATTCGCTATCCGGTGATATTGAACAATGCTGAGAAACTTATTAGTAGGAAAGTATGTTTGGCTTTCAAGCAAACTGTTTGCGGCTTCGATTTATTAAGGTATGTAATTTGTGTCTTAATTTATTACACCTTTTAATATTTTATATTTTTTATTGTTTTATTTTTTAAAGTCATTAATTATATTAAAAAAAAAAAAATATGTATTAAAATTATTTTCGAACGCCTGTAGATATTAAGACAATAATACGTTATATTCTTAACTGACGTAATACAATTATCGACGTGGTTATCAGTGTTATTGTAAAGCACATATCGCATTACGCATTCATTAGCTTTCATTTTCATCGCAGCGCTATGAACTGAGTTGAGTTGAGAAACAGATATTGACACGATCATAAAAATATTGCGATTTACATAAGTAACTAAAAATTAAATATATGCAGCAGTCAATATAGGCATTTGGTTTTGATTGCAGAGCAAATGGCCAATCGTTTGTGTGCGACGTGAATGGATTTAGTTTTGTAAAGAACTCGAATAAGTATTACGATGATTGTGCCAAGATTTTGGGAAATATGATACTTAGGGAGCTGGCTCCCACACTGCACATTCCTTGGAGCGTTCCCTTTCAATTGGACGACCCTCCTATTGTGCCAACTACATTTGGCAAAATGTCAGTTTAATAAAATAACGAAATTATAAGCTATTAACTATAAACTAAACTATAATATTACTAACAATACTCTCGGTGCTACAGTTTTTTTTTAATCGTTATTAATTGTTTCGATATTTATTCAGGATGGAATTACGCTGCGTCGTAGCAGTTATTAGACACGGTGACAGAACTCCAAAGCAGAAAATGAAAGTAGAAGTGCGTCATCCGAAGTGAGTAAACTAAACTTTATAGATTTTTTTTGCAAAGTCATTGCAAGTTAAAAAAAAAATATATATATATATATGAATAAAATTTCAATAGATTTTTTGAGATATTTGCCAAATACGACGGCTACAAGCATGGGCACGTAAAACTAAAGCGTCCTAAACAACTGCAAGAAATTCTCGATACAGCGCGTAGTCTACTGACGGAAATACAGCATCGTGCAGCGGGACCCGAGTTGGAGGAAAAACAAGGAAAGCTGGAACAACTTAAGAGTGTCTTAGAAATGTACGTAGAAATTATAAACAGAATAATTAATTTTTGGATTATTAACTTTGTGTATGTATTATTAGGTATGGGCATTTCTCTGGCATAAATCGTAAAGTCCAATTGAAATATCAACCTCGAGGACGGCCGCGGGGAAGTTCTTCCGACGACGGTAGCGATCTTAGTATGCTTCGCTTTACTATTTTACATATTTAAATAAAAATTTCAATTAAAAACAATTTTTAATATATTTATTAAATATAAAAAAATTATATATATATATATGAAGAAATGAGTATATCGTTTTGTTTTCTTTCTTAGATCGATTAGGGGAACCGTCTTTAGTTTTGATATTGAAATGGGGTGGAGAACTGACGCCAGCTGGACGTATTCAGGCGGAAGAATTAGGACGCATATTCCGCTGCATGTATCCCGGTGGTCAAGGTAGACACCTTAGTGGTTCGTATCTTATGTTCATATGCTTGCCATGCTCGCTTTTAAGTTTCTACACAGTATCGAAGATTGTTTCTATAATAATTTCCCTCTATTAGCTAAACCTGATCTGGGTTTATCCGTGATGTATATGAATTATGTAATCAGAAAGCCTTTGGGCTTTTGATATAAGATATATATATTGAGAATGCTATGTTGTACAAATTGTAAAACTATTGAACTGCTTACGAATTGGCGTACTGAGATTGGATTGTATACTCCTATGATATATATCGCTAAAACTTATACCATGATAAACGCGTAAAAAAGGCTATTTGAATAAAATCGGTATATCGAGTTCGAGAGTAATTGCCAGTGTAGCAATCACTGAGGCACTAACAACCATATTGGCAATCATATCTTAACTGGTAGTTAATAGTGAGATGTAATAATATAATTTTCTAGAGTCACATATAGGATAATTTTCTCAAATGTTATTTCAGAGGAAGAATCAGAGATGTTACCAAACCACGGTAACCTTTTATTTACGATCCACGCTTATTCCATAGTTCTCTGTAGATTTGTATTGCTATCTTTAGAAATAGCGATGTTGTACGACGGTGCTAATAGTAAGAGTACACTTGCACAATTTATATCTCTTTATTTGAACAAATCCTCAAGCTGTCACTCGACTTACCGAAGACGAGTTGTTGTCGGCAGCTTGAGAATAGCATGGTTTTAGCGTACACCACACTCACCATTCGCCACACGCTTTTTCTATGCTAAAGTAATATTTCTGTCAATTTTGATTTTAATGGCACAATATATATTAAGTGTAGTTTTTCTTTTATATAAAAAAAATAATTATGCACGTACTTTTTGTACAATATATGTGTTTTTCAATGTAAGTTTTTATTAAAATCCCAACATAGGAGTTTTAAGGTAACTCTAAAACATTTAAAGACATGAAAAACTTGTTGCATTACCTTCGCGTTGTAATACATATAACGTTTCATTAATATACGTTAATTAATGTAATTAATCCCGATTAATCGAATCTTAATGATATCACGATGATCTTTAGAGCATAGATCATCTCGACAACTTTTTTGGCATTTCAAAATCGTTCCGTTGTCGTTGTGTTCTATTAAAATAGTTTTGTCCCAAGAAATCTCATCGCTGTGTTGATATTATTTTCTCTTAAACGTAGGTGAATACGCAGGTGCGCAAGGATTGGGTTTGCTACGCCTGCACTCCACATTTCGTCACGATTTGAAGATCTATGCCAGCGACGAAGGACGCGTTCAAATGACTGCTGCGGCTTTTGCAAAAGGATTGCTCGCATTAGAGGGAGAGTTAACGCCCATCTTGGTGCAGATGGTGAAAAGCGCGAATACTAATGGCCTTTTAGACAACGACTGCGATAGTAGCAAATATCAAAATATGTGAGTAGAAGGATTTTTTATTAAACGTCCAAACTTTTATCTCACGCAATATTTTACTTATTTACAGGGTGAAAACGCGCTTGCACGAGCTGCTGCAGCAGGATAGAGAATTTACTCGCGAAGATCGGGAGCAGATCAATCCGGGAAACGCTCTGAGTATTAACGCAGCATTAGATTTTGTCAAGAATCCGGTTCGATGTTGCCAGCACGTTCACAGTCTCATCCAAAAACTTCTGGACATCGTGCGTATTAAGAAGGAAGATCCGAAGACGAAGGACACGATACTTTACCACGGCGAAACGTGGGAACTAATGGGACGTCGTTGGGGAAAAATAGAAAAGGATTTCTGTACAAAAAACAAACGTTTTGACATATCTAAAATACCCGATATTTACGATTGCATTAAATACGATCTGCAGCACAACAATCATACGTTGCAGTTCGAGCACGCGGAAGAATTGTACACGTACGCTAAATCTTTAGCGGATATAGTGATTCCTCAGGTATTAACATTTTTTTTCTCTTTCTAATTTTATTAATATTTTACTTATTTATGTGTGAATTATATTATTGTGCAGGAATATGGCTTGACGGTACAAGAAAAGCTTACTATTGGCCAGGGTATATGCACTCCTTTACTAAAGAAAATACGAGCTGATTTACAACGAAATATCGAGGAATCTGAGGAAACTGTCAATAGGCTTAATCCTAGGTACATGAGTTTATAAAGAATTTTTTCCTTAATTGAACATTTTTTAACATCTACATTATAATAATTAATCCATAGATATTCGCATGGTGTTTCGAGTCCCGGCCGCCATGTACGCACGAGATTGTACTTCACAAGCGAGAGCCACGTACATTCCTTGCTAACCGTGTTGCGTTATGGTGGTTTACTCGATGTAAGTAGCACGTTATATTTAAAAGAATATCTTGCGTTTTTTTCCAATTTCTTACGTATGTAATTGGCAGGTGGTGAAAGACGAACAATGGCGACGCGCGATGGAATATGTCAGTATGGTTTCCGAATTGAACTACATGTCGCAAATTGTTGTTATGTTGTACGAAGATCCAACCAAAGATCCAAGCAGCGAAGAACGTTTTCACGTCGAATTGCATTTTAGCCCTGGTGTTAATTGCTGCGTGCAAAAGAATTTGCCACCTGGCCCTGGATTCAGACCACATTCGCGCAATGAGAGTAGCCACAACGTGGTAAGATTTTTATTATACTAGAAAAAACCATGCGCACGCTAATTAAAATTATGTGCGTACATAATTTTAATTCGGAATTAATATTATGTACCCGAATAGAAATACATTTTTACCGGGTTTTTTTTAAGGGGGAAAGCGGTGGCTCCGGTCAAGATACGAGTTCACAATGCAGCACTCGGATAGAGGAGGAAGATGCAGAATTAGGAATTATCGAGGACGATCTGAACACCACGGCGCAGGCTGTGAGTACAGTTTTATTAGTTAATTGCACAGTGAAATTTTTAAACAGGTTAAATAAATATTTTATTCTCCTTTAAATAATTATGGTAATATAATACACAAAAATTTGCTTTCAGGATACGCCTCCGCCATTAATGGAAACAGATGCTGTGGACTCTATGCTAGACAGTCCAACGACCAGCCGTGGAATTGATATGATGGATTTAGATCCAAACATGATGGACGAACCGTATGACAGTGGATTTTTACAAAGCTCAGCACCGATTCCTATCAGGTCTGTTATTCACTTGTCTAATGTGTGTATTGAGTAGCAGCAAATATTTATCATCATGGTAAAACGATAGAAATGTGAAAAAATGGAAAAGTTATTTGATATTAAAATATATATAGCGCCAGAACTGTGGCTGGACATGAGGCTGCTAGACTTAGTAGCCAATTGGCGGCGAGTCAACGACAACGACGAAGCAGGGAGGCAGGAAGTATCGTAGAACCGCGCGCGCGAAGCTACGATCATCAGCGACAAGAGAAGCCCGAGAAAGGTAAGTCTATTTTCACGTGCAAGTTATTCGTATCGGTGAGCAGATTTACGTTAAAGTAAGTGTAAAAAAATGTCGCTATTAAACGAGCGATATTTGATTCGAATATAATATTAACAACGCGTACATACACACGAATACGAAATGTGTATTACGATATGTGAGTCGTGTACGGTATCCTTAACACGGTAATAGTTTGTGCATGATTATAATTATTATCACTGGTTTTCTTTTTGTATATCTGTATAAGGCGTCGGGATATATAAAGCTTTTAGGGGCTAAATTACTGGCAATTGAATCGATGGTGGAATGTCGTCGCAATGCCCCTTTCTGTGTTCTACTGTTCTCTTTTTGTAGCTGCGGACAAGCTGCAGTATCAGAGCTTGGACGCGGTCAACAACGAAGGTATGTTTGTAGCGGCTACCAATTATTTTACAGAATGATTCTTCAAGATAATGCAAATATTTTCGGACGATACTTTACGTATCTTTCCTATTTTTTGCCACAATCGAGTAGATCCATCTTGCCTACATATACTTTTTTCTCTTTGTTGGATACGAAATGTGTCTCTCTGTTTTTTTTTTTTATACTCGTAGGAAATTATGCACATGTTGCAATGAAATAATTCCATTGACCGATATTGACGTATAAAAATACGCTGTGATAAAATTTATGTTAATCGTAGCACAGCTGCGATTTTCAGAGTAAATTTCACGCATCTTTAATTTTCGTTGCAATTAAAATGTGCATAATTGTCGGATCGATCTGTGAAATATTCGGAATGCGCTTATGCACATCGTCGGTATTACGACGTGCTAATTAAAGTGACTGCCGATTCTCACATCCAATACTTTCTACCTCGTAATTAGTCTTTAGTCTAGTTTAGTCTAGTCTAGTCTAGCATAGTCTAGTCTGATCCCTTCCTTAATGAATTAATTTTATATATTTTACCCGAAGTTAATTTTCTGAGATATGTTGCAACTTGTAATCTACATTTGTTGATTTTGGTTACTTTTACTTTTAATCAAGTATACTATCAAATCGCACGTACTGTATAAACGGGAAAGGATTGATACGTCTGCTTTTTTTTTTTTTTCTTTTTTTTTTGTTTATAATGGTTAACTGTTTAAAACACCAGATGAGGTGCCAAACGTGATCTGTCCGGAAAAGTCTAATGTGTCTTGTTTCATGTAGTACAGCCAAGAGATGTGTATTTTGCCAGGGTAGGAGGCGATGATTCCAGTTGAAATAACTCTTTGCTCAGCGATAGTTGTGCGCGTGGAAGCCAACTAATTAAGTGTCGGCGACTGTCTGGGCCACACGCGCACACATCGTAGTGTGGTCCATTCAGCTGCCCGCCCGAATCCTCGATCCCAAGATCATTATTCCTTATGGAACTCGCAAGCATCTTCATCATCATCAACGAGCATTCTTCCTTCGAGAAGTTTTTCGACATTCCATTCGCCATCGTCTATTACATACCTTCGTTACGTGATAAAATGTCATCGTATTTCATACCATTATCAGACAAGACAGTTCCAGTTACTTGCAGTTTCTCTCTCTCTCTTTCTCTTTCTTTTGTATTCGCATATAATTTTCTTTTATCGATTCATTGTTACTATAATTTTCATCTTCCAACGTCGTCACTATCATTGATCACGACGAGTATCGTATCTTCGAATAGGCAGCTCGCGAAGCATGTCTCATCTTCATATCGTTCTTCCTCTTTATTCGCGTATAATTCACATCGACAGTTGAATAAAAAAAAAAACAAAAACAAAAATTCGGACTAACATAATATATTTCCACAAGATCATGAATACTAATGCCGTACGAGCTTCGGCTTTCTAACAAATGTCAGTGTACGAAGCTGTCTGTATATGTAAAAAGTCGTGTGGTTTGGTTGGCTTACTGGTTGCATGGCTATCGTGTGCCACGGTTATTGTGTCGTGTGCGTACTCGTGAATCTAACATACTCACTAAAACTGCGCGCAAAGGGTCAAAGGTATACTCTATCCTTTAATTTACTTTGTTTCTTCCTTGACGAATCTTTAAACGCTAAAACGGTGAGCTTAAATATTTTTCTAAATGCGTCAAAGTATATTATCTATTTAATGATACGAGATGACGTTCTTCGGATTCCTGTAAAATATTCATATTTGATATAATAATGATTTAAAATCGAGAAAGGACTCATTACGCGTTAATGCAAAATGTGTACTTATAAATAATTAAAACAGACATAGCACTACACGTTAGAATACTTACGACGATTTTATTACATGTATTACAAAGATTTTCATTTTTTTATATATATAATTAATTAATTATTTTTATCCTTATTTTTAGTAGTACAAGCGAGAGAAAATCGCGGTTAATGCGGTAATCGCAGAAGCAACGCGTATCAGTATTTATTCTTTACCGAATTGGCCGAATAAAATTATCACGAGCTTGATTTCTTTTATCGTAAAGCTAGAGAAGTGGTCTAAAGATTCGTCTCCTTATATTTCTTTAGCAAATGGGTTTTATAATCTGCTCTTTCTCTCTTTTGTTCTCTTTTTCTCTCCCGCCCCCCTTCTCGCTGCACCGTCATTCCGAATGCCGCACCGTATCCCACCGTCATCCTTCTGATAACGCTATCACGCCTGGACCTATGTGCCTGCGGGTATTTCACCGTCCCTACGCACCGCCACGCAACGCAACGCAACGCAACGCAACCGTCAGCCGCGGAGCCAACTCCGGAAGAACCTCGCGACGACGAGGAACCCATGTGGAAGTCGGCGACGTTGCTGCAATCACATAGCTCGCCGGAACTGCCAGTTTCACCTGACGAGAGCTTCGCTTCCTCGTGCTCGCTTCGCAATGCGCCCAACGATAAACAGCTATCCGCCAACCCTTGCTCGTTGCCCGATCCGTCGCTCGCGACCGTCAGCGGACCCCCAGAGCGGACCGTCACGGGATATCGTGGCCGCGGCAGAAAGTACGAACGCTCGCGCTCCGAAGTGACCTTGCTCTCATCCATCGAACTCTTCGGTGAGTTCAGGGCTAAACGGCAAATGCAATGCAGGTTCAGGAAGAGACCGTACGGTCGCACGTGACAGGAGTAACGCATGGAAAAGAACCCGGTCCATTCCGAATACTAACGTCAATGAGAACTTCGTTGGTAGTGAATTAGTAAAGGGACAGGTAACGTTACTACCCGATGGCGATTGTGATTACCTTCGTTCTTACGTCGGTAAGTAACGTTTCGTTCTCTTTTTCCCCCCCTTTTTTTTTTTTTCTTCTTCACAAACTCTTTCTGGCATTGACTAAATTCGGGCCGAGTTCCTTCTTCACGCTACTCCGGAGTCCCTGCGACCTTAGTGTCAAATACTAGAAAAATTTTTATTCACGAGATCAATGAATCGTTGATGCCACGTGAATCGCCGCATTGTCTCGTCTCGTTTCACCGAGAAATTATGTAATTAACACGACGGAAAGACCAGTATTAAGCCTTTAAAAACACAGGAAAGTAATTAAGAGATTTTTTTTATTGTAGCACAATTAATGTTGAAATTAGTTCTCTATATTTATCAAGTCTAATTCTTTATCAAATCAACATTTCGCTGATTCTTTCAATTAGTTTAATATTATTTTTTTCAAAGAGAGACCAACGCCAGTTTCTATTTCCTATAATGTGAATTATTCCCACTAATCAAGATTAATTAATAGACTCGGTTAATCTTCTGCCTCCTTCTAAAGCTAATTTTACAAAGAAGCGCAGACGGTGAAAGAGAGAGAGAGAGAGAGAGAAAGAAAGAGAGAGAGGCAGTTGATGATTAATATAATAATCAGTATTTGTGGGAATAATTCTTATGCTCACCGATTCGCTTTGCTCGTTACCGCTCTGTCGTTTCTTTCTGAACATTATTTTCTCTTTATACTTGAAAACACGAGCACAATTATAAGCACGGGCACGAGCACGAGCACGTCTGCTATGATAAAAACCTACAGCTTCACAGCCGATCTCTGTCGGGCTTTTAATAAGAAACTGCTATTAATATATAACAAATTACGACGTTACATCGTTATCACTAGCATCGTTATCCACTAAACTAATCATCATCATTATCCGGAATGTCTATCTGCGTCTGAGTCCCCCGCCCATCCAGACACCCCGTGTCCAGGCCTCATTCCTCTTCTCCACCCTTAGACATGCGATCGCGGATCATTCAACCTGATCCTACCTGCACAGCAAGGCGCCACCGTCACAGTATCTCCGGACAGATGAGTTATTTCAAGCTGCTGGGCTACAACGTTAGCAAGAAGCTCACCGGCTCGGCCAACAGTCTCTTCAGCACCGCTGTGATAAGCGGTTCCTCGAGCGCGCCGAATCTGAAAGACATGGTACCACCTCACGCATCTGCAGTCGCTGGTATGAATATTATATATATATAAAATACTTAGGCTACGTTAAATATTTAATTATTTAATGTAATGTAGATTATTAATTACTATATTTATTCTGCAGCGATAGAAGGCTTCGGCGGAGTGCCGCCTATTAGACCTTTGGAAACTCTGCACAATGCACTGTCGCTGCGTCAACTAGATGCCTTCTTGGAGATGATGACTACGGCACCGTTGTTTAGAACGCCGGCCTCTTCGCCACCTAAGTCCTCGCCGGCCGGATCGACGCACGAGTCGCTCAATCCACCCCTCGTTCACGCCGGGATCAGTCGCGAATACCATTCTTCTGATACAGAAACTGTCAGGTATTGTAAAAAGAATAAAAGCACAAGGCATCGTGAATATTATATGAGTATTATTTAATATTTATACATATATATTATTTTGTAATTGGTGATTTAAATCTCTGATGCATTTAAATATTAATTTCATATAGGTATATAATGCCAACACCGATACAATATAAGGCTCTCGGTGAAACAGAAACGTGTGACATCAGGAATCTACCTTCTCCTACTAGTCCGAACAGTGCGTATCTTTACTGTAATGGTGATATAATTTTTTCTTTAACTAATAATTTCTGTATCTTGCAGGTACAGGCTGGAGTAGCGAGCCACAGTCTTTTCTATCTTCTGAACCATCGTCACCCGCACCGACGTCTACTGGCGAATGCAGCATGTCTATAAGCTTAATCAGCAACGAGAGGTGAATCTTAAATAAATTTATCTTTAAATAAATTATATTTTCTTTCCCTTTATGTTAATGATTGACGTGATAACTCATTCCGTTATTTACACTAATTTTAAATTTACTAAATATTTTTTGATTTGTGATTATATTTCCTATATTATATTTTACATAATTTCTTTTAATATTTAATTGTTATACGTTGATTGTTAGTAGTATTAGAATTAACACTTGTCCATTCACAGCGCTCAACTTTTTATTGCGCCGAAATTCTCTCCGACCTCTTGCCTGGACGTCGACTTTAACGAATTTTGTATTCGTCTCGATCAAGAAAATCGAGAAAGTCGTGGCAGCGTTTCATATACGGATTATTACAGCAATGAGGACGGTCAAATACGCAAAATAACCCAAATGCCGCAAGTGATACAGTCAGCTGCTGGCGGTGCGCAAACAAAACTCGTATGTGGCGATGATATTCCTTGCGATAACGCCGACGAAGATGAAGATCATACATTGACTTTAAAACAGAGCGAGGAACAAAAGAAACAGGACGTTAAGTCAATATTCGAGCAAAGAGACGACGTCAATCCCGCAAAACTAAGTGGCAGCTATAAGAAGATCGGACGGTAGATAGTTTAATATAATATATAATAAAATAATACATAAAATCACATTTATCGATCATTAATATTATTTGTACATTTTAGGTTTCTGGTGGAAAGCACTGATATATCACACGGCGACGTCCGAATTAAAGATACCGAGAGTGGTACTTCTGACAAAGTAAAATCTTCAGTCTCTCAGAAATCTGACTCCTCAAGCATAAGTAAATTAATCGCAGAAAAAGTAAGGGATTCTAAAAAGAGCGGCTTGCATATAGGTCCACAAAAGCGAAAGAATTTCTCTCGTTCGCAAAGCGTGACGACGCCGAAGACAGTCACACCGAAAGCCGAACAGACTTTTAGTTACTCAAGACAGAGCTCGTTTTCGACCATGTCGGATGCGGATATAGAAAATTGGAAATTGAGCACAGATCCAACGCATTCCTCGGAAACGAGTCAGCAAGAAGAGCCGATACTTACTGTTGCCAGTAGTCTCACAGATAGCTCTAACATTACCGTGGGCTTCGATATTAAAGAGGAAGAAAAAAAATAGGTGATACATTGTTAATTAATTAATTCTTTTTCTCGACACCCACGTGATATTAGATCTATTCTTAGGACGTCGCGTTTTATGCTACTAAAGGTTTTAGAAAGGATAATTTCCTAGTATGTAAAAAGTATTAAAACACAGCAGGTATTACGTAGAAACTGGACACTTATTTTAATGTTTCGTAGTAACGTCCATAAGGCTGATAAAAGTATACAACCAGGACCAGTCATTTAGAGAAAACTATAATAGCGAAACTTTTAAACAAGTCTCCTTCCAAATCTTATAGCATTATATAAATGAGATATTAAATCAAATAAAGACGATATATTCTTGTTTTAGAATGTCTTTAGAAAGCGGTTAATCTCACTATATTACTTTGCGACTTAAAATAAATATATATTTTATTATAGACGAAATAGTTGTATGATAGTTTACTCTGAATAATGTAGCAATTGTTTGACTTGGAATATTACGGGTCTTTTTGTAATGAAAAGATCAACGAATTACTTGACTGATAATAGACGAAGACATACAATTCTCTTTTTAATTACATATCATTAGCTGCGCGTTTAGTTTAATTTTTTATTTTAACATTAATTTATATGCATTTATATTATTAATGTAATTTTTTGCGACAGTTTGTATTGAAAATCGAGAGCTTTTAATCAACGAGGAGCAGATTGATATATTTTTTATTGTAATTATGTGTGTAGAAGATTTGCCTCTTTTCTAAAGAGATTATTGCAGATGTACAAACGCTATACAGCCATAGCCATTAATTATGTATGCTTCGATTAAGTATAAAAGTGATTAAATAGAAGGACAGAGAAGAAAAAGAAAAAATAGATGTGATTATGAATGTTATAGGGTACTTAGAATGAAATGTATATTTGTATATTACTGTATTTTGTTCTTCAACTAAATCGCAATAGTTTTTTAAATTAATAATCAGATGTTCTTGAAGTTACCGAATGTATGAGACTGAAAATATATATGTATTTTAACATGTTGAGAGACAACGAAAATATCTTGTCGTAATATTACGCAAATACTTAGTTTTCCTTTTTTTCTAATGATAAATGCTGGAAAGAATAATTATATCCGAGCCAAAGAAAATATCCCAATTAAGGAGATAGAACTACACTTGAAATTGTGAAGTAATCAAGTTGTACAGACTGTACATTCATTATTATGCAAGGTAATATTTATTTGAAAATATATTGTTCTTTTATCCTAAAAATCCTGTCTTGTTCCTTCTAACCTCAATTTAAAATATTTGACTTGTTACTTGGTCGTAGTACTCGCTCGACTGGATGGTGGCGGCTCGTAGCGATCTTCTTCGAAACTTCTTGACCAAGCGCCGACTCCACCTATTTCATGGGCGGAGAATAGGAACCATTACAAAAAAGGCGTGGCCACTGAGTAGGCGGGAGCGAGGCTCGTGCCACCAACTTACTACTTCTATATTCCTATTAACTCCGGATACTTTTTGGACGATTCGAGGCCGCGAAAACCTGAGATTAACAGATTTGCCAGGTAGTATTATTTTCCATTTTTCACATATTTAAATGGTCAAATAATTAAATTACCGTTCTTCTTTTATTGAAATTAAGAATTAAATGTTATTTATTAAATTGTTAATATATTTTTTTTTAAGAATATATTAAACATTAAAAATCGCGCGCGCTATTTACTTTTGCTTATTCTACGTTAAAGAAAATTGCTTTATAATTAATAATTTTTACTGCAACTACTATACATCTCGTCTTTTTAAAAATTAGAAGACGCAATAAATAAAGAACAGTGGAAAACTTAATAATTTTAATATGAATTTCCAAGATTAAAACTTTATAAATTAATTTCTCTCTCAATGTGAACTCCCATCGGCTTCTTTTTATTATTATTTTACTTACCTTTCTCTTTTCTTGTTTTCTTACAAAATGTGCTAATAAAATTTAATTTTACGTTTGATTTCATATCATATCATATCGGTGGGTCCAGAAAATGACGGCGGAAAGAGAGCTGGAGCTTACCGGCGCCGACGCCTGGAACATCGATCCGGGGCGTCAGCTTGCAGTTATGTATATAGTTCATATTACAGCAGAGGGTTGTATTAAACATCCACGTCGTTTTCTACTTGCGCCTACAATCCTATACGAATATCGTTTATCAAGTTTTCCGAGCGATATTAGGTTTAGGCATAACACTGCTTGATAATCTTTACTTGTCATATATTTATTCGTAAAATTACATAGTCAAACAATTGTACAATCAGCTGTTAGATAATATGTTCTGCCAACTCGAGAACTTACAGATAATATACATAAATTATGACATACATACATACATACATACATACATTAATTTTAAAATATAACGTACAATATACAAATTAATATAGAGATGAAATAAAACACAGGTAATTGTTATATATTTTTACAGACAAAATAACTTTGCGCACGTCTCAAACACAGTATTGTATACATTCAAAAATATTGCAACGCGTTCGAAGCGATAACTGGTGCTCGATAGGAAAATTGGAAAACGATTTGTCGGCATCGCGATACTACGAGGTGAAAATACCAGAAGGGTTTTTCAGGATGAAAAAGAAAAGAAATAAAAAGTCTGGACGGAGGATAAATCGTACGCTACACACGGGACGTAATTAGAGCGTTACCGGGACGTAGAAATATTCGCGAAAGGGGAATGCACCGAGGGATAAGTAATAACTTTATGCAATCCCCTGTCGAAGTCATCTTAATAGGGGAGAACAAACGCGAGATCCGATTTGACACGCGGAAACGCGCGATGTTTATACGCGCACGTTGTAAGGGTCGGTGTTTCGCTCTCGCCACGTCAAGTGACACAGCTAATATCTATTTAATTGATTCAGGGGTGAAACGCAGCCCCCTAGAACGTTTTCGTGAACAATATGCTGACTGTCCCTCGAAAAGACGCGCACGTGTCCGTCAAAATCGCAAATTGACTCTCCTGTTGGTCCTGTTGGTTGGATCCGAAGCCAATTATAAACAGGAAGGATTATTGAAGACAGCCGCCAGAGAATTATCGATGAAAGAGTTGCCGAATTATACTCCTGCAAAGTTCATAAAAAAAAGACTTAATAAACTTGCAAATTAAATTTTTCCTATCATTAAAAAAAAAAAAAAAAAAAAAAAGAATTGTAGAGCGATAAAGAAAACATAAAGATTAGATTAAAATTAATATATATTTAATTTGCGTTAAGGGGGAAAGTGTACGCGAGGCTCGGCATGACGTGCACATATATTAAATTAAAGTAATTGTTATAAAGATAAAAATAGTTTTTTCTAAAAAAAAAAATTCGCAAAGATTGCTGCGCGCTGATGACCTTTCCCCCTTAAGAAAAAAATCTATACTAATCTTTCTATAATCCCGTTTGCAGCACCCATGCGTCCCTTGCATCGTGAAAATGGGGCGATTGACGGAAAATAAGGAGAATAAACGGGATAAACGGAGCAAGTCGCGTGAATGACGTCCACCGAATTTCGCACGTGTTCGGGCGATCCGATTTTGATGCGCCGCTAACAATGCACCCCCGTTGCATCATTGCCCGCAACGGGGTCACGCCTCTAAACGAAATTGCAAGATTTCGTCACGGATCTTTCTAAACCTTCCTGAAGCTTATTACGCAAATTCGTCGCGGAAATCTCTCGAGCAGTCGCGACGAAGAGGGTGATCTAACGCGAAAAACCGATGCGCGTTGAAAATAGAATAACAGAAGCCTACCGATAACGTATATTAGAAATTAATATCTATCGATAGACAATAAAAGAATAAACGCCCAAAGTATAAAATAATTTTTTTTTTCCATCTATTCTACAATTAATTATTGCATTATATATCACTGAAATAATTTCCTGCAAAGTTTCGCGTTTATTTAAACTACCCTCGCCGCGGCAATTAATTCTCACTTATTTAATTACGCGTATACTTGTGTCAATTAAAAAGAAAAAAATCATTGATACGCATGTCGGATGTAAATTAAATTAATAATCCAAATAACACTCTTCTGTTTAAGTACCTGGCTGGCAGCTTGACTTTCGTGTCGTTTCCTGTCCGTTGCTTCCATCTTATAATCATTCGGTCGATACCTGAGATCTGCTCTCGCAGTAACGGTAGGCCGCATCGCAGCAAGCACCGCCCAACGAGGATGCAAGGGCTACGTGGAGGCCCCAATGTCGTAGCTGCATCACAGCGCACGCGTTCAGCAGCATGCGATCCGCGCATATTCGGTAATCACGAAAGGGGCGGTCACCCTTCCCGGAGGACGTCCGCGAGATTTCCGAAAAATGCGTTGTCCCGGTGAAAGGTCCTCGTCAGAAGAACGGTACGCTCGGGACCTGAAACATCGCGGCGCAATTATTCAAGTGTCGTCGCGCGCAAACATCCTCCCTTTTTTTTAATTTTTTTCCATTACCGGCAAGTGAGCGGTGAGCAAAATCATCCCCGGTGGTATCCGCTCATCGCTGGACAGGAAGCGGGATATGAGCTACACCGAACCACTGTGGGAGATCAATGGAAATCAAGCACCAGTAAGTGACGACGGTGAAGCTCCCGTAAAACGCTTCCCAATGTTTGGGATTTATTAATTCTTCTTTTTTTTAATAATGCCCGGCGTGGTAAACTCATGGGGGTCCAGTTTGAATGCGCTAAAACAAAAAGAAAAGAACGGTTTAGTCGGGGGAATTAATAAAGAAAAAAATTAAGCAATTAAAATGGAAAGGTACAATTATCAAAAAGTCGCGCGCGATTGTCTTTTACCCTTTTTAATTATTTAACAGCAATTAAGTGATAAATTATTTTTAATTCCTGAAAAGTAGCGTCCGCGATAATTGAAGTCAAGCGATTGACGCATGTCTTCAATAATTAAGAATTAATTTAGACTAAAATTAAAAGTGACTACGATCAATCTGCGGGCTTATCTATATATTTCGAAGGAAAAGAAAAGGAAAAAACTTATGCGTAACAGGTAATCGCGGCGGAGATGTCGCAGTACGTTGGCAGTGAGATCGCCAGCTACCCGATGTGGGACAGTTCCGTTTTGTATCAAACGCAGCCACCCGCTCATCCGCACGTGAACGAGCACGGATTGTACAGGCAGCCATGTGCGTTATTGCACCAAAGGTGATTCTTTTTTTTTCACGAGATTATTGTTAAATCATCTGCATGAAAAAGTCGAAAGACTAAAGGCCGTCTTAAAAGAAAAATCAACTCCCATAAGAGTCCCCTTAATTCTTTAATTTTTCTTTGCGCCCTATCTAATTAAAATCTTTTTTATTATAGCGAGCCTTTATAAACGCGCTTTTGTGAAGGATTCTTAATATTAATTACTGCAATAAATAATAAAATTATGTAAAGAACTTTGGAATTTTCAGCCGCTATACGACGAATGGCCGATCACCGAATTTGCCCTCATCGACGACGAAGAAACCGAGACGTCGAGTAGCAACGGTGTCGCAAAGAAGAGCTGCAAATATTCGGGAAAGACGTAGGATGTTCAATCTGAATGAGGCCTTCGACAAACTCCGCAGGAAAGTACGTACTTGTGTTTTAAAAATAAAAGAGTGATTAATTAGTTTAATAATTTTTCTTGTTTCCCTTTTCTTTCCTTTTTTTTTTAATTTAATTGTTTTTCAGGTACCGACTTTTGCTTATGAAAAACGGCTCTCGAGAATCGAAACCCTGCGTTTGGCGATCACATACATCGCTTTCATGGGAGAGCTACTCGGTATCGAGCCAAGTAGCCCGAAACCGGAGTACATACCGCGAGAATACTACTTGCAGAATTGAATATCTTTATCTTCTCCTTCTTCCACGATGGACGAGGGCGTTTACGAGTCGATGCGAGTCACCGTCTTACTCGCGGAAAAACTTGTAGTCGGCGAAATAAGTCTTCCATTACTAATTAGTATTATAGCATTAAGTCTCGAAATGTAATTTAACATATAATCGTATGTGACACTCGTACTTGCACAATAATTACTCAATTCCTTCCTCATTAACTCTTTCGATCGTACTTGAACGTTTATTAAAATTATTATCCACGAAAGGAACGAAAAAGATTTAGTATATTAAAATAGACTCTGATGCGTTCTTCAAAATACTGTTCTAGTATCAAAGTTCGGCTCAACCGTTTCTCTTATTATGTGAATTGTCATAATCTTGCAGTACTTTATCGTGTGAGTTCTCCATTACAATATTAAACGTAGTAGTACATGTTATAAGATGTCACCGAAATTATGAATTGCGAAAATAAATAAGTGTCAGCGTAAATTAAAATAAGAATTTAAATAATATTATATCCGGCATTCCGTGCCTCTGCTCTTAACGTGAATTTTAAAAGTGATCCGAAACGTCAAGAATTGGAGTTCAAATTATTCATAAATAATTATATTAATTTTTAATAAATTTTAAAACGCCTGACAAATTAATTGCGCAACCGTGCACGAGGATTTCCATCCCTCGTGCTAAAGTAAGATCTACTTTAGCGGCAATACGCGACCGAACGAAACGTGCAGCGCGAGGAGGAGCTCTGCATGTACGTCGCTCGATAGCGGCACGCCGTTTTATCGGTGGAACCAGTCCGTAACGTTATCAGCGTTTTGAAGGGACCTGCACGAGATAACCCTTCGGCTTATTCGACGTCGGTGTAAATCCCTTCTTATCGACCCTTCGTCGGCAGAACGGCAGAATCTCGCGAGAACGAAAAGACCGACGTTACTATAGAACGCGGTTGCGCTATAAGAGGATAAGGGTTGACCAGGAGGAACCGGTGGCCACCCAAGAAGGCGGTTTCCTTTCTCTCTGTGCCGAACCGGCCTTTTAACAGGGGGCCCCCCCCCCTTTGACGTTTTCTTCCTCCCCTCACGCCGATTATTTATCTTTTTATTCTTTCTCTCTCTTTTAAGATCGCCGCTGGGAGATCGCTCGTCCGCGAGAAAGAGAGAGGAAACCTTCGAACGATCCGAGCAAGCTTGTTAGCCTGACGTCTTAATTTTAACGCTTTCGATCGGTACTCGAGAAGTTGGAGAAGTCGCGGTGCTCAAAAGGAAAAGAAAAATGCGGGAAGAGAGAGAAAGACAGAGAGACAGAGAGAGAGAGAGATGCTGAGGGTGGGCCTCCTATGCGTGGCGGAATAAGCGCCAGAACAAGCCACACGTATTCACCTTTATTATACGTATACGAAGCGAATGTGTACGCGTGCACGGCGAGCAGCGCGTTACGCATGTTAGATGCCGCATTCGGAATAAAAGACAAGTTTCTAGAAGACAAGAAGATGAAGTACACGCAGAAGCGGGGAGCGGTAAAATAACGCGGTCTAAAAAGGCTGTCTGTCGGATCGCGGGGTGAAGACGGGGGGAGGAACGGAAAAGGCGATGGAACGGAAGGGACGGAAGGGACGAAAGACAACGGCGGACGGCGTCGGCGGGGGTGAGAGCCGCGGGGAAAAGAAGAAACGCGAAGATAGGAGCCTTGGCTCATAATAGGTGGAGAGGCCGGCGCCTCTCGTAGCATCACCACGTGGCATGCGGCCAACTACTGTCTCCTGATCAATATGCTTACGGCTACCTCGCCTCTCTTTCTATCCCTTTCCTCTCGCGTCTCTCTTTTGCGCCTCGCTGTCACAAAAGATCGGCGGATCAAGCGTTTCGATGACGCGACGCGATACGATCCCGATCCGCTGCGCTATCCGGCGTGTTAAAGACAACCCAGGAACTATGACGCTGTCTTTCTGCCACGGGATTCCGATCCGCGATCGAGAAATCGAATTCCTGCTGTACGATACAGCGAGCTGATGCGGCATTATTGTATATAAGAAATAAAAATTAAGGAACGGTGTGAAGATAATCTTTTTCGCTCAAAGAATAAGAACTGAACTCTTGTATTATAAAAAAAAATTTTTCTAAATGCGATAAAGTATGGAAATTGTTCGACATAATTTTTTTTTTTTTTTTTTCCGGGCAATTACAATCGGTGACGAATTGTGCTATCGTATCTCGTTTTTGCGAACAAAAGTGAAAATCTATGGCGATCCTTGCTCCGGAGGATTTCAAGATAAATGTCTCGCACAGCGAGACGCGTGGGCAGAACAAATTGGTCATTCGTTTCTACTCGAGCGTTATCTTATCATCGGCAAAGTTCTCTTTGCTGTGATATACCGTTGGCGCCTAACAGGTGGTCCCCGTTTGCGCCGACTGGCCGTCTCTCTCGCGATCGGTCGACCTCGCTAATGACACCAAGATCATTGCGACATTGCGCGAATCGTTCTCGGTGGCGCGTTTAATTTCCATGATAGAGACCATTTTAAATCGATCTTTCTTTTTTTTTTTCCTCCCTCGCCATTCTTCAATATTATATCCTTTGAAAAGCCGATAAAGACGGGTATGCTAAACGCGCGCTCCCATTTCTCGATCTACTATTTGTTTAAATCGTTATCCGATCCTGAAAAAATCTCGCTCGCGTTATCACGACGAAGAGCCGATCCCCCGCAGTTAACGCCCAAGGTCTTTAAATATCTTAACGGATCGTGAAGAGCTATCGCGTTCTGAGGGACCACCTATATAAAGTTACCGAGAAGTTTAGTCGGCCGTTGTAGTATCTATATCTTGGTGGGTGGGTGAAGAGTATCTCGTTGGTCGTGCTCGACACCGCCGCGGCCGACGGTAGTGGGTGGTTGATAGTGGTGGTGGCGGTGGTGGTGGGTACCGCTGGTGCTGGTAATGCTGGTGCTGCTGCTGGCTGCTGCTTCTGCTGCTGCTGTTCCTGATGCCGGCTCACAGCCGCTGGTAATGGTACGGCGGTGGTGGTGCCGGTATCGGTAGTGGTGGTAGTGGTGGTGGTTGCCCCTCAGTGTCCGGCGCGCCTCCGACAAGCGTGCTTCGGTCGTTACGAGAGGATCCTATGAACGCGTTCCCGGCGTTCCTCACGGATGACATCGGCTGATTTCTCGCCGTCGTCGCGTAACAGAGTGACGAGCCAAGATAATAACGGCGAGTGGCCAAAGTGGATAAAGCGGCAGGTGAAGGGCAAGAAGGAAGAGGAGGAAGAGGAAGAGGAGAACGCGTCGGGCAAGCCGGATTACGATCGCGGACGTGGGATTACCATCGGTTCGGACGGGCTATCGCTCCCGCGCGAGGAAGAATGCGATTAGCTCTGACCACCCCCCGGGGTTCGTCGTTGACAACGGGTTTCACGGTGGCTGGTCTGCGCGGATCGTTGGCGCGGGTCAGGACGGGTCTACGACATTTGCCGCATGCGGCAGGCAGACACAGCGGGAACAACGACGACGAGTCCTGCTAACCGAGGGAGCCGCGGGAACCTACGGCACGCGGACGAAGTGGACCACCGCGAACGAGAACCCAACGATCGTCCGCGAGGGAACCGTCCTCGCGAACGCGCGTGGGTCACTGCGGGCGGAGAGTGCCCGTAATCGGAGTACATCGGCACCCGGAGCCACCCCAGACTTTTAAATGGTGCATTATTATTCCGGGGATCTTAGCCGTAGTGAAGAGTTAGGTATACATAGGAAGTGCCCGAGAAAGTCGAGAAGACCCTAGTCGATAGCGAGCGACGTCGCCGCTTCGTTCGTTCCGAGGAGCCGGCGTGACAGGGAGGAAGAAAGAAAGAAAGAAAGAGAGAGAAGGAGAGGAAGAACGAGGGGAACAAGGGGAAAAGATAAAGTAAGAAGGAAAGAGAAAGAGAGAGAAAAAGGGGTTAGAGTAGCGAAGTGAAGCGTGCACACACACAGTCAAGTTCAACGACCTGCTGGGATTAGCTCGCGAGAACGAGCGGAAGGCCGGCTCAAGGACGGTGTTCAGGAGAAGAGTCCGGTGGAAAAGAAAGCGCCCCGAAGGAAAAAAAAAAAGAGCATCAGCGGCACGAAATATATACGTCCCAACAATTATACAAGAACAAATTAACACAAACGCATATATATACATATATATATATATATAAAATTATATATATATATGTATATGTATATGTACGTGCGAGGAAACGCGTTTATGGGCGAACGTGAGAACGCGGAAGCAAAGCGAGCGCGAATGGCCGAAATTACGAGCGGCGTCCACCGGTCGGTTACGGCGATCCATCGTTTGGGTGAGATCGATCTCGAGGCGCCGGCAATCGGTAGTTGGTGATGGGGGGTTTAGGCGAGGATGCCTTCTCCCTGTCTTCTCTGTCGTCATCATCACCGTCGTCGTCGTCACCGTTACGCGCCGTCATCCCTTACGCCGTCGAGTCGTTGTACCGTTCCGTCCCACGTCGTCCCGCCGTCCCCAGGGACCGTCATCGTCGTCGTCGTCGTCGTGGTTCCTCGGCACCGCAGGAAGCAAAGAACAAGCACGTTAACGGCAAGCAGAGAAGAAGGAGGAAGATCTTCACCGGCGCGAGAGACTTCCTGTTCTTCGGCGTCGGATGCGTCGGTGGTAGCGACGTCATTGTCGACGGGGAGCCTTACGACACCCGAGAAGATAAGAAGCGGGAGCCTCTTGGGGCATCAGGTGCGACACTCGGGGTACCGGTACCGGATCAAGAGCAGAAGGAAAGAAGGGAGCACCGAAGCAAGAGAAGGAGGAGGCGGAGGTGGTGGGGACGAACGAGGTGACTCGCCGTTGAGATGCACCAGGTGCCCTACGGACGCAGCGGCACCTCGAACGAAGACCGAAACGGTAAGAGGATCTTCTGGGAGCAACGGCAGCGCGAGGGGATTAGGCGATTGCTGCAACAGCAGCAGCCTAGATCTCGTGGTCGTGCCCGTGCCCGTGCCCGCGCTCGCTTCCGCGCTCGTGTCCGCGCCCGCGTCCGCGCTCGCGCCCGCGCGCGTGCCCGCGCTCGCTTCCGCGCGCGCGCCCGAACCTGCCGATTGTCCACGACGACGACGACGACGAGGACGACGACGACGACGACGACGACGACGACAACGAGGACCACGACGACGACGACGGCGACGACGACGACGACGACGATTACGACCACGACTACTACAACAACGACTAAAACGACCACAAGCGGAACTGTCGATTCGACAGCGACGACGACGACGACGACAACGACGACGACGCGGCAGCGATTACGGCGGCACGACGCCGGGCCCGACGTCGACCGCGTGGCCTCCCTGCACTGTCTGGGCCCGGTGCGGACCGTTCACGGTACTCCGCCGCCGCTTTCGTCCAATTTGCTGCTCATAGGACTAGCGCTTTGTTGCCTGGCTCTGCCGGCGGTGCAACCGCGTCTCAGCACCCACCATCAAACGTGTCCGGGTTGCCCGCATCAGCAGCCGCAGCAACAACATCATCATCATCATCACGTGCATCACGAAGGCCCGGCGAGGAACGGCCTTTTCAAAGATCCCGCCGCACCTAGCCCGGACGATCTCAGGCTGGAGGCGATCAAACATCAGATCCTGCAGAAATTAGGTTTAAGAACTCGCCCAGACGTTAATAGGACGTTGGCCACCGTGCCCCGGCACTTGGCCCTTGAGACCCTTTACCGGGCGGAGGCGCAAACGCCGCCGCGTTACTCCGACCGGTCAAGGGTCGATTACGAAAGTGAATACTCGGGCGAGTTTCTCTACGGCGGCGACGAGTATTCCTATAAGAATCTTGACCAGGAGACCACCACTCCCGAGGGTAACGATAGGACCACAGCCAAATCTTATCAGAGCTACGACGACGTTCAAGAGGAGCTGGACGACTTCTACGCGAGAACTTCGGAGATTATCACCTTCGCCGAACCCGGTGAGTCCCTCCAAAAATAATTATTTGACAAATTTGCACGTGGCGCGATTTATTAAAGATATATTCGCGACAACAATTAGAAGCGCAACAATTAACGCGAGGCGCGTGGGATCTCGCAAAGAGAATTCCCAAGAGAAACCGTCGCAGAGTTTTCCTGAACGACTTGGCGGCCGATATCGAACAAGAACGATCTAGAGAACGCGAGTGTCCTTGCCGCACGAATGCAATTTCTAGCGCGACCGATCTCACACGTGTATACCTAAAGCTCAATTCCGAGAAAAGTGCTTTCTGATATGACGCTGGCGCAAAGTACCGGTGATCAAGGGGATCCTTGAAAAAAAAGAAAAAAAAAAAAGAAAAAAAAAAAAACAGGAAAGTTGCAAAGATTTCTGCGAAGCGCGAAACGTTGACGTAAGTAGCGGTCGGTTCTTACAACTTTGTCAACTTCGTTCGATAAGTGACGCGGCAATCTCAATCAAAATATTCCGCCTACATATAAGAAAATTATTCCGCCGCGGATAAAGGACGTTGCTGCATCTATAGACGCAGGTACTCTATGGTACCGTCACGTACGAATGCTGCAATTATTAATTATTCGCGATATATCACGTGAAATTGCGAAGGAATAATCAATAATGCAATACTTAATACATAATGCAAACTGAAATCTCGCAACGCATTTAAATAACTTTTGTATATGGTAATTGCGCGTAACGATCGATGTAATTACGCCAATTTAAGTTGATGCAAGTTTCTTAGCTTCTTGAATTGATTCAAGTTGATTGGCCTCTTATTTCCAAGTAACTCAATACAGTTTCTTTTTTTTTCCCCCCGACTTAACCTGTTAAACGCATTTATTAAGACGTTTGCTTACCGTAAATTAAAAAAGAAAAAAAAAAAAAAGAATAATAATCATAATTACCGAATTATGACATTATTAAATTTATGCGAGCGCTTTTTTCTTATTATTATTTTCGACGTATATGCTCGAAACGAAGCTGGGATCCAGCGGACAATCGATTGCAATTTGGGGATGCATTGCAAAAAATCGTCAACGACGGATTCGGTATCGCGCACTTTCTTTCTGTCGTTTGATATCGCTGGGATGAAACTATCGGATTAAGCCGAATTCGCGTTCGATGCCAAATTGCACGAGGGAGAACTCATTGATTCTACGTCTGATTGGATGACCCGGTCACTCGATGTAAGTTTTTCCGAAATTCTTCCCCCGTGCGTCCCGATACGCCGTAATAACGATCGCCTGACCGTATCGGTATAGATCGAAAAATATACCGACCGTTCGTTCCGTTTATCAATTACGGTTAACAACCGCCCTCTCCCTCCCCCCCTTTCTCCTCCGATTAGCGCACCCCCTCGAGAACTGTTTTCTTCACGATTGATACTTATCATGATTTTTCATGGCTGTTACAAAATACTGTGGATGTATAATTTTTTAGAACCTCGTAGTCGATAATAAACTCTTATTGCTCGTACGTATAATTTCACAAGATTATTCATAAGGTAAAAGTCTGCGAGCCAAAAGGCTTTGGCATTTGAAATAAATTTAATTTATTAAAACGTCGAGAATAATTGTTCCAGGTAATTCTCAATATTTTTAAGAAAAAAATCAATCAGGATTTTCGTAGACTTCTTTTTAAATAAAATCTTCAATCTTTGTAAAGTTTCTTTCTTTTTTTTTTTTTAGAAATTCTTTTCGCGCGCGGATACGGGTGTGCGATTAATTTTCGAGTATAATTACACGTTTCGCGGCATATCAGATTTAATGCATTCAAATGACTTGCGAAAATAGACCGAACGATACCTCTGTGTATTAAATAACAAGTACGCGAACGGATTTGAAATGGCAAGCTGCAAGTTTAGTCTCCGATAACAGGACGACTTCCACGAAACGTTAAACAACACGTCGCATGTTCAACACACGGCGTGCTCGGTGCACATGGATTTAGCGTAACAGCTCGCGATGTGTGCAACGTGGGGTTAATCCGCGGGTATTGCATTATTTCTTCAGTAACGGCACGTAAGTAGGTTTTATTGCCATCTGATATGACATAACGAACACGTTTGTCCATTACACCTGCATAAACGATTCCAATTAACATCCCGACGGTTTTATGCAGCGCTTAGCTCGCTCGAGTTGAAATCGCCAAGAGAAATCGCGCCGAATAAAAGGAAGAAAAAAAAAAAAGAAACGAAAGAAAGAAATAAAGAAGCGTACGCTATCGAACCCAAAGCTGACTCATCGCGAAATTTCGAGTGGCTCGTCATACTTGCAACTTCTACCATGATTCCCATGCATTATTCACTATAACATCATTTTAGTTTCACTTCCTTGTAGTTTCGCCTAGTTCGGGGCCGAGTCGTGTCCGCGACGCGATTCGTGTGCGTAATTGCGGAAAAATCGCGGTCGGATCGTTTTCCGGTACCAGCGAGCGGCGGCGAGGTCGACGAATTTCGGAGGCGCGGGCGATAAGTTGGAAACGAAAGGAAATAGAGAACCGAGGGTGCCCGGGGGAAATTTCGGTGCGGAATTGACGAGAGACGGAATGCACCCCGTCGGCTTGCACGCGTCCCCGCGGAGCCACACACCTGCGGCCACGTGGCCCGCCGCAGTCGCCGCGAGTGTTGCGGCAACAGAGTAGCGGTCTATAGTTCACTCCGCAGTTCACAGTAACTCTAAGTTTAACAATAAGGGTAATAGAACCCCAAGGTAGAAACGGTAATGTTGCCGACTCGTTGCCGCGACGTAGCCCCGGCGCTTGCACACCTTCGCCAGCCGTTAAATTAACGAGGCCCGCGAGTTCCGCGTTCCGTTTCGCTCTTTTCCGAGCTGCGCGACGAGGCGGTCGCGAAAAGCGGTGCTTCCGGTTGCCCGTAGGACCATTCATTTTTTGCGATCGCGATAATGGCAATGATAACGATTCCCGATGCTCAAATAAAAATTAGAAGCCTAGTTTATTTTATCAGAATTAAATATTAAACTTTCGAGACTTGAAAAAATTGCACCACGACGCTTTCATTACCCCCGTACAATTATGATTTGTATTAATTTTGAAGAGAAATCTCTTTTCAACTATATAACTTACGAGACAAGTGTTGTATCAGCGAATTAATTACGGAAATTCAGCTTAATTACGGCAGTATTACTTGGCTCCGGGCTTTTGTTCGATCGCGATTGATTCGTCGAGGCCGTGCCGGCGGAGTCGCCAACTTTTCTCGGCGCGATATCGATATCGCGAATCCTCGCGCGTTCCAGCGAGAATTTCGAAAAGGAAATCGGGAGAGCGTTTCGTGGACGCCTCTTCCCGTCGCGGTTGCTCGCCGAACGATTTTTCCGGACACTTCGCGCGCTAAGGCGTATCGTAATACGCCATATGTGATACTTTAACGTTAATGTCGCTGTGTCACTATACATAGCCGATGAACACGTCATTCTTTTTGAAGAAACTAAAGAAACTATAAACGACCACCATTGCTCGGCCCGGCATCGACCGCGGAGGGCTGGCCGGCCGGCCGGCGGGCGTGCGGCGCACGGGGGGGTTGCCGCGGAGGAAAGTTTGTGTTCCACATTTTTTTGTCTACGTGGAACGCGCGAAAAAAAAAGAAAAAAAAAAAAAAAAGAAAAGAAAATGCCGCGGAACCCAGACAATCGCTAGTTTCCCACTCTCGCGGCCTTTTGTAATCGCACCGACGTGCCGCGGCTACTTTTCTCTACCTACCCCCCGTTGAATCGATATACCCGGCCGCGCGCAACTCGGGACTGACGGACGATAATTACTCGTCGCGTCCACGCGAATTTTCCCCATCGGAGCTTCGCCCTTAATTCTCGCCTCGTCGGACCGCGATCCGCCTTCACGCGCGAAGCGTAACTACTCCGCCACGCGTCGGCATCTCGGGGGGGAAAGGGGGGTGGAGAGGAAAGGGAGACAATTTCGCGAGATCTGTAACGCAATCCGTAACGCAATATCTAATGCCGCGCGAGCGATTAATCAACGAAACTTGCAACGCGCATTTTTATACATTTTATTTCGCACTTTTGCGTAAACTTGTGCTCTCGGGCGCAATCGATCACTCTTAATATTCCACTAGTGGACGAAAGCGCGGAGGGATGAATCAAAGTAATATTTCCAAATAATACGATTGTCAAAATCATTTGTGCGCGATGCGTACGACGCGGCAGCTGATCAATTGCTCGAACGCGACCCGATTTTGAATATAAATATCGCTACCGCTCTCCCAGATTTGTTTTTGACCATGCGATATCTAAACGCTTCGACTAGGCACGTTATTAATTAATTAAATGCTGCCGCTAAGCAGCGAAAAAGAAAAGAAAAAAAAGGAATTCCTTCGAGTTGAGAACATGCTCTGGTTAACTGGTCCGGAGACGAGAGCGGTGTTTTCGACGAACACCAGAAAAATGATCTCGGCGGGAAAGTTTCGCTCTTTTAGCGTCACCGTAAAAAAGGTACATAACGCGCCGGTACAGCCTGTTAACGAGTTTTCTAATAATAACCGCACGGGAAAGTCAAACTGTCGTCGAAAACAATTTTATTGCCATTATTCCAGGTATCGTTTCGACGCTCTCTTGCTTGCCAAACTCCCATCGATTGGCCCAACCTCTCTCTAAATCTCTCTAACGATTACGGTATATGATTGCAAAGTAGAGCCCTCCTCTCTATAATACGAACGCGCGCGAAAGGCTCGACCATTCGACTCTCGATCGCGACAAATAGAAAGCTCTCAAGTATACTCGACTGTAATTATTATTCATTACCTCTCGTAATTTTTTATTATAAATTTACATATATATATATATATATATATATATATATATATATATATATATATATATATATATATTTTTTTTTTTATTAACACTAAACATTACGGAACGCGTGCATCGCGAATGCGTCATTAATTCCTGCTTCTTCTACGTTAAAGAAAACGTTTCCGACGTGATTTTTAATCTCTCCCACGATCCCTTCGTCTTCGCGAAATACCGGTCGAATAAACTCGAGATAACTTATTGGACATAATTAAATTAATTCATTTCTCCGATCTGGTTATTCGGCTCTACCGGGCCGATGCGAAGAGATAGATAAAGCGGAGAGATAACGTCCTTTCACGATAATGCAATGGGAGATTGTACGGATGCAATCGACAGTAGAAAAACTCGTAATGGAGCTCGTAGGGCGATCGAAAGTTTCCATGGTGAAGGCTACCAAAAAGGATCGTCAAAACTCGTTTCGATGGAAACCTTTCAGGCGTTATTGCAAATTATAGAAAGGGAGGAATTTCTGTGCGGTAAAAAAGGAATGAAAATTATCGTCCGGAAACTATCGATGTTGAAGAATAAATAACAGAGTCGCGAGGCTCAGGAATTTTCAAGAACGCTTCGGGAAAAATTATTAATAAATTATTTTAATACAATAAAATTATTCTACCTCGCGCGGCTTACAGTTTGAAACAATATAAACGTTTTCGTAAGCCGGAACTCTGTTCAGAAATTCATCAGAGAGAAAGAGAGAGAGGATTCCGGACCTTGTAGTCTTAACAATCGATATCAAAGTGCCGGCATATGGCCGTGTAAGTCTCCGATAGTGAGTGAGCGTATGAGGAGGTGTTAACAGTCAGCAACAGTAACGGCAGCAATAGCGAGCGTGAGCAGCCAGCACGGGGCTTTACAACCCGTGAATAACGCTCCTATGCAAAAACAACGTTTATATTCTTACCACCCTTCGGTAAGCGGGCGGGCTATTCCGAAGCGCTTGGACCATAAGATACCATAAGAATTTATGCGTCTCTCACTCAACAACGCCACCAACGGCGTTACCATTTCGTCGATGTCGTTATCGTCGAGGACGCGAAATCCCGAACAACAACGCCGACGACGACGACGACGAAGGGGAGGAAGCAGACAGGGAAGTCCGATAGATAACGAGAGACAAAGAAAGTGCCAAGTTATCGAAGAAGATTAGGCTCCAGAGAGGAAAGGAGTATCGCTATTGACGATCCTCTTGTTTTCGTAAAGAGAGAAAAAGATACAATATGTAATTTTTATGCGGCGTATAATTAAAAGGTGGGAGGACGCGGTGTCTTTTAAAAAAAGATATCGTATTCCCCGTATCGATCGAGAGACCGAGCTGGTTTGAACTTGTTAGAGCCACTTGGAGTTAATTAGTCAGAAAGGCAGAAGCTATTTTGCGAAAAGCCGCGGCGAGGAAGAGAACGCACGAGGCCTCTTCCTAACGACGTATAGGACGATATCGCGATGATATGTGCGCTATTCCTTTCTTACTCTCGTCCTTTTTCTTTTTTTTTCTTCTTCTTCATTTAGTCAACGGTATGCGTGCCGTCTTTCTTTTTGCACGCGAATTCCATTCCCTTTAGACGCGGCCATTCCATCGCCATTACCAAACGATGCTGTAAGCCAGCAGTCGTAATTTTAGCGGTTTATTGTGTCTCCTGTTTCTCATGTTCAAGAGGAAACCATTATCTTTGACAGGGTGCATTGCGCGCAGTGTATTACCCAGTCGCGTCGAGTGACGAACGGCCGAATTCGCTCGCTTCGCGCTCGCGTACGCCCCGCTACCACCGCTGGTCGTTGGTCCCTACACGACCTGCTGCCAAGGATCATTTACCCCGCTTAATTACGTCACCCATAACCACGCGCCTTCACTCTCACCGAGCGTGGGCAACGAAAATCGCGGGCTGATTCACCCCGAACAAACGCGGCGGCGGCGGCGAATTAAAAATCAAATACCTCGCGTACCCTTTTTCGAAACCTTTTCCAATCAGTAATTACGCGAGCAATTAGTTACATCCGTTGCAATTTTTTTTTTTTCTTCCGAATGTGCCACGATTATCCTTTCTTGTTTCGCACGATTTCGTATGAATTTCCTCCCATCGATTGGCAAAGGTTGTCACCATTGCCAGCTTTAATGATACAGCATGATCGGTTAATCGATTCCGGTACGCGAATGCGGACGCTGCGCATCGAGAGGGATGATTAATAGCTCGAGAAAATAACTCGACCTGATAAACTTCCCTGCGAACCTCTCGGTAACACCCAGGAACAATTTCAAGTACCTACGCATGTTCTATTGTACATACATATAAAGATCGCTTCGAGGCATTTCGCACGAGGCAAGCATGCGACCATCGTTTAATAAAACTTGCCGGGCGCATCTTGAGAATTTACGAGAAGACAAGGCGCCTGTCACAAGTAACGATTGAAATAGTTTTTCGTCATACAGTAGTGCTGCATGTTAAATAGTAAAACTAGAATTAAATCAACTAGAAATTAGCAGTTGATAGTAGCTAAGTGTCATTACTTTTAATATTTTATTTTTGCGAATGTATCGTTGAGATCTATTTTTTATTTTTTTTATACCTCGTAGATTAAAATAAATTCCTCGATACGAGTTTCATTATTTTAAAGTATCAATCTATTAATTAAATAATTCATCAACGTACGATAATACATAATTGAATTAAAAATTTATTTCCCTACATCTAAACGTCAGTCTAAAAGAATCGCGTGCATGTTTGAACCGATATATTAATTACAAATATATGTACATAAATATATTCGTAATATTCTACAGTGGATTGACACGTGTACGATAAACTTTCTGAAATTATCAGCCACGTCCGCCGGGTTTCTTTAACCCGGAGAGAGGGAAGGGGATTACTATATCGGTATTAGAATACAACGGCATAAAAATCCGCGTGCACAAACGAATCGCATCGCGACACGATGGGGCGACCTGAAACGCGGGGACGAGGTGACGCGACGAGACGCGACGCGACGCGACGCGACTCGGCGCGACACGATGGGCGAATTGACGCAGTATTTCTCAGGACGTTCGTCATCGCCCGGATGAAATCCCGTAGACCAGAAAGATGGAGAAAGAGAGAGGGACTCCTGTAGCGCGCGTAGATCGACCATTATGCGCGCTAGACGGTTGTTCTCTTTTAAAAGAACTTGGCGGCGAATCTTTATGAAAGCCCGAGCGTCCGCGGCTCGTAACTCGCGGTTCTTAACAGTCCCCAACTCGCAAAACGTCCCTCCTATTTAGCTTCTTTGACTCTAGGCAGAACAAGGTTTTAGACCCCTCGCAAGTATTTAGACAGGCTACTATAAGAAAGCTCTTTTCGTTTCCGTGAACAAGTGAATCTTCAAGCCTTTTTCTTTCCCAAGATATTCCGGGGTGATACAATGTTATCTTGTAACTCGTTAATTGATTTTAAATAGTATATACATATATCGAAAAACAATTATATCTTTTCTCGTGTCAACGTGATATTTAGACTGCTTCCTACTCGAGGTATGTATCTTACGAAATGTATCGCGCTTCTCGTTCTCTCTCGTTAGTTGTATTTCTTTATTTCAACCGTGTCATTAACTGCACCGACTGCACACATCGTCCTCATTGTACTCATTCATACGCGATAATAAAACGTTAGCGTAAACATCGTTCCACTTCTTCGTGGGCGAAGATGCACCCGCGGGTTGGGTTACACTCCAAGTACCCGGGAAAGTTTAACGCCGCTAATCCATCTACGAGCTTTTAACGCGGATACTTTATTCAAGGCCACCTCGTGAGAGCTAATACGAGACGATCCTCCTCGCGGACCTTGAAGCAAAGGCCGCCGAGAGCCGATACAGCGATAAGACGATGAGAAAACGAACGATATTGATTGCGCTTACGTTTGTTCTCGCAACGCGACGCGGAGGCGCTTTTGGTTCAATTTTTTTTTGTTTTTTTTATTTATTTGTTTTTCCCGCAATTACGAAAAGATTGCGCCGGGCGTATTATACGAACGGGGCATATATTATCACCGCGGTTCTATAAAAACGCGCCCTGCCAAATCGTGAAAAGAGAACGCGATAAAAGTTGCGCTATAAAAAGTCGATTGAGATACCGAGAGGAGTCCCGATAGGCAGTAAACGACGTCGGTTAATTTTTTCCCTACTCTTTTATTATTTATGAAGGCGCACAATGACTGAAAACGTGCGACTTTGCGGGTGTGACGACTCCTTGAAAAATTCGCTAATTTCCCCTACCCGAAAGCATCGAGCGTGCATCCCGAATTTCGCTCGAATAGAATAGAGTTCGTTCAACCTGTGGGAATTCCGAGGGAGAATACCAAGTCGGACACTACGCGCGGGGGTTAAAATTCGTCCGCCCTCGCAATGCCACGCGACATGCACTATCCCTCTTCCTCTTTTCCTTTCTTCTTTTGATTCTTCTTTATTTTACCGTCTCTCTCTTTATTTCTTTTTCTTTTTCTTTTTTTTTTTTTTTTACTTGCTTTCTTCCTATCTGTATATTTTCACATATATATTTCTTTAATCATTTTTTTAATTCTCTTTTTTTGTCTCCATTTTTCGTCTTATCTCCTTCTGATCGAGTTTTGTCAGTCTCTCTTTCACTTTCTTTTTCTCTTTGCCCCTTTCCTCTGCGCTCTCTCTCTCTCTCTCTTTCTCTTTATGGGGAGTATTAGAACTGGGAGTTTGACGGTTCAGGATGGGATGAAACGGTTCGGGATGAGTTGGAGTGGGGCAGGGTCGAACTCATGGACGAACGAGCCGACGGATAGGACAGGCTGGCGCCTGTAGTCAGATCGATGCACGTGGCTCCAGCTGGGCGCCGCTCTTCGTATATCTCCTACACCCCCTTTATTCCCTCTTGACTCTCCTCATCCTAGTACACTCTCCGCTTCAGGGTAGAAAAGGGTAGGTTACTTCCTCTCGCTCTCTCTGTCTCTTTTTCTCTCTCTCTCTCTCTCCTTCTTTCTCTGTTCGCTTCGTCTGTTTCCTGATCGTCTCGCATCTTCTCTCATGCCTCTTCTTTCCTTTCTTTTCCACCCCTTCCCTCCCTCCTGTCCACCACCATGTACTTCCCTTCCGTCTACACTCTTATCCCTCTCCCGCTCTCTTCTTCCGCCCTCCGCCGCTTTTTCTCCCTTTGCCTACGCGACCTCTCTATTTATCTGCGAGTTCATATCTTTTTCTCTCTTTCTCTGCACTCCCCGTTGTCCCTCCGCGCTCCACCCCGCTCACTATCTGCCGTCGTATCTTTTTCTTGGCATTGTCTTTAATTTCTCCGATGCACGATCGTCTAATGTAGTATCTCGCCGTGTAGAAATCGCGAAACCCCGTTCACGTAAAACGCATAGCGTAACTCGTTGCTCCGTTTCAACCTCTCTGCTCGCCCGCGTGCCGATTCTCCATACGGTTCGCGATTCCCAAAACTAAATTGCAAACAGCAATATTTCGCGAAAGCGCGACATAACTATCGTACGTGTATTTATTAAAAAAAAAATAAAAAAAAATAAAAAAATAAAACAACTTGTCGTAATTCTCTTAGACAGTTAATCGATTTAAGTGTACAAATCGTGGAAGGCAATTCCGAGAAAATCGAAACGATCGCGTAATTTCGAGACTAGAGAACGCCTGACCTTGTTCGATCGTTTCCACTCGCTGGTTTTCTACGCGCAGATCAGACAGCACGGTCGCATAGGGTCGCGATTCCAGCACGAACCGCATCAGCCACACCCAAAGCGACGACGGACACCGTCGTCCGATTAATCCTTGGACGGAAAACTGAGTCGTCCGCGGGCGAAATCGTCGCTTCGATCGAGCGATCGATGGACCACGGGCGGAGCAGGGAGATTCGGAAATTAACCGCGGGCGTTTACCGCGCGGACGTGATCGCGCGAATACGTCACACGTGCTTTAAACAGCGGGTACGTCGTAGCTGCGAGCAACCACGTGGCGATAGATCTGGATCAGGGTTACTAACTGACTATATCTGACCCTCTTATTTGACTGGTCGTATTACGGTCAATCGCCTCAGCCCTATACGAGTCGAGTATCGCGTTTGTATACGTGGTACTATGTCTGGAACACGTCAGTGACATGTCGCGCTGTAATTAGATTCGCCCCGGGCTTACTCGCTGGACTTGTTATCTGGGGACAATACCGGGGCGATCTTAGTATGCGTGACGTATGCATTTTATCCGTATAGAACGCGCGCGCGAGGGTGAGCGGAAGGCGGTATTTATTTTAAATGCTTTATCGACGAGACGACGGGCGCACCGCGAGTTTCCCTCGTTCGCGACGACGCGGACGATCCAACTCTTTCTCCATACTCCGCTCCATACTTTCGACAATAATTACCGGACTCGAGACGCGCACGCAACCGTCTCCGTATACATCATCGGTTGATATTACGCTTTACCGTGCACATCGTAAGGATAACTTATCTCGACCGCCGAGGCCTCAAGTTGAACGCGTTCCGGAGAACCGCCCCCCTCGGAGAAGAGAGCTCCATCGCGAAACCTCACGAACTTCCGGCTTTCCGCCCTAATAATCACTCTCCTACGCGGCACCCTAACTGCGAGAACTTCCTTCCGTTTCCGCGTGACTTCACTCCCCGGACCCACGGAATTATAGCCGCCCTTAAGCGCGCCCCGATTTAAGCGATGCTTAAAAATCGCATTCTCCTCGTCTCTTCATCAATCTCAAGCCGCAATCTCCTCGCTTCCTGTTACAACCCCCTGCCCCTTGTCTCGTTCGCTCTCGTTCCCGGTAACAGTTGTAATCCCCCTTCCGCCCTCCTTCCGCGTATCGCTCTTACCTCGAGCCAAACTTCCACTTCCTACCGCACTGATCTAGTCTAATGCACTTTGCTGGTCCACGCGAATTCGTTTCCTCCGCCGATCGATCCGATCTGTCCATTACATCGAGCGATTATTTTCAAATGCGAGTCTGTCCGATATGATTATCCCTTTCGTTCTTCATCCTTTTTACGATTAAACTCAACCCTCTGACGTTTTTTCTAAGCAACTTTAAAGTTAACGCGAACGCGCGTATGCCATTAATTATACTTTCGGATTTAAATGCCTAACCGAGATGGAGGATTCATCTGAATTTGTTTTTCTTTTATAATTCAAAGCTTGCGAAATTTCAGCCAAGGATCGAATCGAGATCGGCTCGGGAGTCTGCAGATAAAAGAAAACGCGGAAGGAGGAGAGAGAGAGAGAGAGGGGGGAAATACGTTGTACAGCGGAACTTTTGGAAGCGCTATTTTCGGGGGTCATGGGACACCATTTATCCTTGCGAAGATTTCTGGTACCCGGATGATGAAAGTACGCGAAAGAAAATTCTTCTCGAAGCCTTGCCCTGTTATCGCCGACCACCGCGCCGTGTCGTCTCCGCTTTGCTGTCTGGCTTCAAGTCGCCTCAGCAGTTTTTGCGGGAGCGACTCATTTGTGAAACGGCCTGAAGTAGGGCTTGCGCGGCGGTGCTTCTTCATTTATTCATCTAGCCGCGATCCTCGCAACGATCCCGATTCGTACGACAGGATATGTGCGATCTCTCCTCTCGTCTCCGCGTCTCGATACATCGAGACGGCCGCGAATTGTCCTAGAAATCGCTGCTTTCTCTCGCTATTTCCCCGGCCTTCGAAGCGGGGAGTTACGAAACGGGAGTTTATCCCTCGGGGCTCATCCTATCTCCGACGATCTCTCCGTCCCGACTCCAAGGACGGACCAAAATCTCGTTCGTCGGCGAGTTGTCAGTGACAAACTATGTAAGCTGCCGCTTACATTCGACCGGATCCTCGGATGGTCTTCGTTGCCGCCCTTTCCTCCCAATTTCTCTCCCGCGAAAGAATTATAGTCGACGCTTCGTCGGGGAACCCACTCTGGGTGCCGGCGGCGGAAACAAACCGCCCTTGATATCGCCGCGCCTTTCGTCAAAATAGAACCTGAGCAATCGTATTTCTAAGTCATTGCCTGCTTTCGACGCCGAGGGCTATGTCATTACGTAATTTTCTCTTCGATATCTCGGAATTCTTTCTAATCTATTTATTTTTTGCCCACCACGTTGGGATAAAAATCGTCGAGTGTTAATAAAGCGGCGCTTAGTGAAATCTTTAACGAGGCACCGGGCGCTAACACCCGCTGTCTTTCATTAGACGTCATAGATCTTCCACGTTTAATTATTAATTTGATTTTCCCAATTGGAACTTATTTCGTCCCCAAAATTTAATCTTATTCCTAATTTAACCCAAGCTTATTTTCTGTGATTTAAATGTCGCTGAAAACCGATTTCAATTCAATAGCTTTCTTTTACGGACGTACTTGGCGGGATAATTTCTACTATTTCGGTAGGCCACTGCCAGGTTGTCGGCAATGTCGCTTTCCTTTCTTAAACGTCTCCCTCATCCCTTACTTAATCTCTCGATTCTCGTTTCCCCCAACCCACGAGCCTTCGCGACGTTTTCACGGTTTTCTTCGGTGCCGTCGCGCCTTTTTCTCGATATCCTATATCGCGGCACGTTTCAAATGGACAACTTGGCGACGGGGAGACCTTACTTCGCCTCACTGACAAGCGCGTGTACGAAATTTATTCTCCGCCACCGAGAAAGATCGCGCTAACCCCGATTACGCGGCCGAAGTAAGGAATATGAAGTAGGGAAGAATGTGAGAGAATCACGCGCGATAGTTTTCTTCTATTTCTTTTCCCCTTTTCTTTCTTTTGCATCTCAGGAGTATTACTAAAAATAACAGATGATATGCAGGACGATCACATTTAAATTAAATCTCCTTTCCTTTCCATTTTTTTTTTTTTTTTTTTTTTAGTACCTACAGTTTGATTATAGAGAATTATAAATATTACAAAATGAATAACGAGTCTTTTCTTTTCAATGTAATTTCGTTTAAATAGAGATTGCCCGCAAATTGATAAAACTAATCATAATAAAAGAGAAGTTTCTTTTTAACGATTTGTGCCGTTCTTGTTTTGTGCACGTCTGAAAATGTATATTTCCTCCTTCGTTTTCCCTAATCGATCATACTTAATTTCCATAAAAGGCAGATTTCTCAAATGGCAGGGGAGGGTTTTGGATTGTCTCTTTGTGTGCGCTTCTAGAAAAGTAGGGGACGCGCGGAAGGACGTCGGGACGATATATCAGCGTCTTCAGGACGAATCTAGGACCTACGAATCCGGGGGCCGTATATCTAAGGTCTAAACTCGGAAAAGCCCTGACCTTTTTTTCTCGCGTGCGCCAGCTCGAATGAAAGGGCTTTCTATTAAATGAAAGAACGCGGAACCAGGGGGTCCTAAGTGGTGGAGCTTCGGTGGAAAACGCCGCCGGGAAGAAAATTTCGAAAGTAGGACGCCGCGAGTTATCTCGCGGTGGATATCTGACGCAAGGTCACGAGAAGCTTGCCAATCATTGCCGAAGCCAAACTCGGAAGGCTATTCGCGGTCCCGGCACGCCAGCTAGATCTGATCGCACGAGAATCTATCGTATCTGTTTCGAGAATAAACAACGGCTCCCTAAAAATCCGCGTTATCACGGAAGCGCCGTTTGATTCTGAACTTAACGAAAACTCTGTTGCGTCGCGACGCGCCGCGGAGCTGCCTTGTTTACGTGCACATCTGTACATTCACACATTTGCAACACCCTCCATTAACCACCCGAGGATCTTCGAAAATTATGGACCTATTTTCTTGTCAAAATGATCGATTAAATCTACATCGCGCGGTTTATTATCGCGACTTTTCACCGTCTCTAGAAATATCGCGCGGTAGCCTCAAGGTTTCCGTTACATTTTCATATTATATTAGACTTCTCGTGTATTCTTTTAGCACGAGAGCGCGTTTTTTTTTTTTTTTTTTTTCTTTTCTTTTATTCTAAGAAAGCTTCCCGGAAAATTTCGCTCATCGAGAACGCGACAAGCGTGATGTAAGGTCTATAATACTTAAACCTTGGCCATACTAATAGGTTGATTCGCTCGATAGCGTTTATTACCTCGTCACAATCTAGAGCTACGCTACACCTGATCGGTACTATTTCTTTTTTTTATTTTACACTTGTAGCAACGCATCCATTTAGTCTATTAAACTTTAGACGACAATCAAAATAAAAATCCTATTAAAAATTATGAATTAAACGGGCACTTTAAGCATTATTAAAATAATGATGAAAATATCGGTTATTGGAATGATATGTTTCCGCTGCTTCAACATTTATGCGCATTGGAAAAAAAGAGCCGCGCTCAACATCGACCTCTCGTGAAAACTTTATTCGAAATGATATTCGTCGCGGGAGAAAAAAAAAGTCTCGTTGTACGATGAGAGAGATGAGAGAACCGGGCAGATTCCCGTGGTGGTGTCGCATTGCGGCGCACGGGGGGCAAAAGTACCACCCGATGTACCGACCTCGAAATGTGCGACAGACGACGCACTCGAAACTCGAGCGAGGCCGTTAGAAAATCGAACTACGAAAATGTAGAACACGCGACCCAGAGCGAAAGAAGGAAAGAGAAAAACAAAGCTGGAGTACGAGATGAAAAATAAAGAAGTAGAGAGACAGAGAGAAAGAGAAAGAGTGAGAAAGGGCCCAAAAAGAAAGCCTAGCTGGTGAACGGAAGATCAAAGATCCGAGATACGTGTGGAGAAAGAAAAATCGAGGTAGAGTGTCATATCAATCTACGAGTCTTGAAAGATTAATCAATTAATTACCACAAAGCACTCTGCTAAAAATATTCATCATTTTGCTCCAATTAATTTAATAAAATTGAATATTGCGATTTCGATAAGAATGTCCAAAATAGCAAAGACTCTTGATTTTTTAGCAACATGTATAAGACTCGATAAAGAAAGAAATGTCGAGAAGGAGAAATAAATTTGCTGACGCAATTGTTGCAATTATCTAGAAGCGCGATCCAGAGAAATAATTCGACCGTTACTTAGCTTTTTTCCTCTTAATTATGCAAAGCGTTATGTCTTTTTCTACGGATGTCGAGACTAAAGAAAAAGGAAAGATTTTCGAGACAGTTTGTACGCTAAAAAGAGACGCCAGTTTGCGTAGCCAACGCGTAATTTCGGCGTCTTGTGAGCGATCATGCTATAAGTATTTGCCACTAAAAATCCGTATTACTCTTGTTGTCGATCATGTGCCAAGGACGTGGAGCATTCTGGAGCCGCGTTTTATATCGCTCTTTTTCCTCCATATCCGCATATCCGCCTCAATCTCTTTTGGCTAAATTATAGGTTAAAAAACCGTTTTTTTTCTTTTTTTTTCCTCAGTTAAACGCATTTAATTTATATTACAATACGATATATTAATAAATATTTAAATATATATAGATATATACAAATACTATGTATCGCTGCACAAATTTCTTTAATGATTCACGTATAAAAAAATTCATAGAGACATTAAAAATCAATATTGATGCTTGCATTTACATTAACGATTTAATATTCATCTTATTGATGAGAATAGAATAAAATATGTACATTCACGAATATAATAATGATATTAAAGAAATAATATTAAAACGATGAAATCGTTTTACTTCATTTTAAATTTTTTATGAAAATTTAACTCAAATTCAATTACTGCCCTACGGCAGTAGAGAGATAATTACTAATCTAAAAATTTTATCACTAAAAAAACTATATTGCTCCAGCTTGCTCTCGATTCTATTTCCTAGACTAGAAGGAAGATCGGAGTCGAATATGTTCGGGCGTGGTGCCTTTGCGAAAGACAAGAGCGTTACGAAATTATTCCATTGTACTCACCCTGAATTTTGCAAAAATCGATTTGAACCTTTCGTATTTTTCCCTTCAGAATCATCCGTGATATTACAACTTTATCTTTATACTTAATCTTTTTAAATATGCAGTTTACCATCTCTGAAATAACCTGACGAAATAACATAATATTTCTAGTGTCATTTACAGCATTCTGTTCTATTCTTTCTAATTCGATATCATTTCTTTTATTCTCACAGATCTCTATATATTTATTTCGTGCAAAGTTAAATTTTTGAAATGTTATAATATAAAATATATTTGAAAAAAAGTCGGAGTAAACTTTACTAAAATGCGTAATGCTAACGTAGTAAAACGGTAATCGAAGGAAATTATTCCGCTTCAAGTTTCCGCGAACAGCGAACTGCCTTGACGAGCAGGGATCGATGTGTCATCGCGAATAATCACGCAAGAGATCGTAAGTTTTGCTTGAGATTATCGGCGATTGTGATCGGTCATTACGATCGCAAAGACGACGAGTGGCGAAATAATCGCGTGTATATCGGCCGTCGTAGCGCGCGCAGCGACGGGGCTAGTCGACTGCGGAGACGAGGGTGGTGGCGGTGGCTATAGAGGGTTACGGCGAAGGGGTGCGCGGTGAAAGGCAGAAGGCAGACGGGCGGCAGACACCCTGTGCTTATCCCTACCCCGACCCACCCCGATCCGTGACTCACCAAACCGTTAAAGGATGAAGCCGCCCTGCTTTCACTCCATGCTCGCCACTACAGACACAAGCAGGTGTACACACGTACACCCTTCACGGAGAAAGAGAGAGAGAGAGAGAGAGAGATATGAGGCGCGGTGCTTTCGAGTGAACGAACGTTGAACGCGGCACATGCATACGTATGCGCATGTATGTGTGTCGCACGTTTCCGTACTTACGTATGTACGCGCGCATATAAAGGGTGACTGTGGCGAGCACGGAGCTTAATTACGATTAGATTCTTCTAAGATCGATTTAGGAGTGGACTTTCTCTTAATTGAAACATCAAAGCACTCTGTTTTAAATATCCCTCCTCTTTACCTCATTTTGATAAAGACAGCTTTTTTCGGTTACGACTGAGGAATGGAACGTTAACGATACCCGATACTATTTCTAAAAGAACTTTTCCTTCAAGGAGATATCAACAGGAATCTATGGTTAAATTTTAGACCGAGGATCACAAGACACCCTGTATGTGAATCAAGTCCGGCGCGTAATTTCTAGTACATGGCAAAGGGGAAAGAGAGAGAAAGAGAAAAAAAAAAAACAATGTCTGGAAAAATCTATCCATGCGGACGCGACATTTTTATCGTGAGCACGCCGGAAATTAGCAATTACACACATTACGTCGCATATAAAAAATGCTGTATTTTTTGAAACCCTCTTTCTCATTAGTTTCAGTATCCTTTTCCTTTCTTATTATTTTTAAAATTTATTTAAATGACAATATTCGCGGTGTGTCAATTAATTCGAAATCCAAAATCACCGTGTCTTTAATATTTCCGATAAACGTGGAGAACAATTATATTTTTTTTTACAATTTATATTCCGACAAAGAAGTGACTATAAATCGCGATCGTTAAAACTGTATGTTCGACGCTGTTGAATGTATACACCTGATCTTGAATTAAAATATTTACGTTTTGTTTCAGGGCACACGTTGAACGGCCAGCCACTGCTGGAATTTCCAATGTCGAGTGGCGAACCGGCATTGGAACCTCTAAGGATCAAAAGAGCCACTCTGTGGGCGAGAGTCGAGCTCAAGCACGCTCATCATTATCAGCATCATCGTCACATAAACCAGAGAAATATCACTCTCTGGGTATTTAGAGTGCACTGCGGTAACACGACGCATCTCCGCGGCAAGGTAATATATCTTACGTTCTTTAGTATCGTTTTTAATTTATACAGATTTCGAAAAAGTCCAAGTATGTACTACTTATTCAACAAGCTAACTGCTAACAAAAAATAATAGATGAACACCCTAATATCTTCGAGCGTATAGAGAGAAAAAAAATGTATCAATGTGGCCTTACGGAATTAATTTCATTACGTTAAAGCGAAGTAGCCTCTAAGCGATTTAATTAATTCAGGAACTCGGGCAACATCTAGAGATGGTGACATCTCTTGTGGTGAACGTCGGCCAGCTCGGGTGGCAGAAATTCGACGTGACAAAGCTCGTCAGCGGATGGTACACAACGAACTACTCGAAAGATAAATTGACGCTGCTCGTCGACTGCAGCGGGTGCGGCTCGCACGTCTACGTATCGACCTTCGACGGGCACTCACCGCACGTGATCGAGTCGTCCTTAAATCCGAAAGGTAATTTTCGAAAAAAGAAAAAAAGAAAAAACTCGTCTAAAAAATCCCATATTTAATTACCGCGCAATTTTTTTTTTTTTTAATCTTACATCTCATAAATAAAATAATTTATGTGCAATTTTATTCACTCTAATACGTTCTTCGGTTATTTCTGATACAACTCTGATACAACGACAATTAGTCCTCGTATAAAAGTGTTCTGTAATTAGAATATTATCCTTTAGGCGATCACGATCCGGACAGGCCGTTTTTAGTCGTGCGTACCGACCCAGCGGCCGCAAAACGCGTGAGAAGACGGGCGATCGAGTGCAGCGGCGCGATAAAGGGCCAGTGCTGCAAGCAAAGGTTCTACGTCAGCTTCTCTCAGCTTGGGTGGGACGACTGGATAATTGCTCCTCAGGGGTAAGCGAATCAGGCGAACGTAAAATAAATCCTATTTCAGCCCGGTCTTACGCGTATTTTTTATTAATTGGCCTACCCAAATATTCGAGGGCCTAGATATCCGGCTGTTGTAATTAATCAATTAAATGTCGACCGTAAGGAAATTATCGAGCGACGTAGAATGAAAGCACTCTAGACCGGTTCAACACACACGAATCGATACTCTAACACGGATTATCTCGGCAGATACTACGCCAATTACTGCAGAGGAGACTGCGCAGCTGGCCACAGGACGCCGGACACATTTCTCAACTATTACACCCACGTGATCGAGGAATACCGGAAGATGGACCGGCTGGCCGGTATGCAACCGTGCTGCGCGCCCCTCAAGTTCTCGCCCATGTCGCTTATCTACTACGGCCCGGACTCGAACATTATCAAACGAGATCTGCCGAAAATGGTAGTGGACGAGTGCGGCTGTCCTTAAAAAATAAAGAAAAAAAAAAACGCGACAGGGAAACGAAAGAGCACGTGCGCCAAATATCGCCGTGCTCTACCTTGTATAAATCAAAATGAGAAGAAAGTTAATCGCGGAATCGTAACCGCGAGCCCGGACCCCGTCCGACGAATCGGTCCAGAAACCGTCCGAAATCCGCGAGGTATGCGTTAGATAACGGGAAACCGGTGAACCGGAGATTCTCGATCGTGCGACGGTCTCCCGAAGATTGAAGGGTAGACGGTACGTTAAGATAGTTAAAAAGAACTAGGTAATTTTGCTAGACTTACACGCCACATCGGCGCGACATTGCGTCCCGAGCGTGCGTGGTGATAAAATAAAAATTGGCCTTTCTATACATGCAAAAATATAGAAACGGTCGAGTACGTAGATTAGCTCTTTACCGGTTGGTAATTTGTAAAAAAAAATTTAAAAAATTATAAAAAAAAAAAAACAAAAAGAGAAGAGACGCGGCGTCTCGGTTTCAAAGCGTCGTTTATTTAACACGCATATAATATATTTATCTATATCTCTTCGATTTATTTGTACGCGATCGTAAAAGGCAGAAAGGAGACACGGGCGAAAGAGTTATTCAGAGTCAGTATTCTTGCCCGAGAGCTTAGTCTTTCTTCATTAGTTGCGTGATGAAAAAAAATAAAGAAAAGAGTGATCGAAAAAGAAAGTATAATTAAAACAATTGAAAGTAAAAGACGTGACTTTTACAGTTATACATATATACATATATAAGATGTATATATTATATAAAAATATATATATAATTATATATACGTTATATAAATATAAATATATATATAATTATATATACATTCTCGGATACATACATACACACGACGTGATTCAACCGAAGTATAGAAATATTCGCGTACGGGCGCATATTAAGTATAAAGACGAGAAAGCAACTCAATTTCTCTAATTGCCTTGTTTTTTATGCAAAAAAAAAAAAAAACTTATGAAAGTATTGAAAGTAACGATTTAAAAAGTAATTTAAAAAATGCTGTTTAAAGATCTAAAAATATACATATATATAAATATATATTCATATACTTCTATATATATGTATATTTATTTATTACAAATATATAATACACACACGTACGCACTCACGCATGCGAAGCCATGTATGTACACTGACACACCTATAAGCATAAGTACACCTAAATCCAAGGTGCCGGGGTCGGGGGTTGGAAACGGAGACGGTCGGAATGAGCAAGTATCCAAATTAAAAAAAAAGAAAAAAAACTTAACGAAAAATAATTACTATTATTAATTATACAAATTAATCGTAAGGTCGAGCCTCAAAACTATAATAGATACGGGGTGTTGCAAGCGTATGTATATTTTGACGACTTTTACAGGCAAGCATCGACAATTTAATATTCCGTAAAATCATACGACAATATTCGGTACGCGCAAAAAGAGGCCGCACACTCCGTGTTTCCGATCTCGTAACGTTAAGAAAAGTTTTTATAACTCTTTGTTTCCATTCTTTTATTTTTTTTTTTTCTCTCTTTTTCTTCTCACTTTAAACGAAGTAAGATATGCACCGTTTGTGTTACCGCTTACATAACAGACTCGCGAAAATTTGCTGCAACGCGAAAATACGTCTAACTGAGTGCTGTATTTCTAAAGGCAAGGTTGTTAAGAATTAAAAAACAATTCGGACTGGGGATTTCAAAACGAGACGAAGAGAGGCGACTGATAATCACGGAAAAACAATAATGCGACAATAAACGAAAGGGAGAAGAAATTCCCCTAACAATTGGACAATTTTTGAGTGGCGGCGCACACTTTTCTTTTTCAAAAACAGTTAGTTAATACGCATTTCGAAATGCGATTTATTGTTCCGACGCGTGCGATTGAGGAAAGGAAGAATTTAATAATACAAATAAAATTTTTTTCGTGGAAATGTCGACTGTCGACCCACGTAGCCTTACTGGGCCTTATTAAGGTATCGTTGTACTATTACTGAATTACTATCAAAGTAATTAAAGCTTAAGTAACGTTAATGAAACAGCGGAGGAGCAACAACGGCGAGTGTGGAGTGAAAAAGAACAACGGAGGTGAACAGAGCGACGATGTGTCCCTGTGTCTGCTCGATCGGCGATGTAAATTGCGAGCGTAGAGCGATGTAATTAACGGGATATGATAACAGAATCGTGGAAAAATTTGTGGTGAGAAAGAGAAAGGCGAAAGGATGGCGATTCGATCGCGAAAGGGTTCGAAAGTATTCTTGGTGCAACTTCGACTGATATTTCTTTTTTTTCTCTCTCTTTTTTTTTTTATTTTTTTATTTTTTTTTTCAAATTGCTAGAGCGTGGGTAATGGAGTATGCACGTGCGAGAAAGAATTAGCAAGGAAAAAAGAAAAAAGTGTGTATGTGCGTGTGTGTATGTGTGTCGGAAGGAAAAATTATAAATACGACTAGTGTCATTCCGCCGTTCGGCTAGAAGACAGAAAAAGGAAAGAACTACTTGCGTCCATGGTACAGTTTACGAATGACTTTAAGCAAGCGTATTTCTAGCACCGTTAAGGAACATTTCTCTTCGAATTCCTCTTCATCTTCTACTATTATACTACTATTACTTCTTTTTTCTACTTCATTCCTTTTGAAGGAAAAAGCTATAAGTACGTACAAGTCTTGATAAAGATGAAAAAAAGCCTTTAACAAGCTCAAGGAGTGTGTTTACGACCATTGTACCGATCGTAATGTATAAGAAGTGGGGAAAAAAAAAAAAGAAAAAAAAAAAAAAAAAAAAAAGAGATGGTGATGACAAAAAATGATGATACTAAGGATAAAAATATAATGACAACAATATTAGTAATAACGGTAATAATAATATTAATAATAATGATGGTGGTAATATTAATAATAATAATGGCAACAACAATGATAATAATTATAACAATAATATTAATACTATTAACGATTATAATGGTAATATTTAAACATTACTGCAAATATTACCAATAATGACGAAATAACAACAGCAACAACAATAACAGTACTAATTAATAAATACCTATTAATAATTAACAGTTAATGCATAAACAAAAAAATAATAATAAGAAGAACAATAATATATTAATAATGCTAATAATAATAATCATAATAGAGTACCGATTATTATAATACTGAAGATATTGATAATATTCATATTAATACTACTTTAATGAACACAAAAAGGTAATATTAATGATAATATGCATAAGGAAAACGGAGCGCAGGCATCAAGGCTGAGCCGACGAAAGTCTACCCTCCTTAATTTAAGAGCAAACTCCAAAGGAAGTGAGAGGTATTCGACGCTTCGAGTCACTATTGTGATTGTTTGCGACACTGATCTCGTCGACCGATCCGATGGGCGACGATACGTCACCTTCGCGAGCCAGCGTGTATAAATTTAAACCGCGTGAAACGACGATGAAAGAAAGAAAGAAAAAAAAAATTAAATTCACAATTCCTCTCGTATTACTGTTCCTGACCTTTATATAGATCGCTTACGTGTTACTTGCGCAAAGAATAAATAAACGAAAAGTCACTATCTCAGTATTCGAGTATTTTAACCAATTAACCAATTAATTAATTAACTTGAAAGGAAAAAGGAAAAAAAAAAAACGGAAAAAAACGTCTTTTTTATCTCTCTCTTCCAGTAATTATCCGCTAACGAAAGAAAAAAAAAAAGGGGGGGAAAAAAGAAAAAACTTGGAAGGTGCGATGGTCGCCGCTCTGGATGCGTGCGACGCCGCGGAAAATACACACGACGCGCGATTGACACTCTTATTACACACTTACTTCCGCGAGAAGGGAAGGGAAATTTTCTGCTTATTCGAGCTTCGAGAAGATGCGACCCGTGCGAGATTTGCGTCACCACGTTCTCTTGCGGAACGAGACACTTCTCACGACGAGGAATGCCGCGCAAATATCAACCAAATATCGCACCCGCGTGATCACACATCGACTTCGGGAACGTTAATTCTAAACTAAAAAAAAAAAAAAAAGAAAAGTCTCGGACGAGCCACCTCGTAGGTCCAATCGCGCTTAAACGACGTAGGAAAAAAATGTATTAAAAAAGAAAAAAGAAAAAAAAAAAAGAAAAGAAAAAGAAGAAGAAGATAAAAAAAAAATCCAAAGAAAAATGTTTTACAAGTGTTTGCGAAGACAGATAATAATGTGCAATTAGCGAATAAATTGGAGCAAGTGCCCTTGCACTTAAATGCCTTTTAGCAAATTGTCGAGCTAGCACGTCGAATCCCGCCGCGTGCTTCTTTGCATTTAGCCGATTTAGCGAGTAGAGATAGCGAGTCTCGGAAGGTACTGATATTAATTAGCGCGCAGGTGTCCTTAGCGTTACACGCGTTCACTTTCATCTAACGATACAATTTCGTAGTGCAGGTTAAAGTGCCTTATAACGGTCCTCCACGAATACGAAGCAAATTCGTAACGCGAATTTCCTCCGGCCGCTGACCAACAACGAGCGGATTGTCATGCGAGAGGCTCGTCCGAGATCAATGCGTAAATTCTGCCGCGACGATTGAAACTAATTGTAAGATAGCCGCGATCACCGGCGAGTCTAATCGGTCCTCGAAGTCGACTAAAAAGGAGGGAAAAAAAAAAAAAAAAAAAATAAAACAGATTTCGCGTGACGGTCAAAGGCGAAATATAAATGTTGATGGCAAACGATTGCGCGTGCGTATATGTATGTGTGTGTGTGTGTGTGTGTGTGTGTGTGTGGGTAAGTGGGTGAAAGAGAAACAATTAGAGCGAGCGTATACGTATGCGTGTGCATGAGACAAAACTAGAAGACAGATAAATAGCGAGGGAAAAGGGAAAAAAATGCAACATAGAAAACGAGAGAGAGAGAGAGAGAGAAGTTTCTTGTATCCTACAATATATAATCTAAAAGACGCAAATTCTATACTGTAATATATTACTCCGACATTATAATTATTATTACACGAGCATGATAATTTAAAGTGATCCTTGCAGTTGCGTGCAGTTTCTCAACGGTAAGCTTTGAAATTTTAAAGCCCAGCAAACGGGACAATCGCAATAAGGAAATTACGCCGAACCTGTTTATATGAAATTGGATTACCACGAGTAGATTCGAAAAATCATTGGGACAAAAAAAAACCACATTTTTTCAAGTGCTACATTCGACATTGGTTTCGAAGATCTAATACAGCTTAACGTGAAAAATCTTGTAAAATTAAATTCGCGAAACACTTTACCAATTGTATATAACTTAAGTTTACGAAAAGAATAACGATTGGGAGATAATGAAAGAAAGAAAAAAAGAGGGTGGAACCAAGGGGGTGAACGTAAGAGACGAAGCGAAAGGGAAAGCGGAATGTAGATTGCTCCGACAAGGAGACACGTCAAAAGTGAACGATGATTTAAAAAATCATCTTCTCTCATCTTCTCTTAGTTCTTAGCTTCGGCACGGCGTCAGTCAAGGAGGAAAAAAAAAAAAAAAAAAAAAAAAAACAAGAAAGAGAAAAACAAAACTGTGTGTCGGTGATTTTTTCGCGTTCGGCGAAGATTCCTTCTTTCTTCCCGTCGCATTTGCTGCAGGGTCAACGCGTCCGTTGCGAGATATTAATTATATATTTCAAAAATGGATGCAATTCCGAAATAAAAACCCCTTAAATATGTCAGATAGGCAAGTTATTCAATATCCTTTTCTACGAAAAGAGCAATTCCCAATTCCTAAATCCTTTTTTATATTATTTAAAAAAATAATGCCTCTCTATAAAAAATTGACGCGTTTGATAGAGTATCCTTTGTTTCAGAAAGATTTTCAGCAATATTTTATTCTACAGTATCCACTTTATTTTGTACGCTGCGTATTCTTCGACCACTGACAAAAGACAACGCGTGATTGTGACAAAGAACGCGCAAAAAATCAGGCCAGCTGGCCGGCCGTCGAGATTGTCCATGCGAGATAGCGAACGGACGCCAACAGCGAACGCGACATTAACAAGAAAATAAATCACGACACACGACGCCAACGCGGATCGGGGTATTCGTTCGACGTTTAGACCGCTGATATTTAAGATATTATTATTCTACTCACCTTCTTCATCTCGTCCTGAAAAGACCCACGTCCCAAGTCGGCTGCTGAGACATCCGGCGTCGAGCCATCAGCTTCTCTACGTTGATGACGACGTATTTTCTGCCAGAGGTAAGTCCATCGATTATGGCGTCGATCGTTGATCCATTGCACCGGCGTCTTCGGCATCCTTGGCACTCTCGGAATCTCTCACTTCACTTCACGAACAGAAGCGCGCTGCGTACTGCACTGATTCAACCAAAGAACCGGGTGAACATCGGCGGCGAGCCATCAGCTTCTCTACGTTGATCACGACGTATTTTCTGCCAGAGGTAAGTCCATCGATTATGGCGTCGATCGTTCATTGTCCCGACGTCTTCAACGTCTTCGGCATTTTCGGAATATCTATCACTTCGCGAACAGAAACGCGTCGCGCCTTGCACAGATTTGATCGGAGAACCGGGTAAAGGATACCTCGCCGTACATTCGCGAAGAAGAGAAAGAAATGCCGAATATTATGCGGTACTCGTCACCGAATTCAAAATTGCGTTGCGAGCCGTGGCGAGGTAGAAACCGTTATGGCACAGAAGTTAAATCAGGATTGCCAGGATTGGGTAACGCAAGTAACGCCACCTCGAGTCAGCCAATCACGGCCAAGGATTTTAACAACCAATAGCGCTCGAGATTTTTCGCGCTAATATTTGCCGCGCTAATGCTTATTTTTTAAATATCTGTTGCTTTATTTTCGATTCAAACTTTACTCTTTATGCCCTTTTATTAATTCTGAAAATAAAAAAATAAGTTAATGCAAAGTCCTTTATACATTATCGTTGGCTTAAGGGCAAAATAAATGCAAAGTGCTCATTCTCATTCTTAAATTGATGATGATTAAAGTTAAAGACGCGACGCGTCTCGATTACATATATTTCGTATTATGTTCACGTTTTCGTATTCGACGTAAGTAAAGGAAGATCTCAGTATTTATTTTGTATCTCGCAGAATGCACCTTACAAGCAAATCACACCTTACAAACGCACAGTCGACATTTTTTATTTACATTAACATGCTCATTTGCAAAGTGAATATTAAATACAAGATATGTACACGCTTTCTTTCATATTTTGCACATAATAATTTCTCTGTACAGTTGGCGAATTCCCTTTCCTTCGGCATCAATATCGCGAAAAGGAACCGAGCTCTTCTTAACGAGAGCTCTCAATGATTTTTCACGCTAGACAGATCGAGCTTTTTCCTCTTGGCGGTCGTTTTCGTCTTCATCTTCAACGGCAGAGCTGGCAAGGCACAGCCCTTCGATTCAGGGATCAGAAGCCCCTTGTGCTCCAGCCGTCGGATGTACGTGGTGTTCGGTATCACTGAGACCGGGCCGAAGAAACGTAATTCACGCGGCCGATTTATCTGCAGCTTACTCGCGGTATTTGAATTAATACGTTCGCTCGGCGAGTTCTCGCTTTCCGCGGCATCGTACTCTACTTTATTCGTCGCTTGTCTCTCTTTCATTAATGTCATCTGCCATCTGAAATACAAAAAATGTGCGACTACGGATTACTTGTGCCAGTGGAAAGAATAAAATACAATCTACCAAACTTTACGTTACATTTGTTGTATTGTTTATATTACTTAAAAAACAATTAATATTCTTTAGAAAGTAAATCCAAGATAGTAAAGTTTTTTTATTTATTTGTCATCTGTGCTAAGTTAAGCTAATTGAGTTAAAGTACTTGTTCAACCAACCTTCCAATGCTATTGCGGCAAATGTTAGATGTCTCAATCCTTTTGCTACCGAGCAAATTCATCGCAGATTCTTTTGCAACGAGTCGCTGCAGTTCGGTGAGAAATCTGTCTGCGAAGCCGTCGTGCGAGAAAAATGGATGCTGCAGCAATGTGAGACATTTCGGCCTGAGAACGGGATCTATACGAAGACATTGTGCCAAAAAGTCAATCGCCATCGAGCTCCATGTCGGAAAAAGACTTAGGAAAGTCACAATCGTAGTTCGCGGAAGAGCAGCAATCTTATTCTCTGCATGCCCGAGTAGAAGTATGCTTTTAGCGCTATCGTTTGCCAACTGCTTGCCATGAAGAGGACCTATTTAAAGAGGAAATTTAATATGTAAGTAAATCATGTGTCCATCTAACAAACGTCTAGATAGCAAAATCAGATTGAGCAAAAATTGCCAGATATTTGCTACGCGGTCTAATTAAATAATTTCATCAATACCATTGTGAGAAATAAAAGTACTTATCTCTGAATTTAATTGATTATAGTTCTTTTCATAGTCTTTCATCTAGTAAAGCTTCTTTTCAATTATTATTTGTCTCACGTCAAACTCACCAAGAACTTTTGTGATGCGATGCAACTGATCGACGTCGCTATCGCCAGGAAAAAGAGGCTGGCCGGTGACCATCTCGGCGTAAATACATCCGGCAGCCCAGACGTCGATCTCTCTGCCATATCTGGAATCCCCGACGAGGAGCTCTGGGGCGCGATACCATCTCGTCGCGACGTAATCAGTGCAAGAGTCATTAGTGACGTACCGCGCGAATCCGAAGTCACAGAGCTTGATCACGCCGTTCGGTGATACCAACACGTTCTCGGGCTTTACGTCGCGGTGCATGATCTGTCAAAAAAAAAAATCTTTCGTTAATTTGTTTAATTTCATTATTTAATCAAACTGCTGCGAGGCCGATACATTAATAACGCTAATCTTACAAAACTAGCTTAAAAAAAAAAAATTCTTAAATAGAAAGATCAATGTGGAACTTATTAAATATATATATACTTAATACATTATAAAGTTATTTTTATAAAAAGAAACGTTGGTTGAATTAATTGCGTAGCAGTGCAGGATTATTTGCAAAATTCTCATTTGAATTGCAGTTACGCATTTTCTGCATGCTGGAACTTTCCGAATAGAGCTTAACTAAATACGGCAACCATTGCCCTCGTTTGTTACAATGCTATCATTCATTAGGTATCCAGCCGTCGCGTGTTACTGCACATCCACAGCTTACTGCAACTTGGAATTTAAACGTCACGGCCGTGAACTTTACCGTTACGAAGGCGTACTTATTGCCAAAGGTTGCTGATATACCAAAGTACACCGTGCAGGTAATTTTTTTTTATATCTATCAAACTAATTAAAATTTTAATATCAAACATATACAAAGGAACATATTAATTTTATTACATCAGTTATTTTTGACGTTTTATTTTACGAGTTAGTCCACTAGTTTAATAAAAAAAATATTGAAATGCACGTATATGATTTTAAATCTTAAAATAACGAAACGTGAAAATAAATCGTTTAATCAAGGTAATTAATAACAAGAAGAAGGTGGGTTCTACATTATAATTAAGATATAACTATTTTAATAAAGCTTAGAAGATTGCTCACCCTGTGATTGTGACAAAAGTCCAGACCGCGAAGTATTTGATAGATATATCGCCTCGATTTCTCCCAATCAAGGCCATTTTCATTTTCTTCCAATTCATCAAGTATGGTATGGTCGAGATACTCGAACACGAGATAAAGTCGCTTTCTTCGGCGAAACGCCTCGATCATGTTCACCAAATTCTCATGGCGTAACTTCTAAACGATATTACAGTCTATGTAATCCATGTTACTTACAAATGAGTTTTTAACAAAAATTTTTAATAACCAATACCGACTTTTAACAGCCTTATTTCTCGAAATGCCATTTTTCGCACTTGAAGATCTTCCTCCGTTTCCAAAAACTTTTTTATCGCCACTATTTGCCCGGTTTCGCGATGCTTGCACTTCATCACCAGCCCGTAACTTCCTTCACCAACCATTTCAATATTTTCATACTTTTCCATCTTATCCGCTCCGGTGGTGAGAAATTAACAAGCCGTTTCCAAGATTTCTCCGCTGAAAACCACATCAATGTTTCATATAATTACAATAAGTGAATAATGATTTAATTGCTATCACCTAAATTACATTTTATTATAACTTAATTAATTATAATTACCTCTGGAATAATTCCGAGCTAAATCAATTTTTTAATTTGCTTCAACCTTTCGATTAAGTTTGTAAATCTTGCATGACGAATAAACAATGTCCTGTCAAGTCCATCACTTTAAATACTGTTATATGAAACATATTTAAACGGAATAAAAAAACAAAATTAACGAGAAATTAATAGATGCAACAATGTCACGATGATGTATGAGGTATATTGATGCGATCGAAGAAACCGCAATTCTTAATGCTGCCTCGTTCGCCGACGAGCTTGGACTGCAGTCCGAGAAGCCTCGTGCACAGCCCTCATCGATGATTATCGATCTGTTGGTAATTAGTAAGGGGTGGCTCTCGCTCCCCCGATGAAGGTACAGGTAAACTAGACAATTAGAAAAGAATTAAAGTGGTCACATAAAATAATTTCAATTCATATAACTTTAAAAAAAAAAAAAAAAAACATTGAGTAATCAGTTAAAAAAAACTATAATTAAAGGACTACTCCTGCGTGCCGCAGATTCTAAATTCGGCACCTCCGTCATACCGTCACAGGAGCGATATCGCGCCAAAAAATTAGCCAAAGCTTTAACTCTGCAAATGGTAGTCTTCTCTTTTTGTAACAAATGTTATTTAATATAGATATCTATTGTACATCTTAAACTAGGAGTTCAATTTTCTCTGTTGTCGTGTCAAAAACCATTCGCGATTTGTTGCGGCAACTCAGACGAGGACAATCGATACACGCGAATAGCAATTGAAGTTTATTTATAGATGAGTTCGGTGACTCTCCTTGGTGATATCGTGACCGATCCTTCAATCTGCAAACGGGATTCCGACATGAAATAGTAAAAATATCTGTGCATTATGGAACGTATCTCGTACATCGCGACACACTCATTCTTTTTTTAAATTCTTCAAGACGAGCTGAAACGATCTCGCTGTACACGTGTCACATACTATTAAATAATTCATGATAAAATATATCGTTATTAATTATTTTACAATATATAATAGTTACTTGCTGAAATATTTTATAAAAAGGTTCGTATAAACATTTTTCGATGATCGAAAGAATGGCGAACATTGGAGAACGTTCAGAAAGTCGGGAGATTAAAGAGCGAGAAATCAAGACGTAAGCGGAGAATTCAATGATTAGGCGAACATTGTGCGCGTCTGTCAAGCCACGTGGGCCACGACAGCATGAGAAGCCTACGCAGACCGATCAAGAGCTCTGCGAGAAGGGACCGTTTGAGTCACAGGGGTCCATTCGGAGGCGCCTTGTCGGTCGAGAGCAAGCACGGAAATAGATGCACCACATGGCGGGGCTTTGCTTCTCAGCTCTCTTCGCTCCCTGCATCCCCGTCCAGCCTTTTACGCGTTCGCTCTGCACGCATTCGTTAGTCGTGCGTCTTTAGCTCTTATGTTAGTTCGCCCAACGTCGGATTATCTCGAGTTAATATGACGCGCAGCGAGCGCATCATACTCGGACAACGAACGCTCCCGTTGTGATTGAATGAAGCCTTTGAGGCAGAAAACTTTGAGCCTCCTGGAACCGGCCGAGCTGACCATCACGTAAAAATTGTCAAAGCTCTGGTTGCAGTCTGAAATAGTGATCTCTCTCTCTCTCTCTCTCTCTCTTTCCAATCTTCTCTGGTTCTTTTTGAAAGATCGGATGGATCATTCAACATTAATATGCGGCTTCGTAACACTTGGAGTGGTGAATTTGACACTCACGATTGCACGAAAAGTGAATGTGAAACACATACGGGTTGCTTCCTGACCCTATTGCGATTACAACGTGCAACAGCATAGTTTTATTTTTCTGCTTGTAATTAGAATACGTTGAAATAAAACAGTGTCTTTCTATGATCAAATATAAAATATGATTAAGAACGTTCGCCGTTGTTACATCATGCAATCTCAAATGTGATCGTGACAAAATCCTGAAATCAAATAAACGTACTTAATAAATATGAAAAATATTAGCAAGGCAAATTGCAATGTCGGTAAGACGTACAGAAATAAATTCATCTAAAGTGCGTGTGGAAGAATAAAAGGCGATCCCTAGAAATTAAGCACTCGTTTTGAAAAGCTCACTATCGGCATAACTGATCAAGAATGAGACGTCGAAGAGCATCGAGAACTTGAGAAGATTAGCATCGATAATAACATTAATTCGTTTATAATCCGGAAAAATAATTCAAGCGATTGTTGTCGACAGCGACTCAAATGGAGAGAACGTCGCTTGTATCGAAAGACAAGGAGATGATAAACGAGTTACCTAAGGGAATTGTTGGCGGTACGAGACACCACCCGGAACAGATAAACTTGCAAACCGATTAGATAAAAATATGGCCGCTTGCCATTCGACATCTGCTGTGCAGCGCCTGCAGTTGCAGGACTCTACTCGGATCGGCTACAGTGCGATCAATGGAATAGGTGCTTCAAGTCAAAAGACTCTTCAGCAATCGACTTATCCGCCGCATCTACTAAACTGGGTTTATCTGGCCATCGCCGAGCAAAATCCATCGCAATCACCTGATCAGGTAGTCATCCCTGACAATTCAGACACTTGATGACCAAGATTCGTCAAATAATTTATTGACCGATTGCCTTATAAAAAACAATTTATTATTTAAAGCTCTGTTAAATCAACAAAGTGCTATTTTAAATCAGTCATCGAGATTGAATTGTCTGTTTAAATTTTAGAGCAAGTTACTTCCTGCGGTCTGGAGCAATTTTCCCAGTACGACATCGCAAACGTATCTATGTCAGAATCCATCCGGACCTGTTAGAACCATGAGAGATAGCGTGGCGGAAAGTATCGCGGATCTAGCGGGACACTTTAACGAGTTAGCCGTAAGCGAGCGGAAATCGGTGAAGAAGCCACCCTCGACGTACCTGTGCCACTTGTGTTTCAAGAAAGGACATTATATTAAGGATTGCCCGCAGGTCGGTAGTTTTACATACAACACGCAGTACTAATAGTTATTTAAAATACAAATCAAAAATTATATAAATATATGTATATACGTGACAGAATTTTTTAAATAGTTAAAAATTAACTCAAGCCAGGAATATTTAAACCGGTAGCGAAATTTGCAATCGTGAATTCCCTGATGGTCGATCTCATAAACACAAAGGAAACAAAAGTAGCAATCGAGGGTAATCACCGTGACATCACGATTCGATTCCAAGATATGATAAATCCACTTATCGTGTAATTCATATAAATCTTCGATTGATTATCGTGAGTCTCGGCACATTGCTCAACGACGCGATGTGCTTTAAATATATCTTATCAGACTATCGTTACAAAGATGTATAAAGGCCGACTAGTTGGATAAAACACTGATAAAGACTATGTAAACAGAGATGATGACCACAAAATAATACAAAGATACAATTTTAATAAACTGCCCCCAAATCTTTATGAAATAAAAAGTGTGGTAACAAAACAAATATTCTTTCTTCAAATATCGATTATTTATAATTATATATATATATATGGTATATTATTACCAAAAACTTTGTTCTTTCAGAAACATTCGATAGCATAAATAAACTGCAATCAAGCGGAAAAACCGCTTGTTGTAAGGAACCATCAGGGAATTTAACAATACTCGTAAACGGCGTGCGTGTCTTAAAACAACAATAGCGAGATGCGCGTGGCTCAATTGAGTACTAATTGACATAACGAATAAAGAATATCCGCGACATGTAACGTCATACGGTCAATCGTCGCGATATGAGGGTGCGCCAATTAAGTCATTCTCTTTTTAACCGAGATGACGTTTTTTACGTCATTCCTATTAATCGATGGGAGAAGAATGGAATATTAATGTGTGTTCTCCAAACGAAAGGAAGGCTTGATTGGCCTTCAGCCCAAGGCTAATTAAAATCTGCATGCGAGATAACTTGAACGAACGTCTCTATAAAGAGAAAAGTAAGCTCGAAAGCGATATCCTTTCGTAAACTTTAGCAAGTACTTGATACCTCAACTACAAATCAATTCTTCTCGCGTATCAAATATCACTGAATCCTATGTTGATAAAATTTATAGCGATGAAATGTCAGACGACGCATGCGATTCATTCTCAATTATTATACCGCCTGGTGGGGCGATATTAATCATAAATGGTGCGAGCAAGGCGCCGAAACTCCTGAATTCATCGAGTTTCACGGAATTTTCGCAGGCACGCCCGAAAGGCGAAGGACTAACGCCTTACCAAGGGAAGAAGAGGTGCTTTGGAGAATACAAATGTCCCAAGTGCAAACGTAAATGGATGTCGGGCAACAGCTGGGCTAATATGGGCCAAGAGTGCATCAAGTGTCACATCAACGTGTATCCTCAGAAACAGGTGAGGGTAGGAGTCGCTCGTTACCAGTTCTCCCTGCAATTAAGCGTTAAATATAAATATAGAGATTGAAACGGTCTTCGAGCAAGTCGGTCCCCGGTCGGACTCGCTAAAAGACTTTTGGAACCGTTTCGCTTTCTCGAAATATTGCGCGGCCGCTGAGAGAACGAAATCTTGTGTAAACCGACGCGAAAGCTAATTATAGTCGCATAATCGCGCTCGCTCGCCCTTTGCCGCCCGGCAAGTGCAGAAATACCCGGTCGGAGTCACCGGTAATCGTTACCTCGCGAATCCCGAAAGCCGTTCGAAATTAAATTGCTGTTACAATTGAGCTCTGACTCAACGTGTCGCGTCGCGTCGCGTCGCAAGCGAATACTTGAAACGATCTCAAAATCGCTCAATTGCAATCGCCCAGTTGAGTTAACGTTAACATAAATATAATCTAATGTAATTAATTATATCATTGACATCAATTACGCCGAATAAAAAAAAAAACAAACATACATCTCGTATAATAGATGGAAGAACTGAGATACCGCAGAAAGATTTCTATTCTTATCTCTCGCAAAATGTAGAAACGTAGCGTCCGGTAAAATCGGTTGTATTATTTTCAGAGGCCGTTGGAAAAACCCGATGGTCTGGACGTGTCGGATCAGAGCAAGGTACATCCCCAACATCTCTGCGAAAAGTGTAAGACGTTAGGCTACTATTGCAGACGCAGCGCGATAATAACTTAACGATATAGCCGAATTCCGTCCAATTTATCTTGCTAATCCAATTAATTGCACCAACAAGAAGAGAAGAGTTTAACGGTAAACTGAGAACTCGAGTCGTTCGATACACTTGAATGCACCGATGCAAGTACGCGATTAAAGTCTTCTCTATCTTCGCAAGATTAAATACAAATTAATTAAAAGATAAAGAAAAGAGAAATAAATTATATATTTTTATGTATATTTACGATTAGGATTTTGTTTTTTAATCGGATCATCTTTGATAACGACCAAAGATGCGGTGTCAATCGCAATATTTTATTTTAGTGTGTATCACGAACAGTACTATATACTTATACGGGCGCATAGTGACAACAATAGAATTTTATGACTTTTTAATATTCGACTAGTATTATCGTGTATTGCAAGGAAATGCGTGTCATTCGAGTAGAAAATAAAAGAATAAAAAAAAAACGAGGGCACCGTTCTCAGGGATATAATAAAATGTTCTGACCCTATGAGCTAATAATAATCATCGGTAGATCTTGAAGAAAGGGAGCTACTACAAAAAAAAATCATTATACAAAGAATTAAAAGTTAAAAAAAAAAAAAAAAAAAAACTTATGAGCGCAAACGAAATATTCACAGCAATGTCCATAATAATTTTAAGTTGCGTTAAAACGCAACATCGCAGCCCTTACGCAATCAATATTATTTCACAATTGCGTAATAATATATATTGATATATATCAATGTCAATTAGACATATTCACATCAGTATTCCTTTCTTCATATTGTGCAATAATTAATCGCTTAATATTTATATTAATTAATATATGCATATTAATATTATCATATATTAAACATATCGCATTAATAATATTGATCGTGTAGGAACTGTAGGAACTTATTCATTGAATATTCTTTGGCTCCGGGGACATAAACATGACGTACATATATAAATCTCTTCTTATTCAATATATTATTTGCATATGTACAGATTGATTTACGATACTGAGCGAATAAAGAAACATTCGAATCGAGTTTAAAGTATAAGTTACAAATAGCGGCTATGAAACCGATGTGATTTCGCAGAGTTCAGCTATCGATGCTGTAAGTGCACATACAAAACGAGTTCCGTTCATTCGTGATAATGTAATGAGACAACTGGCAAAATCGTCTTCCGCACCTATTTACACCTTGAAATTGAAACTCACCGAAATCGCAGCGGTTTCTCCATTCTCTCGTTTATCGACCGAAATCATTGTCAATTAATTTGGCATTATTTATAAATCGCATTGAACGGGTCTAGAATATATTTTCATGCAAATTTGGGAGAAGAATTCTTGTTTAAAGACTCTTACCTGTTGTAGTATATAGTAGAATTTATAAATGCTTAAGAAGAATTTGTATGAATCGAGATTACGGCACCATTCTACAAGACACGTGTAACACGCCGATAAGACATCGATGGAATTCAAGAAATCGGTTATTTTCTTAATAACTTGACTTATGCGTTTGGCTTGTTCGCAAAGAGCTCCTTTCGTTCTTCGTGATGCAAAAAATTCGAAAACAGAAAAACACGACATATTAAGTGCTGAGAAACAGTGTTGAAAATTGCATCATATTATCATTGTTATTGCTAAGATTGGATGACAGAATAATCTTAGCAATAACGCGTAATACGTGCGTATAGTACACTAAAAAACAGATATGACATTTGCTACGGCGATAGCGGCTAGCGTACGTGGCCGCCGTCTCTGCTTCTCAGTGTACATACATACATACATACATACATACATATATATATATATATATAATATATATAATATATATTATATATATGTATATATATATAAAATATATATAATATATATTATATATATGTATATATATATAAAATTTGTATATAATGAGTGCTTTCCAATTATACAAACCAAAGATACAAGTCTGCATCTACGCTTGTTATTCCTCACCTCTAATCAATCACTCTCGATACTGATCTGCGGAACATGATCACACGTTGTAGAAATGTTTTATATAATACAATTTATACATAGGAAATATACAGTGGTCAAGGATTAGTAACAACGAAGAGAAGATCCGCTGCCGGATCCTCGTTAAAATACGTCGCAGAGTTAAACGTTGCAGTCGCACCCGTAGAATCCGTTTTCATTTTCTACAAATAAAATATAGTCGTTACGCTTAATCAGCAAATTAATTAAATTACATGAAATATCAATTTACCTCAGATGAATCCACCCGGTATGGAGAATTTTCTGTTGCCGAAGGTTGATGCTGCACTGATTGTGAATGCTGCGTGCACTGTTGCTGCATCAGAATTTGTTGCTGTTCCTGTTGTTGTTTCCACTCTTCGTATTTTCTCATCGCGAGTATCAAATCGTGATTCTCATCTGCTAAATTAACATCTTGCCCCGTATCCTTTGTTAATTTGTCCTCTTCCCAAGTGTTCGGTGGCATCGACTGTTGTTGCCGTTGGTCTGTACTTTCGGTTAAAGAGTTTGACGAGTAGCAAATATCAAAGAAACTTTGAGCCGTTGGCTGCACCGCGACCGGACTTGATACGCTGGGCGCCGGCTGGCTCACCAAAGTAATCACCTGCTGCGTTTCTTTGCCCTCGGTATTGCACATCAATGTCGGTAATGGTACCATAACTCCGCTGGATTGCGCAGAGATTAAAATATCTAAAGGCTGCGTCACGGTTTTTGTATCTGCATTATTCTCGTTCGAGCATTCAATATCGGCCGGTAAAATAGTATTATTTTCCGGTTGCGGCGCTATAGATCCCGGAAAAGACGGTGGTTGCTGTTGACCAACTAAACTGATAACTTGCGGTTGCGATGACTGCTGAGGTGTCGGTTGCAAAGGCGGTGAAACGGCGACGGGAGATTCCGGGAAGAGTTCTGCTCTCAAATTTGGCAGAAACGCATCGATCGCGCGCCATGTGGGTGCCCAGAGATTAGAACTTGGCGCTAAAACATTGGCCGACGACATGACTAATAGCATATTCTTCAACGATTCAGGGATTGCTTCAAACAAAAGTTCGCTGTTATCCGCGTGCATGTACGCACGTAAAAGTTCCAATACTGTTAACCATAACGGTAAGAATCCAGGTAAAGTTAGCAGCGGAGTCAAATGATGAAGAAATACTTTCGAAAGTAGCATCGCGGCTCTGACTCTTGTTTCTTCGACGCCAATTGGATCGTTGGACGCGATTGGGCCGAGTAATTGCGCTAACAGTGGAAATAATACTTCCTCCAAACATTGTGACCATTCTAAAGCTGACAGTTGCGCCAAATCATGAGCTAGCAAGGTGCTTTGAAGATACGTGATTGCCGCAGTACGTACTGCTCTCCGAGCGTCGCAACAAAGTCGCGCGATACCTTGAAGCAGCGGGCGCCAAGCTTGCGGCCATAAAGATATACCGTCGTCAATGCTACCTTCCTCCGCCCACCATCGGAACACTTGCGCGATTCTCGTATGTAATGTATGCATCAGATCGAGCAGCTGTACAGGACTCTGTTGATAACCAGCTGATTCTTCCGCAGAATTGCATATTCTGTTACGTTTTCCAGCACATTGTAGTACCGCCTCGGCAAAAGTTCTGACGCAATTGACGCAAAGGTCAAAGTTGAAAGGTGTTACGTGTGCCATGTCGCGCACCAAGAAGTTTAAGCTCTCGCAGCATTTGACAAATGCTGCAGAGTCGTGCGGCTGCAGATCTCGCGCCAGTACTATCGTGTCAGCGGCCACCGGAAGCGGTGCCTCGGTACCAGTTGGCGACACCAATACCCATTCAGGCACAGGACTGATAGGTCTGGGATCTAAAACTGACGGCCGAGCGTTTGCCGTTTCATCTAGAACCGTGTTAGACCGCTTAGGCGCCAACGCGCCAGCACCTGCGCACTCCAGCAGGCTAAATACTACTTTCCAATCTTCCGCACTGTGAATGTTTGCAGCGCCCGTTTTCAGCAGCTCGAATAAACCGTAAGCGATTTGTCGAGCTAGTGGGGCAGTTGTCGCGGATGGTAAGTGAGTCAGAGGCAGCAGAGGAGATAAACATGCAAATTCTTCTCCACGTAAGAGCCTGATAGCCAACCTCAGCATACCCACAGCCACCCTTTCGAGTAAGTAAGGGTGATTCTCACGCGCGGCCACCGTCAGCAAACGATCCAAGTGACTCTGGACTACAGGCCAAATGCACGTTACTCTGTCACGATTCTGTATAGTTACCTCTAGTAACAACTCCAATAGAAATATTGATATATCCTCGTCATTTGGATTTGCCGACACCAAAGCACCGACGAGAGAATTCAGCGATTCAGTCTGCAAAATAATAAAAATTGTAAAAATAAAATATCTTACATGTCCAATAATCATAAACCATTTAATTTACCTGAAAGAACTTGCTTTCTTCTATTATTTCCTTAAGATAGCAAGTGGCAATAAACTCCATAGCCTTTTTTCGCGCAGTTGCTTCGGCGGGATGTGGCATACGTGACGTATCCATAGCGATATAAGAATAAAATGTCGAAAGTATTCCTTGATCGCCTGGAGAAACCTTGGGCGTGGTAGGTTCTCGGAGTAGAGATATTTTGCCGGATGGATCAATAAAGTCTTCCGCCTCCGTAAGATTTTTCGGTAACAGTCTTGCTTCGTAAAGCGACTGCAAACAATCAATTATGTTCTTCCACGATACTCTCAAAGCGTTTCCATGTGAATGTGTAATTTCGAAGAGAGTGCGAGCGGCCATTTGAGACTTGGAGCTTCCACCGAGATGTAAAACTACTTGCTCTGATTTGCCACCGATTATCAAACCCGTAAACTTGCAAAGGCTTACTATAAGTGTATCCAACTCGCCGCACATATTATGGTAAGCACTAATCCCTGCGCAGCTAAAAAAGAAAAATGGCAGTAAGTAAAGATGTATTTTTATCAAAATAAAAATATTAACTAACCTAAGAAACGTTTGAGCGACTTTGCGTTGCAGCGATCTGTCCGGTGCTTTATCGTAAGCTCGGCAAAGAGCACTTACAATAGGACCCCATGCATGTTCAGCCAAGTCTTTATCGATGAATTCGCCGGAATTACCTACTTTCAAATATGTACTTTCAGGCCCGGAACCTCTTCTCAGCAAAACCTTCCATAAATAATTTTCTTTTACTAGTCCAGTTTGTTCGGCCGGCATTACGATTTCCTCCCCTCTGCAAAAACAGTCGATATATATAATTAAACTGACAATTTTACATAGTTTGTATCTAAATTAAATATTTGCAATATTTACTTAATTGAAGTATATATTTCATCAAGCATATCCTGATCAAAATCGGCGTCGCCGTTAACTTTTTTTAAATTTCTTTTAAATTCATCGGCAGTCATAGGATTGTTTTGTCTTTTTACATTATAATTATGTTGATCGACATTTAACATGATCACAGCGTAAGCTAATGTAAAAGCGGCATCGGCCGAAGCAAAAGGTTTGCCATTGCTATCCTAAACACAGTAACAGATTATTATTCCACTTCCGTATCTATATTATTTCTAATAAATTCTAGATTAGCGTACTTACGTGCCAATGCTCGGCAAATTTTTCAAGTAGAAGAGAAATAAGAGGTGCTTCTCCAGGAAGTCTGAATGATTCCAGATAAAGTCGCAAAGCCTGATCAATTCGAGTATTTCTTAAATCAAAATTATGCACGAAATAATTGAGAATATTTTTGTTTTCTTTCTTGCTGATATATTCGCCGATCGCTTTCTTATCTAAACCAGGATTCTCTCTTAAAAGCTTTGCGATTTTTTCAGGGTCTGAATGACCTGGAGTACCACCACCTAGTAAACCATGCTCGGTGAGTTTTGCGATACCCTCTCGGGGATTCTCGTTGAACTTCTCCGTGCCAAGAACCAGCCACTAAAAATGACGCAGAGAAAAGTAGAACATTATTTCATCATCAAATTAATGGTAAAAAAAATATAATAAAATAAAATAAAATAAAATAATAGTACGTACACGTTTATTTGATTTTATAGCAAGTAAATTTTCTCGCGTGGGTAAATTCAAGGATGCCTCATGACGCGACAGTTTGCACAATTCCTTACGTCCTTTGAAGCGAATTTCCATGCCGACAATTAACATTATTATGGCATCCAAGGAAATCAATTGTATAGTATGCATCCCAGTGGTCATTGGCAAAGAAACATTCTAACAGAAAATTTTAATAATATAAAGATGTTACATCTGAATTATACCTTCGAAAATTTAATCTAATTATATATTGAGATATTTTTATACCTTGGAAAACATTTTCATAAGTTCCTCGTACAAATTCGTGGAGTAAAGTCCGCAATCGTAATTTAAATATAATTCAGCAGGCAAACCGGGTATTTTCCATAATCTTACTATAGCTTCTGTAAATTATTAAAATAAAATTTATATAGTTAATATATTATATTGCAGTCGTTTGTCGTTGTAAAAATTAAAACTTACCAAGCGCCAATTCTCGTTGCTCATATGATATTCTATTAGATTCGGAAACGACTATTTCCATTAATTTTATTAAATAATGTTCTAGTTGAAATTTTAAGTGTTCTCTTTGGGACTCAAACAGCAAATACGATACTTGAAGATTTACAGCGAGGATCGACAATCTGTCTGTTCCGAGTAGCTAATACATAAATAAAATACTTGATGCATTTTTTTTTTTTTCAATAATCAATAATGGTAGTTGTAATAATTTCTCTTACCAAGATTAAGTTTCTACACAAGTCATCCTTTGCAAGTGCAAGTAACGACAAGAAATTAGAAAGAGCGTCGGCTGCTATCTCTAACGCTACTTGCAATAAACTAAGACCTAAATGGGTCATAATTTCATTGTTCTGTTTGTCAAGAGGACTACATAGCGAAATCAAAAATCTAAACAATTCGCGAACACACAGCGCGCCATATGGTGCCCGTTGTTGCAACGGAATAAATCGAACACCCTGTCTATTGACATACTCCTCGATATGTTCGGACTCTTTCACTTTAGATGTTCTAGATACATTTTCGTCTATCGATAAATCTTCCACGCTACCCGTTGGAGATTGTGCTAAATCGATGTTTCTTTCTTCGTCACCTGTACAATTATTTAATAAATTAAAATTGTAAAATAAAATTTTTTAACAGCAATATAATAAATACCTTGATTTTCCGAGACAGATTGTTTAACGGAAGATTCAGATTCATCTGTAACTCTCTGATCAGCTGTATCTTCATTTTCCACACTCTTATTTTCTACCAACGCTGGAACTTTATTCTCTATATTAATATTTTCCGGCAAATTATTTACCTTGGTCGTTTCTGTTTCACTCGTAATGTCTTTATTGATTCCATCTTTACCAATCTCCTGTTTTTGATTACCATCCTGATTATCTGTTGCTTTGATGCAATCATTTCCATCTTTAGTATTATCTTTGTTAGTATTAATCTTGTTTTCATTTTTTTCATCTTCGCTTTTTTCAATACTTGTATGATTTAACGATCCTTGCATATCAACGATATTACCAACAGGCGAGACGGGTGTGGTGGCTAAATGACCGCTTCGTATTTTGTCAACGGTACTCGAAATATTTGATTCCTTGTCGTCAATGTCGTCCGCAGTAGACTTGGATTTTTGCTTTGTGTAACTTTTGTGTTTTCTGCTTTTGCTACGAGTATTTTCCATGCTGTTTGTTCTCATTTTCTGTCAAAAGTTATGTCCTTTTATATATAGAATATTACATTTTGTACCTAATAAATTGTATAGCATAAAACTTACTTTCATATTTGGCAAAACTCTAGTATCCTCGACAAATTGAGGTAACCTAGTAAACAAATGTTGAACGATATCTCTCAGGCAATGCTCTGCTGTTTTTCTAAGTATTTCTGTAAATACATTTTATTACAATACATTCAAAATTTGTTAAAATAATAAAAGTCCACTCACAACTTACCACTAAGACGTGTTTCAAAACATATTCTAAAGCAGCTCAGCATAATTTCGCATACACTTTCATTAGAAAGATGATCACCAGCAGATGATAGCATAAGAGCCCTCAAAACTTGTAAAACTCTCATGAGAACTACCCCATCGCCAGAAGCATCAGCTCCCACAAATCTTGCATGTGTGACAGCATCAGCTATGGCTTCTACACATGTAACTACAACAGGATGATTAGAATCTAAAAAGAGAAATATATATATATATATATATGTTATGCAACAAAATTTGAAATATAGAAATATTTATTGTCACAATAATCAATACTAACTAATAAGCCCATAAGAAATGATCTTATTAACAGCAGATAGTGCTAGACTAGTCACAGGTCCTGTAGTTTCTTCAGATCTAATAATTTCCAGAAAAGGAGTAAGAAAAACTGCAGGTTCCAGTTGAGATAAATCCCTATGATCGTTCAACACTTCCTTCAAGGCACTCAAGCCCTTCATAAGAGTGTCCTGATCGTCATCCTGAAAATTAAATTATACAATTAAAAAAGGAATTATTTATAAATTGTTTTTGTCAATTAATTGCCAAGTTACCTTATAATCTACAACCTGTTTGATCAAATCGGAAATAATAACGAATGTATATGCTCAGAACAATGATAACGATCGTCTTATTCGTAACGACAGTTTGTACAAAATAGAAAAAGAAATACTCGTACCTGGTGAGAATGCGACGACCATCGAGCACCACGTCGCATTGCCGTTACCAGGAGGCATACCTCGCCCTCGACGACATACAGACCTCCTCTGCAGGGGCCTACGGGCCTCGTGGTTCTACTCATCTTTGCGCGATTCCGCCGTTATTTCGCCATAATAAGTTTCGAAAAGGTGCCCCCACAGCCGGATAGAACTTGATCACCGGAACGTTCGCGAAAAACCCGTCACGTCAAATGTGTCGAGCAGCCACTTCCCACCACCGTCGACTTCCAACGCGATAACCTCCTCATCGACTTGTCAAAAGCGCCGTCGATCCACGAACTCTCGCGCGCTAAAAAAAAAAAAAAAGAAAAAAGTGCCGTTCGATTAGTCGATACATGTTCCAACGTGCAAAATGTAACGTACTAGTGCATGTATATGCATGTGATATTCCTGTATACCTACGTCGCAGGCTTGTAGCCGCGAATCGTCCTTCTACCTTCTAACAACTCGTTACAAATCTCTCGGGAGAATTTCCGAAGTTATAAAAGTCTACGAATCGCTATAAAATGGCACGACTTTCTTTTAAAATATCAAAAAACATATCAGGAGTTAACTACATGAATTTTTTTTTTTTCCTATCCTAAATACTATAACTAATTACGATTAATATTAATCATTTTAATTTAGTCGATATTATTCTTGCAAACTGTACACACCCGGTTTTCCTTATTCCCGGCATTGCTTGGCGATGACGTGTCGTGTGCACGAGACTTAACGTTAAATCGAAGGAAAATCGTCGCGTTGGTTAGCCGCAGGAATATAATCTTATCATCGAAGATACAGATTTACGTTCATTCCACTTGAAATTGATAGCTAATTTCTATTCCTGGTTAAAAGTGGTTCTGCAGTGATTTGCAGGTGTGCGTTAAAGGGTAAGGACGCATTCGGAGGAACAACTTCTTGATTTAAGTTTGCCATGTACTATTCGTTGCTTTATATCGGTTTTTGTAAAAAATATCAATCCCTACGTGTAATATTCTTTCGTGCTCGTGTGGCTCGGACGAGTGTCGTTACGCTTGTACTCACGCAAAATGTCCACTATTGTTTCTCACCAATGATTGATATTTTTTATTCACGTTTTCTAACGCTGACCGAAGCAATCGTCTCAAAACAGATAGAACTGACAAACGATGACGTTGATTGTACAAAACTGTCGAAGCGCTGTAAAGAATTTAATTGTGAAGTTGATTAGCAAGTCAAAATAATTTGCTCACGACAAATTGATTCGAATAAAATTTCAATGGATTATACTGACCGTAGAGGTTATGACGCCACTCAAATATCACCACATATCGTTGTAAACGCAGAGGTTGTAAGTTGTATTAAAGTTTAATCGCGACTTTGCTGGAATAAGGATTAATTGGAATTAACAAAATGTAATTCATTCAAACGTAGTTGATGTACAAGTTTTTAATAGATTATCGCGTATTTAGGCCAAACTTTCAGGTAAATTTATCTATCAAGTACTTGCACGTCTAAATTAATTTTCCTTTCTAAGTAGATCGAGGCTGAACGTGTTTAAATAACTGATAAATAACCAAAAGGTGGAAGTTGGTTTATAGCCACAACTTTTAACCAATCTCATACTAATGCTATTTTCATACTTTTCACTAGAAAAAGAAAAGCCATCATCATGTCTTCGACGCAAGATTTTATCAACGATTCGATCGCAAAGAATGCGATTGTAATATTTTCCAAGACGTACTGTCCCTACTGCAAAATGGCCAAGCAGGTATCTATGCTGTAGATTTAACGAAAGATCGATCACGATCTTCTCCGTAGATCTCTTTCCTATAAGAGAAAATAAAAAAATTAATTCAAAATAAAAGAAACTGATAATATCAAGTCTTGAGTTGTTCTTTTAAGATTAATCTGTTTCACTGATTAATCGAATTTTCGTATAGGTGTTTGATTCGTTGAAGAAGACTTACATAACGGTAGAGTTGGACGATAGAGAGGACGCACAGGAGATACAAGATGTCCTGGGCCAATTAACAGGTGCCAGAACGGTGCCCAGGGTATTCGTCAACGGAGAGTGCTTGGGAGGTGGCACCGATGTGAAGAAATTGTACGAGAGTGGCGAACTTGAAAAGAAATTTTGTTAAATATTTCATATATCAGCAAAGTATGTTGTAATCAATCGCAAATAATTCAATGGTAAGCTCCTTATTTTAACACGATTATTATAAAATTTATGTATCTATAATGCATGAATTTAATTGAACAGAAAATGATTTTTTTTCTTGACTTTTTTTCTCACAAAATAAAAGAAACTCGATATAGGTATATCAACAGCTGTATTATCAACAAGTTAATTACTAACAAGCTAATTACAGTGTGGTTGTCCTTAAGCTAATTACAACCGACAGCAATCGTTATACAAGATCTAACGAGGAAGTCCCAATTTTTTTCATATTTTCCGGCCGAATTACGCTAATTAGATATCGATATATAACATAGAAAATTGTGCGTTTTGTGCGCGACGAAATAAATTAAAAAAGAGAAAGGATAAACGAGCTCGTCCGTCGACAACTCCTCTCCCGGTTTTTTCCTCTCCCTCTTAATTTTGAACCGAGAACAATTTCCGATCGTGTTGGAAAAATAATTTATTAGCGCGAGTGAAAAAAAAGTCGGGAAATCTAAGTCAAAACGCGACCGTTTCAAGCCGATTGCAGACGTCAACGATACACGGGGCATTACGTGTCTACCTTGATGACGGCGGTGAGCACGCACGCACACACGTCCGTCTAAAAATATACGCGCGGCAGTCCGGCGACAGCTATCCGCGACCGCGTCGGTTCAGACTGATCGATTTAAGGAAAAGAAAATGGATCTGACGCGGTATCGCAAGATCATCATCTACGTCCTAACGTTCCTGGCATACGCCTGGTCCGGCTACGGTGCCGGGCTGCTGACGAATCTACGGGACGCCGTGCTAGCCGCGGAGACGGTCTTCCAGGACCTCTTCGCCAACGCCATTACCGTGGCGAGGAAGATCAAGGACATACACGAGGTGTTTGACGCCGCCGTCGAGGAGAACTGCGTCTTTAAGTGTCCCGACGGTGCGTACGTACTACGTACACCCTGGTCCTCGTGTCCCTCGTCATTTCCATCCGTCAATCTCGCGATAATCAGGTTATCTCGCAACGCCACGCCGCTACTATTGGTCAATTTCCTCGATCAATCTCTCCTCCTACCTACCTCTTAATTGCACCGTTTGCACTCTCTCTCTCTCTCTCTCTCTCCCTCCCTCCTTCCGAAATTTTTCTTCGGTCGCGTTAAGCGGTTTCGACGACTTCGATAAGCTTGCCCAGCTAAGTTTTCGTCTCTCGTTATTCATTTATCTCTCCCTGAAAGAGAGGCTCATTCATTAATTTATTCTTACCCCGTGTACTTTGTTTTATCAATGCAAACTGATTTTTATCTCGATTGAATTTCTTTCTACTACCTTAAATTTTTTTTCTGTTTTTGCTTCGATCTTCCTATCCACATATCAGACAACGGAAAATTAATGATTTTATCTACAACAGAGAAATAAATTCAGTATCATTTAATAAGATAATCAACAATTAATTGAGACTTAATCGAGGTCGTTTGTCTAATTGAGTTTTATTGCGCGAATGCAAACCTTGATCTCTCCAGTGACTGTTACTCTGTTAGTGTTTTTTCTGTAAATTCGGTAAAATATCGGTCGTAGAAGTACGTGTTTCACGGGGAAAGAAAATTAAGTGAGCTTCCTCGTTCGAGCTTGGTCAGAGTAAAAATGTCGGCGGGACGAAATGCGCTGACATGGTGCATGCATCTTGAGTGGATCACGATGTTGCAATCGAATAAACAGTGGGTTATTCAAATTGTTTCAGGTTCCACGCCAAAGGCGGACTGGAATCACAAACCGCAAAGTGACGGATGCGGTTCCCTCGGCATTCAGGTCGGTGTGCCTGTAAAATAATGTACAAATTAGTCACGTAATTATATCTGTAAATTCTTAATTAACTCTATTATACATATATATTATCATAATGGAATGTAATTTGAAAAATCAAACCAATATATTGCAACAAATAACATAAAAACCTCACAGGTGAACCAAGAATACCTTCCACTCGCTGAGATGACCAAGTGCTGCGACACTCATGACATTTGCTACGACACTTGTAATACCGACAAGGAAAAGTGTGATCTGGAATTCAAGAGATGCCTTTACAGATACTGCGACACGTATCAAACCACTGGTATTAGCGTGGTCAACACGTGCAAAGCTGCGGCGAAAGCCCTCTTCACGGGGACGACTGCATTGGGCTGCAAAAGCTTTCTCGACGCCCAGAAACAGGCCTGTTACTGCCCAGACAGGTGGAGAAATAAGAAACCGAAGAAAGCAGCTCAAGCTGGCGGAGATTTATAACGTTGCACACGCTGTAACAAGAACAATATTTAATTATTATATTTAAACAAAACGTAGTTAATTAAAAAAATTATTTCTACCGGTTGTATTCTTGTAAAGACAATTTATGTACATAGAATTTTTGTAATGCTATAACGTTATAATATTATACAGTTAATTAAGTCAAGTTAATACAAAAAAAAAAAAAAAAAAATGAATCCTGTTCCTTGTCTTAAAAACAATCTCGTGTTAAATCAAATTCACAATATATCATGTAAAATATATGTACATCCGTGCATAGTTTATTGGTAAAAATAATTAAATGTACAGCATTCTTTTTCTCAATGTATACCCGTCAACACTTTATTGTTATCATTCAATATACATTATCGTATGCACGTAATCAGCACGCATGTATTACATTTTATCAAGCACTTCTTAGTAATTAAATATTTTTAAACTTAATGTTTAAAGTCAATCGTACAAAATTAAATATACAATTTAAATTAATCAAAATGTATTTCTTTTTTTTTTTTTTAATTATTAAACAAGTAAATTTTAAGAATATTAATACAATCTAAAGAGTACATGTTGGCAAGAAGTTGCTATAGCACCGTTTACAGCATTGATAACTATTAAGTAGTTATTCACAATACATATTTTGTATCCCAAATACTATAAAATATACTATACTATAAAGAAATTAGAAATATATAATAACATATTTTAAAGAAAAAGCATTATAAAAGTATCATTAGTTTGATTTGTACATAGTATATAAATTATCAGGAAGAACTGTAGTTTTAATATTTAGGATACAGATTAAGCCGAACATTTGACTTCCCAAATTTTATCCATGCAAGTAAAGGAAAATGTTCCGAGCTCCAAATTATAAAAAGAACCAAGTAATAACTGTATGCTCTTGCTATCACTCTGACGTAAGGTACGACTAAAAAAAAGGAGCAAAGAACAAATTAACAAATATTAATTACAATCAAATGTGATACAATAATTTACAATACTTACGAAATAAGTGAAAGAGAAATTGACGGTATTTTGCATTTATCCAACTATACCATCCAAGCTCTTTATCTGAAACATTAATTATTTTTTATTAAAAAAAGTTTTATTTTTTATTAAAAAAACTGATGACTAAATTAAAGCTACATAATATATTTTTTAATTTAATTAAGGCATTTGAAAATCATAATTTAATACTTGCATGGAAGATTATGTAATTTATAAGTGGACGACATGAAAGCGTCTTTATCAACGGTAATATCAATATACCAAAGTGCGTGTAACGTATAAGTTGCTACTTCATCAAATTCAGATGAAGCGTCACGTAAATAAGTTGCATACAGATCTCTGATTTTCTGACATAATTCAGTCGTCTCTTTAGCATTTCTGCGACACACATTAAATCTGTAGATAAAAATAAAATAATATGTATTTTGTTAGGATAATAATCGCTTTTCAATATCATTATGTACGTTACCTATCAGGGATTCCTAGCATGTAGCCGTTTACACGCCAGAAATGATTAAATGCTTCATCTTCTTCTAATGTATTGTTCAATCCAAAATATTTAGGTGCCAGATAGATGAATGCTATAAAAGCATATTGCGTAAATGCCATATCTCTTTGAGTAATTTCTCCACCACCGGCATCTTTTGACTTTTTGCTCCCCACTTTATGATGCCAACGAATTGTGTTTATCGATTTGTACCAGCTAAGAAATGTAAAAAAAAAAAAAAAACAATTCAAGAATTTTTAATACAAATATATTTTCCTACGACGAACATTCTATCAATATTTAAATAGATTCCTAAGCTATATGTAAAACATATATTAATATTAATGTGTAATATTACGTAACGTTCTAATGTCTTAAAAAACCGAATAAAAAAATTTTTTAAGTTTTCTATGTTTTTATGTGTATTATGTGTATTATGTGTATGCATTGGTTTTATTGCTTAACTCGTTTTATGCCAAGCGCGAGAGTAGCATCAACCCTCAATTAATTTTTTTATTTTGGAGAAAAACGCCTTAAGCTTGCCGAGCGCGTAAAAAAAAAAAATGACAATAATCAATTGAGGATCGGACCTATTAACTGTCTCACTTCCTCCACGGTTGTCTCTTTTTCTCGAAGGGCCGAAATTTCAGTCTAGTTGCAGAAGCTCGAGCGCGAGGACGTGTTCTTGATCGCTTCGCAACTATTTTCGGGATAGGAAAGTATCTTGCGCGAATAAGTGTCGACGTCGTCGATTAGATAACGAACAGTCACTTTCTGTACGCCTGTGCTATTCTACTCGTCGTTCTGTGCTTCGTTTCGTTCTATAAAAGTGCTTCGAAAAGATTACGTCGCTGACGAAATTCACGGAGCGTTCCGCATTTTCGACCTACTTTACTCTTCTTCTGCATTTATATTCAGCGGGTTCCGGCTACCGCCATTACAAAGTGTGAGCTCCGCATCTCCGCCAGTCTTCTTCGTCGCGGCCAAGAGTTCTCATTTCGTTTCGAAGAATGGATTTTTATACTTGGGAAAGATAAAGTGCGCGGAGAACATTGACTCTGAAACGTGATATTCGATACCCCGCGGTCATTCGCCGCTTGGCGCAAATTTTCAGTATACGTTCGTTCTACCAACAGGAGTTAATTGAAGAATTAAAAGTGACACTTGGACAGTGTTATACACCGCAGCCAGTATCTTATCTCGAGGACGATTCGAGTGAAGACCTGATAGAAGTAAGCAACGTCAAGACATTCTAAATGACTTCCACGAAAGGAAAGAAGGAAGGAAGGAAGGAAGGAAGGAAGGAGGGAAAACAACCTAATCTAACCTAATGTAACTGGAAGATACAAATGTAAGTAAACTGGCAACACGCCATAGATCATTCAATTGTAATCAAGTATAAATAATGCCCCTGAATATAATGGCGCGCGCAAATGGGAATTTTTTTGAAACAGATTACAATTGAAAAAGAAAAAAGAAACTTACTTGGAATCTGCATCTTTCGAATCGCACGTTGATATATTATGCATGTGCAAGATAGTTTCAATGTATCTTTTAAAAGCTGAACAAGTTGAACTACTTCGTTTTGTAGCCAAGAGCACCTATATATTAGAAGAACAAAAAAGTATGCAGTAAATAATGATTTGTTACTCTTGATAAATTTTATTTAACATAACTTTCTTTTTAATGCAGTTAGAAAATAAATTCCCTTTTACGCTGAAGTTTTTTTATTAACTGTGCAAAATTTTAATACCTTTATTATGGATGTTACTGAAAATACTATAATAACTCCTACTGTGCTTGCCGCTATTACTGATAGCATGTTTTGGATATAAAATTTTTGAGCTCTAAAATTCAATGCTTAACGTTAAAACATGTTTTAGACATATATACATATAAAATAAATTAACGAATATATTTAATATTATTTAATATTTAAATATTTTAAATTAAAATAAAAAAAAAAAAAAAAAATAGTATTTTAAATACAAGAAGCTACTTACTTTTTATATAATTTTTCATCGTACCAATGTGGAAGATCTTTAGGTGCTACGTTAGATGATTTTAAATCGATCACACTGTCATCTTCTAAAATGAATTTATAATGCTCGTCTGTCGTCTGTGTTTGAACTGCAATGCGTTAATATTATAATAAACAAATATATTTTGTAAAATAATTAATATGAATATTGCTAGAAATTTTTGTGTTATTTGCAAATTAACGATTTATAATTGGAAAAAAAAAAAAAAAGAAAATCTTTTCTTAGATTCCACGTAAAAATGAATATAATTAAACTCTATTAAATTGAATTAATATGATATCATAACATGGCAATGATTTCTGCTGTGTCACTGAACTCTGAAAGAGAAAGACGAGCAAGATAATTATGAAATGGTAGTATATTTTTAGCACCGAGTGTCACGATTTTCTTTCGTGCAATTTGTTTGTGCAGTACTTTGCAGTACATACGATGAAGCACCGCGGTATAATTTTTCTTTATTAAATATATAAAAAACTTTATTGCCATAAAGTCAAATTTTATTTTATATATTATAGCTGTACTTTAAAGGTAGTTGTTACGAGCAAGATGTATAATAGAACGGACACGTGTATTATTACTGTACTTATTTATATGCATAACGTTTTCACAAACTTAATCGGATTGTGTTTAATTAACTATGAGGCACACTTTTTTCGTTTAAAAATAATTGTGCACTTTGAAAATTGGTTTCACTGTTTCAATCAGTAATTTTTAATTTCTCGCGTATGTTTAATCTACGTTTTACCATCATCAATATGTTTCTTCGACATTTTCACTATTTCGTATATTTCCTGCGCGAAATCACGATCGGAACTTTGTAATACTTAAAACACGGTCGTAAACGTGCTACACGAGACACAGTTTTACTGTAACTCGAAGCAGAGCGCGTGTCGCTCCCAAGCGTTCTAACGAGTCCGGTGTCCTTCATCACACTACCAGCAAAGCCAGCCACCACTTCTCCTGCAGGTAGATACGTTGCGTATTACCTGCGTTCTTGGCATACTATTTCTTTTTTTCGTTACAACTGGTTAATACAGGAAGGCAGGCATTCATTAAAAAGAACTGGTTTAAACGTAAGATACATTGTTACAATACTTGCGTTGTTACAAATAATAATACAATACTAATATAATAATTTAGACATTTTTACATTTTAATTACATTGAGTAAAAATTATTTAAAGCGCATAGATTATAGATGAAATTAAATAATAATTTATTAAATAAATTAATGGTTTTTTTTTTTTTTTTCGTTTGAAATATTTGGCAGATATTACTTTTTTGTTCAGTAAGGAAAATTGATTTGACAATTTTATTTCCTCAACTCACAGTTGTTAACGGAATCATGAATAATGGATTATTACTCACGGATAACGGAACCTTTCAGGATATCTAAACCGCACATGAGCAAATACTACATCAAAAGTATAAGAAATTTACTAAAATTATATGTTCTTAATATAGTTTGATGTGAGAGTTCTTTTTTCCTAATAATAACCATGCCAATATGGGCCATTTAACTACAAGCCACAATGTCAACCAAAGTACCGCTTTGTAATAAAGTCGTACTATTGCTCCCACGTAAGGTACAACTGAAATAAACAAAAGAAATTAACGTGGAGCCAATAATATACAACATAGAAAATCTATACGATACTTACGACAAAGATAACATACTAAATCACGATATTTGGCATTCAATCGGCTATACCATCCAAGCTGCTTATTATCTAAAATAAAAATAATACTTTATATATATACATATATATATTGTTTACGTGAGAAAATCAAGCTCTTACAAACTTATCACGCATTCGTATCAGAATTATAATCTCGTACGATTCGTATTCGCGATATGATATTATGAATCAAAGTTCACAAACATGAATTTAATTTGTAGCTTACTTGCTCATAATTTTATATTACTTTTCGTTTAAATATATTTGTAATATTTTTATGCAATATTTTATTACGCGCGGTCACAAGTTAGATCGTAGGATCTACTTATAACGTAATTACTTACATTCAATACCATGCAGCTGATAGGTAAATTTTAGAAAAGCGTGCTTGTCCAAAGTTATGTCTATATACCATAATCCGTCTAATATGGCTGAAGCTATATGATAGAATTCGGGTGGAGCATCGTTCATATATTTTGTCAAAACATCAGCTACCTTTTTACATAATTCCCGAGTTTCTGCTGCGTTTTTACGGCACAAATTCAATCTGCAAGTACAACAAATATTAAGTTAGATGACGAATAATAAGACGAGTAAATAATTTTAGATTCATTGAATGTTCACTATTTTTATTAATTATATCAGAGATCGAGAGAGACATATTACCGATCGGGAATTTGCAGCATGTGACCTATTACACGCCAGAAATGAATAAATGCCTCTGCTGCTTCTTCTTCTTCTTCCCGCGACTTGTTGCATAAGCCGATGGATTTTGGAGCTATCAATATATATCCAATAAAAGCAAATTGTGTGATTGCCATATCACGTTTATAAATTCCTCCCACCCCAGCATTTTCTGAGCTCTTACTACTTGCTTTATGTTTGCGGTGAATTACGTTTATCGTCTTGTACAAGCTAAAAGAATAAATATTTAAAAAGAAAAAAAAAACTTTGAAGAATTAAACTGTAAGAAACATATAAGTAGATTAAATAACAATCTAATTATAGAAATAATAGTCCATTTAAAATACATTTTGGTGAAACTTACTCGGAATTCGGATCGTCTGGGTCACTTATATATAGTTTATAAATGTGTAGCAAAGTTTGGGTATATCTGCTAAATGTCACGCAGGGTATATAGCTTTTCTTAGTGTGCACGAGCACCTGCAAATTAATTACATAAATTTCAATTTATTCGATAATTAATTCATGACACATTAATCTAATATTACAATCATTTAATTACCCTTAATGTTTCTGGGACTGCTATTATTGCAAGAAGTCCGGCAAAGCTAGATACTATCATTGACATCATATTTCGCTTGTAATAATCTTGAGCCCTGAAATCCAAATCTTTAATTCTTGCAAATGTAATATAAATTTCGTATATTATTTATTTTCTATTAACTTTATATCATCTTGATATTATTATCGCGCAAATACTTACTCTTTGAATAATTTGGCATTGTACCAATTCGGAAGATCATTAGGCGTTACGTTGGTGCGATTTAATTCAATTATATTATTATCACTCAACAATAATTTAAAATGTTCATCTACCGTTGGCGTCTGAACTGTAAAATAATAATGTGCATTAGTGTTACGTAATTTTTTTATTTTTATTTTTTATGTTTCAAATTTTTTTTATAAATTTACTTTGTAATTTAGATCTACGTTTTTAATATTTACTTACCATCGTCGATATGTCTTTTCTCCATCTCACTTCAACTATTTAACTCTGATAAACGAACACAAAGAATCTTATTATCACTATTGGTACGATAAAACTAAAAGATTTTTTTTTCTTTTAATATGCAAAATCAAATAAGCGTTTTTACTTTATACAATAATGCGATATTGTAAAAATGCACCTTGTTTGAAAGTAATGAGATTGAATCGCTTTAAGAACACATGTAGTTCTACTCGCACCCTCAGCCGCAATGCAACTTTGTTTCCGTGAGATTTACCAAGTCTACAAGTGAGTACATTTTTATGACGCAAGAGAGTGGTGTTTTTTTCTCGTTAATGAACAAACATTGATAGACTCGAACGTCACACAAGTTTCAATTCTTGAAACTCAATACGATCACTTAGCAGTCCTATCAGCAAACTCGGCGAAGTAATTCGGTGAATTACTCTCTATGAGATTTATTGAGTTCCTTAATCAGCGTATTGTTGTTACGTTAAATAAGGAAACTATGTTGTTTCCTCCATTTATTTCCATTCTTGATATTAGGCTTATCGTTAAAACGTTTTTGCTTTCAATAGCACTATCGGAGGTCGGGGTTTTTCCCATTAGTCTCAACTTTGTAACTGAGAACATCATTAAAATAAACATGACGTAACTTCTTGTATGTAACCTGGGGTTACATTTGTCAAGTATTTTTTTTATAAAATTTTACAAAGTTGTATAAAAAAAAAAAAAAAAAAAAAAGAAACTGCAATAATTTTTCAACTATCAGTAATAGTACTGTGAATACCATTGAACTTTTACTTTCGTTAATTCCATATCAAGTACACAAAGTAAAGTAATTTGTCTTAAAAAAAGAAAAAACCAACTGAAAGAAACAGCGTTTCGATAGAGAGATACGTGTAATCTTTTTAAACTTGTACATGCGTTGAATTATTTACTGCACGAAGCAAAAAATTACTCGGGTACTCGAATACAAAAAAAAAAAAAAAAAAATTCTCGTACAACTTATAAATATACTTTATATTTCTATCAGTACCGAGAACAAACAATTTCTTTATCGATAAGGCGTTAAATTAATAATATTGCATAATATATACTAAGCACGTGTAACCAACATTTTACATTAGTGTATCTTTATAATCTCGTGCACTTTCCCAAAAGGCTACATTTCAAACTTGTCTTTACGCTAAATTTATAAATTTTATATACTTACTTTATACATTTATATACGAAACTACGTAAACACATGACCAAGTATTTTTATCTTTCGTGTTCAAAATCTTGCATTGCTTTAATAACGATCCATTGGCTCAGTTTCCTCTCGACGTTTTTTTTTTACAACTCGACGATCTATATTTTTCGCGCTTACTTTGTATATCTCGAAATACTTCGCGAATCGGTCGCGAATTAGCGGCTTGTTTTATTTCATACAAAAATACCATTACAGATAATAAAAGACCAGCGATGAGTGCTATAAATCCAGCGCCTAATGGTGTCAGCCCAAGAACGATAGCGTTTCCATCAATACCATTGTATTCCTTGAGGACCCCTCGAAGATTCGAGCTGGCTCTACGATGCAGGACTTCCTTAAGATAAAAACGAGCAATGCCTGATTCCTTTAACCACAAGGTAACCTAAGAAATAAAAAAAAAAAATGTTAATAATACGTAACTTTGATATTTTTAAGTTAACGAGCGAGGAGATAATAACTATTTTTACCGTATCAACTGGTCGTAACAGCCATGGCTGAACCGCAAAAGATGAATAATAATTGCCCACCTTTTCTCTCATAAGTCTGTAGTCCTTGCAAACACAATTTATTATATACATATATATATATATATATATTTTTTTATCTTTTTTTTTTTTTTTTTTTTTTTTTGGCAATTTTTAAGTAATTTTAAGTAAGCACATTTTTACACCTTACTTGAATATACTCGTAAAAGACTTCGTCCTCGGGAAAAAATATAGAGTCTACCATTTTTCCGAAAATCGCAAATTTACCCTTGCTAATTAATGAATAAATATATGCTTCGTGTTCAGGATGTACAGGGATATGCCTCGATGGTAATTGACTCGTATAAGGATCCTAAAGTCATCATATGAGTGGCAGTAAAAAATGTTCGTTTATTATTACGTTCATGTAATCATAAATTTACATACGTCCATGTCAAAGTAATCCGGCCAGTACGGCTCCTGCCCGGTATGTCCCCACGATAAGTTAGCCTCGAGAAATTGGCGTACAGTATCGATTCTATAAAAAAAAAAAAAAAAAAAACGTGCGACTATAATATTTTTTAATTACAAAAAAAGAAAGTACAGTTTCTTTCTTCTTACTTTTCTTCATACTCTGAACTTGTTAGTCTTGCTGCAAGGCTGCTACAGTAAGCGGTCACCAGCAGAAATCCCGTAGTTTGCCATAAATGTAATTCGAACCTGGCGTTAGCGGTATTTCGTGGCATCCACGTGCCCACTAAACGACCGATCAATTCAGTAATGGTACAGAAAAAACTTCGAAAGCCTGTTTGGAAGATAATATCTTGCACTTAACATTGTGTTCTTACAAGATAAGTTGAATGAAATATTCAAACCCTTGTCGATGCAATTTTTTTATGTGTTAGAACATACGGGGTGTAATTTTACTTACGCTTTGGAAATTTCGGATCAATCTTTGCACGTGTGTACATATATATACTTTTAACAAATAACATGACTATCACAAGTATCCAACAATCTACCGAGAATGGTCTCGTAAGTGCCCAGAAACTAGTTATCGGTTGTGGTCTCGGTACCAAAAAATGTACAAGCATCTGAATCCATGGTGCGGTCATATTCACAAATTCATTGTGATTTTGCGTCAGCCAAATACTTCCAAATGCTATATCAACCTTTGTACAGGACAAGAAATTATTTTTAAAAGCTTCCTTAAATCTTAAATTAATTTTTACAAGAGAAAGATTAATAATGGAACACTCCTTTTTTCATATTGAAAACACACAATCGTTATTAGAATTTAAATTACTTTAATTATACCTTTTTCTCTCGCACAAGTTGAATAACACCACCTGCCCAGTGTGTGTTATTTACGCGTCGACCGTACCTTAAAAAAAAAAAAAGAACCAACGTATCATTATGCTTTACACGATAACATAATGAAAGAAAAACTCAAGTATGCAGAGTTACCGATAGTTTCCTTGTAGCTTTCGTATTGTCCAAGTAAAATTCAATTTCTCCGCTATAGCTAGAAACATTTTTACTTCTATTCCATCCGTTTCATCATCTGCACGATGTATAAATATGTTATCACTTTTTCTTTTATTATATGGTAAAGGGTGTAAACATAATTTAAATAAAAGTGATTACAGCGATAGCAAAAAGTAATTAGAAATTTAAATAATTTAGTTTTACCATTGTCCGCTAGAAAAACCTCCTCTTCGACGCCCTCAATTATTTTTTTCGTGGTTTTCTTCAGATAAGAAAAGGGTGGCTGATAAAAGGTGCACGCCTGTAATTCTCTACCTCTCAGATTAACCATCTCGAATTCAGACATTAGTTCGTCGTAACTAAATCATTGATAAAAAAAAAAAATATATATATATAACATTTTTACGTAGAATTTATCACAAGAAATATAAACGTATAAAATATAACTTTGAATACCTATTGACTTTTAGAAAAAATCTAGGTTCCAAGTAGTTTTCCGATAAAGTCCAAATTCCAGATTTTGCTATGATATTTGCATTGGAATTTCCATATAAAGACACATCAAAAATTGTAGAAGTATTCTTCAGTTTGCCATCAATTATAATAAGAATTTCTGTCGTTGAGATCAAAGAGGGTACACTGTCGAGAGACCGTTTGTTAATTAATTATTCTATCTATATTTTATGATTATCGTAAATTTATTGTATACTTTGCGCATAATTATTATTAATTTGAAAAATTTAAATATGCTTATTTCGTCTTACAATCGCATAGCTTTTTCTATCTCTTCATCTGTTGGCCCCAGTAAAAAATATCCTTGACAATCGTAAACTATTTTATGCAAAAGATATTCATGCGGATAAATATCAATAAATTGATGAAATAATATTTCCACATCGTGAATTGATTCTAAAAGAAAGGAGATTTTATGAAAACTGTGCATTATTCCTTTGGTGTAATTAAATTACGTGCGCGCATACGAACCACTTAAAAAAATATTACAACATTTAGAATAAAGAAATGATTTTCTGACCATAGTTGTAAAATTTTCCGTCGAGATCCAAGATTCCACTTTGGAATTCTTCATAATACTTCTCCTGTCAGTCAACACCGGAATAACGAGCGATAAAACACCAAACACTGAATTTATTTTCATGATGATCTATTATTAAAATAAAATTATAACTTGATGCGTTATCGTTGGGGTAACATTGTTTTCAATGCATGAAAAAAAAGACCCTCGCACTCGATCACTAATAACTCTCAATAATTATATGCAACGTAAATAACTCGTAGAAATAAAAAGAAAAGTACGATTGCACTAGTTCTCCAGATAGAATTGAAAGGATCAGAACGTACAAGCACGCTAATATGTGCAACCCCTACGTACTTGGCGTATAACGAGACCCTCGAGGTGCAATTTAATAGCAGATAAGTACTTCGATAACAAACCCTGAATAAATATGTAGCCACGATCAACACGGTTGACATAAGTGTAATTACGCGACGAAAAAAAAAAGACAAACGTGCAATTATCTACGGAATACGTCGCTTATGGCACTTAATTGGTAATCCATGAAAAATTGATAGCGTACTTTGTGACGGCAATCATAAAGCTAAACATGGGGGAATTCGTTAATGTTATCTCGACAAGAATTGTCTAACAGCCTGTCGCGAAGTGTCCTTGTACTACTGATCTATACGAAGATACTTAATGTTTAACTCTACGATAAAATATGCATTGATAATCTTTCCGAGTATAACATTTTAAATCATAAATATTTGCAGATAAAAATTCAGAAACAACACGTTTAGTTTAAGCTTCGAATGCATATTTGTCATAATGATATCGATGGAGAAATTAATGAAAGAAAAACTGAACAACATAATGTTTTTTTCAAAAAATTAGCAACTAATTCTTATCAGATAGGTTTATCTAGAATTGTAATTTTTTTTTTTTTTTTTCGTTAACATTTCCATCATTGTTGCAATGTATAAAAATGAATATTATTAGCTGCCGCGGTTTTATGGATCATAAAAAGAGAAACTCTATAAAATGATGTAAACAGTTCCCTGCTATGTGGTGAAACAATCATTTGTGGTATTATATAGAGTGTTTCTAAGACACAAAGAAATACTGCTCAATAGAAATATGACGTGAGAGTGACAATTATTATACAGTTTGACATATTCATACTTGTTATAAATAACGACACATTGCAGGAATATTGATAGCTCGTTATCGCGTGCGTTCCTAATCGCTCTGCGATCAAATGGACTCTAATACTAACAGCAAGTGTTTGCGATAAACGAACAATTTACAAGACAGAAAACTGTTGAGACTAGAAAAAAAGTTTCACGAGCTTTCTACATATAAATACTATTAGTGTGACATAAATATAAAAGTACACTACAATTTTAACTGTCATTTTAATTAGTCGAAAAATATATGTTTTTTTTTTTTTTTTTTTTTTTTTTAATAGAAAAAAAACAAATCTTTATTTGTTATGAAAGATGGTAATGAATGAATTACGTAATTTATTTAAACTGCCCGCCGCCAAGTCATCGTCTATTATCAATTCTTATGAAGATTACGTAATGTATTTTCATGCTTAATCATTAAGACGCCGCTGCTATCGTATACCATGGCAGTGTTCGTGTAGAATCAGACATCAGTTATTTTCTTTCCTCGGAAACGATTATATTTTCTCATATGTTTCTTGCTCAACATGCTAAAATGTACTAAAATGTAATAATTAACAGCTGATTACGTGCCACACATCGGAACAAATTATCGGTACGACGTATTTAAATAGCTCAACGCAAGAATTAGCATTATTCTCATTATCTACAAAGTCACGATTTATTTATAAGTTTCTGCAGGTCATCATTTTCACAGGTATTCGAAATGAGTAGCTATACGGTATTGACAAAGTTATTTGCTGGCCCAATATTAGGAGCAAGATGTTATTCAAAAATTGGATTTATCGGATTGGGCAACATGGGCAGTCATATGGCGAAAAATTTGCTAAAAATGGTAATTGCAATTTTTTTTTTATAACATACTATATTTTATTGTAATTAATAATCCTTTATTAATTGTTATTAGAAATGTGAGCTGACTGTTTACGACTCAAACAAATCTGCGGTGATAAATTTAATGGAGGCAGGCGCTAATTCTGCATCAAATTTAGCCCAAGTATCCAGAGATGCTCAAGTAATTATTTCAATGTTACCTTCAAATGAGCACGTTCTTGACGTATACACTGGTGAAAACGGCATTCTCAGGTAAAATTTAATTTTAAATTTTAGCATATCTAAAATTCTATCAAATTTATTTATTAACCAAAAGCATTATAAATTGCAGTTTGAAATTCGTTAATTTATTTATTTTTTAGTGCAGCAAAGAGCAATACTCTGCTGATTGACAGTAGTACCGTGGATCCATCGGTATCTCAACTGGTTGCATTACAGGCTCAGGAACGCAACTTGAGATTTATCGATAGCCCTGTTTCAGGAGGTATTTCTCTTTTCTTTTCTTTTTTTCTTCTTCTTTCTTAGAACAAAGAATTTATTTATTAAAAGATAATTTATATGCTGGATAGAATAATATTTTAACTTACCGTGTTATTGGACGACGCTTTTTTACGTTGTTGAAATTAAATAAACTACGTATTAAATCATATGCAGGTGTAAATGCAGCTAAAGATGGCACGTTGACGTTTATGGTAGGCGGCACGGAAATGAATTTTAACGATGCGAAATCCATTCTTGAAACTCTGGGATCCAGGATAGTACATTGCGGAGATGTGGGCATGGGACAAGCGGCTAAATTATGTAATAATATGTTATTAGCCATTAGCATGATTGGCACTGCTGAGGCGTTCAACCTTGGGCAAAAGTGAGGGACAATCGTGTGCATGCACTCGTTATTGTTATTTTTAACACGTCGGTAACTGATGAATGCTTTTTATATTTTAGACTCGGTTTAAATGCAAAGATATTGGCGGACATAATAAATTCCAGTTCAGGCAGATGCTGGTCTTCCGACCTTTACAATCCGGTTCCAGGAATCCTGCCTAATGTTCCCAGTTCGAAGAATTACGAGGTAATTGAGCGTGAAGAGCTTATCCACGAGCATAACTCGCTTTGCTTTTCACCCTGCACTGATTCGTAGATTTCCAGTCGAAGAAACTGCGAAATAATCGGAGAGAAAAACTAACGTTTTAAAATTAAGACAATTTACAAGATCGATGTGCATATAATAGTTTGTATAACGCTTTAGAGAACTTACTATTTATTTGAAAGTGTGCGCGAAACAGGCACTTGATTATATTTATCTGAATTTCCACATTAATTTTATTTCTATGTTTAATATAAATTATACGAAATTAAGAACAATTTTATTCATGCAGGGAGGTTTCGGAACGACGTTGATGGCCAAGGATCTTGGACTAGCACAATCTGCAGCAACTAGAACGCAAACTCCGATTCCTCTCGGTTCTTTGGCGCATCAAATTTATAGAACAGTTATTGCCCAAGGATACTCGAATAAGGATTTCAGCGTCGTCTATCAGTTTCTTAAGGGACAAATCTAAAGAAACTTAAAAAGTTATATTAAATTTTATTAAAATATTGTGTAAATATAAATTTTATACTTGGTATTGAAAAATTCTGTACTTATCAATGGTGGAAATATTGCTTTTCAGAAAAAATAAGACAATGTATAAGATCCTGCAACTTTTGTACAAGTTCCAGTTCACTATTCTTGCCACATGCTAATATTTTAGTGCTGGGGCTACACCCCAATAGCTCTATCAGTGGTTTTAACAAGAGAAAAAAGAACTTTGTCATCAAATTCTGTACTATTTTCTGGCTATTCTTCCATTATTACAGCCTACAACAAATAATGATTCGCATTTTCTGCACGGTTTTTTTTGCTACTTGCATGGTAAATTGACATTTAGTTTCCGAGAAATCCCAAAACGCGACGCCACTGTCACCGACAGAAGTTCCAAGTAACATATATGTATACATACATAGTGTATGTACGTATGTTAGTTAAACAATGCACGTACACGCGTATACAACATATTTTAGTGCAAAACTGAACTTTTTGTCAATGATATAAATATTCAATAAGTTATTTAAACAAAAGCAATGGGCGATGAAAATCGTCCGACAATTGTCTAACCGATCATCGTGAGACGTTTAAGAAAATGCTCAAGTATTGTATTGTGCGCTATTAATACGATAGTATTTGGCGTTATCTGCATTCAAGTTCTATATCCACGTAAGATTCTATATACTTTTTTTCTTGGCCGTTTTCCATCTACCAGGAAAAGCAAATGAAACGATCCTCCCTCGAAATAGATGCATGGCATAATTACAGTTAAAAAAATATCGAAATATACGTGCACGTTTGTTGGGCATTTAATTCAAAGAAATAATATATTTGTATTCCTTCCAGATCTTTCAAGAAGGATAAGGAGTTCAGTTTCAAAACGAGTGGATGACTTCCCGAAGTAACGAGAAGCCGCACGACGCCGTTTCGCGCACGCGCGTGTGTTTTGATATCGAACGGTCTCGAAAAGAGCGGCAAACCGAATATAAGCCAGCGTTGGACGCGTTGCGCAGTTAATCGCCAAGTGGAATTGCCCAGAAGAAAACGAGCCCGTACCGTGCATCTCTTATTGCGCAGTACAACGAGGAATTTTGCGTGGCGAATTTTGTACACGACGACGTTGGATTTCTGACGAACGAAACGAGTGACCCTTCGAAAACAATCCGAGGTATTGAAACTTCTTCTCTCCGCCGTGAGCTTTACCCAATCCGTAAAAATCATCGATCATTGAGCAATCAACGCGGTTTAAAAATGTATTTATCTCTCAGGATATACAAAAACATTTTCGCAAAGTGGGAAAATTACAGGGTGAATAACGAGAAAGTAGAGAGAAAATCTCTTGACTTTGCTTTTTAAAAATTGAGCGTAATTTTTTACGTCTTTAATTTAAATTATTGGCCTATATAACTCGTTCCTGTATATTCACAGAAAACTATGGCATTGGTACCGAAAACTCCGTTTCGCAGCTGGTGGGACGAGATTGATCGCTACCACCGTGAGATGGAGGAACATTTCCAGAAGCTGACTGTGCGTGACAACGATCTATGGTTGCCGCGGTTACGTCCTCTCCGCGATACGTTCCGGCCGTGGCGCGATGTATTTGAAAGCCTGGAGCGCGAAATAGGCGGTTGGGCGACGGTCGAGCGCGACGCCGACAAGTTCCAAGTGATCGTGGACGTGCAACAATTTACGCCAGAGGAGATCATCGTGCGCACTGACGACAAGTTTGTCACCGTCGAAGCTAGGCACCACGAGAGGAAGGATAAGCATGGTTTCGTGTCACGGCAATTCATACGTCGTTACTTGTTGCCCAAAGGCTATGACATCGGGCACGTTAAGCCAAGCTTGTCGTCCGACGGCATTCTGACAATTACTGCACCAAGACTGGTATTACCGGCGCCAGGTGAACGAATTTTGCCAATCCGACGAACCTATTTGCCAGCCATCAAGGCCATCTAATGCGCTACAACGTTACCGGAAAACGCGAAGGTGGTCCAATATCCGAGAGATTAATTGTCAATTTCCAAAGATATTTAAATATCCAAATTATTTTTTTAAAGTCACGACTGCTCTTACTATTAACAATTTACAGTTGCGTGCTGTTATTTGTAATAACGTTCAGTATTGCAATCGTAAGAAGAGTCAGGCGATTGATGCTAAAAAGTTAATCGACGTTTAGAAAATGTCTTGCACGTAAAAACATTTAATACTTTAAGTGCCAATTGTTTTTTTTTTTTTTTTTTTTTTTTTTGTACAACCGTCAGATATCTCGGAGTTTCAAGCGACCGATCCGCGTTGTCCTGACTTATTCGCAATCGTCTATCATGATATACAGCCGATTAATATGATGTAACGATATGTAAATATTTTTTGATATATACGTGTACACAAATATACCTACATATGTGTATGTATATTATTGCACTCCGTATGTCGGCAAAAAAACGAGTCACACGTTATTTGAGTCAAGTATTTGGAATTGATGAAAAAGACTGCAAATTTCCGTTCTATCGTATTTCAAACAGGATTATTTAATTCCAATAAATTTTTAATTCCAATAAATTTTTAAGAACAAAAAATAATAGTTATTAATTCGATAATTACGGCTGACTTATTTTTTGCGCACTCTTTTTTTTTTCTTTTTTTTCCTTTTTTGGCAAACTTCGATATATAGCGTAATTAGTCGCAAGTGTAGAAAATTATACAAAAACTTATATGTATAGTCGTATCATATTGCGCTAATTATTTTCTCATAGTTTTAAAAGTATGAACGTCAGTGGCAAACGCGCCAGGAAGCTTTACGACACTATTAGGCATTACATCATTTTGGGTTCGTCTCGGCGATTGGTTTCAAACGGTTCATGCCGCCGTGACTCGCTATTAAAATGTAACAACTACTATTTGCGTTCTGTAGAGCTTGTCGCTATTACGTAATTATTCACTTAATTTATTCGTTATCGTCAGCTCGACAATTCGATTTAGAGTTTGTACTTATAGATTGTTTACGTAACACCTGTTTTTGGCAAGGAATGCAAGTTGCATAAAATATGTATGAGTGATATAGGTAAATCACGCGGTATTAATTATTCATCACTAGCCAGGAAACAAGTTAGAATTGTAACTGCATTATTATGTAATGTATTTGATATTTCGAGTTAGACGATCGCAATTGTGTTCAAGTAACGATTAAACTAAAGCAATATATGTATATATATATATGTATATACATATATAACTTACTTTTTACCTTGATATTTTTTGCACAGGCACTTATACTTTTACTTGCTTTCTATTAAATTTAATGTAACACTTTGCTAATATTTTCTTCAATAAAGAGTTAATATTAATTTAATTTTGTATTTTATTGTATTATAATTGAACAATTTTGCCTCTAATATCTTAATGGCACACTTGTGACACATGAAAATCTGTAAAGATAAAAAAAAAAAAAAAAAAAAAAAAAATAAACAGCAATAAATATTTTTCTAACTTAGGTATAGTCTAAAATTTAAATTACTTGTTAAATGTTTGAACGTCTTTTTTTACGACGGTCCTCGTTCTTCTTCACTTTCAGAAAATGGCACTTGATCATCTTGACTATGCGGTGATAGCGTCAGATCTTCCAAAATAGTTTCTTCTGCTGGCACTAAACCCTGCATCCATCTAGCTTGCTCCTCGATTACTGGAATTTTTTCATCGATCAATTTTTCCATGTCTACTTTGTCCAGTTCCTCTTGTATTCGTCTTCTCAACGGTCCCTCAATCGCGTCCATGATTTGATATCTAAACAAGTAAGAATAATAGAAAGCAAAGCTACAAGTTTTATTGTTAATCGTAAAATTTTAAGATAACAGAAAAAAAAATTGTAAATATTTTTTTACAGTTTAATTATATGATATTAAAACTTGAAGAATATAACGAGAAAAGGAATAGATATTTCATATCTTTTCGAACTCAAATTAATTTAATTACCAAATTATATAAATGTATAAAATAATCACACGTTCCGAGACGAACAAAATTTATGAAAAAGGTTGATCAAAGATTATTTTTAAAATGATCAAGGACATAGGCCCTATTAGACACGTCTCTTAATACTCATCGTAATTCGACCGATGTCAGAAAATCGCCTATTACAGATGTTACCTTGAGATCGGTGTAAGACGCATATTTTGCAAGGTCTGGTCTATTACGGTTTACCTTAACAGGTTCGGAAGAATATTAACGCTTGCTTCCGCAAGATAGTCGAGCGTGCCAGCACCGTGAATTCTTGCTTGGATGTTGCCCAATTCGAGCTCCAGTTCTTCCAGCATAGCGCGTTTCCGTGTATCTAGAGGCTGGCTCAGCTTCACTTGGACACGGAAGTATTGCACGGTGAAGGACACAGTACCAGCGCGAGAAAAGAAGCCACCGATTAGACTTACTTCCCAATGCGATTTGCCTTCCAGCTCTTGAGTACCGACATCCAAAAGCGCATACACCTATATAAAATGTCGTTTAATTATCAAGTCCATGATAGACATCTCGTCTACGTGTGTGCAAAACCCTAAAACCGAGCGTCGCAGGCAATTTGCAAATACGGTGCTTTACGTAATGTTTACGCAACAACGATCGCGATTGCGGCCAATGCTGCAGCTGCTTTACATCATTTAACAATTTTGTCGCAGACAAAATTTACTTATTTACATTAAATTACAGCTAGTTTGTTAAAATACTATTTTTTTCTATGTCTAATTGCAGCGTTTATACCGCTAACGTTATTTTCACTTGAAATTTTTCAATTATATATATATATATATTAATAGAACGTGCGCGCTTCGTAATGTCTAGTATATTAAAAAAATTTCCTTACAGTTCCGTTCTCCATGGTGATAGTTATGTTTCCCATGCGATAAAAACTGGCTAAACCGGTGATCCAGGTATGCGACGAAGTCACGGTAAATACACCGACGCTTTGGGTGTAATCTTTCACTTTGTATGGGTCATAGCCCATCTGAGAAACTTGTCTGCGACCTTCTGCGATCGCCATATCGAAGGGTGAAATCGAATTCGGAAAATATTGCGGTAATTGTGATATATGCTTGTTTACCTCACCTCTGAAATATATTATATATCGTTAAGAAAAAAACATGTCGAAATTTATTATAAATGTTTTCTCTCCTTCGAAAATATAGTAAAAATTTCTTCAAGAACGAAAAAATATTATACCTTACGTTTGTATTAACTTCTTTCAATATAAAAGGTTTAATACTGTCAAAGATAAAACTACCAACAGAGTTGATGACACCTTGAAAAACCGAACCAAGAAATCCAAGATTCTTAAAGTCCAAGTCAATCTTATCGAAAATCAGGTCCATGTCGATGTTTTGAGCTTGTAATTTACCATCAGTGCTCACTTCTAGCCTAGCAACACCTTCGACATTCACCCCGGAGAGTTTTACGGTAAAATCGCCGGCGGATCTCGAAATCCATGATGCCAGAGTATATAATCCACGAATATCAAGGCTATTGATCTTCACCGCGACAGACACCTTAAAAAAATATCTGCATATAATATAGAAAATTAAAAATCTAAATAAACGATTAAAATCGGACAATTTTAAAATAATAATATTCAGAAAAAAAATTTATTACGATATTATAAATTAATAATTTAAATCTACATATTAGCAGAAAAAAATTTCATAAGAATCAGTAAAGTTTTCTTATTTGCTACTTTCATTCCTGCACAGTTGCATTTGTTATCATTTTTCTCCTGCGTCTGCTTAAAATATGATACATTTGATTTTTTTTACGTACAAAATGCCGATTCTGATACAAGTTGAAATTTTTAGTGTCTCGCTTACCAAAAATTTTTTACGTTTGTGAATTATATATCTAAATATTGATTCCTGCTTTTAAACAAACTACATACGTTTTATTTAAAATTTAATAAAAGTTATTAAAAAAAAGAAATATTAGCGCATTAATTTAAAACTCTACAGGGATATTTTCTCGTTTCATCTTTTACTTTTATAAATAAAGATTTATAAAAGGGCAATTTTAATTTACCTGCATACGTGCCAATTCCGATTCTACGCGTTCGATACGAAATTTGGACAGCCCGTAAACGTTCATCTGTTTAAAATTCATCGTGTACATGGAAAAGGAATGTTTCATATCCGGCACAGGCATCGGATCTGGAATCGGCGCGCCTGGAAGCCCAACCGGATCGTCTTGCTGATAATGCTTGAGAATAGCACGAATCTGATCTCCGAGTCGCTCTTCACCCGCCGCTAGCTGAGCTGCCTTGCTCTTGTCTGCGTTATATCATATTTCATTTAATCAGCGTATATCACGATAATCAAATACTAAATAAGTATAGAAATATTATTATTATACAATACAATATAAAGGCACTTTTATGAAAAGTAAATCTTATAGTTCTGAAATTATCAACATCCAAAAATTTTGAGACGAAAGTCAGTTGGAAAAATTAATTATTCAAGCTTGCAGATACGACAGCTCTATCTCATAACGATCTATGTTATGGCTGCTCTTTGAACTGCATGTTAAACTACGTAAGAGGAATAAACTGTTTACATGAGAAATAATGTTAAAAAAACGTACGTCGTAGTTATTACGAAACGAATAACGTCAGTTATTTTTTTAATCTTTCGCGGTAAAAATTATTGTTTCGAAATTCAATCTCTTAATAAACAGATATACCCGCCGACAAATGCCGTACTTATCAAAGACAACGGGACATCGGTACCTGATTCCACGCCTGCACATGAAAGACACAGGAAGCAGCACCCCAACAAGACCGTCGCGTACAGTCGCATATCCGGTCGCATCTCGTCCCACATGTTTATTCCTTAGTTTCCTTTTGACAACACCCCTTTATTCTATAAGTGCCAGCTATCACCATCAACATCAACGTTTAGCCGAATCATAAATTTCTTCAAATCCTCTCTAATCGTTTTCGTCGTTGTTCCTCCCTCTTTCGGAAATTTATCAGCATTCAGCTGCAAATTATTCAAGTGTTAATATTTTGTATATAAAGTTGCAGATCGGTTTTAAGGTGAGTTTGAGTTTTGCCACATACGTTTCGTACTTGACCGCCACCGGCGGTTTTCTACCGACGTGGATATATGAATGCTTACAAGCAGATAGAGATGAGCGGCGTGGATCGTAGTCGTCAGCCGACAGTAGAGGCGTGTATGCACGCGTTCGACTGACCGAAGAGGCATACCAGCGAAATTAATGGAACGATATCACCAGCGGGTCATTGAGGGAGCGAGGGTCAATCGTTTTATCTCTGTCCGCGCCTCTCTCTCCTCCCGCCTTGCATGGTTTCCTCTTTACCCTTATCTCCTTTCCCCTTGTCACATCGATTCCTATCTCTCGCTTTAACGACGGCACCAAAGCGAGTCAAAGCGTGCCGAGTAGACGACATTGCGGCGCGATTAGTCAGGGTGCGATTCCTGCAACAGATTTTTATCCCGTAAACAGGTTGTTGGAGGGAAAAAAAAAAAAATTCCTGAAATCGAGTTGTACCTGGAGGCCATCGAAAATAAAAGTTTGCTATCGGGGGAACCATCGTCGACAGTCGTAAATAATCTCCGCGCGTTGATTTCGTTTGTTGCAACGACAAATGCAACAAGTGCAAAAGAAATTGAGCGCCACGCACGTTGCGGCATTATTATTTTTGAGGCTCTGCGATTCAAAGTCCATCGAAACGCAAGTTCCGAAACTTCCCAAGTGTCTCAAAGCGACGTAATAATCGTACAAAAAAAAGCTTAATTTAATCAACACTTTATAACCTTATCCGACTAACACGCGTCGGCCAAAAAACTTAATTTTTTAAATAAGTAGAGACACATAAATATATCATCCTGTCCCAGTCAGGTAAAATGATGTAAAAAGTAAAAGAATTCGCCAATAGGTTCGGTTTAGTATAGTGAAATCAAGAGACACGTACGGTGGGGTCTCGCTCGTAAAATGATATTGATATATAATTAAATCCATAAAAAAAAAAAAACAGCTTTAAAATATATACTAACGTGCGATAATTCATCTAATTAAATTTGAGTTGTAATGTAAAATAAAGCGTCTATTCAGCATCGGTTGACTCCTCTATTATTCCCTCGATTTGCCGATGGCGGTTGACATTTCCGCTACCTCAAAATGGTGTCGGCGACGGTGGCAGTTCTTAGTGAATTTTCACGGAACTAACAAAATTTTCTGTCGTCTAATTGGTCCTTCATGGGCCAATCAAATGACGAAAAATTTTATTAGTTGGGAAAAAATCCACTACGAGCTCACCACCGTCGCTTTTCTTCGACGTTCAGTAGTACGATTTTAGCCAAATGCTTTATTTCTTCTCAATAAAAAAATAATCAAGTAGTAGTAGTAGTAGTAGTAGTAGTAGTAGTACGGTTACTTTAAATTAAATAAAAAAAAAAACATTTACTAGTACGAATTATCACGTTATTATACATAGGTAATTGAATATCTAAATAGTATGACTAAATGATAAGTTGGACATATTTTAAAATAAAATTAATTAAAATAAAATTAAGCACGCGATCAGGGTATATATATATATATATATATATATCTATTTTAAATATCATTTAAAATGCGTTTGTAATTCTGCTCGCTGAAAAAAGAAAGAGAAAAAAAGGGAAACGTCTGTATCGTCCACAAACGGGTCGTCAGTCGACGAGCGGAGAGATTCCGTTCCCGAGTTTTGGAGCAGTTGGAGTTGCATGACGGGTGACAGGAACGAGCGGAAGCGGACTCTGTCGTGAACGGAGCAGCCGCGCACGATCGCCGCACGCAATCACCACCGGATTGTTTGTCAATATCCTCTCCTCCTCCTCCTCCTCCTCCGACTCCGACTCCAACTCTGTGACGCCGCTTGTTCTTTCGCACGTCAAGGTACGCCACCCCTCCTCCCTTCGTACTTGTACGGCACACTCACCACACGCCGTCGTCGAGACGTCACGTCACGGCATGGCATGACGGACGATCAACGGCAGACTCGGTGACATATCGCGGGTCTACGATTTAATCTGCGGCTACTTTTACCTCCTCGCAACTCTCTCTTGTAGCTTGCTCATTTCCCCTCCTCCCTTGCTCGCAGCAGACCTCGACAACGCCAGGACGCTGGAATGCACGAACACGGTGGGAGGACACGCGTACACACGGTTTCGTCGAGACACGACGCGTGAACGCACACGTGTGTGCGTGTCAACGATGCACTGACGAGCTCCGTCCGTCTCGTCGTTGGAAGGATGTGCCGATCTGTTACCTCGTCCTCAGTGGAATCACAGGTTTGACGAATACGTGACGGCAACGGAAAGTGTGGAGCGTCGTTGCCCGGCAAAGAACTACGGGAGAGACTCCCACAAACACTTTCAACTTAAAGAACAATAATTCTGTAGGTGCAACGTCTAGTGAATCGAACGTAGTTTCTCCAGAAGTATGTAAACTGTACAGAAAGCATTATTTGATAAAATCGTCTTTGAATGCAGGACGTTTTCGCTGTGTTAAAGCGAAACGAGAGGATACTATACAGAAGGTGTGTCGGAGAGGACTTTCAGGGTCCATCAGGGTGAGGAAATTCACCATCGGTGAACAGCAGGTGTAAATAATGTAAGTCAGTGCTCAGGACCAACGGAAGGTGAATTTTGTACTAATAAATGTTTAAGTCAATTAATAAAAAAAGAAAAAAAAAATTTTTATGATAATTGTAACTAATTTGAAAGTCTTTTTCAAGTTAAATAGATATTAATAAAATTTATCTTTAAAGAAAATCGATTTAATTTCCTGCGTTAAATTAATAAGATTGTTTCTCTATTACAGATTCATTAGAAGAAAATGTATAATGTCAGAGCGATACAATCTAGAGACATAGGTGTTGAATACAGAGCAATTGATTATAACAGACTATTGTGTATCTCGCTTAGTTGATGTATGGAACGTTGCTTAAAACGTTTATCTAGCATTTTTATTGCATATCCTTAGTAACACTCTGTTGGAAATTATCCCGTGTTTACAAAACTGAAAAATTTAATGAGGCCGAAGGTGCCTCAAAAGAGGGGAAACTTTCTTTTGAGAAGGTACAGCGTTCTACAATTGACTGCAACGAACAATGAACCATTCGGGAAGCGGAAAACGCCAGGCGAAGGTTTTGGAAGAAAATTATTGGGACTGCAGTGTCTGCACTTATAGAAATACAGCGGAAGCATTTAAGTGCCTCATGTGTGACGTCCGCAAAGGAACCTCTACGCGGAAACCCCGCATAAACCCCCAATTGGTAGCTCAACAGGTCAGTTTAATAATCCTGTAATATATATATTGCTTAAGAACAAACAAAAAATATGTATATTTCTTTTTATCCAAGTGTAATGCATAATCGATTTTGTATCATCTCGTATCCAGGTTGCACAGCAACAGTATGTACCACTTCTGAAACCAGGCAAAAAAGAAGGGAGTGCCGGTAGCACAACCAGCGGTGTCAAGGAGAAGGAACGCAAACTGGATAAGCCGAAGCGCAAAAGCAGACATCCACCGCGTCTGAAAAATGTCGACCGTAGCACCGCGCAATCGAACGAGGTAACGGTCAACAATGTTACCGTCACTATCACAGAATATAAGCCGAAAGTGAAAAAGGGCTCGGATCAGTCGAGCAATGCGAGCTCCGAGGGCGGGAGCCAGCACGACTCGAATCAGGACTCGAGAAGTCTCGATGTAGGAACTGACGTCTAGTTTAATGCTAATGTTACATATGTGTGTACGAATTATTCTAATTAATATATTGTCATAATGTATGTCAACCTCTTTGGTCAACTGTACATCCTCTAGACAAGCGCGGCCATTGTTGGCAGTCATTCTTTCTCTCGTTCGAGTACACGTCGCAAATTATATGTGGACGAATCCAACGAGATCGGGCAGTTTATGCTGCCAGGGGGGATATTATTGACTGATCATAAATTCGTATCATCATCATTATTCAAGAAAAGAATAGGAATATATGTACATTATATATCACTGTTTTGCTCGTTGCACTAAATCTAAATAGTTCCTATTGCTTCTTTAAGGGTTCCCCCCCCTCCCCACTTTTTTTTTCTGCGAGAAAAACAATGTACTTAAAAAACCGTTCAATTTTTGCCATTTTTTTCATTCTATAATATTTATTGAATTAATGTAAAATGTTTTAATATAACATGTGTTGCAGTAGACATAAATACAAAAAGAAGTAAATTGTAAATATCTGTGAAACAGGGAATTTGTAAGCTATTGTTAGTGTAATTATATCGATTGAATTTACGATTCCACTGCCAGAAAAAGCGATAAGACGATTTGCGAAATTTATTAGCAACTCTATCAATCAAATCGTATTATTTTATTTTATTTTTTTTAATTATTCCTAGCATAATTAGCAATGGTACATATGTACATCTTATTCCATTCTAATTGGTCATCGAGATGACTTTTTTCCAAACATAAAATACTTAAATAATAAATTGTTGTACCGATCTGCGTGATTCGCTAATTTATTTTGCATTTTTATTAACTAATATTAAATTTTTTAATTTACGATATGCCCAAAAACATTTAATCGCAATTGTATGTACGTACAGTAATCGAACGTAAATTTTCAAATGTGTAATGTATGTACATGTACCTTACGTATTGAATATTCAAATAATGCCCCCTGAAAAAAAAAAAAAAAAAAGTACTAATAAAACTTTATTTTCATCAACGAATAAGTGAATTAAGACTGTAAAATAAAAACTTTTTTTCCACATTTGTAACTGCCCACGATATTTCATAATAACAAACACTTGTGATTATTTCAAATTAAATCATAGTTACAAGGACCATGGCAATTCTTTAAATAAATGAGTAAAACGGAAATGAAAGAATTTTTAACGAAACATTGTTAATAATATTGATAATTATATCCTATTCATATGATTACAATGCATTTCTGCATTAGAAAATGAAAGTAAATATAAGAATCTCCCAGTATCAGAATAATTGAATGATTTAAAGACAAATGAAAGATTGATATCTTCGAGTATTTGGTAATATTATTAAACTGAGATAAATCTTTACGACTGCCTGTTAGACTTGCTTTCCCGATCGTTAATAACTTGGACTCTTAATCAAATATATTGAATTTTTGAATTCTTTTAAATTAATGTTTCTAAATGCATTATTGTGTAAGCTCTTGTTCATTCGAGAGATCAAATAAGTGTAATCCATTACAAATTTATAATATTACAAATCAAGAAAGATTCCTCTATTGAAAAAAATTTCTTTTATGTAATTATCTCTTCAGAACATTATTAATTACTCGCTCAATGTAAAATTTCGGCTACCTGAATAGAATATTGTATGTTGTTTTTAATAGAAATATTATATTACATGATGTAAAATTTTTGAAAAATAATCATGGGGTTAAAATTATACTCTTAACAAGAAAACAATAAATAATGTTTTCGAGAAATAAAAAAAAAAAAAAAAAAAAAAAAAAAAGTTTTAATAACAAACCTATCAATTATATACATATATCGACAGTATTTATGACGTTATAAATTAAATATTTAAAAAAATGCATAACAAGTGTTTACTTACAGTGAAATTATATTTTAATATGTTCCAACGTAATATAACCAAGATTTGAATCAATCTTTATACTGTATTTTTTTTAATTTGCTTTTTTATTCGCGTTTTCAACGTGTTTCGACGATTTCAAATTTTAAATATCCATACTTTCCATATCTTCAGTAGCATCCATTATTTCTTCTTGAGATTCCAATGAATTTTTCGATACAACACGTTTTCCAAATCTCTCTCGCACTATTAAAAATTAATTTAAAAAATAATAAACATCAAAAGTTAACTTTATGATTTAATTTGCATTAGAAATTATTTCTACATACCTGGATCTATCTCCATGACATCTAGGACTTTGAAATTATGTTCTTTATTATCTCCGCCAACAATAAATACAAATCCATTATCCGGATTTGCAGCGAGACATTGTATAGCACCTAAATTACTCATTTTTTCCCATATAAGAGTAGGATCTTTTTGATCTATGTCCCATACTTTTATTACACTGTCGTTTGAACAAGAGACTAACAGACCGGGACACGATGTACTAAGCGAAAGACCTGTAACTTCATTTTCATGACCCTTAATTTGCCATAATGGTTTGGAATTTCTTACATCAAAATATTCTATGTAACCATTATCTGTGCTAGCCTGCAAAAAAATACATTTATTGTACAGTAGATGCGACGAAAGTTAATTTTAAATTCTCTATTTTAATTATAAATTAATTGTATTTCTAAAACATACAATACAATAATTTTGATCGTGATGATTCCATAACACTCGTTCCACTTCTCCCGATGTATTCCAACTCGCAACAAGTTCCTTGTTCATGCAATCGAATAATCTTACGTTTCTTAAAAAGAAAAAAAAAACTATTACATGTAAATATTTGTATAACACAGATATTTATAATTGAGTAATTAAATATATTTTAGTAATTAAACATACTTGTCTGCACATCCTATTAATAGTTGATGAGTTTCTTGCGAATGCCATTTTAACGCTTGTACTTTCTCGCCGAACGGACCTAGTTTATTTACAGGTGTTCCATTTTCCAAGTCCCATAGTAAAACTGTCCGGTCAACCGAACCGCTAGCAAGAACATGTCTGCAACAATAATTTCCTAATAATAATAATTATATTTCGAATTATAATCACTAAAATTAATAACTAACGTATAATTGTGATTCCATGCCACGTCTAAAACTGCGTCTTTGTGACCGATGCGGTCTCTGTTTTTCTTTTTACTTAATTTTCGGCCTAATTTGTATACTGGTTTTAAGCAGTCTAATAAATCCAAGTCCCATATTTCAATTATAGGAGTCATATTACCGATAGCACATAAATTGCCTAAAAATAGTTATACATTTTTTTATTTATTTATTTTGCAACTTCTTTAAAAATACTTTTAATGCAATTTGCATCGTTATATTACTTACTTGGTTTTGGATTAGTGGGATCATAATTAAGCCACTCTATGCATAATGGAAATGAAGGAAGCAATATATCATGATGGCAATAAAATGATTCTTCTCTTTCGTTATATACTGTAATTAAGTATAAAGTTATCATAAACTCCAAACAAAATTTACATATTAAATAATATTATACAAACCAAATACTTCCAAAATGCTAGCATCACCTTCAACATGACCAAATAATACCAAATTATCATCAGCCTTGATAATATCATCTTCTTTATCCGAATCTTCTTCATTATTTGTTATAAGAGGATCCTTTCCATTTCGAAAAGAAATTAAATTACTGATGTGACAACATATATCACCAGCTAAAACAAAATACAAAGTCAAACACATCAATATTAAATAATTAAATAATAAAATATTTAAATATTTGTCTCTTACATTCATCATCATATGTCTTAAAGTTGTATTCGTCAATATTAGCAGTCAAAGATTCTTCTTCTTTATTGTCTGCCCCAGATTGTGTTTTAGAGATGTCAATTTCTTTATCGGAATCATCATCTTCGCCTTCATTTCTAGAACAATAATCATTATAATTAGCTTATTAAAATATTTCAGTTTAAACAAATTTAATGGTTAAATTTTTGACAGTAAACAAAATATATTACAAGAGAAAGAAATAAATAATATTTTAATTTTATTACGTTTCTAAAGCAGCTTGTGTCTCCTTTATAATTATCTCGAGTTCTTCGGGTTTTAATTCAACCTAAAAAAAAAAAAAAAAAAAAACACGTAAAAAAATGTAATATTTTCAGAAAGACATAACCTATAAATAAATATCTGTAAAATATTAACTTTCTCTGGAACGGCTGCAGCAACGCCTTTTTTCACCCACGTAGCACAAGCTATAACGTTTGCTTCCATTTTGATTAAAATTATATTAAACGCTCAATATCAATTAAAATCAAATTTTGACCAAACTACCGCACCGATCTCTCACGGTAGCACGTGTTTCTGTGAGCAATGGTGGCAAATGGCGGCAATGCTCATCCAGCTGATTATTTACCTAAAAATTTGATTTATTAAAAAAAATTATATAATAAATAGATTGATCAGACATAAAATGGCACAATACATATTTAATTTTTTTTCAACGATTTAATATATATAAACGTAACACTGATATAAAATGTTATTGATACAAACGTATAAAATTATATATACATATTATACATTGCATATACATATATATACATAGATAAAAATCATTATTTGGAATGCAAATTGCTTTGGTTTTGTTTTACAAATTTCAAGTTTCCTATTTGCCTTTCGAAGCATCCTTAAATATAATATGTAATATTAAATATCAGTCAGCAGTTTAGACGATTTTTTTTGGCAAGCATGGCCACTCCAACCTTAGATTGATTTACTCTACCAAGTTCTTTACTAATATAATCACCAATTTCTACTACTTTATCAAAATCTACCCCGGTCTCTAATCCCTCTTCTCGTAGAAAGTATAGTAGATCTTCCGTGGCTACATTCCCCGAAGCACCGGCAGCATACGGGCATCCGCCAAGTCCAGCGACTGAGGAATCAAAGACCCGTATACCGTCGTTGAGACCAGTGTGTACGTTTACCAACGCCTGACCATACGTGTCGTGACAATGCAAAGCGTAACAAGTCATATCGTTGAAAGAAACGTGACGTAGCTCATTTAACACACGTTTTATCTTCCTTGGGGAGCCCACGCCTATGGTGTCACCAAGAGAAACTTCGTAGCACCCAAGATCCAGCATTACCGAGGCGAGGTACGCTGTAACAGATGGTTTGGTCTCCCCCTCGTAAGGACAGCCAACGATGCAAGATATGTAACCACGACTCTTGATCCCATGCTTCTTTGCTTCTTCCACAACTGTTTTAAAATTCTTGACACTGTCTTTGATGGAGCAGTTTGTGTTTGTCTTGGAAAAAGTCTCTGATGCAGCACCAAACACTGCAATCTCCTTCACACCTGCTGCGACAGCACTCTCAAGGCCTTTCAGATTTGGCACTAGCACCGGGTAGGACACCCCATCCTTCTTGTTGATCTCTCCAAAGACTCGTGAGTTGTCTGCCATTTGAGGAACCCATTTCGGAGACACAAAGCTTGTAGCTTCAATGCTTCTCAACCCGGTTGACGACAACCTGTTGATAAATTCAACCTTAACTTCCATGGGCACTATCTTTTTTTCGTTTTGCAAACCGTCTCGTGGACCGACTTCAACTATCTTTACAAAGCCATCGATGCTTCTCGTCGCGTAACCTCGAATACAGTTGCGAAAGTTCGTTAACGATTTTAGCATCGTGTAAAGAAATAATATTCAAAAACTACGTGGTGAATAAAAATATATTAAATAGAAATTCCACGACAGAATTGCTCCGAAGATCTAAACTTTAGACTCTGGGAGTTTGTACTTGCACCAACTTGCTCCCCCACCCGCTGATAATCGAGTTTCCCTGACCGTCGCGAGATGGTAGGACGGGCACCAAATGCGTTCTGTAGTACAACCGCTGACGGGTCCGACTCGAGCGTTCGGAGCATGCGGAGGAGCGCGAAAGCGGAGCGGCGAAAGCGCGCGCGGCGCCGCGAGATTTCGCCCCCGTTTCCGCCACCGTCGTTGTCGTCGCCGTCTTCTTCGTGCCCGCCTGCTCGCTCTGTTCGGCGAGCTTGCGTCCTCCGTTGGCCGTTCGTGGGGAAAATCTGCGGTGTAAAGTGCCCGTCACGCGGCGTGACTACGAAACTCTCTGGGGTCCGGCATCGATAAGCGCTTTCGCGTGCATTCGCGCACGCACGGATCACGATATACGCGCACGTATGTACATACGCCTGCGTTCGTAGTACCCCGCGCTCTCTCGAGAATGACATATCGCGCGGCGCGGGCGACGATGTCGACGACCACGCACGTACCAGGAGGAGCGTCGTCGAGCAGCGTGACCGTGACGGCTGAGGAGCGAGCGGATCGGACCTGAGCACGCCGCCGCCGCCGCCGCCGCCTGGACAATGGCGATCTCGAGCTGGATGATGTGGGGCAGGAGCCTACGCACCGGCCGTTCCCGTCGAAGTGCGTGTCTAACGATTGCAGGATGAAACTTTGCAACGAAGCGCCCGACAATTCGCCTTTCCTCTCTCGCGTGTTTCTTATTCTTTTTCTGATTACAGGCCGCCAAGACGAGGACAGCTGCGTGCAGCTCGACCTGTCAAGAGGTTAGTAGTAACCTAACCTCTTTTTTCCTCCAAGTCTTTCGGGAATTTGCCACCTTTCGTATATTTATTTATCTTTCCTCTTGCGAGCGCAATATTGCGCAATTCTATTACGTCTTGAGCTCACGATCGGTGACTGATTTGCCGCGAGTTCCTGACGGCGAGAAAAATAGAAACGCTTTTGGATTGAATAATAACGAGCGACGCGACTTTCTCGGCCTGGATTGAAACCGGAAGGCTCGAAGAAATGGAAACAAAACTGCTTTTTTCTTTCACCCTATTATCTCTTTTTTTTTTTTTATATATGGAATTTTATTAATTTACGTAATTACTTTAGCTGCTGGTTCTTTCTGAGAATGTAAAAGATGCTGGTTTCTTTTTCCATAGCTTGTTCACGAAAGGAAATAATTTTTGATTTACAGGATTGAAGGAAAACGTCAAGGAGGTCTTGACCAATCTCTGCCAGCGGCACAACGTTCCAGGTGTAAAAAAGCTAGCGTATCTCAATGCTATTGTTAAGTTGATCAGTGAAACCGAATCCCAAGATTATGGGTACTGTGCAGAGGATCTATTCTGTTGGTGAGACTCTGATGATAATTAGATTTGCTTAATTGTCAAGTACTAGAGGAAAAAAAAAAAAAAAACGTTGACTGTTAATGAGTGAATTATGAATAAATTGTAAAATGTTTTTTTTAGTTTACGCGTGGTGCTGGTCCACGAGGCGACACAGGTGCGCGCTGCCGCGTTGCGGGCAGTACGTTACATGCTTAAGAAGGAGCAAGATGTTATCGCGATCAACAGACTACAGTATCCGTACTTCTTGGCGCGTAGCATGGACGTTAACCTGCGCAATGAAATGGAAAGGATTCAGGCTCTTCGACTTGTCAGGAGAATTTTAGTATTAGCTCCCAAGCATTTCAGTTCTGTGCTAGCGAGATCATTGATCAGTTTAACAAACGGTGGTATAGAGGAGAGAGATCGCGCGTTTAAAGCTTTTCTGGCGGTTCTGTGTGAGCTAGGCGTTCTAAATTCGAGTCTCCTGATAAGTTGCGGTGGCGTTAACGCGCTGGCCAGAGCCGCGATGACCGGCCAGAGTAGCATCGCAGTCGAATCTGTCGTCGGAGTGTTGCTGCGGTTGCTAAATAATCCCGATACGCGCAGCAGCGTTTCCCTCTTGTGTTTTGCCGCACCCTACTGCGAGCTACATTCCTTGAGCATAGAAAGAACCAAGGAAGAGCGTGAACAGAGATTTGCCGCTAGTAAACTGGCCCTACTGAGCATTCTGCGCTCGTACCCGGGCGTTCTTCACTTTTGCCGGCCAGACAATAATTCGGGACTGAAGGCGATCGCGGATATTCTTTATGTGGACCAACTGGAAGTGCGCGGCGCTGTTCTAGAATTACTTTATGAACTATTGGACTTACCATTGCCCACGTGGACTGATGAACCGGACGTCGCGTTGGCTGCGGTGGATCCCAGCAGATCCCGAGACTCGTGGAAGTTGTCAGAGGGCTTTGTTGCTGCCGAGGGAAAATCTATCCTGCCGTCCCTGTCGTCGCACTGTCCCAACATCACAGAGATACATTCGGCGCTGCTAGTCTACGTTCTGTTGGAGTGTGGTTTGCACCGTGCTCTTGCAGAAACTATCGTCTCCAGTGACACGTTTATTTCGGTGCGCGCGGCGGTACTACTGGGCGCGTTGCTACATCTCGCGCATTCACTCCTTCCGTCGGAACTCTGCGACCTCACGCCACCATTACCGAATCTCCTGGAGCATGCAAGTGCCGGCAAGCATCAAGCGCTAGCGGCGGTCACCATTCTCGAGCGAATGCATACCATGATGCGCCGAAGACCAACCCCGGCGAGTCTCTTTCTTGATCGCATTCTTCAAGCAGGCACTTGGTTACGTCCAATTCTACCGCGGCGTCAGCGTCCGTCCGGCAGGCACTGGTTGCGAATCAACAGGGAGTCACCTATCACACCTTTGCTCAAGGACGCACAGGTGCTCAGCTCGAAAGACGCTCTCGCTTGGAATTGGCCGGTGGTGCGAGCGATTCTACGATCGCGCGAAGATGCAACGCGAATTCTTCACGATTCCGATCATCGGCAGTTCATGAAGCGACTAGTGCGTTACTTTAAACCATCGTGGAACGGCTATAGCAGGGTCGAATTGGGCACGAGCGCAACGTTGGCGCGCGAAGCGACTCTCGCCGGTTGTGATTTGTTGAATTGTTTGCTGGAACTGCACGAGCCAGAGGGTGCGCGGCTACTCAACGAGCTAATTGGAGACATCGCCGAGCAAATCGGTAACATCCGCACCGCCGAATCCGCGCACGATTGTTTGTTTTCGCCGCGTCATATGTCCACTACGTGCTGCCAAAAGTATTTCCTCTTTCTCGGCCAATTGAGTCACTCGGCTAAGGGCACGGTGGTCCTCAAAAGCTTTAATCTGTTGGAAAAGCTGCAAGATCTCGCCCTGGCTACTAATCACGACTGCTATGTCAAATTAATTGTTTCCAGTTTGGATTATACTCGAGATGGTCCCAACAGGAAAGTACTAAGCAAGATCATCTCTGAGGCAACGTTATGGAGCACGCGTCTTTACGCTACACAGTTTTTACGGTTAATTCTTCGTGCCAGAATGACGGACGCCGTACATTGGGCAATGACGTTACTAGCCGATCGATTATCGGATAACTACACGGCTGTAGCATTGGCCGCTTTAGAAGCGTTACATGAAGCCTGCGACGAGACTGAATACTTGGAGGCACTGTTGCAACAGGGCGGACAGTCGCGTGACTGGGACAAATGGCTACAACATCTGGGTGACAAAGGTTACTTATTGAAAATCAGACTGTATTCTCTTCAGCAGGGTTTTGCGAGTCTCACTGCACCTTCCGAAGAGCTAGAGAAATGGATTGGGCCCGGCGGTTTTGCTGAGCGATACGTGGGCCTTGTAGAAGGAGAGATACACGATGCGTTAACGTGTCGTCAACGCGATGAGATCGGGAGCTACCAGAGAAGGCCCTCCAGCGACGTGGTGATGACGCCGCGGAACGTTTACGTCCTGCCACATCTGATCGGCCAGCTAGCGCAACACGATCTGGGAATGCAATTGCTGTTACGCCGCAATGTGATTCAACGTTTCGCTCGAGTGCTGCAACGATTCAAGCTAGAGTTCGGTGGCCGCGACTCGGAATCGAACTCGCGATGCACCAGGACAAGTCGTATGGCAGCAATGGCAGCGATAACGGCAACTTCTGCTGCCGTTGAAGACAGCATCATGTCGGAGGAGTCTGGCACGGACGAGGCCGTCGAGCAATGCAGTCGCCTCGAGACCATTCCCGATTACGAAACGGTCGAAAACGATCCTCGTGACGCGACTCAACCGCGAACGGACTCTCTAATGGAGATCCGTCGTAAAACCAGTGTAGACGATTCCAGGCACACCACTCCGGAGCGAAGCTGGAGACTGGAGACCGAATCGTTGCGTGACGATCACTTTGTCGGTCCGAACGGTGGCATTCTTAAAGTCAAATCGGCTCTCTGGGCTCTCGGTCACGCAGGCACGTCCATCGCGGGAGTCGAACACTTGAATCACTTGAGTATTATCGAGATGATCACATCCATGGCGGAAACATGTCCATATTATTCGGTACGCGCCACGGCGATGTATGCTCTCAGTCTGATTGGCACGACGCGAGCTGGTGCCGACACGTTGGTAAATTTCAACTGGCCATGCGTCAGGCATCGACGCGGTGATAACTGGCCCGTGGTACCGCCTTCAACCAGATATCCTATGCCAAGTCCGGTCCCTGTACAGAGGCATCATCGTAGTCTCAGTGACGGAAAACCAGAAATGCTCGAGCCCATTATACGCCGGACTAGAAATCGATCTGAAAGCGCGGCCACGGATCTCGAAGCTCGACGATATTTTCTTTCGTAAGTTAAAAACTGTTCAATATATTCAATTAAAAATTATTCAATATATACATATATATATATACATATATATATATATACATATATGTATATAATGTGTAAAAAATATGTAAAATATATATATATATATATATATATATATATATATATATATATATATATATATATCGACAGATGATTTAGATTATTAAATAAATCATACTTTTGTGTTTTATTTTGCAGAGACAGAGGCGAAACTCCAAGTCCTGTTTCGAGTATTCAAAGACTAAGCCAACAAGACGCTGAAGGATATGCACGATTACGTAGTTTACAGCGTCATCGTAGACCGAGTTATTCTCAAAGTAGTTTAGAAGTATGTGAAAAATCACTTGACGAGATTTACTACAAACAAACAGCACACGTTAAATGATTGAGTTTTTCTTTTCTTTTCTTTACAGATGTATAGCTTAGACGGTCGTCTTTCGCTGCAGAGTTTATCCGAGTACGATTCGTCTCGTAGCTGGATTGCAGAGAACGCGGTTCTTACACCAACGCCGCCACTTCCTCCAGAAGACGACAATGAGAACTTGTTTTACATGGGTATCTGTCTACCGAGGAAACTTCTCATCATCTTTCCCGATCCTCCTCAGCCATACCAGCCAACTATTCTCGAGGATAGCATTAGGTCCGAATTAGAGACGACAGAGATTGACGAGGAGTCGAGCTCGGAATGTGATGCCGATACCGAGCATTGTCGCACGTGTCTCGTTTGTTATTACGGAAAAGGTGGCAAAGATGTTGGTACAGAGCAAGATTTGAAATTGCGAAGGTAACCGAAAATACGTTAAAAACAAAAAATTAATATAATTTAAATGCGATAAAAAAATTGATTTATCGTTAAAAAAAAAATATATATATATATATATTCTGGTATTAGCGATGTTCAAGTCTGAATGTTTTACATTATTTTACAATATATAATATATTATATAATATATTTTACAAGATCTAATTCACAGTGTATATATTATTTATATAGAGAAATACTTAGACACACTCAGCGGCTGGCAAATCCAGTGTGGTATCGTCACAGTCGTCAATCGTTACTTAGACTGAGACAGCGGTATCCCGAAAAATTTCAGGTTTGTTTCCCACAATGTCTCAGTATCTGCAAAATAAAAAGTATTTTTAATACGTGTTTGTTTTAAGCAGGATACCTGCTTGTTTTCGGACGTTGCTGCTCGCCTGGGCAGTGGGACGTATAGAATGCCGGCACGGCGATTTCTACAAGAACTGTTTCTAGATTCTCCATTCGATGCGGTAAGCCTTCTCATACGCCGACACTTGCGTGCGTAATTGCATGACTCTCGTAATTGTCAGCATTATTTTTTAGTTGATGCAACACGTAATTCTTTAAATAAAGGCATCGTTAAAAATAAATTACATATATTAAAATTATCCATCTTAATCTTGAGATAATTTATAATTTTATAGCTCTATGTCGAACCAATCAACATCCTGAAGATACCAATTGGCACGGAGGAGAATCCTTTGCAATCATCTGTTCCTAGTTCCGAGGCTAGCTCTCGGCAGCAGTCTGCAAGTCCTGCGGAGGGCAAAGTTAACGGAAGACTTACTCTGACTGAAATACAAACGGCACAACTGGCATCGGTCGCTGAGGAAGGTGCTTCTTCGGCTGGCGGCGGTAGCGGCAATAATGAATCGTGCAACGCGGAAAATCAGTGTAAAAAAAAACCTCTGGAAGTCGTGCGTTCGTCGCAAGAGCGGCGCACCGACGAGAAAATCATAGCTGAAATCCTGAAGCCAGAAGAGCGAATACGTTTGTCGAAGAGTTCCGATAGATCTTTAAAAGTATCGGGTACAAACACTGCCATCAGCCTTGATTCGTAGTTTTCAAATTCTCGTTCACAATTACGCGCGCGTGAATACACGTGAGTATATATGGACGTGCGTGTGTATGTATAGGCATACACATGCAAATTGTACGTATGTCGTATGCTGTGTGTACATATTTTGTATTAAAATGATAATGATATATAAAAATAATACAAATGAAACGGTTCACTTACACATACACATACACATACACAGGCACACATACATATAAACACATACACTGCCAGCAATCAGACGTATTCTCACGAATATTTCGATGTTTCTTATTCTGTACATCTCGCGTTTCTATTTCTATACATAATTATTCATTACTCAACCCCGAGATTACGCTCGTTTTGTACACTCACACCGTCAGAAATGGTTACGCGTTTGTGGTGCTGCGACGGCGGCTAGCGTACGTGATCTTGACGTGGGGAGCGTCGAATCTCACACAAAGCGCGCGCGTAGATCTGTCGCGTAGCACCGGTCACTGAGGACTGGCGGGTGTAATTGTAGAATCAAAATCCAAGCTTGTTCACTAAATTGTAAAATATTAATATTTAAGAGATGTTCAATGTAACACCGACCACTTTTTCCTCCAAGTCTTATTGACTTCTACGCGTTGTAGTCCATGGGTTGACAACCGATTAATTCGTATTTTATATCTATATCATATCTCATTGTAACGTATATACCGCATTATTTTTTAATATCGCAGTCGATTTTTTTTTTTTTTTTTGTTTCCCTTCGTGAAGGTGCGACGAGACCGTGTAACGTTGCTAGTTTTATACTTAATATTACAACTTTATTTCTATTTATACGCATTAATTTATATATCATGTATACGATGGAAAAAAAAAGATGGAAAAAAAAGCAGCAGGATGTGTGAAATATCAGCAAATGTTTATACATATTTTATCCAAGACCCTTTTTCCTCCAAACTAGGGTATGTATGCAAGTATACGTAACCGTTTGACGTTGTCGATCGAGGAACTACGTTATCGATGTTACCATCCTGAGTCACGAGAACTCCGCTGTTCGGCGCAGCGATTGCTATCACTTCTGCCTCGGATATCGGTGATCATTCGCGTTGATTCGCGTCATCGCGTGTCGTCCATAATTATTTTTCGCGGACAAACTGTGAGAATTAGCCAGCGTGAATTATCGTAGGCTCAATGACGATGACGGCGAGCTCGAAGCAAAGTTCGAAACGGTCAAAATGGGCCTTAGATTTCGCCCACAGGTACGTAACCTAATTGGCACGCAAGTGTCAAAGTACACGTGTCGATATTTAGATCGCCAACGCTGAATAGCTACTCGCGTATTAAATATTAAAGACTCCTCCTTCCACTTCCCTTTTCTGTAACTTTTGTTTCTTTTTTTTTTTTCCTTCTGAGTAGATCGTTAAATTTTTTTTTTTGCGCTCAAAGGACTGTCGGGAAAAGCAACTCTGTACACTGCAAATGTTTATAATAATGAAATATCTCTTTGCAGAACGAAACAAGATAAAAGCGTGGAGATACCTTCTCCTCCAGGGTATACACCAACCGGCGGTCTTTTTCACAATGTAGAGTACATGAGGGAGTCAGATTCGAACCATCTGATAATAAAAAAGTCCTGGGACCTGGCGCTGGGCCCCCTTAAACAAGTGCCCATGAATCTATTTATTTTGTACATGGCCGGCAGCTCCGTTTCGATATTTCCCATCATGATGGTCGGTATGCTCATCATTAAACCAGTCAAGGCGCTCTTTACACTCCAGCAAAGTGAGTTGATCTAAAATTACAAGGTGTCACGTGCTCGACATCACTATTATGTAATTGTTTCCTTCTTCTGTTTGCAGCATTCAAAGTGATCGAGGGTACACATGCGTGCGGGCAAAAATTCGTCTACTTTCTAGGACAGTTAGTTAATATTGCGTTAGCTTTGTACAAGTGTCAGTCGATGGGCCTGCTGCCAACACACGCGTCCGACTGGCTGGCGTTTGTCGAGCCCCAGACGAGAGTCGAGTATTCGGGTGGCGGTTTCATGTACATTTGATGCAAAGTGGTTGGTCAGGCGGCATTGTAAGTATTCGGCATACGCGCCCACGTGAATCATAGCTAAATTATACTACAAAGACATATGTGTCATGCGTTTAAATATTGTTTATTAAAATAAAAGTATGGAAAAATAAAAGTGTGTTGTCTCTTTGTACATTGTATAAGTACATATATACAGATGCATCGGCATTTCTTTAAGAGGCATAGTTAAACATTACATTTCTACCATATTGATAATGGCATTTTCATCTTCTAGCACCGGAAGTGGCTCAGAAAAAAGTACATGTTAAGATTACGCTATGGTTTCTTTTTTTTTTCTTCTAAAAACTGAAGAACTCGCTGATACAGTGTAGCTGGTTCGTCCACTCGTGGCACCTACGTCAGAAACAGCTCAGCTTGAATATTGTATGGCACATTAAACTTTTATGTAATCTTAATTTTGATTTGAAAGAAAAACAACGAATACAATCAGGAATAAAAAGAAAACTTCAATATCATTTACATAACGAGATTGACTATATTTATATGTGAGACAATCAGAAGAATATTTTATCTCGCCGAATGTACATACCTCATAATTTTGAGCTATGTATATACCAGCGTATACTCCAATACTCAGACTAATCTGCAAATCATTATAATATTATAATGTAATCGAAATTAACTGTAGTACTTACCTACCAAAAATTTCAACATATTAAAGGTTTTCAAATCAAACTTTTTTAACGTGAGAATCTCATCCGCTAGAACTCACAAAAAACATAAACATTCAGACAGAAATGCACTGTATGATTTAAAAGTTAATTGAATGTTGTTCGATCTTTCTAACCTCTTTCGATGTTTTTTTCGGCGACGGTAGCGCTGGGACTATTCGGTAGACGGATAATTTTGAAACTACCAAAATCGATGGTGATATATATATGTCACCATCGATTTTGGTAGTTCCAAAAAATTCCGTTTAACAAACGCTCACGGCGCTACCGTCGAAAATACATCGATCTTTCTAACCTCTATCGATGTATTTTAAAATTAAAATAATTATTTAGATAAAACGTGGGCACTCTACTAGCTATAATATAATCGAATTAGAGTCAAAAAATTAACATAAAACATTCAAAATCATAAACTTTATAAGATTTTTATTTTAATTTATAAAACATACATGTCACTTTTTATAAGTTAATTATTAATATTTTCCGTAGACTTACAAGCTTCAAACTTTGTGGGACAAAAGTAGAATGAAGAAACTGTAATGGAATGCCAATAAGACTCTTGAGAAAGCAGCAGAAATCCCCCTCACCTAGTATAGATCACAGTAAAAATTCTGCGGCCTTCCAGATACTCCAATCACAAGATAACTGAAATATATATTTTAGAGTTAAAAAACTTATTAAAATGTAATGTGAGCACTCTACTACACATAAATAAACTAAATTTAAATCAGAAATTTATCATAAAAACCTGAAAATAATTTATTTAACAATATTTGAATTTCTAACCTACAACACATACCTGTCACTTTTTATAAGTTTTATAAAAAATAATTCCCGACGATGTACAGGCTTGGTACTGTTTGTGGAGCAAAAAGAAGTTTCAAATTATATAAAAAATCCAACGGGACCCTCCAGAAATCAGCAGAAATCATTTCTCAAGCTGTAGAAGCACAATGAAACTTCTGTGACCCTCCCAGCACTAAAATCACCAAAAAACTGAAAAATAAATTTATTTACAGTTAAAAGAAATATTAAATTGTATTTATAACACTCTACTACACTTAACAAAACCAAATTTAAATCAAAAATTAAACTTGAATGCCTGAAAATAACTTATTTAAGAGTCACTCTAATTTTAACCTATAACACGTACCTGTCACTTTTCAAACCCTTAATAAAAATAGTTCACGTCGTTGTACAGGCTTGGCACTTTTTGGGCAGCAAGAAAGAGCTTCAAAATTGATAAAAAATCCAACAGAATGGCCGAGGAAGCAACAGAACTTTCTTGACAATGTGTAGAAGCACAGGAAAACTTTTCTGACCCTCACAACTCTCCAATCACCAGCAAACTAAAATATAAATTTAATTACAGTTAGGAGAAATATTAAATTGTAATTAAAACACTCTAATACATTGAATAAAACAGAATTAAAGTTAAAAATTGAACTTGAATGCCTGAAAATAATTTATTCAAGAGTCACTCTACTCTTAACCTATAACACGTACCTGTCACTTTTCAAACCCTTAATAAAAATAGTTCTCGTCGTTGCACAGGCTTGGCACTTTCTGGGCAGCAAAAAGGAGCTTCAAAATTGATAAAAAAACCAACGGGATCGTCCAGAAATCAGCAGAACTTTTTTGTCAAGCTGTACAAGCACAGTGAAACTTCTGCGACCCTCGCAGCACTCCAATCACCAAAAATCTGAAATATAAATTTATTTACAGTTTGAAAAAATATTAAATTGTTATTAGAACACTCTACTACACTCAACAAAACTAAAATTAACTTAAAAATTCAACTTGGAAGCCTGAAAATAATTTAATTAACAATATTTCAATTTTTAACCTCAAACACATACCTGTCACTTTTTAAAAGTCTTATAAAAAATAGTTCCCGGTATGGTACAGACTTGGCACTTTTTGTGGAGCAAGAAGAGGCTTCAAATTATATAAAAAATCCAACGGGACCGTCCAGAAATCAGCAGAACTTTTTTGTCAAGCTGTACAAGCACAGTGAAACTTCTGCGACCCTCGCAGCACTCCAATCACCAAGAATCTGAAATATAAATTTATTTACAGTTAAGAGAATTATTAAAATGATTTTAAAACACTCTACTACACTAAATAAAGCCGTATTAAAGTCAGAAATTGAACTTAAAAGCCTGAAAATAATTTATTTAAGTGTAACTTTACTCTTAACCTAAAACACATACCTGTCACTTTTAAAACTCTTATAAAAAATAATTCCCGTTGATGTGCAGGCTTGACACTTTTTGGGCAGCAAGAGGAAGGTTTATATTTGATAAAAAATCCAACTGGACACTCCAGGAATAAGCAGAACTATTTTCACAAGCAGTACAAGTGCAGTCAAACTTCTGTGACCCTTGCAGCACTCCAATCACCAAGAATCTGAAATATAAATTTATTTACAGTTAAGAAAGTTAGTGTTATCACTGAAATAGAAACAGGGGCCATGAAATAGAAAAGAAAACCAAAAGGATAAATTAAATTAAATGCATTTGGAACATTAATTAATTCACATTAACTGTTTGCAGTTTATGTAAGTATTTATTATATTGTTACGCCGGGAACGGGTCGGCGAACATCTCCGCGTTCGCGTCTCTCACACTCTCACACACACACACACTCGCGACGCCTGAGCTCCGCGAAAGAAAGAGACACGATTTGTAAAAATAAACAGGAACGATTTAATAAAGAGCATGCAAGCAGTAACACGTCTGCACCGATTCAAGACATGGGCAGAACTGTCATTTTGTCACAATAAATAATCTTCGTTCCCCTGGCAACGGGGAACCGAGACTTCGGAGCGAGCCGGCAGCTTCACGCTGCTCCGTATACCGGGCGTAACACTGCCCCCCCCCCTTCCACAAGATTGTCGCCCCGACAATCAGGGGGGGCTTCCGTGGCTTCCTGTTCCACCTTGGACTCCTGTCCAAGTTCTTGAACTCCACGAAATGACGCGAAGAATCTTCCTCAGCGCGAAGATGCTTCCGTCCTTGGCCCTCAGCTCGATTCCGCTGCTCCTCTTAAAATCTTCAAACAAAAGGGGGGCATAACTTTCTGTGGACCCTCCGACTCAAGGTCTCCCCAAGTTCCTGTTCCGGCATTAGCCCTTCGTCCCATGGAAAACCACAGATCAAAAACCATAGGAAGAACAGTCTTCTTAACGAAAAATCTTCCTTCATCTTGAAACGGAGCGGAACACGTTTCTCCTGAAGAAAATTCTCCTTCCTCCCCGTCCAGCTAAACTCCTCCTCAAAAGAGAAAAAGAAGAAAAGCAGTTTCCAAAGAAAAATCAATTTTCCCCCCCAAAAAAAAAAACAAACACGGTCCCCAAAATCTTTTTAATTTTCCCTTTCAAAATACGGAGCCAACATATCCGCATGAACGACTTTTCTCCCATGTTTAGGCGACTTCTGAATACAGAACACCACCTCCCCTAACTTTTTCAAAATCAAGTAAGGTCCTTCCCAATTACTTTGCAATTTAGGAGCCTTTCCTCTAACTCTACAAGGATTAAAAAACCAAACCTTCTGTCCCTCTCGGAATAAAATTTCCCTAACATTCCTATCATAAAACGCCTTAACACGAGAAGACTTAACCGCCATTTTCCTCCTGAGTTGAGAATGGATTTCATCAAGCCTTTGCCTTAAACCCCTAACAAACTCTCCTTGAGAAGCTGAAAACTGAGAAGATTGAGGAGGCATTCCCCGCGTCAAATCTAACGGTAACCTTAAATCCCTGCCAAAACAAAGCTCCGCCGGAGAAATCTCAGTAACCTCATGCTTCGAAGACCTATAAGCTAACAAAAACATTGAAATCCAACGATCCCAATCTTTTTGATTTTCTGAAACAAATTTTGAAAGATATTCCAAAACTGTACGATGCTGTCGCTCCACCTGCCCATCCGATTGTGGATGTAAAGCAGTAGTCCTAGTTTTCCTAACCCCCAAAAGATTCAACAACTCTTTCAAAAGACCGGACTCAAAGTTTCGTCCCTGATTTGTATGTATTTCCTCAGGAACTCCAAATCTCGAAATAATTTCCCTAACAAAAACTTCAGCTACCGTTCTTGCCCTAATATTCCTCACCGGAAATGCTTCCACCCATTTAGAAAAACAATCTACAATTACCAAAAGAAACCTATTCCCAGAAGAAGATATAGGAAAAGGACCAAGAACGTCCATCTGTAATCTCTGAAACGGAGATCCGACATTGTAAATTTGCAAAGGAGATTTCCCTTTGCCGGAAGGTCCCTTCTTTGAACAACAAACCGAACATGAACGACACCAATCTTCTACATCTTGCTTGCAAGAAACCCAATAAAAACGCTTCCGAATTCTATCTAGAGTCTTATTGATTCCAAAGTGCCCAACCGAAGGAGAATCGTGGGCATCAGCCAGAACCCCCTTAATCCGTTTACGAGGAACCACTAATTGCAACAGCACCTTCCTTAAATTTGGAGCTATCCATTTCTTATAAAGAACTCCGTTCTCTAAAACGAGGGAATCCCAATATGAATTAAGAACTCTTCCCGTTATATTTGAAGAAGAAAATCCCGAACGGGAAAGACGTTCCCCAGACTCTTTTGCCTGTATTAAAACATTAAGACTCGGATCCTCCCGCTGATCCTTCTTCCAAAGATCTAACTCTTCTTCTTGGAAGACTATACGAGCCACGGTCTCACCTCCTTCAGGAAGACTTTTTTGCTCAACCCTAAAACAATACCGACAGTTTTCCGCTTCACAAAGCCGTCTCGATAAACCATCGGCATTCCCATGAGCAGTCCCCTTTCTATAAGCAATTTCGAACTGAAATTGTTGTAATCTTTCTACCCAGCGAGCTAACTGACCCTCGAGTTCCTTAAAAGACAAGAGCCACCTTAAAGAAATATGATCCGTGCGAATTAAAAATTTCCCTCCTAAAAGAAAATGACGAAAAGATTTGACTGCATCTACAATAGCTAAAAGCTCGCGTCGAGTAACACAATAATTCCTTTCAGACTTCGATAAAACCCGACTGAAATACGCTATAACTTTCTCCTCATCCCCTTGCTTCTGTGAAAGAACAGCCCCGATTCCTATTCCAGAAGCATCAGTATCTAGAATAAACTGACCTTCTTCCTTCGGGAACGCTAACACTGGAGGAGAAGTTAAGGCCCGCTTCAAGGATTCAACAGCCTCCTGACAATCATTCGTCCAAGAAAATTTCACCAAATTTCCCGTCAAATAATGAAGTGGCTTCGCTATCGAAGAAAAACCTTTCACGAATCTCCGATAATACGAGCAAAAACCTAAGAAGCTTCTCAATTGCTTCTTCGTATAAGGAACTGGCCAATCTATTACTGCTGCTACTTTCTCCTGATCAGTAGCTACCCCTTCTGAAGAAACCACGTGACCTAGGTATTTAACTTTCCTACTGAAAAGAACACACTTCCCTGGATTGATTTTTAAATTAAATTTTCTTAAACGAAGAAACACCTCATTAAGATTCTCCATAAGTCCTTCGAAACTTCTTCCAAAAACTATCACATCATCTAAATACACAAAACAACTCTTAGAAAGAAGCCCTTCTAAAACCCTTTCCATAAATCGTTCAAAAGTTGCCGGAGCATTCGTGAGACCAAAAGGCATGACAGTGATTTGCCAAAGTCCTTTTCCTATGGAAAAAGCCGTTTTCTCCTTGTCCCTTGGATCCATCCTGATTTGCCAATACCCACTCTTAAGATCAAGAGTAGCAAACCAGGAATTCCCAGCCAAACGATCTAAAATATCATCTATCCTCGGCAGAGGAAAAGAATCTTTTACCGTAACCGCATTAACTTTCCTATAATCGACGCAGAATCTAATTGTCCCATCCTTCTTTTTAACTAAAACTGCTGGAGAAACCCAAGGACTTCGCGATTCCTCAATTACCCCACGGTTCTTCATGTCTTCGATAATTCCATCAACCTCATCCCTCATTCGAAAAGGAATCCGACGAGGAACCTGTCTAATCGGAAGAGCGTCTGCTACATCAATCTTATGTTTCACTAACTCACAATTCCCTGCAACAATTTCCTCCGAAAATGTCCCTTGAAATTCTTTAAAGAATAAAGAAGCTACATTCTTCTGCTCATCATTTAATTCCTTCAAGCTTTCTTCAAAAAGCTTCTGAGGAAAAGAAGAATTCACCCCGGAAGTCTGTTCGACTCTGGCCACCCTCAAAGAATTCCGACAAGAACCAAAAGCTTCGTCAAAAATTTTAGAAAAACCAACCTTCCTCAGAAAATCCGCCCCGAGAAGGCAATCATCCGAAATCTCTGCTACAAACATGCTCATTTCAAGAGCAAACTTTCCTACCTCCATAAAAACTTTAGCTTCTCCTCTAATGGAAACATCCTCCCCTGTAGGATATCGAAATCTTAGCCCCTCTCTAAGCGATTGCAAAACTAAATTCCCCTTTCCGAAAAACCTAGAACTCAAAATAGTAATATCAGAGCCCGTGTCAACCCTGAAATTACATTCCCTACTATTAATTTTCCCTGCAAAACAAAAATCACGTGAAGAATAGCCGATTCTTCTGGAAAATAACTCTCTCGGGGCCCCCTTTACTTTAGCCGACCCCCCGAAGAGGTCGACTATTCCGAGTTTCCCTTACGGGTAGGGCACTGATTTTGGAAGTGTCCTGGCTTCCCGCAAAGCCAACACTCTCCTCGAGCCCCCCCTTCGTCTCCCGAGAAAATTTATTCCCTTTATACTTCCTAGGATTTACCGAATTTTCCCCCTTTCCTTCGTTTTCCTTAACGTCCCCCCTGGACTTTTCCGAACGAAAAGAATTAAAATTTCTAAAAGAACTCGCGCGCCCCTGAAAACCTGACACTCTCCTATCAAAAGATTCCCCGAAAATCGTCCCGATCACTTTCGATCTCTCGATCGCCTTCTTAAGTGAAGAGATTCCTTCTAATTGCAACGTTCTCTTAACCCTACCATCTAACAACGCAGAAATAAACTGAGCACAAGCGATCTTGTCCCGTACCTCATAGGGACATTCAGGATAAGCTAATTGAGACAACCGCTCTAATTCCGTCCCAAAAGAAGCAAAATCTTCCCCCTCCTTCTGTCTCCGATTTGTAAAAAGTGAATAATAATTCTGAGAAGACCGCGGTTCCCCGAAACATAACTCGAGCTTTGCTCTTAGCTCCGCGTAGCCCATGCCTTCGGAATCTTGAAAAGAACAGAGAACCGAACGCGCTCTACCCCGAAGACAAGAAACAAGGGCAATAGTTCTCGCCTCCTGTCCCCACTGCTTCGCCCGAGCGATCAAATCAAATTGGGAGAAGAACTCCCGCAATGGAACGGAACCGTCGTATGTGTCTAATTTCAAATTCAACCCGGACACGGAACGCGCGTCACCCTCAACCGGAGGGACATCCGGAACGAAACTCGCGCCCCCCTCCGCCGGAAGAACACCGGAGACGCGCGAAAAATTATTAGAGGGACTTAGCTGCAGGATTCGGCTCTGCATCCTCGTGATCGCATCATTACGCAGACGAATCTCGGCCCGCAGACTCTCCTCCCTCTGCTCCTGCTCGACCCGCAGCTGACGCATCTCCTGGCGGAGCGACTCGAACGCCGCCGCCTCAGACGAAGCAGGATCCTCCTGACGGGATCGCCTCCTCTTCGCCGCATGCGTAGCCATCCCGGACGAGCCCCCAAAATGTTACGCCGGGAACGGGTCGGCGAACGTCTCTGCGTTCGCGTCTCTCACACTCTCACACACACACACACTCGCGGCGCCTGAGCTCCGCGAAAGAAAGAGACACGATTTGTAAAAATAAACAGGAACGATTTAATAAAGAGCATGCAAGCAGTAACACGTCTGCACCGATTCAAGACATGGGCAGAACTGTCATTTAGTCACAATAAATAATCTTCGTTCCCCTGGCAACGGGGAACCGAGACTTCGGTGCGAGCCGACAGCTTCACGCTGCTCCGTATACCGGGCGTAACAATATAGTATTTGTTGATTTATATTTATTTTTGTGAATTCTAAATTTGAGGATGTTTTAGGTTCTGTTAAAACAGTCATCAATTAAAAAATTAAGAACATATATTAAATAACCAACAGTGGAATAAGCATCATGGAGTCAAATATACATCAAAATCAGAACAAAAGTAGCAATGAAGAAAAACCCTGTATTAGACAAACACTAAATTCACAAACTGAATTCAACTTTAACTATTTAAAAAATAATTTAGACAAATTAAACTTGCCAAATGAAATGTGGTGTCACACAAAAGGAAACGACTTATTTTTTGGAGTTCAAAAAATAGAAGATGATGCTACTATAAAAAGAAGTGTAGCAGTTCTAAATAATATGAGTGTCAAAGTATTTATAATTAACAAAATAATTCCTTTTTCAAAATTTATTAAAATTACTACGTTCGATGAATTCAACGCTCTTTTGCATTATATTTACAACTTTTCTTGTAAAATGTAATAAATTTTAAAAATTAATTGTACATAAAAATTTTATAACAATCTAATTCTAAAATTAATTTACTATATTCTCAACAAAGATCTAACCGGTTGTTCTATTTTATATGTCAAGCAGTCAAAATAATACTGACAAGGATGAGATCAAAGCGTTACAAACAACGCGCGCCACACAAACGCTATAGTACTGAATTTTTTCGCAAGAAGCGCTAATGTTCCTTTTGGCCAATTTTCGCATTAGTTCGGCCAAAAGTCGTCCCACCTTTCATATACAGAGCTTAGTTTCCTTAAACTACTCCGTGCTCCTGACGTATTACGTTCGGATTCCATGCAGTCCATTCTTTTAGTTAATTCTTACATGGCGTTTAATAACATGAGAGTAGTGTCGTCTCGCAGCAGTGATGGGAATTTTAGCTCCGAGCAACATCGATGTTGCTGGAGTGGGGAACCACGCACACACGCCAGCGTCCTGTCGGTGAGCGCGCTTCGTTCGGCCTCGCTCGGCTTCGCTCGGCTTTCAGAAGAGGACAGATATATATATGTTCCGTCTTCGTCGCACCGAGGCAGCTACGATTCGTAGGCGACGAGTGGTAGCCTTCGAGTTACGGTGACTAAGACGAGTGCTCGCATCGTGCGAGCCGCGTGAATCGCGGGCACCAAGATGCATGTTTTTTTTACAGGCTGTATGTTAGAATATGATGTGGTCTTCCGCACTACCCAAGAGGTGCCACTTACAGTGCGTTAGGTTTTTTAATGTGGACCTTCGCCAGTAGCCATATCATACCACATTTCTGAATTGTCCAACGCGCAAGGTGTCCGACAAACTTAATATTAAATTGTTAATAAACTGTCTAACACGCAAAGTGTCCGACAGAATGCGTATACTATATGTAGGAAGGATAATTTTTTACGGGAGTAAATGAAAAAGAAGAGCGGCAATATTAATTACTTAAATTTTTATTTTAATTTTAAATTATTTAATTAAAAAAAAATTGATATATCTTTGGGCCGCCCTGGCCTCGCATGCCGCCCCGGCCTCGCATGCCGCCTCGGTCTCGCATGCCGCCCCGGCCTCGCATGCCGCCCCGGCCTCTCCAAAAACTTCCTCGCGACCGTCCGGCCGCGTAACCTCTTTTTCGTTTTTCTAAAATGTATAAATAAAAAAATAAGTATATACTAAATATAAATAATAAATATGAATTTAAATATTGTTATTACTTTGCTGCTTCTGCTGCGGCTGCGGCTGCTGCTCCTGCTGCTGCGGCTGCGGCTGCTGCTCCTGCTGCTGCGGCTGCGGCTGCGGCTGCTGCTCCTGCTGCTCCTGCTGCTGCGGCTGCGGCTGCGGATGCGGCTGCGGATGCGGCTGCGGATGCGGCTGCGGCTGTTGTTGCAGTTCTTCCTGCAACTGCTTACGTTTTTGTAATAGAGCGGTAATTTGGTGCTCTACCTCCACGAGCCGCTCTAACGCACTATTTTCTAAAAAATGAAAAAAGTATTAATTTTACAATATATGAATTACAAAAAAAATAACAATTATGTATATTACTTACGAGGATTTTCGCTCATCTTTAGACGATTTCGCTCGCTTTTAGACGTCTACTGCTCGTTTATAACTTTGTAAGCGATTATATACAATACATTTGTTTTGCCCTAAGCTACGAGCGCTTTGTGACCGCGAGCAGAAACAATAAATAAAAAATTATTATATATACTGAAAGTACTTCTACAGTTAAATTAGTATATATTGACAGTTTATTTGCTCAATTGTAATAGTTTTTGTGAGAAATAATTATTACAGAAAGCTGCAACAGATTGTAAGTCTTTTCAATTTATTTTTATTTTTCGTATCTAATATTTATAATATATAAAACATTAAAATGTGCGATTTATTGAAAAAGAAAGCTAAGCGAAGCTTTGTTGAAGCTTGGCTTTCTGATGATCGCTATAAATCTTGGATACGAAAAGTTCCCTCAGATGATAGTTTATATCATTGTATTATTTGTAAAAAAGATTTTTCGTGCAATACATGTGTATCACGACATGCGGATTCTGCGTGTCATAATGAGAAAATTAATGAAACCGATTTTGAAACAAATAATGACGCAAACGAGAAAAATATTAGTTACGGGGCACGGCAAACATTCCGACAACAATGGTTAGATATTGAAATATTTAAACCATGGTTGCGCGAAGTATCACATAATAAAAAATTATGTTTTTGTACATTTTGTGAAATATATATGGTGGTTAAATTATCGAATATTTATCGTCATGCAGAATCCGAAGTACATATTATTAACAATGAAAATAGAAAAAAAAAAAGATATAAATGATATGTGTGACAAAAATATGAACGTGGAATCACTTGTGCCGTTTGATGATGAAAAGAAGGCAGCAGAAATTCGATATGCTGCATTTATTGCTGAAAAAAATATTTCATTCGAAACGGCACAAGATATTCTAACATTGTTTAAAGAAATAGGAAAGGATTCTAAAATAATAAAAGGCATGACAATGAATAAAAAAAAATGTAAAGGAATTATTTCCAACGTTTTATGTCCGATAGAAACAAATCGTGTAGTTGACATATTACAAAATAATAAATTTTCAATTTTTGTAGATGAAACATCAGACATTTCGAATCAGAAATGGATGACGTTTCTTGTGCGGTATGTTGATCCTGAAACGTTAGATAGTCGTTCACAATTAGTAAAATTAATAAATATTGACGCAAAAAATAGCAGCGCGGAAAAATTATTTGATGCATTTTTAAATGAAATGTGGAAATTGCAAATTCCATTTCAAAATATAATTGCTATGTCATGCGACAATGCACATGTTATGGTGGGCAAATATTCATCTTTTAAAACAAAACTTCAAAAGTTTTGTCATAAATTATTAACATTTTCATGCCCGTGCCATTCCGCAGCTTTAATTGCACATAATGCATGTAGTAAAATTCCAGAACATTGCGAAGAATTTGTTAAAAAAGTAGCAACTTTTATCAACAGTAGTCCGAAACGTTCGGCTATTTTTGAAGAATTTGCTATAAGTTTTCAGGAAACAAACCGCAAAATTTTAAAGTTGTCAGATACACGATGGCTTTCTCGGTATTCAAGTATTGAACGACTTCTTGAGTACTGGAATACTCTATTTCTGTTTTTAACTGAAATAGTAGTAAATGAAAAAACAAAATCTGGAGAATATATACTTTCTATAATGCAAAAACCTGATACAAAAGCTTACCTATTATTTTTAAAACATATTTTATATCATTTTAATTCTTTCAATCTCTTTTTCCAAAGCCTAGAAACAAGAATCCAAGTATTAAACAGAAAATCTTTAGAATTTTTATGTGGCATTTGTAGAAATTTCTTAAAACCTGAGCTATTAAGCAGTTTAAAAGAAATTGATATGCCAGAGTTTGATAAAACAGAAAATCAAATTTCAATAAATGAAATATATTTAGGAGAAGAATGTCAAATATATCTAAATAATTTAATTACGGAAGGACATGCAGACGTTGTTGCAAACATTCGACGAGATTGTTTGCAATTTTACGTAACAGCTGCACAAGACATTTGTAAAAGACTACCAATACGTGATGCCTTTTTATCAAAATTAAAAGTTTTTGAATTTAATACGGCTTTACGCGATAGTAATAGAGAAAGTTCATTTCGTGATGTCTCTTATATCGTGAGCACCTTTGGAGGCTTTGATGAAAAAGATTTGAAGAAAGAGTGGTTTGCATTATACAAAGATTTTTCAGAATCAGATAAAGATTTGTTAGCAATATTAGAGTTTGATGAATTGTGGAAAAAAATTTTAAAAAGTCATCGATATCCTAATTTAAAGTCTGTCTTGAATGCTGTTAGATCATTGCCAAATTCAAATGCCGATTCCGAAAGAATCTTTTCCTTTTTACCAGATATAAAAACTAAAAACGAAACAAACTTGCACCTGCAAACGTAAATGCTTTATGCGTGTTTAAGTCAGCATTAAAAGCGAGAAAGGAAACCGCTCTAAATATTAACATCAATGAAGAGCATTTATCTTTAATGTCAACAGACAAATTATATTCTATATGTCATAAAAAACAAGAAAGTCATCTAACATTATATACTGCAGATGATTGTGACATGGCTGGTCCTTCCTCGTCTACAATGCTATAAATAATTTATTTATGAAAAAAAGAAGTTTAATAATTATCAATTCAATATTAAGTTTGTCGGACACTTTGCGTGTTGGACAGTTTATTTATTATTAATTCAATATTAAGTTTGTCGGACACTTTGCGTGTTGGACAGTTTATTTATTATTAATTTAAAATTAAATTTGTCGGACACTTTGCGTGTTGGACAGTTTATTTATTATCAATTTAAAATTAAATTTGTCGGACACTTTGCGTGTTGGACAGTTTTTTTTTTATCAATTCAATATTAAGTTTGTCGGACACTTTGCGTGTTGGACAGTTTATTTATTAACAATTTAATATTAAGTTTGTCGGACACTTTGCGTGTTGGACAATTCAGAAATGTGGTATGATATGGCTACTGGCGAAGGTCCACGTTAAAAAACCTAACGCACTGTAAGTGGCACCTCCTGGGTAGTGCGGAAGACCACATTATATTCTAACATACAGCCTGTAAAAAAACATGCATCTTGGTGCCCGCGATTCACGCGGCTCGCACGATGCGAGCACTCGTCTTAGTCACCGTAACTCAAAGGCTACGATTCGTAGGCTACGAATCGTAGCTGCCTCGGTGCGACGAAGACGGAACATATATATATCTGTCCTCTTCTGAAAGCCGAGCGAAGCGCGCTCACCGACAGGACGCCGGCGTGTGTGCGTGGTCCCCCACTCCAGCAACATCGATGTTGTTCGGAGCTAAAATTCCCATCACTGTCTCGCGGGTTTGTTGATTTCGGTTGTGCGATAGGCGAAGAGTGAGCATGTTCGGATTGCTCCTCTTCTTCTATATTCTCTCGGGGGGTAGAGGCACTACCCAAAACCTCAGGGTTTTCTGTATCGTGTCCTTGGTCGGTTATCGTTAACATGAAATTCTTTCCGTTAGCCGTGCGAATAGTGGTGTGTGCGGAGGGGCGCGTTCGTCTGTCAGGTCTCTCAATATTTTCGTAAGTGGCTTCTGTCAGATCGTCGTCGAATTCGTAGCTTGATTCATTAAAAATGTCCATATGCCATGTGGCAGTGGGTTTTGCAGGGTTTTGTTTTCGCGACTTTTAAATTAATTTTTTTTTTTTAAAAGAAAAAATTTTGTATATCACGTTTATGCGCGGTTGCGTTTTTTTTTTTTTTTATTGGGATAGCGTCTGCCCTAAAGCAGGAAGTCAATCGTGTTCGGGCCGAATTTTTTGTGCATGAAACGTCTTTTGTTCATAAAATATTGTTAACTTACATAAACAGTATGTAACGCATGCTGTTTTCTGCTGGGTCTGCTTTCTGCTTCTGCTTTGCTTTGGTGGGTTTGCAACGTGAGTTGCTTGGCTGTCTTGATCGTTGACTGTGTCCTCACCTTTATTCTTTTTGTTTCAGTTATCTTCTATCAACAGCACCGTTCGGTGTGAGCGGGCGATATGGAGCTGCCTCTTTTTCGGGGGGCGGATCCCACCGTTGCCACCAATTTGTTGCACCGGAGTGGTGCACGGAGTCCGTCCTCCGAAACTTACACTTACTTAGTGTAGTCGATAAATAACTATACGTGCTTTTGATTTAATAAGTAGTAGTACTTTTATTCCCTTCGCAGTATAATATTTATATATATCGGCGATAGAGTTACGAGTCGCTAGTCCATAATTCTCGGACTGTCTTGCACGAGCTTCAGAGCTCGTGCATTTTATAATATTAATTTTAATCCTGTCAGCGAAATCGCAGAAGGAAGTGGCCGAATGCCCTACTGCCTTCTGCTGATAGTGCGTAATAACGAAAAAGCTGACAAGACTACATCGTAGGCTTAGCAGATTCCAACGGTTTGGCAATCTGCTGAGTCTTGTATAAAATCTAGCGCACGCAGTGGTCAATGACCAGCGCGGCGTGGCGGGTTACAACAGACTGATCGTGCCATACTTGAAAATAGAAAAATAATTTTTAAAGGTGATTCTATTGAATCTAGATTAAAGGAGATATGTGATTTTATTAATAATCGTTTATTGGATACTGTTTGTCTATTACCTACTCGTCATATGTGTGACGCTCTTAATAAAGCTATGTTAAGTTGCATTGAATCGAAAGAGATATTACTAATTGCTGAAAATACAATTAACTGTACTTCATATTAAAAAAAAAAATATTAAAAGTATTATCAAATAATGACAATAATAATTCAAAAACTGCTGGACTTTTAAAAGAAATTATAAATAAAATTGGAGCAAAAGTTATGATAAGACGTAATATCGATGCTTTTTTGGGTTTAGTGAATGGTACAATAGCCACAGTAGTTTCAGTTGTACGAGATGTATCTACCGATTGTGTTAAAAAAATCAAACTTCTTTTATTCTCAGAATTAGAATATTTTATTGAGAGAGTGATTGTCAAATTTGAAGTAGTGGATAAAGCATTTGATGTCAGAAAACAATTTTTACTTTGTCTGAGTTATGGAATAACTATTAAATGTCAAGAATTGAGTTTACAGACAACTATTATTGATATAGGCAATTCTATATTTAATTGTGATCAATCTTATGTTGCATTGTCTCGAGTAACAACTCTGGAAGGATTGCATTTGATTAACTTTGATCCTTCCAAAGTGACAGTTGACGAAAAAACTATTAACAAATATAATCGACTAAGATATAAGTACAAACCAGAAGCAGAAAAAATTACTATGCAAAAAGAACGTCGTCCCAAAGTGAAAGATATTCTATGGATATTGTCTAAACTAGTCGAAGCTGTTCAAGAGAATGGCCAACAAAATCAAACGTTACAAAAAAATACCACATGGATTTTACGTGATTTTCAAAATACAGACAATGTCTCATGTTACGCTAATACAGTTATACAATGTCTATTTCATTTAAGTGCTATTAGAAAGCAATTGCTTAATTGTGATAAATCAAATATTCTACGTATGTTAATGCATTGGTATGAATATGGAATGAGTAATTTAAATACATATGATGTTCGACAAGATTTAAGAAAATTGTTTTTGTTGAATGTAAAATTAGATAGAATCAAGTTTTTAACAACTTTGTGTACAAGGTACGAGTGTATAAGAGAATCAGTAGAGCATGAGGTAACTTCTACTACTCGGTATGTTACTTGTTAATATTCAAAAACAATTTATTCTAACAATTTATTTATTTCAATACCTATTATTAATTTTAAGAAAAAGAGCTACAATTTACAAGATTTATTTAATATTATATACTCACATTGGTCTCAAACTGATAACGGGTTTTGCGATAATTGTACAGGAAATAATATATTGTTTAAAAAGAAATAACGTTGACGAAAGATATAATTATTATTCATTTTGCAATATTTTTGTCAGAAGAAGATAAAATTGTAAAAGCAATACGTAGTTGTAATATATCTTATATTCCAACAACTACAATACTAATAGCTGAAAAATCATATAAAGTTATGAATGCTATATTTCATTATGGTTCTAGTATTGAAGAAGGAAATTATAAAAGTATTTGTAGAGAACCAAATAGTTGGATTGAAATTAATAATGCGCAAATTAAAAAAAGACAATGGCCCAAAAGTACTAAAGATTTTTATATACTTTTTTTACAAAAAAATGATAGAAAATAAATTTATTTAACAAATTGCATGCATGGACCAATAAGTAATCAATAATTAAAAAATTAAAATCAAATTTTATTGATATTTAGATATGTTTTTACTAAAGTGTAAAACAGATTTTTCTGTTATATATTTTTAAAAGATTATATATAGAAAGCAATCGATTGGACCAATGTTGAGATTAGAAAATATCAATATCTCTGAATAAGAAATCTTACGAAATGATTAAAATATTGGTTACTATACGCAGATAGAAAGCTGCTGTGCGCCGACAAAAGGCTGCTGTGCGTCGATAAAAGGTTGCCGTGTGCTTGAGACCGATATTTATAAAAACGTTACAGGTGTCAAATGTAATATTGCAACGGAGAAACGAAAAGTATTAATTTGATGCGTTTCACGAGAATGGGCGTTGGATGGGGCCCATTCTATTTTATATGTCAATCATTTTCTCAGAAAAAATCATCAAAAAGTATATAAGCTTTTAAAGAAACCTATTTAGAAAGCGATTGGTTGGAATGTTGTTAAAATCCGAAAATCTCAATAGCTAAGAATAAATAACATAGTGTAATAACATGGTCAGTTTCGCTGCATGTTATACGTAACGCAAAATACTATCGTGTCTCTAGATTGATATTATCCCCCAAAATTATTCTCCCCAAAATAAAACATAGAATGTGTATTTTAATATCACCCCAAAATTACTTTTTTTTAAAAAAGGGTATAAAAAGCGCCAAGTATAGACGCGTGAAAAGCATCCTCGAAAAAGTTTTTAAACAAAATCAAGATTTTTCCAAAAAAAGACTACCTTAAAATTATATTTCCTAAAAATTAGACTCCACTAAAATAGAATATAAAATGTGGACTTTAACTACAAAATTTCTTTTTTTAAAAAAAAGGTATAAAAAAGCGCCAAGTACAGGTGCACGAAAAGCATCCTCGAAAATATTTTTAAGTAAAACCAAGACTCTTCCAAAAAGACTACCCCAAAATAAAACATAAAATGTGTACCTTAATATCAAATACTCTTTATAAAATTAATGAGACTGAAGAAACTAAAATATTATATTTAAGCAAATCCAAAACTATCCCCAAAATTATATTCCCCCTAAGTAGAACATAAAATGTGTACTTTAATACAAATAATCTTTATAAAACTAATAATCAAATAATTACGCCGAAAACTGGAAGAAGCTAGAAAATTATATTTAAGCAAAACCAAAAGTCCCTTAAAAACAGACTCTCTCAAAATAGAACATAAAACGTAAACTTTAATGTCAAATATTCTTTATAAAACTAATGAGATCAAGTAATTGTGCCAAGAACTTGAAGAAACATGAAAATTATTTACAAAAAAATGAAATTCCCCCAAAAGTAGACCCCGAAAAAAGACCACAAAAATAGAACATAAAATATGTATTTTAATATCAAATTATCTTTATAAAACTAATGAGATCAAATAATTACGCCAAGAATCTAAAGAAGCTAAAAAATTTTTTTAATATTACAAACAAATGTGGAATCGTACAAACGTAGACCTAGGTTGGCTTGGATAAAACGTGATTAACATTACAAACCCATGTGGAACCGTACAAACGAACCTAGGTTCACCCCGGTAATAAAACGTTAACATTACAAACCCATGTGGAACCGTACAAACGTAGACTTAGATTCGCCCCGATATGATATAACATGGTAAAATATAAAGAAAAAAAGGCCATAGTATTTTATTTTTACAGTTGTCTGATGAAGTTGTCATTACTCATTGCTTAAACGTCTTAAACGCAAATCTGAAATTTATATTATACGCAATTAGCATTTTTACAGTTTTTTACTTTATTTTTCATATTAAAATAATAATAATATTTCAAAGTTACGCGATTAATTGCGATAAATTTATAAAACAAAATAGATGTAACTCTTACCTGATATTTTAACCTTATTAACCTTGTTTAGAGAGCGAGAGCTCACCTTCGGGCGACTTATCTTATCAACTTATCAGTCTTATTATCACTTAACTTATCACTTAATCTTATCACTATATTACTTAACACTTAAACACAGCTGCATTTAACTCGCGTTTGTAGTAATACCAGTAACAAATCCTTGTTGAATTAATGAATTCAATAATCAGTAATGATAATGACGAATGAAACACGTAAACGACGTAATCTTTGGTAAACAACGCAATAGCGAAAACGTGGTACAGTCATTGACAGAAAGGTTGCAACACTTGAAGTTAGGGACACGATTTTAGAAATAGAAATTTGATGTGAACCACTGCATTCGCTTATGCGGCGCTTCACACATATCAAGCGCCGCATAAGCGAATGCAGTGGTTCACAACAAATTTCTATTTCTAAAATCGTGTCCCTAACTTCAAGTGTTGCAATTTTTCTGTCAATGACTGTACATTACGCGGAGAGACGAATAAAACGCATGCGCGTAACGCTAAGAGCCAATGAGCAGGCCCAATGCAAACGTGGTCTAATGGGGATACGGACAAATCGCGAGCAGCCAATAAAAATCACTGCACACCACGCAGGCAAGCGCGAAAATATGAAATAAGCAACCAAATATCAGAGACGAAAACTAATGTATGTAATATTATCTATTATCCTTACCATTATCTTTTTAATAATAACTATTAATGTAACTGCTACAATTAGTTATTAGTTATTAAAAAAATGTAACTAAATTAAGATACAATTACAGAAAGAAACAAAGGAACGAAGTTAAGTTAAAGTTATTGAAAAAAAGTAACTGTAATTGTATCTTCGTTACAAGTAACGAGTTACTTCCCAACTCTGTCAATCTGCACTATATAGAGGCACGAAAACGAAAAGGACTTTTTTTGAAACGACGTTGATGACAAAGACGGCGTTTCTTAATTTTATTTTACTCTCAAAATAAAACTTCGTTGTGTGATGCAGATGTTTATTACCAAAGAGTCCTAACATACATGCACGCACATGTTTTTTTATCGCTTTCAGATTTGCGAATGGTAAGGCAAGAAAAAAAAACAATATATTAAAGAAAACACGATAAAATTAAGTCGGATAATATAATAAAAGGCAATTGAACAGACAAGTAATATGTTTAAAAAGTTGTGTCGATTGGTCAATCATTTTTATGTGAATCACTTCGACATAGTTCGGTGATCATTGAATCAATAATCGTCCAAATATGTTGCACCTTTCAGATCCTCTAACCGAATTCTGTTCTTACCGTTTCTTAAATGAATTGAGTTTGATTCAAAGTTAGGTAAATAAATTTCATTGCTCCTGTAGGGAGTCTAAAAAAATGCCACCAATTAATTCTATCTGAATTAACGTATATTATAAAAATTCTTAATCTGTTTTTATTTTAGTTTTAAACAATTAATTTAATTATTATTTTTTATAAGTATTTTTATTAAAATTTAATAGAAAAAGAAACGAATTAATTAAATTAAAAAGAAATACATAGCAAATTAAATATTTTCTCAACTGCTTTTTAGTGTATACTAATAATTTTATTAGTCTGAAATATCAAAAGTTTTAACTTACGTTGTCAAAAATCGCAATCATTAATCTGGGCACTCGACAACCTCCTTCGTCGCAATTTATAGCGCGCATAACAGGCAACGGTACCGAACGTTTTCTCGCCTGCATACCTCGGCATTCCGGGTGATAAGGATACTTCCTGCAACAGCAATCGCGATTACATTTTACTAATCTTTTAGCGGTACAAAAAAAAATAGAGCTTATTAGTGCGACACTTACTCGCAGTCCACTGCATCGACCCATGACTGATAATAGCACAGAAAAACAGCAAAAATGATTAAAAATCGCGGCACACATGTCTGAAAAAAATAAAGATTACGCTCTGCGTAAATAATATTTTTTTTAAGTTTATTATTTTGGTTTGCTCCAAATTTTTTAACTCTTCCATTTGTTTGAAATTTAGGAAATAATTTCTTATATATAGATTTAAAAATTATCGGTGCGGATTACTTTTCTCTACGGAGAGCGATCGGTTATTTGAGACTCTTGATATTTACTTGATGTATTGATTATTGTTCTTGCAGGCTGATATATTTATTCTGGGATGTTACAAGCGCTTATCCGCTATCATAATTTATATTTAGGTGAGCAGGTTGTTACGATCGCGTTGTTGCCAGGTTCGAGTCAGAAGACAATTTGTTTTCAAAATTATTCATATCATTGGCGGATCAATTTTTGTGGGGGAATTTTAACATGTTACGACTTATCGAGTGAAGTTTGCATCGATCATTATCGTTAAAAACGTCAAACTTCTTAGTTTAACCGCTTCAAAAATTATTCCGCTTAAAAAGTATCGGTACGGCTTCGCTTCGGATATTGCTTTGTCTTAGATATTGCGCCGCACAAAAAGTTTACGTAATAGAGCGTAATAAAATTGCGTAATACTGTTGCGTAAATTCATCTTTAGATTGGAAAAATATTCGATTTCAAGTCTTTTAGCTCTAATCGGTGAGATTTACGTTTACACACTCGTATGTCTCTTTTATATCAAAAAATTCATGGAGTTTCCATGTCCGGCAACTAATTTATTGTTTAATAGAATTATAAAACAAGAAATCAAAGTATAGCGGTATGTAAATTAAAAAAAAAATTCTTTTATTTTTTTAGATTATGTAGTGTTGGAAGTAATTCTACAAATTTTTCAAAGCAATTTTTCCGAATTATGTTAAGAGAACTGTTAAGTTAATCTTGAATTTCGCGCTTATGTATGGGCTTCATAACTAGATGGCACGAATGTCCCTCCTTGACAACGGTTTTGTTGATTTCCTTAGCAACAATCTCGCGCGTTTTTTTCTTTACTGTTTTATCTTCACTTCTTTTTATGAAAGTGTATAGCGCAGACACATTCTAAGTAAAAGTTTCTTTCAGTATATATATTACCTAAAATTCGCTCTTATTTAGAATTTCTTACCAAGAACACAATTATCAAATTTTTGTTGTTGTTGATTTAGGTTTTATCGCTGTCAATTTTCTCATAACATTTTTTTTTTAATGTAAAAATAAATTTCTGTTATTTTTTAAAAATGTACTTAAAACTTCAGTACAAACAATCATAAATCTTTATCCCGATACCTGTTTATAGTCAATCAATAAAGAAATAATTGCATCTAGCGAGCATTTTTATTTCTCTTCCTTTGTTTCCTTTTTCCTCCCTTTTTCTCATTAAGAAAACTTATCAGCATCTTACAATGATGCATCTCAAGCGAAAATAATTTTTAGCTACTAATCAACATATGTTTATAAAACAAATGAAAGTGTTTCCTATTTTAATGTAAGACGAGAACTTTCCGACACATAATAAAAACATATTTTAACGAATAAACTTTACGTCAATCTTGTTTATTATTATTTTAAAATACTATTTTATAGTTAGGATAAAGAAAGAAATGTTCTACAAATACAAAACAATGTTAGACATTTCTAATACAATTTTTCCTTGCTCAAAAAACCCGTTTATAAACTGACTTGAAACTGCACTGAAATATGCAATAATAGATGTATTGACAAAAGGCAATTGACAAAAGGCAATTAATTCATTTTCCATCACGTACGTCAGTAGAAATTCCAGACCTTCAAAAATTTTTATCTTTTCTTATTTATATCGAAGAGTTTTAACTCATCGATATTTTTTTTTTTTCTTTTGTTTGCACTTTAGATCGGTTACTTTTCGTTACAGGTTCAACTTTGATTATATTTTAATGTACATTTCTCTTATTTTTTATTTCTTTTTAAATATTGTATTTTATAAGTTTCATAGAGAAAATGTGAAGAATGTTTTATATTGTTTTTGTTAGATGTAAAGTTTTCCTTCTTAAAATTATAATTACAGAAGTTTTGATTAAATGTGGGTTACATTCAATACTGATTACTTGCCGATTGAATTAATTAGTAATCAATATATGTATGTATATCTTTAAATAAGTTTCGTATAAAGAAAAGATAAAGCATACTTAAAAGATTCCGCCTGATTGTTATTGTGCAAGAAGTTTTGTTTTATAATAACAGTATAACACCAACGCCATTTTGATAAGCGGGATAATTCTCAATACCGCTTCCAGACATGTTAGTTCTCGAGAAATGTTGCTTCTACATTCAACATAAAATATCTTAAAATAAAAATATATTTTTAAAGCATTAAAAAAATAACATTTTTATAAAAATACTTTAAAAAAGTTATAAAAAAAAACAACGCGATTACTAATACAAAAAAGACTTCGGTTTCCAAAGTGCTGCGTGGTAGATGAGTAAAGGATTGGTGTGCAGTAAAAGTTGGTGGTAAATAGTAAGGAAATAGTGTAAGTGGAAAAAAAGGGCTAGGGAGTAAAGATAAAAAAGGAGAAAAAGTGAGGAAGTGGGGATAAAGGTGCAGGGCTCAAGAAAAAAACAAAAGAAGATGTGTAAAAAAATAAAAGTAAGGTTAGAAGAAACGGGATGAAAGAGTGAGTGAGAGGACAGTTGATGAGAGTAAGAAAGAGCGATGCAAAAAAGAAAATAAAATTGAAAGGAAGTGTAGTGAAAGAGAAAAAAAGAAAGAGAAAAAGTGAGGATAGAAAAGTAGAATTATAAAGAAAAAGGGAATGATCTGGAGAGGAAACAGAAAGGGTAAAGAAAAATTAATAAATAAATAAAGTGTAAAAAATAGAAATTGAGAAGACGGTGAGTAAAGCCGAAGTAAGATAAGAGAACAAAGCAAGTAATCATAAACACAGGTATAGGTTCAAACAAAAGAAAAAGAGCAACAACAGAAAAGAAGACAAAAAAAGCAAAATAAGAAAGAAATAAGGTATAAATAAAGAAGAGAAAAGTGGTTTTCGGAGGGAAAAAAAGAGAGTGAAAGTTTGGAAGAAATCAAAGACTACTTAAAAAAAAAAAAAGAATGATAGAATGGGAAAAAAAGGGGAGTTTAGTCAGTTTAGCAAGAGCAACAAGACGGCAAGACCACCAACTGAAAAGACAGATATAGATACAGATATAGAAGGAAAGAAAGAGAAATTAGTGAAATTAATGAAGGAAATGAGAATGGAAGTAAAAAAGTCATAAAGGAGCTTAAAGAGGCCAACAAGGATATGAGAGAATTAGTAAAATTGAGAAAATATATATAGAAATAATGAAGGAAAAGAGAGAGAGAGATACTTGGGACGGAATTATGACAAAAGAGGTAAAGATGGATGAAATACATTAAAAAATGATAGGAGTATATAGTAATTATAAGGAAGAACAAAAATAAGAAATATTACAAAACAGGATAGTGAACGAAGAGAAAAAAAAAAATGATAATGAAAGGGAATTTCATCACAAAAACGGGAAGTAAGAGAGAAAAAACACAAATAAGAGAAGACAAAGAAGAAGAAATAAGAAAGTCAAAAGATAAAAAAATTAATAAAATGGAAAGAAGAATGATAAGAACAATAGAAGAAACGAGGCGGCCAATTTTAAAAGGAGGAGTAAAAGGGGCGAAGAAGGAAATTGAACGTATGAGGGACCAATAAGTGTATCGATGATTAATTACGTAATGGAAAATGAGAACATGTAGGAAGAAATAAAACAAATAGAAATCAGAAACAAAATAGATTCAGATCACTTTTCGGTAATAGTAAAGATAAAGGAAAAGAAAAAAAAAACAGAAAAAAGAAAGAATAAGAAGAAAATGGAGGTAGACAGAGAAAGAAAAGAGAGAATTTGAAAGAAAAATTGAGAGAATATGCAGTGAGAAGAAAGAAATTGAATGGAAAGAAGTAAAGGAAGAAGTAAAAAGAATTTTGAAAGACAAAGAAAAAAGGAAACCGAATAAGAGGTTGGTGAGATGAGAAATGTAGAGAAAAAAAAGGACACGGAAAGAATTGTAAAAATGTAAAACCGGAAAAATAAAAAGAGTGAAATACAGAAAAAAGAAAAAAAATTATAATAATCTGTGTGACAGGAAGAAAAAAAGGAAACATAAAAATGGATAAAAATATCGAAAAAAGTAGAAACGAAAAAATAAACTTGAGAGCTAATAAACAGGGAAAAAAAGTGGGGAGGAGGAGGAGATGAGATAGAGATGAAAGAATGTAGTTGTATGAGACGTATTTCGGGAGGACACTTAAAGGAATTGAGCAAAGAGTGGTGAAAAGAAGAATGAAAAAGAAAATAGAGAAAGGGGAGAAAAAGATAATAAAAAAAGAAGTCGCAAGGGCTCTGAGGAAACTAAAAGACGGAAAGACGATAAGAGGTGATAAGATATCAGGAGAGGTATAAAAATATAGGAGAAAAAGTGAGAGAGTGGGTCTGGAAGTTATGCAATAAAGTATGGAACGGGGAGAAATGGATAAAAAAATAGGAAAAAGAAATTGTGGTGCCGTTAAAGAAATAACAAAACAGAAGCAAAGTAAATAATTTAAGGGGATAACGATTATGTTCACCTTGTATAAGATCTACACAATGATACAGTTACGCCCGGTTCGGAGTTCGGCGCGCTTGGGTACGTAGATCGGCGCGAAGTTTGTTACGCCTAAAGACGGTTGCTTGCGAGTGAAGATTTCGCGAGCTCGTTCGCTCGATCCCCGTTGCTATGGGAATGGATAATGTTTATGTTAATATTCAAGCGAGTCTTTTCCGTAATTTTCGACGGGTACTGACGTTTATAATTTGTTGTTGATTAAATACAGCTTGTCGTTCTTTTTTCTAAAATCTGAATCAGTTCTTTCGCGGCGCGAGAGTGCCGCGAGTGTAAGTAAGTGCGAAAAGTCGCGAGCGAGTGCGCGGAGACGACCGAAATTTCTTCCGTACAGGCTAAACAATACTAACAGAGAGAGACGGTAGAAGAACTAGAGACAAGAGGGTTACTCAAGAAAGAAAAATTTATAATATTGTTATATTGTTTTGTTACGTCCTCGGACTCCACATCTCCTTTTTTCCGACACGCGTTCAATAAATTAGATAAAAGGAGTAAACCGTGACTGTTTGGTGACGAGAGAGAACTTCCAAGCTTCCAGAAGAAATAATTTAAACTTTGAAATCCTTATCGCCGGATGCTTAAATTAAACTCAGAACAATCACGCTATAGATGCCGACGGAAATCTAAACAAAAAACTCTTCAAGGGATATTAAACTAATAGGGACCCAAAACGATTTAGAATCAATATCTAATATCTGGCGATAAGTGAAACACTTGAGATCGCGGTTATACCGTGGCTCCGAAGTATAAGCAAACAAAGGGCGCGAAAATCCTGCGGTCATAAGAATATGACACGCGACCGGATCCCATAAACAAACGTGACCCGGTGATAACGAAAAGGGGCCCTTAAGAATTTTGACCCAACTGTTAATGATAATATTCTGGAAGGTTGGAAAGGGAAGCCATGCGGGCGGAGTTTGGTACGACCGAAATTTTTCTCTCGGGCCAATAGATATCGGGAACTCCTCATCACTAATTAAAAACCTAAGGGCGAAAACTAGAGCTTAGGAAAATCAAAGAAGGGATGAGATCTGAGTAACCAATAATTAAGAAAAAGGAAAAGTGGAGGGACACGACTGGCAAATGAGAACACCGACTTTTTCAAAAATGAAAACCCGGTGCTAGTCCTCCCCGTTTCCGAGGTTATAAAACCGCGTGTCTCGGCGGGACTCGCTCTCATTCAGTCTCTGAATCATCTCCATTCGATTAATCGCCTTCGCAGTTAAGAAAAAGTGACTTGTGACTCAACTAATAAAAAGTTTGTCCAGGATTTGTCCAAGAACAACCGAAGACAACAAGAAGTAAGTCTCATCATTTATTTAACCTTTATTTCCTCCTCCCCTTTGAAACGGTTCCACTAAAATTCTAAAATTTATATCTCCGAAATGAATGACGTGGGTATTGCCAGAATGCCGTTCGTGTTTTCCGAATTAGGCATCTCTCTAGAATCCTTTGAATTCTCTGTTAACTCGACTCGGTTAATGGGTCTCCTCTTGTCAGAGGTTGCGATATGCCGCCAGTAAATGGTGACTATCAAAACTTTAACTTGAGTAAGGGTCCATCCGGTCAGGGAAACCGGAAGAATCTCTAAGGCGATGTATAGAGAGATCCGGAAGGAGGAATGCGGCGTGATGCCCTGACATTTTTCCCACTACAATTATTTTGTTAAATCAAATTCAAATTGATACTTTTTAGTGGAATCAAGAAATCTTCGGTTGATTAAGAAAAACCGTGCCCGGAGGAACCGGAAGATCCGGGAACTACAAGAATTAGTTAGAAGCTTCTTTGTCCAATTCTTATTCGCGGCGCCGCCAAGGGAGGTCACACCTGAATTTCCGAAACCAAGATCGGAGCGGCCATGGTCGCCTCTACCTTCCGTACCTCCCAATTCGCCGTTTAACGGTGAAGATTCGGAAACAGGGGAGAACACTCCACCTCGAACACCATCACCATCGCGTTCGAAGTCTACCACGTCGTCCGAACCTGAGTCGGAGCTGTTCCGCCCTACCTCTCCGTCTTATACTCCTGATATTTCCCTGAATTCCTCCGAACCTTCTCTTGGAGCTGCTCCTAGAGCATGCTCCTCGCCCATCCCGTCACCGATTCCTTACCCTGGGGAACCCGAGAAGGTCGGCTCCTTTACTGAGGACAAAACCGTCTCTTGGCAAGAGCCTGACAGCCCGGAACATTCCCCTTCCCCCGCCCCGAGTGTAGAGTTCCTCGAGGAGCAAGAGGAACCGAGAGCGGTCGTTGACCCTCTCCTCAAGCTCCTCCGGAGGACCTGCACTCCGTGGACGGATTCTGTTCCGGAAAGGGCCTATACCATAGGCCCTGACTACTTTGATTCCGAGGAGATCAGGAGGGAAGCCAGGAGGGCGACTCCTGACCATAATATCCTTATTTACTATCCCGGGGTGGAACACCTCTTCCTAGCTCCGATCAGGCTCATCGAGCGAGTATTTCCGAGGTCAACAGCTCAGATCTCGGAAATAATTGAGATCGACCTAGAATAATTTTATTACACACAACCTACTACACTGTATATACACTTATATTCATATTTGTTAACTTTTAATTTTGTTACCCTTTAAATTATTGATACGTTTTCTTTTCTCTTTCTTAAAAATGTTCAGAATATATCTTTTGTTAAGTCCTATTCCTCTTTCTTTTTATATAATTATTTCTCTAAACTCATTTAATTTGTTTTTATACTCTAAAATTGTATTTAATTAATATTAAATTCATCGGCTACATTACTGAGAACTCAGAATTACTTATTTCAATTTAATCCAAATATTCTTTGTTGCGAAAAATCACCTCCGGTTCTGTCCCAGGGAATAAGAATTAAATTTCTTTCCCTAAAAAGAACCAAGATAACGCGCTAGTTCCTTCTCGTAACCGTTTCGAACCCATTCCTAGCGCGTTTACGCGTGGCACTTCTAAACACGTGCCACGCAAGGATCGGCTGTTACGTCACTCTCCAAATCTTCCTAAGCACCCGAGGAGCGGTTAATAAACTCCTACAAAATACTTACATCCTTGACGTAACAGTTTGTTAATCTTCGAAAGGCTTTCAAAACGGTAAATAGAGAAATTTTAATGGAATGCATAGAAAAGAAAGATGTGAGAAAGAGATTTATAGAACGATATAAAGAATTGATAAGAAAAACAAGATACAAGATAAAAATAAAAGAAGAAAAAAATAAAAAATTTTTGACAGGTAAGGGGGTAAGGCAAAGGTGCCCATTACATCCAATTCTATGTAATATTATAATTACAACCTTACAGTTAGAGTAGACTAAGAGAAAAGAAGAATGGGGAGGTGTGAGAATAAAGGAATATGAGATATATACGTTAAGCTATATAGATGATATTGTACTGTTGGCGGAAAAAGAAAGAGAGATAAATACAATAATGGTGAGGCTGGAAAGATACCTATAAAAAAAGGATCAGAGCTAAATGTGGAAAAAACTAAAATAGTGAAATGTAGAAGGGGAGAAGAAAGGATAAAGAAATTCAGTAAAGATGAAAAGGAAAAATGTCGAAAGACAATGTATAGTATATAAGTATTTAGGATACATGTTGAAAAGAAACGATGGGTAAAAGAAACATGTGAGAAAGAGGGTAAAAAAGGCGGCGAAAGTCATTAAGAAGTATGTGGCATAGGAAAGAGGAAGTTCAGAGATAATTGGAAGAAAAGATTATGGTTATTTGATGCTTTGGTCTGGTCAGTAATGAGATATAAAGTAGAGATATGAAGTAGAAAGAATAGAAGCAAATAGAGAGAATATAAAAAAGATATTTAAAATGGATTTTGGAAGTGAAAAGATGTACGCCGAGATATGTTACATCCCAAGTCCTTGGCAACAAGAAACTCAGATATAACAGGCAAGGTTCTGCACGCGCGATGCGAAACCGTCGAATCTGCAGAATTTCTCCAACCAGGCCACTCCTAAATTTTCGGTCAGCTAGGACGATTCCAGAATATCGCGGTTGCCACTCGCGAATTGTTGATCGCTATAATTTTTGACTTAGCAACAATCGATTATATTAGCAGTGGCCTGCAAGCCGCGACGGGCAGTCTTTACTCGGTCAAACAAGGCACGTACCTCCATCCGTATATCTATCTAACGTGCAAAGTATAATCAAGGACAACGCCGAAATAAAACAACGATTAAATTACTAACAATCTACATCTTTATTTTCTGCCGCCTACAAAACATCCTGTCCGGAGAATAAACCCCACAGAACCGGCTACGATGCAACAGATATGGTGATAGAGGAATTGCAAAGAAAAATATTGAAAGCAAGAATGAACAGAATAGCATGGGGATATGAGACGAGACTTATGATGAGGAAAGGAAACAAAGTTGCATGAAGATATAGAGAAAAAATAAAGGTAAGAGAGAGAAGAAGAGTAGAGATGTCAAGATGGGAAAAGGGAAAAAAAGAATTCTTTGAAAAAAAAGGAATAAAGAAAGAAGAGATAAGGGAGGAAAAATGGATGAAGGAAGACTAGTATAAGGAAATGGAAAAGAAAGAAAAAGAAGAGAAAAAAAAGAAAGAAAGGAAAAGATAATGCAGTCAAAATGTAACAAATGGTATAAATGGGTAAAAAGCGAAGAAACTTCAAGTTATTTAAAAGAAGGATGAAGGAGAGAAGATGGCAAAGAATGGCAAGCTATAGACTGGGTGGGAAAATAAGGGGTAATTAACAGTGATGTGCGTTTACACATTAAAAATTAATTCTTTACGTCTGATGTAAAAAATGTACGTAAAAGATACGTGAAGATTGTAAGGATTATGTAAGCAATGTAAACAATGTAAAGATAAAAAATAAGGTTGGTCCAGTAATTTAGAATAAAAGAAAGTATATTTGTTTTATTTATTATCCCTGCCTTGAGAAAGATGCCACTCGTGCAAAATAACGGAGTTTTGCGGGAATTGTTGTAGACGCCACATTAATTTTATTATAATTTTATTACTTGGCAAATTTTAAGTTTTGATTATGTGTAACATGTTCCTAAAATATAAAATAGTCGAGTAAATATGTATAGACGTAATCTTTCACGTCATCGCAAAAAATTTTTTTTAGTTTGAAAAAAATTACATCGATATTTTTATTTAAAAAAAACTGTTTTTGTTTTCTTCTTTTCCCAAAAAATAGTTTGAAATTAATTTAATCTACTCTATAAAAATAGTTGGATTGTCCCGTAGCAACGCGGTGCGGAGAACAGTAATTGAGGGTAGTCGTAAGAATATTTTCACGTGGAGATGTATGAAACGAGATGCACTGTTCACCCTCTAATTTTTACTGCTTCCTTATTGCAACAATAAACTCGAGTACACGCGTTTGATCCACAACGCGATCGATGACTACTAATTTTCCATAAAAGAGCCGCTTTCCAACTTTTCATCAAACTTTTTATGATCTTTGATACAGATACAGTTTTCGCAACTGCATGTTATTAAATATGTTGGTATTTTTTAAATTAATCTGCATTTTTGTTGGGTAGAGAAATTAAATGAAAACGTCATTTAAATCTTCAGACGAAAAAAAAATTAAATAAATTAATAATTGAATAAAGAAAGGAAAAAATAAAAATTGGTGGGAGAAGATATGAGTCAATGATTTGCAATTGATACTCACGATTGTCATGTTGCTGGTGAAAGGGTTTTCTGCTCAGATTTTCGCTGTTTAACTTTAGTAGCGTCGGTTCCGTATCTTCGGAAGCCTACCTCAGTTTTCTTTTTCCCTTTCTTTACCAAAAGCGGATCTCGTTACCACTGACAGTGCCGGTGGACCGTAAAGACTCGGATGAGATTGATAGCCAAAGGGGTACGTCTCGGTATCGCTAAATAGCTAGAAGAGACTACAAAGAGCTCTGAAAGTTTCGAAGTCAGAGGGCGAACGATTGATGGTACTCGCGCGGGTCACATTTATACCGCAAGCACATTCTCTTTTTTTCTCGCACTCTCTCTCCCTCTCCCTCTCTCCCTTTCCCCCCCCTCTCTCTCTCTCTCTCTCTCCTAACCTCCTCACCGCTCTTTGCTACCTCCTACACTGTTCTATCCCTTGTTTTTCATTAAGCTTGTGAAATCGAATCGGCTCTTTCTAGTGGGCGCTACATATCCACCTCCACCTTTGCTGATTGATGTACTCATTCCTCCTCCACTCTTCTTCCTGCTTATCCGAGAGTACATGGCACCGTGTCCTTTTATGTCATTATTATTACCTCGGTCTCTATCAAAAAGGTATGATAAGCAAGAGAAAGAGAGAGAGAAAGAAAATGAAGAGAAAGAGACAGTTAAAAAAAAGAAAAATCAAATTTTGTTTGTGCAAAATTAAAATAAAAAGTCGCAACTGAGAAATAGAAACGTGATTGTTGTAGCTATAAAGGCGTATATACATGCTTTGAGTACAAACATCTCGTAAAATAACGTTCTTGCAAAAGTACAAGAAGATTTTCATGGTCATAGTATGAAAAATGGTAAGCGATGGAATGTACACTTGCAACCAGTTTTCTTCGAATATGTTTATATCGATAGCCTGGAGCTCGTCTTTTTACTTAAAACTTGCAAAAATTTTAGATGTTCCAGCGTAATTGAATATTTTTCTATTGTTGAATAAAACAGAATAAATTTAATGATTTCGACTTTAACATTTCGGTATTGATATTTACGAGCAAAATGCATCAAAAGCACGCAGTTAGAAATTACAGTGATTTCATTATTTTACTTTTTTATGAAATTAAATTTTTTGTCTTGATATGTAAAATTGAGAATCTTATTTGCATATTTTATAAATGTTTGAAATATTTGAAGAAGTATATTTTCTATATTTTTTTTGTGCACGCATAATCAATATAATTATATCAGAGCTACAAGATATATGGAAATCCTAACGTTTTATTTTTAAAGACAATGCTTTATCTCTGTTTCATTACATATAAACTGTTCATGAAGTAATAAAAAATATAAAAAATAAAATAATAAAAAACAAAATAATAAAAAATAAAATAATAAAAAATAAAATAGTAAAAAATATAGTATTATAAAAATAAAAATTAAATTAAATTAAATTAAAACTACAATTTATTTGAATTTTTTTCTCTAGTATATTCATAATTTTGTATAATTAGATTAAAACAAAATTTTTTTTAATATAATTATTTTCGAAATTTGCAAATATAAAATTATCGATACCCTTTACTTATCAAAAATTAAACTGACGTCAGTTGTGTTATTAACATTTAACCGTAGCAATTCAAGGCAAAAAGTATGATACATCATGGTTGTATTTATTTATGGCAAACCGCATACTTTATTGCCGAGATATGCGTAACGATTGTGAATGTGCATTCAGTGCATCAATCTTGATGATGATGGGCGCCCACGTACACGCAGCAACAAAATACTATGAGATATCGACTTAGTTCACAGAGCGTAAAAGATTACTACAAAATTATCTCTTTAAAAAAAAGGTACAAAAAAGCACCAAGTACAGGTGCGTGAAAAGCGTCTCCGAAAAAGAGTTTTTTAACAAAACTGTACAAACCTAGTATATTTTTACAAAAACTAACATTACAAACTCATATAAAATAGTAGTATACAATGTTCTCTAATAAAGTAATAATATAAAAAAAAACTACGCCAATATAAATTTGCTGTGCGGCCGATATAAAGAAGAAATAAAAAAATAAAGTAGACAGTAGCTGTAGAACGTAAATTAAATACTAATCCAACTCTAATATCTGAATACAAACGGATAATAAATGAATATAAAGATCAAAGACACATGTCGGAAATAAAATCTTGATGACGATGGCTTTTACATACCACATCATGCAGTAAAACAAAATAATCTTGGCGCTGCAAAACCAAATCTGATGCGTAGCACAACGCAAAAAATAAAATTATAATTTGAGATTTTAAATATTTGGTTTCGAGCGCCAAGATTTTTTTGTTTTTTCTTTCTTTACATTACCACGTTATATCATCGGAAAAAACTTAGGTCTACTTTCGTACGGTTTTACATGGTTTGTACTGTTTAAAATTTTCTAGTTTCTTTAGGTTCTTGACGCAATTATTTGATCTCATAACTTTAATAGAGAGTATTCAATATTACAGTAAACATTTTATGGTCTTTTGGGGGGTCTAGTTTTGGGGGCAATTTTATTCATTTTGTAGTAATTTTAATTTCGCGCGCTTATACTTGGTGCTTTTTTATACCTTTTTTTAAAAAAAGATAATTTTGGGGGCATTGAGAATTAATAATATGCTGTGGTCCAAGCTGGTTTGCCACCTTATACATATACTCCAGTTTCCCTCTTTTAATGAATAAATTAATATGAAGGTATCAATTTAGTATGACTTATACCTCTAGATGCCTGTTATTAATACGATAAAAACGATGCAAAAAATATGTCAGCTTTTATTATTTTTTAAAGATATTTATAGATATTAAATAAAATTACTGGAATTGTGTAATTTATTTAATTTTTTATGTACATAAGTTTTAATGATATTTTTAATTATATCTTACTTTTTTTTTAAGATTTATTTTTCATTAATTTTATTTAACTATTATTATTTAAATGTAAGAGACATGTTAATTAGGTGCAAGTATTCAATATTTTGCAGCGCAGTTTATGTCTTTCGCTAATACGCAATGGAAAAGTCTGGCAATAACTTAATCGATTTCTCATGAATATTATTCAATTTTTTTTTATCGTAATTTTCTGCTGTGTAAACTATATAGTGTATTATTTTATTGACCATCTTTCTTACGCTTGGAAATTTCATTCCGTAAAATAGAAATCTAGAAATAAAATTAAATTTGAAGTTAAATACGACATTAAAGATATTTACAAAAAGAAATCGTGCATCGAATGAAACCGAACAAGTTAATATATTATACATATATGACGTCACTTACTTGTAAAAATTATAGGTCATCCATTCTGTATAACTTAATGTCGTTTTTAAATGAGTCATATTTATATTTAATATATTTGTAAGTAATAACATCCCTGATTTAAAAGGCACATAAAGTATAGGAAAATAGTTTATAGATGCTATAAGACATCTTGTCATGTGCTCCCATTCTGGCGTTATTTCCTTAAAATTTTGTATTATCCAATAATGATGAACATCATAAGTGCGTTGTTTTATTTCGTCGAGAGTGCCACGGCAAAAGTTGTATCTAAATTATAAAACATATTTATAATTTTTATTATATAATTTCAATATTACAATTGCAAGACGTACTTATCGTCTATTCCAAGAAAATATCCGTAGCATTTCCACATATGGCATTTCCACAGAAGGCATCTAAATCTTCGTCGGTTGCATCGTGTATTCCAATATTTTGTGGATAGAGTAAAGGTAGAACAACAAAACAATATTGTGCCAGAGCAAAATCGCTACAGTTTATACTTTTTGGTTTGTATGATGATTTCTCTATTAATTTATGAGGACGTTGTCCAAGTTTTTCAAGCGGACAAGTCGCAGAAAAATCTTTAAGAAGTATTTCACGATCAGGGTTCCATGGATTTGCAAATATGCATGCCGTGTCAATTTGTTCATGACTCATTTGACATAACTTTGTTCTCATTCCAAAGTGCATAGCACGTGTTATCAGCATATCTTGGTAAGCTGCAGTTCCTTTAGACCAAGGATCTCCATTGTACCAATTGCTAATTCGCTTTATAGATGAGAGATATCTGTAAAATGTTACAAATTAAATTTAAATTTTTTATGTATTTTTTTATATTACGTAATGGCAATAATTCAATGATAAATTTAATGTTAATATAAAAATATAAGAAGTTTTTATTTTTTTCTTTTGTTTTAAATATACATAACACAAGAGAAAAGATTTTTGCATGTACATTTTGAGAAATATACCTTTGAAATGCTAAATATGGCGTATGTTCATGTCCTCCAATAATAATTGGTTTCAGTTCGTCATCAAATGTATATACATATGTAAGGCCTATTAATTTAGATAATAAAATAGCGGTGTAATTTTTTTGTGTAAACATTTGTCCTTTACGATACTTATCTATATCCATCCAATCAGGTAATTCTTCAATTGATCGATTATTATAATCCAGTTGGCAATAAGAACCTGGGATAAAACTTAATAAAGACTGTGGGGTATTTGGAAAGAACACAGCAATGTTGTCAATCAACCAATTGCATTGTTGTTTTACGGTCCATGTATCAAAATCATTTGGAAACTCATCTCGAAACTTTGTTTGAAATAAGTCTTTGAACGTCATTACAAATCCATTTTCGTCAAAATTTTTTGAGTCGTGTTTTATAAAGATGTCTTTACTTATATCTTGCTGATCATTTTTGACGTGTGTCATGTCGAAATAATTGTTACACACGAAGGAAAATGTATTTAAAAGTGTAAAAATTAAAGAAACAAATGGATGTACCTTCTACACGCTTTATGTTATACTGTGATTTTAGCTAACTTGAAACTTTATATACTCTACATCCCCTCTATTAAAAATTAATTTAATACAGAAGCACTGATTTATTATCACTTGACGTTTGTTATCAATACGACAAAAAAAGTGCAAAAAAAGTGTCTGTCCTTTATACCTCTTAAAAATAAAAAAAATTCCTATTAATAATTTGTATATAAATTGATTTTTACTTAAGTAAAATTGTATACATGTAGAATTCATTATACTTTTATTGTATTTTAATTTTGTTTCAAAATTAATTTGTACATTTTTTAATACAGTGCAGGAGATTTTATATATATATATATATATATATATATATATATATATATATATATATATTTGTTTATTTAAATATAAAAGACTAAGGTATGTTAAATGTAAATTAAGTATCTAATACTTCACATTACTGATTATGTAGTTCACTAATACGCAAAGAAAAATCTGGCAATAATTTCTTTAATTTTTTATGAATATTTTCTAATTCTTTTTCACCGAAATTGTACACTTTGTGAAATATATAACGCACTATTATTGCCAGATTTTTCTTTGCGTATTAGCGTCGTGCAAATAATATTTATCATTATGGATTATGCCTTGTTTGGACACGTCTTTAAATTTTACTGAATGGATGACGTATAAGTTTTACAAGTAAGTGACATATATACATTGATTAGTTAAGTTTTATTTGTATATTGTATTGAAATTTTCATTCCGTAAAACTTATGTTTTACGGACATAAAACTTTCAATTCAAATATATCAAATTTCAATTCAATATATCAAATAAAACTAGCAAACCCATGGAACCCTGACCGTAAAATGCTCCTTAAGGATTTTTCTGCGGCCTGTCCACCTGATAAACATGGACAACGTTCTAATAAATTAATGAATAATTTATCTCACAAACCAAAGGGTATAAATAATACTGATTTCGCCATGACACAATTTTGTTTTGTAGTTCTACCTTTACTCTATCCGAAAAACATTGGGATACACGATGTAACCGACGAAGAATTAAAAGTCTTCTTCAAGCGATCGATTATTATATTCCATCTGGCAATAAATACCTGGGATTAAATTTAATAACGACTGTGGGGTGTTTAAGAAAAGCTCAGCAATATTGTCAATTAATCATCCGCACTGATATTTTACGGTCCATGTATCAAAATCATTTGGAAACTTATTTGACAGTTTGTTTCGAATAAATCTTTGTATAACATTACAAATTTATTTTTATCAAAATTTTTTTAGATAAATTTTATAGAAGTGTTTTCAAGTAGATTTTGATCTGTCATGCTTAAAAGATAAATTGCCACACACGAAGCACGATGTATATTTAAAAGTAATAGAAATGGAAGTAAAAATGGGATATTACCTTGTACACAATTAATAATATTGTGTGATCTAAGCTGATTCGTTCTTTTATATACTTCAAATTCTTTTTTCTTGTTTTGTAGCCGGGTGCTCGGGGTCTGTTTTCCAGGATCGTTCGAGGATATCAATGGAATGTGTTGAATAAAGGTGATAAACTTAGTAAAATTATACTCGTGTTTTTTTCACCGTAGGGGTGCACTCATTTACGTGCCGCTTAGTTATAAGTAACTGACTTGGACGAGTTTGACCGCTCGTGCATTATTTCGATGCAGCTTTGAACTTATGAACAGTCAGAGAATTTGGAGAATGCGATAACTGGTTGTCTGAGTGTCTTCCGCTGATCGCACGGTGTTGCGAAAACGCTAACTTGATGTCAGCGTAGGCTCATCAGATTTCATGAGAATTGGTAATCTGCTGAGCTTCGATTTTTTATTTGGCATATGATGTGCCAACAATTAATTTAGGAGCTTGAGTTACAACACTCTCAGAGAATAATTTAATATAGAAATATCAATTTAGTATAACTTGATATTTATTATCATTACGATAAAGACATTGCAAAACATGTGCCAGCCTTTACTGTTACTTATAAGTACGATGTTTACTGGAAATAATTTGGATATTAAATAATTATTAAAAACTTATTTAAAGTTTTATATATGCAGTTAAGTTTTAATATTATTTCATTGCACTTTACTATCTTTGCTATAATTAAATCTTCGATATATTTAATTTTTTTTTAATTATTTCTATTATAATGCAGATTATCATTTGTCATAACATATTTATCTTTTAGACTTGGCTTGAACTTTGTTACTATTGCACTTATGATATCTATTGTATTACTTATGTTAAGTTTAATTACGTCTTTCTATGTTAATTATATATTTCGTGACGTCAGTACAGCGTGTTTGTTATTTTGCATAACAAGCTAAGTAGATACATTTGTTAACATTATTATTTCTTGTTTTGTTTATTCATATGTATGTGTGTGCGTGTGTGTTCCGCTATCTCCTCTTTTTAAGCGTGTCTACATGTGTGTTTATCTCTTTCTCTCTTTCTTTCTCACTCCCATACGTACAAACAAGCAACGCTAAGTTTTCTAAATTTGTAATTAAATATCTCTTTGTATTAAAAAATATATTTACATAAAAGTAAACTTTATATTGTGATATTTCCGTTCGTAGAACATATATAGCCAAAAAATAAAAAACACTTTTCTGATATAAATTGACCCCAAGCTACACGATGAACCTATTTAGAAAGCGATAGGTTTAGCTGTTGTTGAGATCCAAAGATCTATGGATTTCTCATTCGCGAGAAACTCGACTTCATAGTTTTTTAAACGTACAATATTATTCTGTGCGTTTATTCCTCTTGCGCACCGACGTGTTGCATCACATTTACATTTCGAATAATTGGTGCGCATAATTGGCTTATAGCATCAAGGATGAAAAAGTCTATATCTCCACAGAATTATCTCTTTCATAGAAATCAGCGAATATAATTTGTGTTGGATTTTTGCCGTTACGTAATTCCATCCACCACGGATTCTGCCTCGTGGTGAAGAGAGAAACGGTACTACGGCACGTGGATGAACCGAAACGAACATCCTTGGCATGTGATGCCGGTCAAGTGGCCGGCAACGATCCACGTGCTTTTGCATCTTGTCATGCGGTTACGTAAATATGCAGCTTGTAATCGCTGACGCACTGCAACTGCATTTTACGAATATTAATTAAAGACTAGTAATAGCCGTTTCTACGTGCGTTTTATTTAATTAATAACGGTAAACAAGAGCGCCGCGCACGGGTTTACCCTTTGTTATGTAATGTCAACGGCGATGGCGTTGACGGCCAACAAGAATTTCACAAGCTTTACTTCGTCGCTTCAGTTCATCTATTAAAACGAGGCCGCTGTTCATTCCGCGCGATTGAGCGTCCATTATTAAGCGTTTTTAGCGTATAGAACAAGCCGCGCGGGATTCTTAAAAGATTCGTAACGCTTAAAATATAAAAAGACGAATGTGATCGAATAAATTGCATAATAAATATGTGGTGGAAATAAAACGCGAAGAGTGATTCGTAATATAATTAATGAACCGGTATATGATTTTTGCGGAAGATGTTATCTCGAGCATTTACTTAATTCCCGAAGTGTGTCTATAATAAATATATGCGATTTAGTTACATAGCGCATTAGAAAGACACGTGAACTGTTTTGATAACCGGATAACCGCTGAATCCAATTTTTGCGGCTCGTATTTGCCTCATATAGCGCGATTAACAATCTGCGTATTTCTAAGTTAATTCTTATGTAAAACGGGCTGCATACATTTGCAAAAAAAAATTCATTATTTTCCTTTTTTGCAGCACTAGAACTTACGACTTATACTACATAACTCTTGCATCTGCAACTCTACTATATTCAATGTTAAGTTTTTTCATATCTTTTTATATTATGTTGATAATTAAAGTATAATTAATAAAAAATGACCGCGAGGGCAAGAGCAAAGGTAACTTACTTCTTATCATTTTTGAAGCTTTAAACGTGCTCTCGATTATTTAATTACTTCATCGTCGTCGCGGCTATGAGAAGTTTGTTATTATAGGCGTAAAAAACATACCTTTATCTTTCAAATAAGCAGCATCCTGAAAATTATTTTGTACAACGCACGTTTCTCGTTGGCCTCATTAGTCCACAGATTTTATAGAGTTACACAGCACTCCCTTTCTTTACAACAAGAAATAAACCCCCGAAGCGATATTTTGTTACACAAGAGTGAGTACACAAGCAAAAGTGGAAGTATAAGCCGTAGGCACGTGCAGAAATATGTTACAATCCTTTATTACATATTCATGATATTCTTGCACAATTTTTTGTAAATTTCAAAAATATATCAATCTGTCTTTCGTTTTGTAATTCAAAAATTATCTTTACCTATCATATATTATTTAATTCAGTCGTTAAATTAAAAGAAAAAATTTTTAGAACTTTTTAGTATTTATAAAAAGTTTCACTAGATGCCAGACTTAAAATCTTTCAGTTTATGAATTTAATATAATTTTAAATTCTGTTAAAATGAAATACTCGAATACGTAATGCATTGTGAGGAAAGGTTATTTTTGCGAAAGAATTTCGATCGCGAAAGAAGCGGTGATAGGGGTAGTAATACGAGATTGGCACTCGGGTGGACCAATAACGAAGAAGGCTGCGCGGAAGTTCGAGTGGTTGCGAGATGTGATTCACAGTTGCAAATGCGACACAGTCGGGACGCATCCCTTGAAACGTTCGCGTATCTTTCCATCTTCGCGGAAGGATCTTAGTTTCAAAAGTTATTGTATGAGTTATGCGCAAGTTCCCAACTCCGTTTTTAATCATTCGTGAAAGCTAATTCACCGACTTTTTAAAAACTGAATTTTTATTTTACGAAAATAACATACTTTCACAAAAGTAAAACTTGATTAAAGTATTTATTTTGAATTAATTTTGTCAAGGAAACAAAAGTGTCATTTATTATTTTGAATCAACATAAACATTTTAGAGATTTTAGTTTTTAGAACGTGTTGTGCACAATATATAGAATTTTTTTTTTTGTGAAAAAAGTTAAAATTGGCTAAGAATAATATAAAATTGTTTTTTAATTGTATTATTTTATGTATATTATTTTACGACATTGATGTAGGCTTTAAAATTTATACTTTACATCTCTTGGAGTTTTAAAAAATGAAGAACTTACGAACGCGGCTGACTAATCCTGAGCTTATACTACTGATGGGAAAACAAACGGAATGATACTGGCAAGTAGATGTATATGGAGCGGTTCTGGATCACTACATGTTAGTGTAACAGTGTGACCTATGGCGAGGGGTAATGACGTCATGCGGGACGGGGGTGGATATTTATAAATCGCCCCTGTGTCGGCGATTCTAGGAATGAAATGTTTAGAAAATAATAATAACATGGAAACTCTGAAATGCAATATTTTTTTTAAATGATAAGCGCGTTGTCGCGCAGCGGTATGTTTATGCGGTAGCAAGTAGCAAATAAACACGGGTTCTACTCCGGAAGCGCCGTGGGGGGCGCAGGGTCGGAGGGGAACCCGTGTTGTCAGTGCACCTGTTATCGGTGCACCTGTTATCAGTGCACCTGATTTTAGTACACCTGTTATCAGTGCACCTGATTTCAGTGCACTTGTTATTATTGCACCTGTTATCGATGCACTTGTTATCAGTGCATCTGTTATCAGGGCACTTGTTATTATGAGAGGAGGGGGAGGGGAAGGAGCACCCATGTTTGTGAGAGAAGGGGTAACATGTGTCACCAGGAGAAGAGGGAAAGGGGTAACAATGCGTTAGACGCAATACGTCATGCGTTCTCCACGTACGTGTCGAGTTACGCGAACGTTATCATCTTGAAGGTAAAAGATGCGACGATGAACTGCATAGAATGCTGTGAGAAGAAGATAACACATCGCACGTCACTGCGAGTGTTATTCATCTCACGATTTTTTTTTTTTTTTCTTGTTTTCCGTGGGTGGAGAAAATGCAACTTACGCACACCCAGAGCCCGATTTCTCTGGGTAGTGTGGGACTCGCCGTAAAGCGGCTATACCGCACTAAAAACTCCACCGCAAATGAATATTGACGATATGAGAAACGAAAATCGCGAATGCTACTCTTACGCGGTCTCAACGCGTACTGACAAAAAATCGCGGTCTCGAAAACGTACTGACAAAAACGCGGTCTCGACACGTACTGATGAACACGTGTGAGGAGATAAGAAGTATCAGATCGCGGACCAGGCGTTGACACCTCATATCTCCTGACACGCGTTCTCACACACACACGCACACATTTATTCAATTTTTAATATTACCTTTTATATACAACCTCCTCCTCCTCCTCTCCTCCTCTTGCTCCTCCTCCCTTCTCCTTCCTCCTCTTCCTCCCTCCTCCCTCCTCCTTCTTTTCACTGCATATTAGTAATAAAATGTGTATGAGAAGATGCGAAAGCGACGCATCTTATCATACACACGCGCACTTACATTTAATGAAGACTGCCCCGTTTTAAATAAATAGTCTTCTTCTAATTCGATGCTCTCATCGGAATCAACATATGATTTTAACTTTTTCGCGAGAGAACCGGCATTATCATCATCAGAATTTTCCACAGTTGTGCATTCCGAGTCTTCTACTGGATCGCGCAACCACCAGTCACCATTTATCGCACATAGTTCACTCTCTTCTTCTCTTTGACTCCAGAGAGAAGAGGTGGAACTAAATGATGAACGTAGTTTAACGTTCATCTCCTCAAGAGGAGGAGGGGACCCTGGAGGCGTCTGAGGTTCACATCTTTCCTCAAGAAGAGGAGGAGGTGAACCAGGAGGCGTCCGCGGCCATATTCTTTGCTCCTCTAGTGGAGGTGAGGCAGGACTCTCAAGCGACGTCAATGAGCGTGGTGGTGCGCAAAATCCCACATTTCTCTCCTCTAGTGGAGGTGAGGCAGGACTCGCAAATGATGATAAGCGTGGTGATTCGCAAAGTATTACACCTCTCTTCTCTAGTGGAGGTGATGCAGGGCTCTCGAGAGGTGGTAATGAGTGAGACAAGTTTTCACACTTAAAATGCTGAAAAATAGTTTTTTTTTTACGTCAAAATTTGTATACACAGTTAATGCGAACTGTATGACACTAAAAACGACGAACGCGAATTACCGAACTGCATGGATCCATAGCTAACGATGTACTACTGGTCGTGAGCTGGAGAACACAAAAACGTTTTATAAAAAAAAAAAAATGTGGTGGGGGTGTTTGAATCATAGTTTGAATTATAGTTTGAATCATGCAACGTAAAAGATAATAGAAGTAAAACGTTTCGCACACGCAGGTAATGTGACCGTTCAAAGAAAAACTGTTACACACCTCCGTGTAGCAAAACAGAAAGATTGATTGCAAGTATGTTATAAAGAATCGTGGGAGCGGTTACAATGTCTGCAAATCAGAATGGGAATAAAAGAACTATTAAATGTGATATAAATGTTATATATATTTTAGAAAAAAGAATCATATTACAATGGTTAATATATATCAGTTTAATCTCTCCACAATGGCTAGTATATAGTATGTGGCAAGGGCTTAGGCCCCGCCACTAGACGGCAGACGCCGTCCCTGAGGGGACCCGGGCAGATACCGACCCGGACAATACCGAACGCGCCAAGCAAGGTTCGTCGGGCGACCACCGGCCCGACGATGGCGCGCGCCGCCGAGGTAAGAGTGGGAATTCCCTCATTCTCATTTCGGCGGCTATATAAGCCGAGCTCGCGGCAGAGCCAGTACCTTGTCTGATCCGAATCCTAAGACCGATCACATCCTCCAGCTCCGATAGGCTTCGGGCGCTCCCAAAGCCCTCTCTAGTACTCTCCGACTCGGGTGCTCCCGAGTCGTCCCCGGGCGCTTCCGGTGAGAGTCTTCCGCTGCTTTGGGCGCTCCCAAGGCAGAGTAACTTCAGGTTCCTGGAGATCTCGGGCGCTCCCGAGGCTCCACCATCGAGGGGACCGGATACCGCCGGCGCCCCCGGCTAGCCCGGGCCACCGAGATCCCCTGGACGGGCGCTCCCGTCCAGGTTGTAGGATCTGTCATACGGCACACCGCCGACAATCTGAAGTACGAGGGGGGCAGTGTTACGCCCGATATGGAGAACGGCGCGAAGCCCGCTATCTTGGAGCGGCGCGAAGTCCAAGCTCGGCGACGTTCGGCGTGAAGAGTTGTGATATGGATATTCCGCGAGTTTCAAGTTAGCTGTCACCCGTTGCTAGGGGACAGCTTGTTGTTTAAAAAGAAAAGTCTTAGTCTTACCCGTGACGTTGACGGGCGCTGTTATTACGTCGAGAGGTTATTACATTAAATCCGTTTTTTTCTTAAGTATTGTGTTCTTTTTTACGGCGGGAGTGACGCGGAGTGAGAGAGAGAGAGCGAGAGCGCTGCAGCGGAATGTGTGAGAGTGTGAGAGAGGCCGCCGCCTGAATCTTGCCGCCGTGCGTAACAATAACATATCGAGGCTTCTCAAGTTGCGTTGCAGCTTTAACTGCCCATGAATGTTTTGTTGTACTCTGCAAAAGAGGATATTCATACAAGTCCCACGAGCGGAAACTCATACTTAAATATTGTCCACGGTCCAAAGCTCGCAGTAACGATAGTTTATTGACATCATTTAATGTAACATGAGGCATCCGCCACTGTACTTTATGTAACTCAATTACAGGCTCAAGCTCAAAATATCCTTTTATTGAATTATTATCATTGCGGGCACGTATCAAAATTAATTCGTGGCGAGCGTTGATAACCACACGTTTATAATCTTCACAGAAGCCCAATAATGCGCGAAGGAGTACGCAAAAATTAAAGAATCCAGATTTAGGTGTTGGGCCATCCCATCCAGCATTTTGCATCAGCATAGCACTATCAGATGTGAGTGATACATAATTCTTCAAAGAGCATGTTATTCCAACATTTCTGTTGCGATCAATTTCAACACCATTGAGTTCGTAACGAAGTTCATCGAACATAATGAGTTTCAATTTTTACAATACTACTGTCGAAGATTAACGCACCTTCAATGGTTAATATTTCAGCCATTTTAAACGTTGTGTACAAGGAAACCTAATGATTTTAAAAATTCAATGTTCGATGTTGTAAGTTTCTTTTTTGGTAAATGAGTTCCTCTGTTGTAAACTATATTACTAGGCTGCTTCACTCGCGGAGTTTTATGCAAAACGAGCATTACTGGCTACACTTGTTTTCGCACATGTAGTCTCACAGTAATTTCTTCACCACGAAAATCTAGCAAGTGTCCGTACTGATCCACAATGCGAATCGTCAAGTCCGTAATGCTTTGTACGATCGGACGGTAAATGATATGTGTTGGTGTTTCCGATATCTTATATCCTGGTGGAACGTTGGGTGAAAACTCATGAATTGCGTGTACACGTGTGGCGTTGCTATACGCACCTCCAGTCACATTACATTCTATGCGAATAATGTTAGTATTGATGATATTTATCGGAGCATCAGACTCATGCCAACGATGAGGTTCGAGTATACGATTAGATGAGAATCCTAGCAATGAACCAATAGTGTGAGATTTAGTGAAATTTAGTCGATATGCACACTTGATTTCACTCTTCAACGTATTGTTATTAGCTCGAATTAATAATGAGTTATCATTATCATCATCAATATTGCGTACTATAGTTTTTTTCACAGCATCAACGGAATGATGTTGTTTGAGTGCCCGCCGCAAATATGTAGCAATGTCATGTAGCTCATACGACCCGTCAGAAATAATTATCTCCGTGTCATTATCAGTTGTAACGACCCTGCGTTTACGTATGCCGAATCGTCGGCTCGAATGCGGGACGCGCCCGTGCGCTCGTCGGTATTCCGGGATTCGGATAGATAGGGTCCGTAAATGCAGCGAGCCTGGTATTTAAATATATGAACAAAGGTTTATTAACTGAGTAAGCATATAACGCGTATTTACAATATGTACACTAGGCGCGAAATGGCCGCGCGAGCGGCGATTGAGGTTTGAAAATAGCGAGCGAAGCACGCGGTGTCGGCGTGTCCGCGACGCGCGAAGTTTCCTACGGCCACGCGCCGTACGGCGGCACGTGCGAATGCGGTATGCCGGCGCGGGAATATATCGCCGATGATCGCGTATTTCGCCGAAATCTCTTGGTATTTCGCGGTATCGCTGACGCGGGAATAGATCGCGGATGTATGCGTATTTTCGCCGAAACCCTTAGGTCTTTCGCGGTATCGCTTGGCGGTTTCGCGGAGACAGGAAGCGAAGCACCGGCTTGGTGTCGCGTACTCGAGAGCGCTCGAGCGAGACAGAGATCTCTCTACCCCGTGGTCGGCGACGGTGCGAGGGGAACTATTAAGTCGTGCTTGGCGATTCCACGCGCCCGGTGGTCGAGGTCCGAGATGACTCGGAGGAGGCAGAGTGCGCTCTACCCCTCGAGCTGACCGTGCCGGTGCGTTGGAAGTTGTGAGCACAAAGTTAGGAACGAGCCCCAGGATCACCTGGTGGAGACAGAGAGCGCTCTACCCCCGGATCGGCTCTAGGATGTCGGAGATGCTGCTCGCAAGCGAGCGGATCGGAGACGGTCCCGCTGAGCTCCGGCATCGCGGTTTTATACAAAAAAACGAGGGCGCCGGGCTTGCGGGGCTCAGCGGGGGTACGGATGATCCTGCCGTGGCGCCGAGGATCTCGTGACGGCGCGATCGCGAAACGGTGGTCCTCGCCGTCGTTGGCGCGTTCGGTGGCGTTCGGCGGAATTCGGCTAAGCCCGTGCGGGGACTTAGCCGCGAGACGATAGCTTAGCGCGTGCTATCGCCTATTTAACATATAGGTAATATAAGTTTGGGGCGCACCGCGCCGGGTCCCGCCAGCGGAGTTCTGCCGACGGCCGGCCGTTGTTCTGGCCGGGACGGTGCATTTCCTGGGTGCACCGTTACATCACCCCCTCCCCTCGAAGTGCCTGAATTTCGAGGCACTAATTTTGCTGCGACTTTTCTTTACACGACCGTAATCGGCCCGCGTTGTCGAACCGTAGGTGCCATCGCCGATTCCCCAGTCGCGGTTTGTACTGCCGCGAAACATGGACGGCAAAATGCGGCACGTCCACCACGATGCCTGGCTCCACCTCGACCGGGATGGGGGGCGGCGGTATTGGGCCCATTACCCGAAGTGGCTCGAGTGTTGGTCGTGCGATGCTTGGCGTGACGATGGCCCGTTTCGGCGGCGGCGGTGGCGGCGGCGGCGGCTCCAGCATCCAGGCCCTTTTCCGTGCGTTGGTTGCGTCGGATCTTTGTATCAGCGTGCCCACGCGTGGTACTTGCGGTTTTACCGCGGTGCTGGTGGTAGCCTGGATTACCGCTGGGGTGGCCGGTGCGTCCGTGGTCCCGTCTGCTGTCCCTCGATAAACGGTCCGCCACTCGGTCCCGATAGCCGGCTCCGCGGGATCGTAACTTTCGCTTAATATCGCGTTTATTTCTTCTAATATGTCTCGCTCCATGGCTGGTTTACGATTGACTGATACAAACGTCGTCGTCGTGAAGTTGCGAGGTTCGGTTATTATTGCTCTGTTTCGTTTGTTATTCCTCCCGGAGGTCGAGGCTGGGGAACGGTTCGGTTGGGCTGAGTTTTAAATCTTTCACGTGTATATGCCGATGCCATTTCCCGCGTTCGCTTCGTAAGTCCACGATTACTGGCGAGATGATCCGACGAACTTCAAGCGGTCCGATGAATTTCGGCGCGAGTTTTGCATTGAACGCGGCCGCCTTACTCGATAACGGGTGGTCGCGCTTCCAGACGATGTCGCCTAACTTCGGTTTCCATGCCCTGCGTCGGAGATTATAGTGGCGTTCTTGTCTCTGGAATGCTCGCGCTAATTGCACGCGTACGAAATCGAAAGCCTCCTCTAATTGTTTTTTTCGCTCGCTCGGAGGTATGGCTTTTCCCGGTGGTTCTTCTGGATGTCGGAGTTCGCGACCGTGTTCTAAAAATGCCGGCGTGTACCCGGTTGCTTCGCTGCTTGCTGTGTTAAATGCGAACTGGAGTTCGGGTAGGAACGCGTCCCAGGTACGATGTTTTTTATCGACGTATTGGGAGATCATCGTTTTCACGGTACGATTTGCCCGCTCTACCGGGTTACACTGTGGTGTATACGTGGGCGTAAGTCGGTGTCTGATGCCTAATTCTTTGAGCATTGCGGTTACTTTCTCGGCTTTAAATTGAGTGCCATTGTCTGACAGGATTTCTTCCGGGCATCCGTGCCTCAAAATAATCGATTCCCGCAATCCTCGCTTAATTTCTTCCGCGGTGGCTCGACGTAATGCCCGCAGTTCGATCCATTTGGTAAATCGATCTTGCATTGTTAGTAACCAGACGTGCCCTTGCCGCGAGCGTGGCAGTGGCCCGATTAAATCTATCGCGATTTGTTGCCCGGGGCGGTCGATCGCGGTGCTATGAAGTATACCCGGTGGCTTGGTTTGTTCTACTTTATGCGCCAGACAATTTTCGCACTTCCGAACGTAATTCGCGATGTCTCTGAACATTCCCGGCCAATAAAAATGCTGTGCGATTCGAGTTATCGTTTTAGCAATCCCGAGGTGCCCGGCGGTTGGCTCGTCATGGTATTGTTTTAATAACGCGAGTCGTTCGTCGGTGGGTACGCATTCTTTCCACTGACTATCGGCCGGTGTATCTTTAAAATCGAGTTTATGGAGCACATGTCGGTATAGCTTCCCGTTTTCGATACGGAAGTCCGGTACTTCTTTCGGTTCCTCCCGTGTTTTTTGCCACATCTTTCGGTGCCAGGCGCATTTCGGGCGGGTCATACTATTAACGTGTGCTTGTCTCGAAAGGGCGTCCGCGACTCGATTTAATGAGCCCTTGCGATATCGGATTTCGAACGAATACTGCTGGAGTTCGAACGCCCAGCGTCCAAGTCGGCCGGCGGGTGATTCAAGTTTTTGAAGCCAGCGAAGGGATTGGTGGTCCGTGATAACGAGAAAATTATACCCCTCAAGGTACCCGCGCATTTTCCGGATTCCCCATACCACCGCTAAACATTCGAGTTCGGTCGCGCTGTAATTTCTCTCGGCATGGTTAAGTGTTCGGCTTGCATACGCTACCACCCGCTCCCCTTCTTCGAAATGCTGTGTTAGCACGGCCCCGAGACCGGTGTTACTAGCGTCGGTTTGTAAAATAAATTTCCGTGAAAAGTCGGGGTAGGCCAGAACCGGCGCGGTGGTGAGAGTTTCTTTAAGTTTGTCAAACGCGACTTGCTCCTCGTTTCCCCATTTCCACTTTGCGTTTTTCCGTGTTAGAGCGGTAAGCGGTGCGGCTACGGTCGCGAAATTTTGTATGAAACGCCTGTACCACGAAGCCATTCCCAGAAATTGCCGAATCTGTCGAACTGTTCGTGGTGCGGGCCATTTTGTGACTGCGGCCGTTTTTTCCGGGTCCGTTCGAATTCCCTCTCGATCTATAATATGGCCCAGGTATTTGATCGTATTGACGCAAAACTTGCATTTCTCGCTATTTAGTTGTAACTTAGCCTCGCGTAATCGCCGAAAAACTTCGCTGAGCGTATTCAAATGTTCGTCCAAAGTCGCGTTGCATACGATAATGTCGTCTAAGTACACGAATACGTTAGGTTCGAGCGCGGGTCCTAATACGGTGTCTAGCAATCTTTGAAACGTTGCCGGTGCGGAATGCAAGCCGAACGGCATAACCTTGAATTGCATTAACCCCCTTCCGGGCACGGTGAACGCGGTAATTGGTCGGCTCTCGATGGCCAGGGGCACCTGCCAATATCCGTTTTTAAGGTCCAGCGTTGAGAGAAATTTAGCGCCCCGCAATTTGTCGAGTGTCGCGTTAATCTGCGGCAAGGGATACGCGTCGCGCACGGTGACCTCGTTAACCCTGCGGAAGTCTATGCAGAACCTCTGTTTGCCGTCCTTCTTCTTTACCAAAACGATCGGCGAACTCCACCCGCTGTCGGAGGGCTCGATAATTCCGTCCGCGAGCATCTTTTCTACCTCTTTATCAATGATTCCTTGCATCGCGGGGTTACGCGGTCGGTATCTTTGTTTAATCGGTTCGTTGGACGTGAGTTTAAGCCGATGCTCGAGTTTTTCGGTCGGGCCCTGGATATTTTGAAATTTTTCTAATTCCTGTTTTAGAAACGCGGTTAGCCGTTCGTTTTCGGTAGCGGTGGTATGGTCCGGTTGATCGGTGTTTTCGGTTGCCCCGGTATATGTCACGCGCGTTTCGGTTTCTGTTGGGGTGACGGCGGGGGGCGGGATGGAGAAACGCGCACGCGTCCATAAATCGACCCCGATAAGTACGGCGCTTTCCATGGTCGGTAATACCTGGACCGTATGAGACAATGAACGTCCCGCAATTTCGAGTGAAATTTCTATTTCCTCCGTGACTCCGGTGGTGGACCCGTCCGCAAGTCGCACCTGTCCCGCTGTTACTCGGCTCGTGAGTCCGGCGGTTTTCAGGCGCGTTGCGGTGTCCGCGTTAATGTACGAGGCCTCCGACCCGGTGTCTAGGAGAGCCTCAAATTCTAATCCGTGAATTCTAGCGGTCAGGTGCGGTCGCGGAAGGTATTTTATTCTGGGGACCGGGGCGCGGCCGCTGTTTCCCCGGCCCTGGCGGCGTTTCCCGTGGGATGGCATTCGCGTGTAAGAACGCCATCCTGGCCGCATTGTGAACAGAATTTTCTCGGGATACGTTTGCAATCAAAACGCGTGTGGCCGCGTTGTTTACATCGCCAGCAGCACTCGTTCCGATCGTAGGCTGCGGCGATGGTAGAGGCGGGGCGGGCGGGAACAATTCGCGGTTGGCGGTCCAAGCTTTTTTCTATTTCCGCGGCCCTCCGCGCTAGTTCTGCTGGAGTACGTATTTTCTCGCCGTTTATGAAAGGACGGAGGCGCGGATCCATATTTTCTAATAGAATCTCGGTTTTTTCTTCTTCCGTGTAGCCCCCTGCCCGGCGCATAAGTGTAGTAATTTCGGTGGCAAATTTTCGGTATGGTTCGCCCGGCTTTTGAATTCGCGCGTCGATTTCTCGCTTCAATTTCGCACGATATCGGTATGGTAGAAATTGCTCGCGAAATTCTCGCTGGAAATCGGACCACGAGTCCCAGCCGGCGCGTTGATTTCTAAACCATTCTAAGGCCTCGCCCCGTAACAATTCCGGTAGCCCACGCAACATGTGCTCGGCCCTAAATCCGTAAACCTCGGTAAGTTCATCGATCCGTTCTAGGAAACCGGCCGGATCTCGCCCGTCAAAATGACACCCCCACTTGCGAATTTGATTCATTGTTTTCGCAATATCTTCGGTCGGCGCGGATTCGAGCGGATACACGGTGGTCGTGCGCGACGTACCCGGGAGGCTTAACGTCGCGGGCGAGGTGGCTTGTGCGGCCGTTATCTCGATCAGTGGGTTAGGCATTGGCTCGGTAGGTGTATTCGGCCGCGGGGAGAAATACGTGTCCGGATGATCTCTTACGTAGATACTAAGACGTTGTCGTAAATCGTCTATGTTCCCGTCCGCGTCGATTTGCAATTCCTCCAGTTCGCTAATTAATTCTGCTTTAGATAACTTATATATCCAGGCTCGCGGCATGATCGGTTTCGGTCTAGTGACCCTTAGGTCCCTGTTCGGGCGCCATGTAACGACCCTGCGTTTACGTATGCCGAATCGTCGGCTCGAATGCGGGACGCGCCCGTGCGCTCGTCGGTATTCCGGGATTCGGATAGATAGGGTCCGTAAATGCAGCGAGCCTGGTATTTAAATATATGAACAAAGGTTTATTAACTGAGTAAGCATATAACGCGTATTTACAATATGTACACTAGGCGCGAAATGGCCGCGCGAGCGGCGATTGAGGTTTGAAAATAGCGAGCGAAGCACGCGGTGTCGGCGTGTCCGCGACGCGCGAAGTTTCCTACGGCCACGCGCCGTACGGCGGCACGTGCGAATGCGGTATGCCGGCGCGGGAATATATCGCCGATGATCGCGTATTTCGCCGAAATCTCTTGGTATTTCGCGGTATCGCTGACGCGGGAATAGATCGCGGATGTATGCGTATTTTCGCCGAAACCCTTAGGTCTTTCGCGGTATCGCTTGGCGGTTTCGCGGAGACAGGAAGCGAAGCACCGGCTTGGTGTCGCGTACTCGAGAGCGCTCGAGCGAGACAGAGATCTCTCTACCCCGTGGTCGGCGACGGTGCGAGGGGAACTATTAAGTCGTGCTTGGCGATTCCACGCGCCCGGTGGTCGAGGTCCGAGATGACTCGGAGGAGGCAGAGTGCGCTCTACCCCTCGAGCTGACCGTGCCGGTGCGTTGGAAGTTGTGAGCACAAAGTTAGGAACGAGCCCCAGGATCACCTGGTGGAGACAGAGAGCGCTCTACCCCCGGATCGGCTCTAGGATGTCGGAGATGCTGCTCGCAAGCGAGCGGATCGGAGACGGTCCCGCTGAGCTCCGGCATCGCGGTTTTATACAAAAAAACGAGGGCGCCGGGCTTGCGGGGCTCAGCGGGGGTACGGATGATCCTGCCGTGGCGCCGAGGATCTCGTGACGGCGCGATCGCGAAACGGTGGTCCTCGCCGTCGTTGGCGCGTTCGGTGGCGTTCGGCGGAATTCGGCTAAGCCCGTGCGGGGACTTAGCCGCGAGACGATAGCTTAGCGCGTGCTATCGCCTATTTAACATATAGGTAATATAAGTTTGGGGCGCACCGCGCCCCGGGTCCCCGCCAGCGGAGTTCTGCCGACGGCCGGCCGTTGTTCTGGCCGGGACGGTGCATTTCCTGGGTGCACCGTTACACAGTAAAATAAAACTTATTATTCGTTGAGTTTACATTAGGTATCGTGTAATACGTTTCAAAATCTGTTAATCCAAGCTCATAGTCACCATTGCTTAAATCCACTGGAGGAAAGTAGCTCACCGCCAGGATGCTACTCTTTCCCGAAAGCGTGAACGTCAGCGACATGTTTGATACTGACTGTAGACAGCCTAATACATGTCTTTAAAATGTTTGTTAGCTGCTCGTAGAAAAAGAAGACACAAATGTCCACAGTTGGTTTGATTGTAACGCTGATATGGTGAGTGATTATATTTGATTCGTGTTGTATCATTACCTAGATAATGTACAGTCATCGGCAATAATGGCCTGTCGCACTGCGGCGACGGCGGCTCCCGTACGTGAGGTGGGGTAGTGTGCGTGAGGCCTCACCGCGGATCGCGTACGTGAGGCGCGGAACGCCGAAAGGAGCGAGAGCACGGGGGAAAATTTGGTGGGGGGCGTTCTCATGCTCTCTCTCGCTCGCGACTCGTGAGTGTGAGAGAGAAAGCATGAGTGAACGCTAAGGAATTATTATAGGCGCACCTTCGCTCTCTCTTTTGCACGCGTTCGTGTTTATACGGATAGACAAGGATAGAAGTATATCGCAAGAGTACGCTATTAATTCTAGCGTATACTTTAAGACATTTCGCGACTTTTAACAATCGAAATTAAATACTCATGTTACTTATATTTTAAATATATATTTTTACATTACGTATAATTTAATTTTGAGATAATTTTCGTTTTCTGTCTTGAGAAAAAAATTGTCTTTCTCAAACAGTTGTAACAGCTGCCTTTTCTCCAAAACTTGAATCTTTCGCGTGAAGACGTTGTAGCGCTCTATTTGCAAGAATATTATCAGCCACGTGTCGTTCAGCGAGTTTGTTACTACGAGCATAAGCTATATCGTGTTCGCGACAGGCTTCATCTAACGGATTAATACCTTGATCTCCCCTCGCGAGACGTTTGTCTAATCGAGTTCCCGGTCCACAAAATCGATAGCCTGGTATATGCAATTCAAAAGGAAGTAAGTTAATCGCGCTGTTTAACAAACCTCGTCCGCATTTCTTTGACATTCGACACAATTTTTTATCAACGGCGCCGGGCCGTCAATATGCGTTTCTTGATTCGGTAAATTATAATGCTTCAAACACCTGCGATATTGTTGAATCTCCACATCAGCTCTTAAATGTTCTGGAAGTTTATCCCACAGATAGTCTATATGTTGGTAAAACTGTTGTAACAAAAGAATCTTTGGAATATATCGTAGGTGTTCCGCGGTTAAGCTGCAAATATTGCTGTTGTCCGACAGGAGCAAGAACATTTTGAATACTGATCGTATTGAATGTAAGCATTACTATAAATTAGATAGCGTATGCATCATTCTTTTCATATTGACGGTAGACCACGGTTCATGCAACACGCGATTGAGTTGCATGATGCGGTTTGCGTGACAAGCGCCACCAATCAAGGTGGCTAATATAGATAACAAATTAACATCTGAGAAAAAAATTTGCAAGCATGGAAGTATGCTACCAAGTTCCATTCGAGGTATCATTTGCGGTCCATCGAACTGTGGTAAGACAAACGTGTTGATAAGCCTGTTGGAAAATCCGCACGGTTTACGATTTGAAAATATTTATGTGTATTCGAAATCACTACAACAACCAAAATATTAATACCTTGAAAAGTTATTAGCACCGATAAAAGAAATAGGTTATTATACATTTTCTAATAATAGTGATGTGATTCCACCGAGCGATGCTCTTCCAAATTCAATCTTTATCTTTGATGATGTGGCATGTGATAAACAAAACGTTGTAAGAGAATATTTTGCGATGTTCCGACACGCAAACGTCGACAGTTTTTATCTATGTAAGACGTATGCAAAGATACCGAAGCATCTTATACGCGACAATACGAATTTAATAATTTTATTTAAACAGGATGGAACAAATATGAAGCATGTATACCATGATCATGTAAACACTGACATGTCTTTTACAGAATTCAGTAATTTGTGTAATATCTGTTGGCAACAACAGTATGGATTTGTAGTGATTGATAAGGATAGTGCGATTTTAAATGGCCGATATAGAAAGGGATTTAATGAGTTTGCACTATTCTAACACAGTCAGACATCGTTGAAACGTTCATCGAGTAAGCTGTAACAATCTCGATATGAAAGACAGAATTGAACGTAAAGATCGGGAGAAGATAGTGAAGCAAATCGCCCAAACGAGTGATGCGATTCGCAAAAAGTATCAAGCTCTCAAAACGGGGAGAATGGACGAGAATATCACGTTGGAGCGACACTTTAAACCTATCATCACACCTCTAAAACAAATTGTTGAAAATACTGGCGGAAATGCTGAAGTCAAATCAGTTTTACCGAAAAATGAATCAACACCAAAACAGAAACGACTAATTACAGCGTCTCCGATATCACTATCTGATTATGAAAACGGATTATCGTCAGAACGCAAACGTCGATTAAACGCCTCAACGTTGATAACAACATCGAGTGATGATGATAATGATGATGAACACGGATCACCGCCGAAACGGAAACGTCAGTTAAACGCCTTATCGCCGATAATAGCATCGGCTCCGATGAAATCTACGGTTAAACGTTTACATACTCAACCGATATCATTATCTAAAGATGAATATGGATCAACACCAAAACAGAAACGGTTAAACGCTACATCAACTCCACTTAAATTGATCGCATACCTCATCGTCGTCATTGAATAAGGCATCAACGAGTAAACATCAACGAAATATAGCACATGATGTTTCGCATGCTCATATCATTGGCGATGTTTTTAATCATACAAACATATCGCTGATAACACTAGTTCAACGTTCAACGCATACATCAGAAGAAGTATCAGCTCTTCAAACGCAGTATGGACCGTTGGGACAAAAGTATTTAGGCGCTGTTTTAAGTGGTACGAAATCTGTCAACATAGATAATGTGTATGGAGTTTATGTCAGTGACGATGGCGCAATGATTGGTAACAAGCGTATTGATGTGGATAAGAATAATAATATATTCATAGATGGTAAAATGTATTCTGGGACGCCAGATCTATTTGAATTAATTTTCATGAAAGTTCCCGATGAGAGCACTTACAACAATATTGATAAAAAAAACTATAAAAATATACTCTTGGCAACGAACTCTCATAAACGTGACTACAACGCGCAGAATCAAGTGAAGAGTAATAAGGGTTACAAATACAAGAGTATAATCGCTCCTTTACTAGATAAAAAATTGGGCAAGGCATACCACACACTGTGACAGTCAACAACAACAGGATCGATTACGTTCATTGGGATGATCCAAACGAGCTTGTCGATCGGCTTCGATTGCTTGAAGCATCGCGTTGCGCTGTTCATAACGCTCACGATAACGAGATTCTATCTATTATCGAGGAACTTCGCAAAGCAGGACTTATCATAAATTAATACACATGTCAACGATTCATTCAGTGTGTACTGAAATGCCGATCAACAAGTTTGGAATATCGCTTACAAGAAGCGATGTGGACTCGCATGATCGATGCAGTGCGTTACTTAGAAATTACGTGCGTGATAACGCTCTGTGCGCAACAGCTACTGATTATGATGCAAGGTCATACAAAATTAAGCATGTTGCAGAACCTTTAGACGATAACGATGCAGTCAATAAACGATATGTTCAACAAAACGTACGCATTTTACAAGATCAACTGAAGGAATTGAATACAAAAATAGAAATATTACAACGTAATGTACAGGATATGCTAAAAACACGCTCCACTGAAAAAACGAAATTTATACAACAAATATCGAATAATAAATAATGTCTGCATCATCAAGTCTCAAAAAGAAGCAGTTGGTAAATGAATTGCATGCTCCAGCGAGAAAAAATTTTCCTCGAAAACATGTCATAGTGTGCGGATATGATGATCTGTGGCAAGCTGATATCGTCGAAATGCGTCCTTACACACGTGTCAACAAAGGCTACCACTATATTCTCACCGTTATCGATGTGTTGAGCAAACATGCATGGGCTATTCCGTTAAAGACAAAGAGTGGTAGCGAAGTTGCTAAGGCGATTGCGAAGATATTTACAAATTACAACAGATGTCCAAAAAATTTACAGACTGACAAAGGAAAAGAATTCTACAACGCAAATATGCAGAAGCTCATGAAAGAACATCATATTAACCACTATTCTACGTATTCTGTAATGAAAGCGTCAGTTGTAGAACGGTTTAATAGAACGCTTAAAATAACATGTGGAAGATGTTTACACTCAATGGAAACTATAAATGGATCGATTCGCTGCACCAACTCGTTTCAAATTACAATGCACGAAAGCATCGAACTATCGGAATGCGACCTGTTGATGTTACTCCGGCAATCGCGAACAAACTCTTAACAACGGTGTACAGTCGTGTAAAAATCGCAGCTCTAACGCGATTTAAAGTGGGCGATTCTGTACGTGTGAGTAAATTTAAAACGATATTTGAGAAAGGTTACACGCCTAACTGGACCACAGAAGTATTTAAAATCGCTAAAATGTTGCAAACTAACCCAGCAACATATCACCTGGTGGATTCTCTTGGAAAACCTATAGCTGGAGGATTTTACGAACAGGAGTTACTTCGTGTGAAAAATCCCGATGTATATCTCGTTGAAAAAGTGTTGCGAAAAAAAGGAAATAATGTTTTTGTAAAATGGTTAGGATTTAACAATTCTCACAATTCATGCCCAGTGAACATGCATGTCTTAAAGATGTCTTAAAGACGTCATTTTTGAGACGTCTTTAAGACTTAACCGAAAGACATCTTTAAGACAATTTTTAGACATGTCGTGAAGACGTCTTAGAAAAGACGTCTTAAAGACGTATTTTCCAAGACGTCTTAACGACACGTCTGTAAGACAACATTAAGACGACTTTAAGACATTTGAAAAATCCGCGCGATTTGTAAGTCTTATAACCTCAAAAAGTTATCACGATCGTTCGTGCAAACTATCATGTCTGAGGTAAGGAAAAATATTAATCACGTATATTACAATTCCCTCGAGCATCTTTTTGTATTTGAATTTTGCTTCCACGAGATGACTATTTTCATTATTAATACAATTTTGTAATAAATATTTTTAAAAAATTGAAGGTTCCTTACATATTCACAAAATATTTGTCAGTAATTTATGTTCTATTTTAATAGGAACGAATTATTTTTACTACGTACAAATATTATAAGAAGCGAAATATTTATAAAAATATAATAATTGTAAAAAATATATGTATAAATTGTTTTATATGTATAAAAATATAATAATTGTAAAATACATATGTATATAAATATATTTTTATACATATGTATTTTACAATTATTATATTTTTATACATATATTTTTTAATTAATGTATTTTTATATTTTTATTTTTTAATTAATGTTTTTTTATACATGTATTTTTCAAGTAATGTATTTTAAAATATATTACTCAAAAAATACATATATAAAAATACATTACTTAAAAAATACATGTACAACATAAAAATACATTAATTAAAAAATACATGTGTTAATATACTTGTATTTTTTAAAAATTGTATTTTTATATATGTATTTTTTAAGTAATTAAACAAATATAAAAACAATATTAATTTCTGTATTTTTTATTGCAATTAAATTAATAATTATTATTAATTATGGGGACGCGTAAAGTTGTCTTAAACACGTCTGAAAGTCGTCTTGCACATGTCTTAAAGACGTCTTAAACATGTCCTAAAAGACGGAATTAAGACTTCTTTAAGACGTCTTAAATGTGTCTTGAAAATGTCCTTTAAGACGTCTGTGAGACATCCTTAAGGCGTCAGAAAACGGGTCGTAAGACGTCTTTAAAACGTCTTTAAGACGTCTTATAGACAGTTCTGAAAGATGTCTTGTAAAATTTAAGACGTCTTTAAGACATCTTTAAGACGTCATAATGTTCACTGGGTGGATACATAAAAATAATGTTGTATAATAAATACAATTTTTTAATTTTACATTCATATACATTATTATATGTAATACACAAGTGTATATAAAACTGAGAAAATATATTAACATTTTTTGTTACAATTGTATTTTATAATGTCCCCATGGTAAAGTTTTCGTAGAACCGGGTACGATATATCGCTTATCATCGTATGGACTTAGAGCAATTTTCTTTTCGCGTATGGTATACACCTCATGCAACTTCGATCTTATACATGTCTGCTGCCGAGTCATTTCGATTTCCTCCCGCAAACATCGCACATAATCATCGAATGCTATCGTCTTTGCTACAATATTATTTTTTACGCCTTTAATCTTTTTCGTATTACTTTTACCATCGACTCGTAAAGCATACATTTTTGATCTAAGTCCTATGAATTCGGTCATAATCGCACCATTGTTCTCATCTTTCATCAAACCGGGCACTTTTTTATTGACGAGTGGAATATTATATACATTGTCGGGTGCATAATCGCTCGTATCAAATCTGTTAATGTCACGTTTCATAGTCTCATACACGTCATCACACTCGATATAATATATGAGACTATCTGTGTCAGTGTACATTACTTTACATTTATCGTGATACAATGGTTGCATATACTCGTGATGAAATTCATATAAGCATGTCTTGGATATGTCAAGAATGCACATACCAACATAAATCGGCTTATTAAATTTTATCTCGAGTTTACGCATTTCAATCGCCACAAGATTTTCAGCAAAAACGCTACGACTGTGAAAATTTGGTTTCCCAATCAACGCTTCAGCACCGAATCTACCTTCCCATTGTGTTATGAGCTTTACATCGACATGATTGCGTACATTTTCCATGGTTTTGCCAAATACTGCATTGTTCATTAATTTATATAAATTCTTTTCAAAATCATTTGTTGCTGCAGTTCTAAATGTTGTGTTAAGCTCAATATATGCGCGAAGCCATGACGATTGTTTAAATTTTAATACGCGATGTATTTTTGTAACGCGAAGACCATGACGCATACATTGCTGCACGTTGCGATAATGAATGATGTAACGTTTTTTATCGCTCAACGTTGCAAGGAGCTTTTCCTGACGTTTACCGGGTGGCTTATCTCGGAGTCGCTGCCGTGTACCGATGTTAAATGTTCAGCATCGACGTGCTTGCTTAGAATATGCGCAAACTTATGTTTATTGGACAGTGCGGCAACGGCAAAATGTGCTCTTCACCGACGAATCACGATTTTCGTTATTCGGTTCTGATGGACGAATTCGAGTTTGGCGTCGTCGGGGACAGCGGTATGACAGAGCGTGCGTCGCTCCTGTAAGAGGATTCAACGGCGGCTCCATAATGGTAGGGGGAGGAATCACTTGGAATCATCGTACTAATCTTGTTGTCCTACCAGCTCAAGAATGACAGTGGTACGTTATGTAGGAGAAATTTTGCGACGATATGTGTTACCAATGAGTCGTCGCATAGAATGAAATTTTATTCTTATGCAAGATAACGCACGAAGCATTCCGCACGCATTACCCGCGAATTTATGGCGAAAAATTCAATTAGACTGCTTCCACATCTTGCAGTTAGTCCAGATTTGAACCCCATAGAACATGTATGGGACATAATGGGTCGTAGGTTGCGAAATTTAACAAGACAACCTGTCGATCTTGAAGATTTATCAGAAACTCTAATTCAAATCTGAAATGACATTTCACAAAAAGAAATTAAAGCCTGTATTAATATGAGAAACCGATTACAAGCAATGATCCAACAACGCGGAGGAAATACATATTATTAAAATTTAAGCACATACACACACGCACACGCACACACTCAAAAACGGCTCTTTTCAGGGCCATATAATGTGCAAAATCCGACCGGCAATTTCCCCGTGGTGCACATCGGGTAATGCTAATGCCGGCGGTATATGCCAAAATGCAAGGGTTACTTTAAAATGCTGTATCTTTGCGAAAAAAAATCGCAGCAACCTTTATTTTTTTTTTAATTAAAGAGAAAGGTTTAGATTTTATGTTTTTGCAAACAGCATCTATCCCAAAAAATGTAGCAAGTCCGTACGTTTCGTTAAACTTTGTAATTTTTAATGCATTAAACATGTTCTTACATTTTGAGATGTTATAGTACTAAAAATAAATCAAAATTAAAATCCAACTACAGCATCTTAAAGTAGGGATTTCAAGCTTTTATTTTAAAAAAAATCATAATTTTACGAAAATTTTTCGCGGAGTTACCGTCGGTCAAAGTTTGACAATTTTTGCATAGAATTTTTCTATGCTATATCACTTTTGGGCAGTGTACATGGAGTCTACGGCATTAACCGGTGTGACCGGCCACCAACTTCGCACCATAGGAATCGCGAAGTTGACAATCCGGTTACGGGACCGATACAACAATCATATCATGCACGTCGTGCCCGATGCATTTCTCATAAATTACGAAGGGATCTTAGACATGGACTTCTTGAAGGCACATCCCACAGTATACGACGTAGAGAAGAGACAATTGATAATTCTGTTGCACCCGGAGCGGTGCACGGGGTCCATCCTCCGAATATTCACCTTCCAGTGTAATCGGTGTACGGGTGTTATAAATAAATATACTCTTAGTTGTATAAAGTATATTGATGGATTTATTTCTCCTTGATCTTTCGGTGATAGAGTTACGAGTCGCTACCTCGAACTCCCGAACTGACTTGCACGAGCTTCGGAGCTCATGCATTATATATTATTATTTTTGGTCTTGTCAGCGAAATAGCAGAAGGAAGTGGCCGCGTGTCCTACTGCCTTCTGCTGATAGCGCGTGATGTCGAAAGGCTGACAAGACGGATTCTTGAGCTCAGCAGATTCCAACAGTTTGGTAATCTGCTGAGTTGTGTGTAAAAATGTGTCGCGCGTGGTGGTCAATGACTAGCGTGCGCTGTCGGGTTACAACAATTCACAAGGTGCCGATCAAGTTACAGCCGTACACGCAAATCACGTTATCGCCACGAATCGAAACGTTTGTACAAGCCGTTACGAGCCACAATCAAATAGGAATAGTCTACGCAAAAGAACCAAAACCCGGAGTTTTATTGGCAGCTGCCTAGTAAAACCGGAAGAAAATACTTGCAAAATTAGCGTATTAAATATTACAGAAAAGCCGATAGAATTAAATACTCCACTCGTACAGATAGAAGCCGTGCCATCCGAATGCTTGGTCAGCACGCTCGCGATACCCGACACGTCGCGAACGGAGAACGTGCTGAGGCGACAGGAATGCGTACGCAAACAGCTGCGAGTAGCGCATCTAAATAAAGAAGAGAAAGATAAGGTAATCGAAATATGCCAAAATTTTTGCGACATCTTCTACCTCGAGGGAGATCATTTATCCTGCACGACCTCCGTGTCGCACGAGATTGTAACAGAAGCAAACGCCCGACCAATCAATTGTAGCCCGTATAGATTACCGGAGAAACATAAGTCGGAAGTAAAGGAACAAGTGAAGAAGATGCTACAAAACAACGTTATACGACCAAGCTCCAGCCAATGCAATGCACCGATACTGGTAGTACCCAAGAAAATTGATGCTTCCGAAAAACAAAAATTACGAATCGTCGTTGATTTCAGGAAGTTAAACGATATTACTATAGGCGACTCCTTCCCGATCCCAAACATGAACGAAATCCTTGACCAATTGGGCAACGCAAAGTATTTTACTACACTGGACCTAGCGTCCGGTTACCATCAGATTCCAATGCATAAAGATCATCGAGCGAAAACTACATTTTCGACGCCTGAAGGCCACTACGAATTCAACCGTATGCTATTCTGACTGAAAAATGCACCGGCCACATTCCAGAGGATGATGAACTCGGTGCTATCGGGTTTACAAGGAATCAAATGTCTCGTATATTTAGACGACATCGTCGTGTTCGGGCCTACGTTGGACGAACATAATAAAAGATTGGAAGAAGTATTTAAGAAATTACGCGAAAATAATCTTAAATTACAGCCGGACAAATGCGAGTTCCTGCGCAAGGAGGTACTATACTTGGGACTTTTAATAACTAAGAATGGTGTCCGATCTGACCCGTCAAAAATTTCCGCCGTAAAAAATTTTCGAATTCCCAAAAAAGTAAAAAACGTACAGTCGTTTATAGGGTTGGCCGGTTATTATCGCAAATTTATTGAAAATTTTTCGAAAATTGCAAGACCGCTATCCGCACTTACAAAAACAGACGAAAAATTCAAATGGAATATCGAGCAACAAAACGCATTCGAATTATTAAAAGAAAAGCTTACGACAGCACCAGTGTTAAGTTATCCGGACTTCACACAGCCGTTTATTATCACGACGGACGCGTCAGATTACTGCATAGGAGCAATAATTTTACAAGGCGAAATAGAAAAAGATTACCCGATCGCGTTCGCAAGCCGTATATTAAATAAAACGGAAAGAAATTATAGCACCACGGAAAAAGAATTATTGGCAATCGTTTGGGCCGTAAAACATTTCAGACCGTACGTTTTTGGCACATCATTCACGATCGTAACAGATCATAAGCCTTTAACGTGGTTGTTCAACGTAAACGACCCCGGATCAAGATTAATTAGATGGAGATTACAACTCGAAGAACATAATTACAAAATTGTACATAAAGATGGGAAAAGTAATACCAACGCCGATGCTCTGAGCAAGAATCCACCGAATCAAGAATGCGAACGTCAGGTGAACACGTGCCAAGAAAGAAGAGAGTATACAGAAGAAAAAAAGACAAACTTATTACGCGAGTATCACGACATATCAACGGGCGGCCACCAAGGTGTCAGTCGCACGTTGCAACACATCAAATTACACCACGACTGGCCGGGATTAAGCAAGGACGTGGAGAACTATATTAAGAAGTGCGAATATTGCCAGCGAAATAAATTAAGTAAAAAGACAAAAATGCCACTGGTAATGACCGACACACCGAAGAAACCGTTCGAAAAATGTGCCCTAGACATAGTAGGTCCCCTATCTCTGTCGCACAACGGGAATAAATATATATTAACTTTTCAAGACGGACTAACAAAATTTAATAAAGCAATTCCCGTACCAAATCAGGAAGCAGTAACAGTCGCGAAAGCATTCGTAACTAAAATTGTTCTAGAATACGGATACCGGAGCGACTTCTCTCCGATTAAGACACAAACTTCATGAGTGAAGTCTTTAAAAATATGTGCAAATCACTAAAAATTCATAAGATTCAAACAACAGCCTACCATCCAGAAACTAACGGAGCGTTAGAGCGTTTGCACCGAACATTAGCCAAATATTTGCGTCACTACATTGAACAAGATCAAACGGACTGAGACGAGTGGCTGCCGTACGCAATGTTCACGTACAACACTACGTCACATACAGCCACAGTATTCACCTCCTTCGAGTTAGTATTCGGACATCTAGCAACAATACCTACAGCTCTAACCACCGCACCAAAAACTACCTACTCATACGAAGACTACGCGCAAGAACTTCGAGAGAGATTGCGGGCCACTAACCACCTAGCGCGCGAACATGCCAAGGGTGAAAAAATTAAAGCTAAAATCACATACGACCGTAAATCCCGCGGACACGAGTTTCAAGTAGGGAATTTAGTTCTTTTATATGACGAACCCGTTCGCCGCGGACGCTCGAAAAAACTGAACGCGTTATGGATAGGTCCGTATAAAATTACGGAAAAGCACAGCAACGTAAATTACAGTATTAAGAAAGGACGAAGAACACTTAAAGTCAATGCAAACCGCCTAAAAGTGTTTATAGAATATTAAAAAAAAAAAAAAAAAAAAAAAAAAGAACAACAACAACAACAACAACAAAGCAAGCAAAAACCAAGCAATACAAAAAAAAAATGAAAAAAACTTATTGGTGAACTCGTCAGGAATAACTTCCACACAACGGGACTCCAAATCCCGACTGGTCTGCATTTTAAGTTTTGGCTCGGTCCGCAGCCAGAGCATTCTACGGGATCTCAAAGCGCTCCTGGAAGCGCATAGAACGCAGTTTCCCGGCTCATAACGAGCAGAACACTCGACACAGTACATATCCACTAAAATATTAAAACACATAATTAAAAAATTAAAGTAACAAAAAAAAAAATTTTTTTTAACCAAAAATCTACGCACTCTGTTAATGCGAACACGAGAGCGCGAGTGCTGGGAAGTTTTTGGCAATTATTAAAATAAAAGAACTGATTGTTTTGTTCTTGTCTTTGAGATGAAATTTATTTTGCTTTAATACACTATAAGAATCTAAGCTGATTTGCGATGTTCGTCGTCGAATTAGCGTAGTGAGACTGACGCTGGGTCGGAAAAGTCGCAGGGATCTGCAGCGAGATCCTTTGTTCTAAATGTTATCTTCGGGGGTTCCCGACGCTCGGGGAACCAGACAGCTCAATTTTCATATGCGTTTGCTATCGCCAGGCCCAAGGTAGGGCACGCAATAAAGATTTAAACGATTTCTTTTGTTAGCGAGATCCTATGCCGAAGATCTCATATTAACGGCGCGTCGCGAAGGCGCCAGAAATATTATACAAAATTTTATGCTCTTTTTCAACACACTCGTTAACCACACAAAAGAAAAAATAATATGTCCGTTATATACTAATTCCAGTAGCAGACTGAAGAAACGTCAGGCGATAGCACCGGCGACTATTCAAGAGAATCAAACCTGACATAAAATTAGCTAAATTGACACATTTTAATAACTTATCAGCGATCAGATTCAGTTCACGATACACTAGCACATAAACCAACTCACATATAAAATTACAAATTCTTGCTCACCATGACAAAAGGGAAGAGTGAAATCGCGCCATTCGAAATAAAACCGTTCACACACGAACCCGAGCTATACTATGAAAATTGCGGACAACTTCAACTTTCGGATTCATCCTGGACAATTGCGATAATAACGAACACAGAAGATTTTACTACTAGATATCACAAAATACAACACAAATGACAGAAGCAGAAAATATGTGTATCAAAATCCGCGAAAAAGAAAATGGTGTAGTATTACAACAAAAATGTCACAATTTATTCTCTATAGTTTGTAAGCAAAATAATAAGGTTACGACCGCATTAAATGCATTAACATCTCTGTACGAAAACCAAGGGTCAAAAAGTGGCCTACTAGATATAATAGGCTCAGCCGCGAAAACATTGTTTGGTGTAATGGATGCAGAAGACGATAAGCGAATTACGGAACAATTACAATTATTAAATGCAAATCAACAGACAATACAACACGTAGCAAAAAACCAAATTAAAATTATCAACAGTACAATTGGTCGAATACAGAAATTAGAAACTATACTCGAGCACCACGATCGCATTGTAATGAATGCAACGACATTCTTGAGTCAGCAATTAGATACAGTAACGCAACAGCTAGAGGTAACCGAATATATGAACAACCTAAGAATACTGACAAATGATTTACTGACCGACTTACAGGACACGATTGACTTCATTACTCACGCAAAAACAGGAATATTAAACGCTCGATTATTACCGATCAACGACATAATCTTAGAATTATTAGAAGCCACTTCGCATTTATCAGGAGGAGCCCATTTCCCCTTCAAAATAAATCAAATAAACTGGAACACCATTGAAAAATATTGTTCATTCAAAACGTATTATCAAAGCTATTATACACTCGTAGCAGTGTTAAAATTTCTAATAGTAAACTACGTTAAATACAGCCTAAAAAAAGGTTACCGTATTCCCTGTACATGACCACTTGAACTTATTTAAAATAATTAAAACCACCGACGAATATATAGCAATAGATAATGATAATAATAAGTACATAATACTAAGCGCAGAAGAACTTAAAACCTGCAGAAATAATCGCGATAACTTCGTATGCGAAAATAGCTACTCATCATATCAAGTATCGAATAATGCACCATGCGAAATCACCGCACTAATAGAACCAGAAATGCAACCAACGTCATGCGAAACGCGATATGTATTATCAAACGTAAGCTTGTGGATAACATTAAATGAACCCCAAGCATGGATCTATTCCACAGTAGACATACAATTAATAGAAATACGCTGTAAAGATAGGCCAGTAAAAAGGGCGAAAATAAGCCACACAGGCATAATTAAAATAAACGACGTGTGCAAATTAATCACGCCAGACGTCACCATACAGACGCATTCCTCGATGAGGGGAAGGGAAATACGCACGCATATTCCCACCTACAATTTCACACACGCATCAATACGTACGAATAACACCGCAGTAATTACTAATGCACTTAGGCAGATTCAGCTTGAACCTGTCATAAGAAATCAGCGCGAATTATTACAATTAAGCGTAGATTTAGACGAAATGAATAAAGACCTAGAAAATAATTACCACGTTGCGAATACAAAAATATTAATATATTATATAACAGGAGCAAGCGCAATATTAAGTGTAATTACGATAATTGTATTCGCCGTTGTATTAGTTTTAAGAAAATGTAAAAAACGCGAACTTCCGGCCGAGCTGCAACCAGTGATGGGAATTTTAGCTCCGAACAACATCGATGTTGCTGGAGTGGGGAACCACGCACACACGCCGACGTCCTGTCGGTGAGCGCGCCTCGCTTGGCCACACTCGGCCTCGCTCGGCTTGCAGAAGAGGACAGATATATATATGTTCCGTCTTCTTTGCACCGAGGCAGCTACGAGTCGTAGCCTACGTCGGCCTACGACTACGATGAGTGCACACATCGCGCGATGCGGCCCGCGTGAATCACGGGCACTAAGATACATGTTTCTCTTTGCAGGTTGTATATTAGAATACGATGTGGTCTTCCGCACTACTCAGGAGGTGCAACTTACAGTGCGTTAGGTTTTTTAACGTGGACCTTCGCCGGTAGCCATATCATACCACATTTCTTAATATCTTTACCAATTTTAAATTGTTTAACACGCAAAGTGTTCGACAAACTTAATATTAAATTGTTAATAAATAAACTGTCTAACACGCAAAGTGTTCAACAGATTGCGTATACTATATGTCGGAAGGATAATTTTTTACGGGAGTAAATGAAAAAGAAGAGCGGCAATATTAGTTATTTAAATTTTTATTTTAATTAGAAATATTATTAAAAAATTGATATTTAACTAGGTGTCCGCCCCGGTCTCGTCTACCGCCTCGGCCTCGGCCACAGTTTATTTATTAACAATTTAATATTAATTTGTTAATAAATAAACTGTGGCCGAGACCGGGACGAACGCCTAGTTATATATCAATTTTTTAATAATATTTCTAATTAAAATAAAAATTTAAATAACTAATATTGCCGCTCTTCTTTTTCATTTACTCCCGTAAAAAATTATCCTTCCGACATATAGTATACGCAATCTGTTGAACACTTTGCGTGTTAGACAGTTTATTTATTAACAATTTAATATTAAGTTTGTCGAACACTTTGCGTGTTAAACAATTTAAAATTGGTAAAGATATTAAGAAATGTGGTATGATATGGCTACCGGCGAAGGTCCACGTTAAAAAACCTAACGCACTGTAAGTTGCACCTCCTGAGTAGTGCGGAAGACCACATCGTATTCTAATATACAACCTGCAAAGAGAAACATGTATCTTAGTGCCCGTGATTCACGCGGGCCGCATCGCGCGATGTGTGCACTCATCGTAGTCGTAGGCCGACGTAGGCTACGACTCGTAGCTGCCTCGGTGCAAAGAAGACGGAACATATATATATCTGTCCTCTTCTGCAAGCCGAGCGAGGCCGAGTGTGGCCGAGCGAGGCGCGCTCACCGACAGGACGTCGGCGTGTGTGCGTGGTTCCCCACTCCAGTAACATCGATGTTGCTCGGAGCTAAAATTCCCATCACTGGCTGCAACCATAAAAAGAAAGGAGTCGGGAAAAATACGAACCCCGACCCCTTTCTCCCCAAGAGAGGAGGAATTTTGTAACCTGAGCAGCATTCTGAAGAATGCGCTCTGGTTGCAAACCATTCCGAAAATCGCCCTGCACTTTCGCCATCGGGCAAGGACCTCGGGATTATCGCCCGATGTCGAAATAGGGCGATAAACCTGTATATAATAATTAGAATAAGCCCGTGCGGTTGACGAACCTCTCCGGTCAACCACCGCGGCCGAAACTCGCTGAGATTGCAACTCGGCGAAGTATATGAGCGACGGCTCGGAAGCCGTCGCGGGCATTCTTATCAGAAGTAACGCGACGCGTATCAAGTGTAACAACAGGAAAATAAAAAGTGCAACACATTTATAAAAGAAGATTTATTTCACCCACACCCGGCTCCTCTCTGGTGTGGCAAATGTTCCGGCGAACGAACCCGCAACCGCACCGTACCACGGTTTAACACAGTGTTCATTATATTTTTTAATGAAATTTTAAAAGAACAGTAAATGAATGTTAATATACAGTGTTCATTACATTTCATTTACGGGAATGAACACATGCTTCCATTACATGTTTATTAAAATCACTAAGAAATTTCTAACAGTGTATAGCACACAAATTGCATAAACCGTAAACTTAAACAGTAACGTAAGAATAAGTTAATAAGAAAGTGCATAGAATAATTCAACCAATCATAAAATATCCGATAGATGTCATCAGTTATTTTAACGCACACAAAGAAGTCAACCAATCAAAAACAATCTTTAGACTCGTAGAAGTCGTAGACTGAATTTGTTGTATGTATGTATGAACATTTATATTTCGGCATTGTATAAGAAAGGTTAACATAATCTCATATACTCTTTTGCATTGTAAGATTTAATAATTTATTGCAAGACAAATTCTAAATAAGAAAATAAAGAAAAAAGAAGATTTTTGAACGATTAAAATTATATACGTATGATATTAAATCCACTCTTTTTATGTACGTTTATACAATACATAGTTAATACATAGTGTATATGTTTTATACATTCGGACTTTCGTCTCCTTACAATCTTTAAATCTCTACAAACTTAACCATACTAATAACATTTCTTTATAAACATCTCCTTACATATAACATCTCTTCCTTACATTTTAACTTCCACCAACTCTTTTTACTTTACATATTTTTTTTTTCTTCCTTCCTTCTCTACCTTCCCCTCACTACTGACTACCTTTATCACCACTATTTCCTTCTATCATTTTACGCTTCTTATCCATTCCATCTATTACATCCTCGCCTTATAACATTTTCTTATCCCTATTTTTTTCTTCTCTTCTTTTTCTTTTATCAACTTTACACTCTTCTGTCTTTTTTTACAATCTTCTCTTACTTCTTTTATCCTGCAAATAAAATAAAAAAAAACAACAAAAAACCACGGTTTATCTCCTAGACGCTTTCTTATTTCTACCTTATTCTTTCTTATCAATCTTCCATCTTCTTTTAATTCCTCTTCTTTCTTATCCTTCCCTGCAAATAACTTACTTCCTATTTTTCGCTTTTCTTACTTTCTCTAAACACCGCTTAGCACACGAGAGAGAGAAAGATACCCATACGTTCTTACACTCACACCGCCAAAAATCATTCTCTTACTCTACTTCTCATTCATTCTCATGGACCCCCGCTTCCGACGCTTTTAAATCTTCATAGTCTACCTCATTCATTCTTCTATTCTCTCCTATCCCTTCCCTTACCCTTTCCAGTATTCTCAACCACTCCTCCCCATTTCCCTCCCCTCCCAATACATCTTCAACTGCCTCCTCCCAACTCCTCCCGTCCCCCCAGTTTACACACTCCTCCCAAACATGTTTCCACGTTTCTTCCTTATCCAAACACATCCTACACTTTTTTATCTATTTCCCCTCATATCATCCCCCACTCTAAACCTCGCCACCCTTTGCTATTTCTTCTCCTTCCATCCCTTCTTTAAATATTCTGGTACTCCTTCCTCTTTTATTTTTCCATAATACTTATTAAATTTCCCCATTCTTATTTTTTCCCATCTCTCTTTTCTTTGCAATTCTTTATCTTTCACCACTATCTCCTCACCTCTCAGTCCCTCTTCTTCTCTTCTTTCTTCTATCCTCTTCAGCGTCCACCCTAATCTTTCAAAAAATTCCTCCCTTTATTTTTCCCATTTCCCACTCGTTTTTCTTTTTCTCGCTCTCCTTTATCTCTTCCCAGCATTCTCTTGCTAAAACCTCCCCTCTTCCTTCTTCCAATCTTTTCTCGTACTTCCAAGCCCTCATTCCCGCTTTCCCAGACAACTTTTCCCTCTGAAATTCCTTTCTCATTATATACCCCGGCACACTTCTACTTACTCCTGTCACATGCTGACAAATTCATTATTTTAATTATTAAACTGTGGGAATAAAACTTTGGAATGTAAAGAAATTTAAAACTTATTCTATTTAAAGAACGACAATAAGCAATTGTTACCGGGTGGGACCTAGCCGGGATAACTATATGAAACTATTGATTTTATCGATCGAATAACGACGGGGAGAACAGTTACTAATTAGCTGTATTTAATTATCGATCGAATAACGACGGGGAGAACAGTTACTAATTAGCTGTATTTAATTATCGATCTTAAAGTACCCTTCCTCCTTGATTTTTGAAAGAGGTGGTGAACCAAGTCTTTAGCGGGGACAAGGAAAACCACATCCTATAAAAGAACGTGCGAAGAAGCGCGAGCAGTTAGTTCATCAATCAGTTATAAATTAGTACGGAGTAATTATTACCATAGAGCATTTATCATTGCGAACAAAGCGATTGATGGTCAGAAAGAGTTGTTTGATTCCGATCGAGTTTAAAGAATAATTGAGCGAGAGAAACGAGGAAATTAAACTAAGATCTTGAGAGATTGAGAGTTGAAGATCTATTGGAAAGATCGTGAGATATTTTATAACTTAATTGGGAATTTAAGGTAAATATTTTATATTAAATAAATTGTTATTGTTAATTTAATTTCAATATTTTATTTCGATTAAATTTAATTTTGGTGTCGGATTTTAAATTAAAGGAAGTTGAGTTAATTTGTTTATTGTCATTATTTATTGTGATACTCCTTGGAGGTGTTTCTGTAGAACCTCGCGGACGAAGAGTGTCGCGTTTGGTTCGGTCGCTTTTTTATGGAGCGCGCGCAGAAAGATTTTCGGAGATTTTCTGCTGCCGTCGCTAAGCAAAAGAACTAAAATTTTGGAGTTTTTAAATGAAGAAACGCGCCGGTAAACGAGTTCAAATAAAACGACTCCGATACCAAGTCAAAAGAGCCCTTGAAGCAAAACAAAATCCTTTCTCCTTAATCCAGAAATTAAATCAAATAATTGAATTTATTAAACCGAAATATAAATTAATTTCAATTGATTCCCAGATCAATTATCCGAATTTTAATATTATTCCTAAAGCAGATCCGCGTTTTGTGACTTATAGAAATTTCTATTTTTTCGGTTCAGACGATTAAAAATAAAGAAATAATTTCACAATCCTTGTTCGGTCCCGGGTAAAATTCTTAGATAAATTGACTCAAAAACGGACTAAATAATTACGTTTATCAGGATGTGACACTCCCATTATCTATCTTAAATACCTCTCATGCACCATTTCAATCTCTTCCCTTTCCTTCCACCCCCATATCTCCACCCCATAGCTCATTACTGTCCATACAAGCCTGTCAAACAGCCATAATCTTCTGCCCCAATCTTTTCCAAATTTCTTTTTGCCAATATTCCATATTTGTCCCATCACCCTTGCTGCTTTCTTTACTCTTTCCTTCACGTTCTCTTTCTGATCTCCATTCCTTGTCATTACATATCCCAAATAATTAAATCTTTTAACCTCCTCTATTTCTTTACCCTTCCATACCCACTTTACCCTTTTTCATCTCCCTCCGCCTTTTCGGCACCACATCACCTTTGTCTTGTCCACATTTACCTCCAATCCCTTTTTTTCCACATATTCCTCTAATGTCTTCAGCATTCCCTTCATTCCTGCTTCCGTTTCTGCAATCAGTGCAATGTCATCCGCGTACGCCAACGAGTACACCCTCCTGCCCTTTATCTTAGTTCTACCCCATCCACCCTTTTTCAATTCCTCGTCCAAGTCTGCCAGCAGGATCGTGAACAAGCTCGGGCTCAGCGGACATCCCTGCCTCACCCTTCTCACCGTCCAAAATTTTTTCCCTTCCTCTTTCTTTACTCTAACTTTACTACTCGTCTCCTCCAATATCTCTTCGCACCTTTTTACTAACCCTTCTTTTATCCCCCTATTTCTCATTGCTTCCACCAATTTTCTTCTGTCCACAGAATCGAAGGCTGCCTTCATATCAATGAAAGCTATTACTAGCTTTCCCTCCTTTCTTTCTATTCTTCTATTTATCAGGTGGTTTAAAACATAAATTTGATCCAACGTCCCCATGTATCTCCTGTATCCTGCCTGTGGCACTATTTTTTTCTCTTCCACTTCTTTTATCCTTCCCTCCAAAACCGACGTATACACTTTATACCCTGTTTGTGTCAGTGTCACCCCTCTGTATTTTTCCACTTTTTCTCCTTTTCCTTTCTTTAAGACTGGCACAACTATCTGTTGAAACTTTTATTTAGGGATGAATAAAAGGAAAGAATGTGTATGAAAAGACGGGATCGAGTACAGTTTCGGTTGAAAACAGTTATATTTAGACTTCATACAAAAAAAATGTTTATGTACGCGCGACAGTGTCGCAAAAACTCAAAACGTGTCGCACGCGATTAAATCGAGACACTTGTCTCACAGCACTCGACGCGTCGAGCAATTGACAGGTGGCAAAAAAAACGGGGAATCCGCACGCTATTTAAGAGACGACTGTGCCGCACCGAAAGGAGCCGCTCTTTTTATACCGCGAAAAAGTCTAGCATTTTCTGGAAAGTGCCGGCGCCGGAAACACGTCACGATGGAGTGATCTAGATCGCTCCAGATGAATTTTACCGGCGTGACGGCGACAAAAATAGGAGTTTAAATTGAGGTGACTCGCTGCTCACCAAGGCGCGCTGAAAATATTGATATCGTGGCTGGCGTCGAAGCCAGCTGTTCGGCACGCGGGCGCGGCGTGATCCACGCAGCACCGGCTCGCTAAGCGGTGACAGCGACGGTTTTTCTCTTCTTTCCGAACATCCCGCCCGCCTCGCGAATTACTAAAGACAATGTCGTATCGCCGGAATGATTTAACTAGAGTTAATTCGCGATTAAAACAAAACGTCATGTGCACTGCACACAGGCTCGGACGACGCCTCTCAAAGCAGAGACGCGATGCACGCGCGGGAAATAAAATGAAATGAATTCACGTCATAATGATGCTGCATCGCAGAGCAGCCCGAACAATGCTGTCATGAAAAAATACAAAAAAAAATGAAACCACAAGGAAGCTCAATGAACCAAGCAAAAGACAGAAGGAAAAGTTAATTGATATAACTAACCGCAAGAAACCCGGAACGTTGCACAATGCTTCAATTGCAAACGCGAGAATTTAATTAACCGGACGGTCCGAAGGCGGTTCGTCGCCAACGGGAAGCAGCACGATCTTGACGACGGGCCGAACCAAGGAAGAGGCCGCGTTGCGGACAGTCACCACGCGGATGTGGCCGTCGTCGCCCGGATGCACCTTCGTAATTCTTGCGAGAGGCCAACGCGCAGGGGGGGAAATCTCGCATCGCACTAGGCACAGTTGTCCCACCTGAGGCGGGGAGACGGGAGTTGCCCATTTTGGTCTTGAAGCGAGTTCGTGCAAATACTCGCCCGACCATCGACGCCAAAAATGATCGCGCATCTGCACGACCAGCTGCCAGCGCGACAGACGGCCAGAAGGGACGTCCAACAGGGTGGGCTCCGGAACAGCCAGTGGAGCAGATTCCACCAGAAAATGGCCCGGGGTGAGGGCCGAGACATCGTCCGGGTCGTCGCTCAGGGGGGCGAGGGGGCGTGAATTCAAACACGCCTCGACGCCGGCCAACAGCGTGGTCATCTCCTCGAAGGTAAGAGTGGCGGTGCCGACCACCCGTCGAAGATGATGCTTCGCCGATTTGACGGCCGCCTCCTAAAGGCCTCCGAAGTGGGGAGCGGCGGGGGGGTTGAACCGCCAGGAAATGTGCTCCTCAGCTAGTGCCCGGTGAATGCGTTGGGCCTCACGACTGCTGGCTCGAAACATCTCGCGCAGTTCTGCCTCCGCACCTGCAAAATTCGTCCCGCAGTCGCTGTAAACGACTTGCGGGAGGCCACGCCTGGACACGAAGCGTCGCAGCGTGGCCAGAAAGGCCTCAGACGTGTAGTCTGACACCACTTCAAGGTGCACAGCACGGGTGCACAGACAAACAAACACGGCAACGAAAGCCTTGTGAGCCTTCCGCCCACGGCCCTTGTCAGCCCGCAGCATTAACGGCCCAGCGTAATCCACGCCAGTGTGCTGGAATGCTCAAGACGGCCTCACCCCTGCCGAAGGAAGGTCCGCCATGAGGGGGGTCGGGGCCGCCGCCCGCCATCGCACGCATGTCACACAGCGGTGAATTGCCTTCTTCACCGCGGCTCGAGCGCCGGGAATCCAAAATTGCTGTCGCAGGAGGCCCAGAGTCTGCTGAACTCCACCATGAAGAGCGCGAGCGTGGCAAGAAGAGAACAGCAAGGCACCCAGGTGCGAACTTCGTGGTAGAATGGCAGGGTGCTTCTCGTCGTACGATAAGAGAGAATGCCTCAGACGGCCGCCCACTCGAAGAACACCTTGAGGATCTAAAAAGGGAGAGAGCTTGTGACACCAGTGAGCCCTAGGAAGCGCAGCGCCAGAAGCCACAAGCTGCACTTCTCTCTGGAGGAGGACGGCCTGAACGCCGCGCACCACGGCTAGTAGCGCCCCGCGCAACTCCTCGGCCGAAAGGCCCGGCGACTCTGCGCGAACATTGTCCCTTCGGCGCCACCGGAAACACCAGGCCACGACGCGAGTCAGCCGTGAATGGGAGGAAAATTTGCCGATCCATTCAGGCTTCTTCGCATCAGAAGCAACGACCGAGGCATGCGCTGAGATCCGAGCCTCGGGAAGATTCCCCTCCGCCACAGCCTCCTCATCCCCCGCTCCGAAGTCCGCGTCCGCGGACAGCCACGCTGAGCCCCGCCACCATAAGGACGAGTGCACCAGCTCGGAAGGAGACACACCTCTGGAGGCACAGTCCGCGGGATTCTCGGTGCCCGCCACATGATGCCACCTTGCCTCGGGCAGCGTGAGTTGGATCTCCGACACACGGTTGGTCACGTAAGTTGTCCACCGTGATGGGTGACGTCAGATCCATCCGAGCGTCACCGTTGAGTCCGACCATAGGTGGATGGATTTGCCCTGAAGGTCGAGAAGTCCCCTCACGTGAGCCACCAACCTCACCAGCAGCACCGCGGCGCAGAGTTCCAATCTCGGCAAGGACACCTGCTTGAGAGGAGATACCTTGGTCTTGGCGACCACCAAGGCCACCGTCCAGCTTGACGCACTGTTGGACCGCGTTCGGAAATAAACAACGGCAGCGTACGCCCGCTCCGAAGCGTCGGCGAAACCGTGAATCTCAACCTCCCGAAGTCCCGACAGCCGCATCCACCGCGACACACGCACCTTCTCAAGCGCGGCGAGGTCATGAACAAAGTTGCACCAGCGATCTCGGTCGTTGTCCGCGAGCGGGGCATCCCAGTCAAGGCCACGCAACCAGAGGCCTTGAATAAATGTTTTCGCGCGAATTGTGGCAGGCGCCAGCCGTCCCATGAGGTCGAACAACCGAGCCGACTGTGACACAACGGTGCGCTTCGTCACGATGTCCGTGGGCAGAGTGCGCACCCGAAACGAGAAAACGTCCGGAACAGGATGCCACTGCAGGCCCAGTGCAGTGTGGCAGTCCTAAGGAGACCACGAGCGAACGCCTGGTCGAGATAAGTCGCCCAACGGTACTTCTTGCAACAAGTCCTCGTTGCTGGCTGCCCACTTTTTCAGCGGGAACCCGCCGGCCATGCACAATGCCCGCACGTCCCTGAGCGCCGCTGCTGCCTCCTCTACAGAATCTCCGCCGGCCAGAACATCGTCGACGTACGTGTCGCGCCTAAGAACCGTCGCGCCCAAAGGGTAGCGCCGTCCCTCGTCCTCCGCCAATTGATTCAGCGTGCGAATGGCTAAAAACGGGGCACAGGCAAGGCCATACGTTACTGTATTGAGCTGAAAGGTGACCACCGGAGAGTCACGGTCAGCGCGCCACAATATTCGTTGCAAGTCGCGATCCGCGCGATGCACCTCAATTTGCCGATACATCTTTTCGATGTCGGCCGTAAACACCACGCGATGCCGACGCCAGCGAAGAAGCACGTCCGAAAGCACAGGTAGTAAATTTGGCCCCGTGAACAGTTTGTTGTTGAGCGATTCACCGCCGCTCAAAGCCGCCGAGCCGTTGAAAACGACTCTTAGTTTGGAGTCCGGACCCTTCCCCTTCAACACCCCATGATGGGGCAGATAACAGACCGCAGCCGGAGCCTCGGCATCGCTCACGCGGGTCATGTGACCCAACTCCTCGTATTCCCGCATGAACGCCGAGTATTTTCCGCTCAAGGATGCGTCTCGGCTGAAGCGCCGCTCCATGCAGTGCAGCATTCGGAGAGCGAGCGCTCTGGTGGGCTCCAGATTCGACAAGTCGTCCGCGCAGGGTAACCGCACAGGGTAACGTCAGTTCGCCTTGCGTCGATGCGTTCGCGCGTAATGTTCCTCGCATTTACGATCATCCGGGGACGCCGCCCCGGCCGCAGGCGTCGTCTCCTCCTGCTCCCAGAAACCGCGGATCAGGGCAGCGAGTGAACCATCCGTTTCACTATGCAAGGCCACCGCTGATGAGGGCGCAACCGCATCGCCCACCGGGCCCGACACGATCCAGCCGAAGATTGTTTCCTGCGCGATGGGATCTCGGGGGGAATCGCGTCGCACTCCCGAGCGCAGAATCATTGCGTAAGCGTCCGCACCAAGAAGAATGTCCGTAGGATCGGCGGACATGAAGTCCGGGTCCGCCAACGGTATCCCCCGAAGATGGGGCCAGTCGCGCGCCACCGTGCTGGCCAGCCCAGCATAAACCGTAATCCGCGGCAAGATAATCGCCCGACACGATGTCTCCGATCCCCCGCACAGGGGTGCCATTCGCAACGTCACCACGCCCCTCGCCGTGTCGTACTGCCGTCCGCCAACCCCGAAGATCGCGGTGTTTGATCGTTCGCGCGGCAAACGCAGTCGTTGCACCAGCGCCTCGGTGACCATCGACGCGTCCGAGCCCTGGTCAATGAGAGCTCTAACGTGATGTTTGTTGCCGAAATGATCGCGCAAAGCAACTCGCGCCGTGGCAAGGAGGACGGTTCTCCTCCCCTCCGCGAAATGACACGAAGCGGTCGCGTCAGTCCTGTTCGTGGCGGACGCACTCGCGCCCGCCCCCGGCTCCGTCGCCTCATGGAGAGCCGTGTGGTGCTTGCCGCTGCACACCGTACACGTGCGGGTCGAGAGGCAATCGGCCACTCTGTGACGTCCCAAGCAGTTCCAGCAGAGGCCAGCCTGCACCACGAAGGTCCTCTTCTCCTTCGGCGACTTCTTCTTAAATGCCTCGCACAGCATGACGAAATGGTCCCTGTGACACAGCGCGCATCTGTCACGCTCGGCCTTCGTCTGCGCCGTCTTCACGAGATGAGATCGCACGGGCTTGGAAGAGCGATCTCCGCTCTTGGTTTCAAGCCGCGCTCTTTCCACCTTGACCGCCTCCAGAGTATGCAGCTGCTTCTCCAGGAACCTCTTGAGCGTGGCGTACGACGGAGTGTCGGACGAGTCGCCAATACTCGCCTCCCACTCCCGCCTGGAGATCGGATCTAGCATCTCCACGGTAGTGAAGACGAAGAGATCCTCGCTCGAGTGTATGGGCCGCCCGATACTGGCTAATGATCCGACCGTGCTCGTCATTGAGAGGAAAAGCTTCCTCAGTCCTTCCGCCGATTCCGTCCTCAACTTAGGCAGCGAGGTGTACGCTGCATACGCCGATCGCACCAGCAAGCGCTGATTGTCGTAGAAGCCAGACAACGAATCCCACGCCCTGACAAAATTATCTTCCGTCGTGGAAAATTCACTAATTAGCGACGCGGCTTCCCCCTTTACACCGACCTTGAGGTAGTGCAACTTCGTTACGTTCGCCAAGGCAATGTCATCCACAATCAGAGTCTGAAATAGGTCACGAAAAGACGGCCACTCCTCGAATCGCCCCGAGAACTTCGGAATCTCGATCTTAGGAATAGTCGTTCGCGGAGGCGCGGGGACCACAGTTCTCTGCGGTCGCTCGACCACCCGATCCGCAGTCAGATCTTTCTGCATCTTGAGCAACTCTGCTCGCTGGTCAAGATACACGCTTTCCGCGACGTCTATAACGCTAGTGAGATGGTAATCATGTACCTTTAACGCGTCCCAGTGCGATCGTCGAAGCAGATCGTGACGCTCCTCGAATAGGTCTCACTTCTTGTCCAAGGCCACAATTGCAGAAGCCAGCATAGGGCCGGTTCTTCTGGCGGCGCCGACCTTTTTGACATTAGCCACTGTGCGGCTCATGCGACCCTGAAGTTCCCGCTGACCTTCAACAAGCGCCTCCATCCTTGCGGTCGTCTGCTTTCACTGCACTTGTCACCGTACCGCACTGTTGTTCTTTCAAATCCGGCTCGAAGGACCATTAAATGTATGAAAAGACGGGATCGAGTACAGTTTCGGTTGAAAACAGTTATATTTAGACTTCATACAAAAGAAATGTTTATGTACGCGCGACAGTGTCGCAAAAACTCAAAACGTGTCGCACGCGATTAAATCGAGACACTTGTCTCACAGCACTCGACGCGTCGAGCAATTGACAGGTGGCAAAAAAAACGGGGAATCCGCACGCTATTTAAGAGACGACTGTGCCGCACCGATAGGAGCCGCTCTTTTTCTACCGCGAAAAAGTCTAGCATTTTCTGGAAAGTGCCGGCGCCGGAAACACGTCACGATGGAGTGATCTAGATCGCTCCAGATGAATTTTACCGGCGTGACGGCGATAAAAATTGGAGTTTAAATTGAGGTGACTCGCTGCTCACCAAGGCGCGCTGAAAATATTGATATCGTGGCTGGCGCCGAAGCCAGCTGTTCGGCACGCGGGCGCGGCGTGATCCACGCGGCACCGGCTCGCTAAGCGGTGACAGCGACGGTTTTTCTCTCCTTTCCGAACAGAATGAAATTATAAGAGTATTTTAATGAACAATTAAGTGTACAAAACAAGGGGAGATATATACGTGCCAGTTGCCAAGGCGAGACTGACTGCCTGTTAATTGAGCGTATGCGAATAAAGCCTATGCAAATAAAACGGGATAGTCCCTCGTAGGATATATGATGCTAAGCGATTATTTCAAGGCCCTTGGCGTCTTGTTACAGAAAAATACTACTGAGAAACGCTCGATAAAATATATGTAAAATAGTATCGCAATTTTATTATTTCAACACTATCCCTTCCCTCCATTCTTCTGGAAACCCTTCCCCTTTCCACACCCTTTTGCATATTTCCCATAGCTCTTCTTTTACCTCCTCTCCCCCTTCTCTCCATATCTCATTTTCAATGTCGTTACTCCCTGCTGCCTTTTCTTTTTTCAGCTTTTTTATTATCTTTTCAAACTTCTCTCTTTCCATCTTCTTTTCCTCATCTTCCTCCTTACTTCTCTCTACTTCCCCTCCCACTCTCCACTCCACTCCTTCCAATACCCCCTAAAGTATTCTTCCCATTCTCTTATTTCTATCTTTTCATCCACCCCCCTCCTTCCCTTCCTTCCTTTGTTTACTAGTTTCCATACATCTCCTTCTGTTTTTGCCTGCTCCACCTCCTTTTCCCATTTTTTTTTCTCCTCCACTTTTTTTCTGTCACATAGCTTCTTATACTCTCTTTTACTTTTCTTATATTCATTCCCACTCCCTCCACCTACTCTCCATTTTTCCAGTTTCTCTTTAACCTTCCTTTTACTCTTTCCGCATTCTTTGTCCCACCAATCCTCTACCGCTTTTTCCTTCCTTTCCCCTTGTTCATTATTTACTTCTCTTCTTACTTCGTTTTTTACTTCTCTTATCCATTCACTCAGATCTTTCCATTTTCCCTCCTTTTTCTTCTCCCCTTCTTTCTTTCTTCTAAACCCTTCCTCAAACAGATTTTTCTCTTTTTCATTCCATTTTAACCTTCCCCTTCTTTCTTCATTCTTATTCCGTTTCCTTTTCTGCCCCTTCCCTTCACCATTACTATTATCGGGTGGTGGTCCGAATTTACTTCTCCTCCCACTTTCATCTCCTTAATTCTTCTTTTTGTCTGTCCATTGCAAATCACATAATCAATCACTGTTTTTCTTCTACCCCCTGTATATGTCCACTCTCCTTCTTCATCCCCCTTTACACATCCATTTAAAATTCCCCACCCCTCCTCTTCCAACATTTTACATAATTTTCTACTTTCCCCCGTTATCTTTTTATCCTTTAATCTTCTTTTCTTCTCCTCTCCCTCTTCCTCCACAAATTCATCCCAAATTCCTCCCTCCTCTCCCGTTCTCACATTAAAATTTCCTCCTATCAAATAATTACATTTTTCTTCCTTCTCCTCCATCCATCCTTTCATCATTTCCGCTACCTCCGCCATATTATCACTAATATAAACTCCTATTATTTTCCATTTCACCCTTCCTCAGCATATCTTTATACCCAATACCCCCTTCTTCTCCTCCATTTCTCTTTCTCTTTCCCCTTCAAACTCCTTCCTCCATTCCATTACCATTCCCCCCTTTGCTCTTCCCTTCCTATTCCTTTTCTTTGCTTCTTTCCATATCCATTTGTATCCTTTTGGTAACTTCCCCTTGATCCTTCCCCATCCTTTTTCCTGCAGCCATGTCTCACACATAATAATCACATCCCACTGTTCTAATTTTTTCCAAAAATCTTTATCCTTATTTTCCACCCCCGCCACGTTCCAAAAACCTACCCTCATTACACTTTCCATTTTTCTTTTCTTTATTCTTACTTCTCTTTTCTTCCCTTCTTCTTCCTCCTTCTCTCCTTCCATACTTCTTCCACTACCCGTTCCACTTTCTTCACCTTCTCTTTTTCCGCTGTTGGACATTCTGCTGCTGCGTGCGGCATCGCGTACAGAGAGTTGACGAGCCGGCGCTCGCTCGTTAATTTTAGCGCCAAGCAGCTGATCGCGACCCGCTGTCAGGCCCCAAGCGCGTGACACGGTGTGTCGAGCGGTGCGCCGTGTTATGATCCAGCGACGTGTTGTGCTGGATCGCGATCGCGCGATCGTTCAAGCAATGACAAGGCCGAGCGATCGCTATTGCCTTTTTTGGGCATTGCCGCGAATTCGCGAGCGGTTTCGGAGAAGGAATGCCCGGGAACGGTAGCTAGCGAAAAGCCTGTATATGTATATCTAATGTTACAAAATGAGTGAAATTTCCTCAAAATTACCTTTTTCTAAAAAAAAAAAAAAATATGGTATAAAAAAGCACCAAATATAGGCGCGCAAAAAGCATACTCAATAATAAATTTTTTAACAAAATAGTACAAATTTAATATTTCTTTACAAAAATTAAACATTACAAGCCCATATGAAACTGTACAATCTAGATTCGCTTCGAATCTGTTATACCATCAACTTCATCAATAATTTTTTTTGAAAAGAATTACTCGTATAATTTAAATTAAGAATACTCAATAAAAATAATGAGATCAAATAATTGCGCCAAAAATTTGTCGAAACTAGAAATTATATTGAACATTACAAACTCATGTAGAACTCTACAAATGTAAACCTAAGTTTGCTCCGAACCAGTGGGAGGTGTGGAATGGTACGAACTTACGCTTGAAACAATAAAAACCCATGTGAAACCGTATAAGCCTGGACTTAGGTTCGCTTTAATATGATATAACATGGTAAGTCAATATAAATCAGGCAATTAAAATATTTTAATACAAATAAATATTAAATTTTTTAAACTTGACACTGCAAAACCAAATATACGTTCCTGGATATAACAGTTTCTTTTATAAATTATATAACTTTTTTCTTGCATACCTATATACAATTTATCATTTGAATCATTTTAAAAGAAAATTATATTATAACAATATAATATTAAATTGTTCTTACTCTAACAATAAATTCAAGTTCTATAATTGTCATGTTTATTCGCGCTACTTGACTTAATATGTATATGCAAAAGTGTTTTTCCATTTAGAGTATAAAAGTCAACGATCAGATAAAAAAAAGCATGTTTTGTGTTTGACAACCAAGGTCATGATAATTTTCTTAACATACTAATGGATGTAAACCTAAAACAATAAAATAATTTTTAAAAATAAAATTAAAAAACAATTTTTTTTACATTAACTTTATTATTGTGTTTAAAAGTTTTGGCAATTAAAACAATTTTAATCTATTTTATTAAAAAAAATTTTAATTTTTAAATTATACAAATATATGTTAATTTTTTTATTTAAAAAGTAAAAGATCTAAAAAAACTACATAGAAGGGAAAAATAATATTCTTAATATTTTTGCTAAGTGTGTATTAAAATAATAACATAAAATTTTTTTACGTTAATTATTTTACAAAACATATAATAACTAAGAATAAACCTAGTATGTGTAAACAGCATATAAATATGTAACAAATTAAGTAACAAATTAAGTAACAAATTAAATGTAACAACACATAAAAGATTTTTCTCTATGTACGTAGTCACATTTTCAACGTGCTTTTTATTTTATACAAAGCCTCTTGTTGCCAAGGCCAACATCGCATCAGCACTGTATCTAATAGCGTAAAACGAAAAGGACATTTTTGAGAGGCGGATGATGATGACGACGTTTTTTAATCTTATTTTACTTTAAAAAAAAAAACTTTAAAACACGATATTTTCGTTCGTAAATTACTGTTACGTCTCCGACTCCGCGTCTCTTTTTTTTGACACGTATTAGAAAATTTAGTTAAGGGGAAGGTATACCGTACTCTATTGTAACACAAAAGAAAAACTTTAGAACCTTCCAGAAAGACAATTCTTAAAATTAACATATTCCGGTACTGGTTATTGCGTGAAAACATAAAAAACATGCAACAAATTGTAAACAGGCGCCAACGAAACCCAGACAAAAGGAATTTGTCTGGACATGACAAAAAAATCAAACCTAAAAGTTCATAAATATTTCAAACTCTGATTAGAATGTCCATCGTAGGAAAGAAAAAATAACTTTTTTTTTAAATGTAATTGCACCGTGGATCCAGAACCTTAGAAAAACCAAGGGCGCGAAAGGCCCGTAATTACCGGAGTATGTCATGCAAACAAAAGCAATAAAATTCAGGCAACACAATGAGTCATACTGATGGTAAAAATTATCCCACCATTTCTCTAAAAATGTTAATAATATTCTGGAAGGTTCGGAAGAGATGACTCGTTGAGGCGGAGCCTCTTATAAACATTTTATTTCCAAAAACCAATGACTCTCGGGAACTCTTCACCAAAATCTAGAAATTAAGAGCGAAAAACTTAGAAGTTTAAGAAACAGAAGGGATGAGGCGCGAGTGCCCAATAATTGTAAAATAAAAAAGTGGAGGAACAAGCTCGGCAAATGAAAGTTTTGAATTTCGGAAAAGTGAAAATTCGGCAATAGTCCTCCCCTTTTCCGAGCTTATAAAATCTTGTGTTTCGGCGGAGCACGCTCTCTTGCTCACCAGATATCAAGCGCACACGTTTATTTTAACAAACCGCGAGTGCCTGTTTGTGCAAGCCTGCAGAAAAGTCTGAGAAGAAGAATCCAGAAGATCTCCAAAAAGTAAGTCTCAACGAACAATTATGTTATCTCGCGAACTAAAATCGATTCTATTAAATGTTTTTTTTTAATTCAAAGTGTTTCTTTTATTAAATTCAAGTAAAGAGGGAAGGGATTGTCTGAGTCGGAGTTTCAGAGATTCGATTATGTCTTTTGGACTTCGTGGTAAATCAAATATGCGAAGAATATTGCTTCCAAATATCGGCTGTGATATGCCGTCGAATAACTAGCGACTTACTGTAGTTCACGCCGCGAAATGTTGCTGGAAGTTTGGCGACTATCCACAGCTTAAGAAAACGGCAAGCGAGCTTTGCTTAAGATGAACCGCGGAGATTCATTAATGAGCGAGCCGAAAGCTTTGGAAATCGTCGGTGACGAGTCTCCTTCGCTCCTTTCTTTGTTAACCTTATAAAATTCTGTTCGAATTAAATTAAAAGTAAATTATGAATTTTAGTGGAATCTTTAAATAAGAAAACCATTAAGAAGAGCCGAGCGCGGCGAAACAAGCAGATTAAAAATCTAAGGGAACTAGTTCGTCGGTTTTTCCTCCAATACTTGGTCGCGGCGGCGCCAAGCGAAGAGATATTCGTGACTCCTCCGCGTCACGAGAAGAGACCGTGGTCCCCACGACCGGGCGCTCCACCACCATCGCCTATCCATGGAGACCCGGAGCCGCTTTTTGGTTATTTCCCGCCTGATGAAACCTTCGACAACAACCTAGACATTTCGAATCAGTCCACGGAGCCAAAATCGGAGCAATTCTACCCCACGACTCCGTCTTACTCCCCAGATTCATCCCTCATCTCCGATTCACAGTTTCCTGGAGGTGAATTTCGCGCCTGCTTCTCTCCTCTCACGCTGCCTCTTTTTCCTTTTGTTCTTGAGGAAGTCGACTCTCTGGGCGAGGATGAGTCTATCTCTCTCCCAGAAGTAGACTTTCATGATTAACCACCATCTCCTGTCCCGAGTATTGAGGTTCTCGAGGAGCATCCAGAACCAAGGAAGGTTATAGACCCTCTCCTGGAGCTCCTTCGTAGGACCTGTACTCCGTGGACAGATCCTATTCCGGAAGGGGCCTACTCTGTCAGCCCTGACCACATCGAGCCAGAGGAGATCAGGAGGCAAGCGAGCCGCTCTCCTCCTAATTTCCACTTTTTCATCTATTACTCCGGGGTGGAAATTCCTTTCCTGGCCCCGATGCGACTGATCGACCTCGTTTTTCCTCGGACAACAGTGAGGGTGTACGAGATCGAGGAGATTACAATTGACTGATTCTGCGAATATTCAACATACACACACACACACACACATTCATATTGTAAATATACACAGATTTTATTATGTTTAAATTATATCTTTTGGTCAGACTCAATTCTTTTTCTTATTTTATTATTTTTTCCGGCAATTCTTTAAATTTGTTTTATACTTTAGATGTATCGATTAATATTAAATTTGTTAATTTTTATTTTTGAAATTCTTGAATTAATTATTTATAAATGATCTTAATATCCTTTTCTTGCGAATGACCACTGCCGGTTCTGTTCAAGAGAATAAGGATTTATTTCCTTTCTCTAAAAAAGAACCAACTACGCGCTCAATCTTAATCCGAAATACTTGACTATTATATTTGCGCGAAAATTGCGTGGTTTCGGATCTCGAATCCCATGCAAAACTCGGTGGTACGTCAACTCCCTATATTACCCACGAATATCCTTCCTGAGGATTTTCTCCGAATATCCAATTAATTAAATAATTATCCTCTTGACGTAACAATTACATAGCAAAAGAATAAAAATATTTTGATGATATAAATTGACCCTAAGCTACACGATGAATCTTGTTAGAAAACAATTAGTTTAGCCGTAGTTGAGATCTAATAATCTGCGGATTTCTCAAACGACGTTTTTCGTAAAAGAGGCACGGTAGTGCCTCGCTGTGTCTATACTTGGCGCAAGGCACTGCCGTGCCTCTTGATTATTATTATCATCGTCGTTCAGTCAACTGTCTTTTTCGGTTTTTTACCAAAAGATTGTGCTTAACAAGGACGCTCAAAGTGAACATGACGTATATAATAATCTTTCAAGAGGCACGGAAGTGCCCCGCGCCACATATAGGCGCAGTGTTCTATTGAGATATTGATATGCTTTTACACGAGACGTCGTTTGAGAAAATCCGTGCAGGCAGCGCTCAATTCGCTTAAAGTTAACATATATAATCACAAATGAATCAAACGTCAAAAACTTTTTTATGAGTATTGATTAATTTAAGACTCTTGTGCAATATATGTCGTGTACAAAAATGTTACATTTTAGATTCCATATTGTTATATCTTAGCTCTTAGACTGCGTAGATTAAACGTAAGAAGAATTTTATTATTTAAGTCTGTTGCACCGGAGCGGTGCACGGGGTCCGTCCTCCGAATATTACACTTTCTAGTGTAGGAGGTGTCACGGCGTGTATACAAATAAATATATTTTTAGTCGTTTAAAGTATATATTTGTGTTTATTTCTCCTAGGTGTTTTCGGTGATATGGTTACGAGTCGCTACCTCGAACTCCCGAACTGACTTGCACGAGCTTCGGAGCTCGTGCATTATACAGGGTGTCCCATACCTCATAACCCACCCGGGAGATATGAGTAGTTTTAATTATTTTGAACAAAAAAGTCCCATACCATTTTTTAATTTGGGCGTTTATTTGCGAGAAATCAACGTTTGAAAATTTATTATATTCGACCGAGAGCGAGACGATGCGACGACGCGCGAGCGAGCGGTGCAGCGATACGCGAGGCGTGGTTAAAGACATCACGCGAGCGAGACGATGCGACGACGCGCGAGTGACACGATGCGATTGTACTTAAATTTGCTCGCACGTCTTCGCATCGTGTCACTCGCACGTCGTCGCATCGTCTCGCTCGCGTGATGTCTTTAACCACGCCTCGCGTATCGCTGCACCGCTCGCTCGCGCGTCGTCGCATCGTCTCGCTCTCGGTCGAATATAATAAATTTTCAAACGTTGATTTCTCGCAAATAAACGCCCAAATTAAAAAATGGTATGGGACTTTTTTGTTCAAAATAATTAAAACTACCTATGTCTCCCGGGTGGGTCATGAGGTATGGGACACCCTGTATAACCGGCAAGGTTCTGTACGCACAAAGCGAAACAGCCGAATCTGCATAGCCTTGCTGAACAGGCCACTCCAAAATTTCCGGTCGGCTGCGACAATTCCAGAACATCGTGGTTGCCACCTGCGAATTGTTAATTGCTATAGTTTTTAACTTAGCAACAGTCAGGTATATTAGCGGCGGCCCGCAAGCCGCCGTGGGCAGTTTTTACTCAATTAATCAACGAGGTATGTACCTCTGTCCGCGAATCTAGTATACGCATAAGTGCATTACAAAAAGAAGGAAGCGCTGAAATAAAAATAACGATTAAATTTCTACTAGATAGATAGAAAAGTTTATTTGATTCCCCTTGGGGTTACAAAGATTATACAATTAAACAAACTTATAACTATTTTTAAAACTACGCGATTATATCTACTCCTTTTCATTTACGTTTTTCTATTCAATTGCCCTCGCTTACTCTCGATTTCCACTCTTTTTTTATTTTTTTTTTTTTGCCAATTATATCTTTCTCCCACTTTATTTTCTCTTCGCTTCGCCTTTCTTTCTATTTCTCGCCGCTCGTCTTCTTATCCTAAATTCTTTCGCTTTCTCTCTCTCTCTCGCTGTTGGACTCCCGCTTCCAAAGCATTCGCGTTTTCAATTTTTATTTCCAATTTCCCTTTTTTTTATAATTAAACTATTTTCCTTTTTCTTTCCCTCTTTCCCTTTCTCATTCTCTTTCTCTATTCTCTTATCCGTCTTTATTCATCCACTCATTGGTTTCTTCTTTTATTGTACTTCCTCCTTACCATCTCTCCTGAACTCTTCTAACTTTCTTATTTATTCCTCTCCCTTTCACTTCTCATCTAGTACTTCTTCCATCTATTATCTTCCCAATTTTCTTTCGTCCCCTACCTTCCACAACTCTCTCATACATGCTCCCACGTTTCCTCTTCATTTTTATACTCTCTCTATTTCTTTCGCTTGCTCCTCTTAGCCACCATTTTTTTCAGCATATACTCTAAATACTTATGTATATACCCCCACTTTTTCCATTCCTTTTTCTTTCCATTTCCATTGTATTTTCTTTATCCTTGTATAAGAGGTGAAGGAAGCTTCACTTCTCATACATTTCATAATCTTAGTTTTTTCCACATTTAACTCCAAATCTTTCTTTCTTAGACATCTTTCCAATCTCACCATCATCGTCTTCATCTCTCCCTTCTTTTCTGCCAAGAATACAATATCAACTTGTGCTAAATTCATTTTTTCGTAACAAAAAAAAAATATATGTTTCGAAATCAAAACGTACTTTACAAATCGAGAAATTGAATATCGGATGTTACCGACGTCGGGGATGAACCCGCGACTTATACCATAAACGCAACAATAAAAGAAAATTAATTTCCAGTCGAAACCAAAAAAAATATTTACACCGGCTATAATTTAGCACAAAGTAATCGGTTCAAAAACGAAAAGAAGAAAGGTATCAGACCACAGCCGCAGCTGCCCGACAGGTCACGGTGCGACGCTATACGCAACAATACAATACGTGATGGCTCGCAATGCCTATCGCTACGCAAAATACGGACGCGAAATTCCTGAGCGCAAGCTACGGGGGCAAGATACGGAACACGGAAAAATAAACGGGACGCTAGGAAAAGTAACCAAAACACAAAAAAAGTAAACGGAACGCAAGAAAGTCAACGTAACGCAAATAACGGAAGCAAGGAAATAAACGTAACGCAAAACGGAACGCAAGAAAATAAACGTAACGCAAAACGGAACGCAAAAAAATAAACGCAACGCAAAAGCGGAACGCAAGAAAGTATGAGCTGCCGACATACGGCGATACAAGAAGTACTTCGCGGTACGCTAACGAGAAAGGAACGATTTTAGAATCTTCCGTACACGCGCGCGGAACGTGTCGCGGTACTCGCGAATTGCTGTTTGAAACCCCCCTTTTACCTCGGGGCTTCACGCTACGCGATCGTAAATACTCACACCACGCCGTCTTCTCGTGATGGCTGCGACTCGACGTCCCACGACGTGATGAACACGGCACTCCGCCGATTGTAGATTTTTTCCTCGGTGGCTGAACGCACCAGGAAGTCCGGTATGGTCCCACGGCGCGGCGGTATCCGTCGTCGCCGTCCTCAAACCCGTTCTGATGCGGTGCTCGTGCCGGCACCCCGTGCCAGTCACGTGATCAACGGGTGGTCAGCAGCTCCTCGCCGCTTTCCTCAAAATTTCCACGGCCGATACTTGCCAGCCCCTGGCCGGAACCTGTTTGCTAAAATACGATTACTTTTACGATACCAAGGCGACTCCCGGCCCTCCGTCACGAAACGGGCACTCACGGTACGGCACGTGAAAACTGCGTGCAAGGCCGGTCGCCGGTCACTCTCCCTCGTCGTCGTCAGTCCCGCCGGGCGAAAAATTAATGGTGGACTCGGCTGGCAAAATCACTAAAGCCTTCCCTCGCGGGCGGAAAATCCATGGAAAGTCTTCCCTGTCGGCGGCAGCTTCTGCACCCTCTTCGTCGTCGTCGGTCCCGTCGGCGGAATTCCGTGCTTAGACTTGGTCTTTCGGCGACTGCCCCGAGGCTCGCAAACGGACCCGTTACCAGGCTAACCGCGTCGACGCAATAGCTTATTACGGTGTCCGCAATCATAATATTAAATAAAATTAAACTCAGTGGACATCCTTGTCTTACTCTCTTACCTGTTCAAAATTCTTTACTCTTTTTTTCTTCTATTTTTATCCTGTATCTTGTTTCCCTCATGAACTCTTTGCATCTTTCTATCAAACCCTTTCTCACCCCTTTTTTTTCCATAGTTTTCATCAGAATTTCTTTATTTACCGTATCAAAAGCCGTTTTAAGGTCCACAAACAATATTACCAGCTTTCCCTTCTTTTTACATTCTGCCTGTTTATCAAATAGTTTAACGTGTACATATTGTCCAATGCGCTTATCCTTTTCCTAAAAGCTGCCTGTCCTTCTTCCAGCAGCTTTTTTGTCTCTAATTCTTCTACCAATCTTTCTGTAAGTATGATTGTGTAAATGTTTTATATTGTGGGCTTAATGGTTATTCCCCTAAACTCCTCTACTTTGCTTCCATTTTTTTCTTCATTATCGGTATCACAATTCCTTTCTCCCATTCCTCTATCCATTTTTTCCTTCCATACTTTATTATATATCTCCCATACCCACTCTTTTATTTTCTCTCCTCTATATTTCCATACGTCCAGTTCTTTAATATTTCCCATTTTCCTTCCTCTCCATAAATTATATACACTCCTATCACTTTTCAATGTATTCCTTGCATTTTTACCTTCATTGTCATAATTCCTTCCCATTTATCTTTTTCTTTCTTCTTTCACTATTTGTATATTTTTTCTTATCCCCACCATCATTCCTTCCATTGCCCTTTCTTTCTTGTTTTTTTCTCGTGACTTACTGCTTTTTCCATATATATTCACTTGGTAGTTTCTCCATTTCTTTCTTCCATCCCTTTTCTTCAATCAATGTTTCTATTAAAAATATTATATTCAACTCTTTTATTTCCTCTCAAAATTCTTTATCTTTATTACATAAACCCGCCATATTCCAATATACCATCCTTATGCTTTTTTTTCTTACTATTTTTCTCTCTTTCTTCTCTTTTTTCTTTTTTTTTCTCTTTCCCTTTTTTTCTCTTTTTTTTTCTATTTCTATTTCTCTCCCTCCCCAATCCTTTCTTTTCCTTCCTCTGTTTTTCATTCTTCCTCCTGTTTCCTCTTCCATCTAAATCTTCCTTTTCTTTATTCTACCACGTCCATTTTCCTTCTATATTTATTCTGTTTTTTCCAATCCGTACTTTTTATTCTTTTTTTATTTCTTTCCTTGCCACCTCTTTTAATTTCCATCCTATTTTTCTCTCCTACGTTCCATCCTCTTGAATCTATATATTACTTCTTTTTAACTTTTTCTTATTTTGCATTATCTTTTCCTTTTCCTTTTTTGTACTCATTTTTACAATTATTATATCATCTATTTTTTCATCTTTTGTCTGTACTTTTTTAATTCCTTCAACTTTAGCTTCCACCTTTAAGTCCTTAATAATTTTTTCACTCGTTTCTCAACTTCATCTGTATTTCTTATTTTTTTCATTCTTCTTATCACCATATTCTTTCTTCTATTTTGACTTTTCTTTTCTTCTACCTTTCTCTCCATTCTCTGTATCCTATCATTTATTACTTTGCTATTCTCTTTACTTACCTCTTCTTTAATCTTTTCATCTTCCTTTTTTATTTTTTCAATTCTTTTTTCTAAATTTTTCCATTTCTCTTCATTATTTTTTTTTTTTACCTCTATCTTTTACTTTATGTGTTTCATCCTCTTCTTAATTTCATCTCTTTTTTTTTTCACACTTTTTCCCTCTTTCTCACTTCTACTAATTCTTTTCTCATATCCTTATTTTCTTCTTTAATCTCTTCTATACCTTTTTAATTTTTATTCTCATTTCTTTTATTAATTTTACTAATTCCTTTTTTTCTCCCTCTGTATCCATAGAGTGATTCAAAACAAGTAGTTGGTCATTGAAAGGACGTTTTCTTGAACAAATTCTAAGACAATTTTTTCTTTTTGAAAAATTTGTCTGAGTCTTCGTTTTTGAGTTATCTAATTAAATCATTATGCAATGCACCGGTCGGATAAATTTGATAGGCAGGGACGGCGCGACTATTAGTAAGACGTGGAACGGTAGAAGACCCGCGGCAGTAATCAGTTGACTTCCGAATTGATAATTGTTTATTGATTTAATTATTTTATTGCCTTGAAAAAAGCAGATTATTTGTTTGTCTTGAAAAGGACAGATTGTTTTTAATTTACAAGAGTTGCTCAAAATGACCGCCGTCCATTGTGATGCACGCTCTTATTCTTTGTAGTAAATTTTCTTTTATCCTCTCCAATGTTTCTTCCTCGATTGACCAAATGGCGTAATGCAGTTTTTCGTACGGTTCTTCTTCGGTTTCCGGTAGTTGCCTGTACATTTTTCCTTCAAATGTCCCCATAGAAAAAAGTCGAGAGGTGTTAAGTACGGTGATCTTGCAGGCGAACGTATCAACCCGTATCGACCTATCTATCTTCCAGGAAATTGCCGATGCAAGTATTGCGTCACAACTCTTGCGTCACAACTCTTGCGTTGTGCGGTCCTGCACCGTCTTGTTGAAAAACAATTTTCTGTCTATTTAACAATGGAATTTCTTTAAAAAAATCTGGCAAAATTTCTTGTAAAATTTTCAGGTATGATGCGCCAGTTGACGTTGGCGGTAAAATAATTGGGCCTTATATTCTGGTACCCATAATACCGGTTCAGACATTTAATTTCCAACGCACTTGAAAATTATTTACGCGTTGTGCATGCGGATTTTCATTATTCCACACATGCCAGTTGTGTGAATTTACAATTCATTCACGTGTATATAACGATTCTTTGCTAAATATCACGTGAGAAGAAAATTCTTCATCTTCTTCTGCTCTTTAGAGGAATTCCTCGCAAAATATTCTTCTTTGAACGTAATCTTCTTCACGTAAATGCTGTACGCGAGTGTAGTGGTAAGCGTGCAGTTTTTCTTCTTTCAAAATTCGCTGAACCGACGAATATGAAATTTCTTCGTTTCGAGCAATGTCCCGAATACTTGTTTCGGGCACATTCTCTACAGCGCGAAGAACTCGTTCGACATTTTTAACTGTTCTAGCGATGCGAGGTCTACCAGTGTCCTTCTTCATAAGCAAGACACTTCCGGTTTCGTATAGTCGTTGCGCTACCCGAAGAATAACGCGAGCATCAGGATGTCTTGCTCGGTTCGGATACAGTTCGGCGTATCTTCTTGCAGCAAGGTAATGTTGCCCTTGACACTCGCCGAGTGCCATCAGTATGTCGTAGTACTCTTTGTTGGAGTACGTTGCCATCTTATTTTCGAATTTGTGCTTCAGGTTATCAACCAGAAAAGAATGATTGACAGTCTCATTGTCTCTTCGTATTTATGCAAATTTTCGAGCGGCCTACACCCCCCACTGCGTCTCACCCGCGAATCGCGTCGCGAATCGTTATCTCCGCGTAACACGAGCACGCAATTCGCGGGTGAGACGCAGTGGGGGTTGTAGGTCGCTAATTATTTAAACAGGCAGAAAAGAAGTCGAGACACGTCCGAGCCTGTCCGAATCGATTGTCGTTTTATTTAATAATTGAAGATAAACCGAAAGACATTATAAATGAGGTCATTTTGAGCAACTCTTGTAAATTAAAAGCAATCTGTCCTTTTCAAGACAAGCAAATATTCTGCTCTTTTCAGAGCAATAAAATAATTTAATCGATGAACAATTATCAATTTGGAAGCCAACTGATTACTGCCGCGGGTCTTCTACCGTTTCATGTCTTACGGAGAGTCACGCCGTCCCTGCCTATCAAGTTTATCCAACCGGTGAGTAGCATAAATATTTAATTAGATAACTCAAAAACGAAGACTCAGACAAAATTTTCGAAAAGGAAAAATTGTCTTAGAATTTGTTCAAGAAAACGTCCTTTCAATGACTAACTACTTGTTTTGAATCACCCTGTATATCTGTATCTGTCTTATCCGTCGGCGATCTTGCCATCATTTTATTCTTGCTGTACGGACTAAAATCTCCCTCATTTCCCATTCCATAACTCTCTTTTTTTCTCTTAAAATATTCTTCGATTTCTCCCAAACTTTCACTTCTTTCTCTTCTCTCCAAAAATCTCTTTTCTCTTTCCTTATCCATACCTCATTCCTTTGCCTCTTTACTTCTCTTCTCTTTTGTCTACTATTCCGCTGTCACTTTTTTTACTTTTGTCTGCGTCTATACTTACTCTTATACTTACTATCTTTATTCTCTTATTTCGCTGTCACTTTATTCACCGACATCCTTGTTTCTATTTTTTACTTTTTACATCCAATCTTTTTCTGTCTCTTCTTCTTTGCTCCCCTTCTCCTTCAAATCTTCTCCAAATCTTTATCCTTTTCTTCAAAATCTCTCTTTTTTATCCTTACTTTTCCTCCATCGCTATGTTCTTTCTCACATACGTTACCTTTCAATCTTACTCTCTCTCTATTCCTTTATCACTCTTTCTCATTCTCTCATTTACTCCTTTCTCACTCACTTCTTTATTCTTTTACTTCTAATCTCACTCTTCCTTTTCCGCACACTGTCTTTCCTTTTTTTAATCTTTCTCCAAAACCTGCACCCTTTCCGCCACTTCCTCACCCTTCCCCTCTTTCTTTCTCCACTTCCTAGCCCTTTTTTTGTCCCTGAGCCGATTAAACTGCTACTACTAAGCGACTACTTTATTTTCCGCCTTCATTAATATTAAAATCTGGAGAACGGACCCTACAGCACCGGCTGTGGTGCAACATTTTACAATTAGCCATATAGGGTTACTAATTTCTAATAATAAAAAAAAAGTTTATGACAGACAAATTGTAGGAAAAATATTCTAATAATAGCTTATTAATCGTGTAACCTTTAATTTAATTTAAAATTACAAAGTCTATATTTCTATCGATGAGTAATAATAATTAAGATATTTATAATAATAGTAAGAATAATATTTAAAATATTAATCAAATCTTGTTCAGTCCGTCACGCCGTCCGCGTGACTCGCGATGGATTTGAAGTAAAATCTACAAACGTTTAGGATGATGTAGTTACCAAACTCGTTTTTATTTTCTCACAATCCTCGCCGTGGAGTTTTACAAATGCAAGGACATGGTGCGATCCATGTCTCGGATATAGTTCGGTGGTCGTCTCTCGCGCGTTTCGTATAACAAAAAATATCGCTGACCGATATCTATTACTTTCGAAGAAATGCCGCCGTCGCGTGCAAATTTCGAGTTTTTATACGCGCGAGAACAAAGGATTCGTCCGTTTCTTTTTCTAGAATATTCGGGTGCGATGACCCGTCGTGTTTATCGTTGTGTCAAAGACCCTCGATGTTTATTCGCTCGTTCTTTTATTGTTGTCAATATTACAAATGCATCGTCGCTTTGTATCGTGTATAAAATGCCTTTGCTCGAAATATATATTTTAAATTAATTTATTAACAAATCTTTACAGTTAATTAAAATAAAAAGTTACTTATTTCTAATAAGTTTTTAATTAAATATAAAATTATAATATTACGAGATAAATGTCTTTAGTTTAAAAACCTCGTTTTTTAAGCTACGTTGTTTGTAGATGCTGCTCGATATTATTTGCCTTCATCGGAAAATTGAGGATGAAGTTGCCATTTAGATAAGCACATCCCATTTGTTCTGATAAAGCGGCGACGTTCTTCTCGCTCTCGTATTTTCCCACTCAGAGTGAGAATGAAACTGCTGCAAAATCGTAGTCAAAAACCCTTTGAAATTTGCACCCATACCTGTTGTTTAACGCCTTCATAATTTGATTATGTCTCTCTATTTGCCTTCTAGGAAAAGTGGGTTTTATTCCCTTAAGATCGCATGGTATAGTTTGCCATCGCAGTTTTTTGAGTCGGTCTTCTAGTTGAAGATAGTTTATTTTGGACCAGTTGACTACACGGGCTCAATCTCTCAGATAGATGGTGTCGTCCGAATGAGAGGTGACATTTGTCACTTTCCCTCGTTGTCACCACTTTCTCTCCTTAATAGCCATGAGCGTACCAATGTTGATTTGATCTGGCGCGAGCATTAAAGAACCCCGCACATATCTTATGGAAAATGGCTTTCAGTTAAATTCGCTTAAATTTTGCTATCTTCTAGAATTTGTTATTCTGAATAAAAGTTTCCATGGCCGCAACAAGATCTGACGAGCCGTTTTTGCTCTATAAGGATTCGAGTATCGGTAATAATAGTTTAATCGTATATGTATATGAGACTATTTTTACTATTCTTTTCGAATTACAGTACTTTTTGAGTTAATTGTTAAAGTACAATGAAGTTCCCAGCTTTTAGCATTATCCAAGATCAACGACATGGACGTGGCGGGAATCTGATCTTTCATGTGTATAGTACATGTACAGGGTGTCTCAGACATAACGAAAGATACTGGGAGGATAGATAGAATTGATTGAGACAAGTAGAAAAGTCCCGTACCATTTTGCAAAATTCTCAACCGTTATTGAGAAAAAAATTTAAATTTATAAATTGTATAGGCGTAAGAGCGACAAGGATGCTGCGCGTGAGTGAGCGCGACAGGCGACGGCGCCATTTCTAGCGATTCGCCTGTCGCGCTCACTCACGCGCAGCATCCTTGTCGCTCTTACGCCTATACAATTTATAAATTTAAATTTTTTTCTCAATAACGGTTGAGAATTTTGCAAAATGGTACAAGACTTTTCTACTTGTCTCAATCAATTCTATCTATCCTCCCAGTATCCTTCGTTATGTCTGGGACACCCTGTATATGGCTTTGGTATATTTCGAGGACAATTTTTCATATAGATGGTACATTTTGAGGACATTTGTCACTTTTGGGGTCCAACCTCAATATTTTTTTTTGGAAATGATACATTTTAAAGACCGTCCTCAAAATAACAACTTTTGCCGTTGGTAACTTTCAAGGACATGAAATGTCTTGAATTGACATGTTCCCAAAATAGACCAAAGACATATGCATAGTATTATGTCTTTGGTACATTTTGAGAACAGTTAATAAATAAATTAATTTCTTAACACATATTCACAAAAAATGACTGTAAATTGTATTTTACCACTTTTAAATTATTACGACACAAAGAAAATAAAAGAGTTTTTCCGACTTTTAATAATAATTTTACAGTTAAAACTAATGTATTCAGTCCTCAAAATGTACCAAAAACATTTTAGTAGATATACGTTTTTGGTACATTTTGAGGACCAAAAACAATAAATCTAATAACTTGATCTTTATAAAAAAAAAAGCTAAGAAATAAAACTTTCAAATTTATAATTGTAATGGCACAGAAAATAACAACAAAAAAAATTATTCTGCAATTAAAACAATCGAGTCAGATAAATGTCATAATAATACAATATACAAGAGTTTTTCGGATTATGTTATACATTCAACATGTGAATTTGAATTGTTTCTTAACTACATTTTCATCCCGTACATTGACAGATGTGCAAATTATGTTTTTCGTTAGAAATAATCGAAAACGTCAATTTAAGCAAAATGTCCTAAAAATATACCATTCGTAAAATTGTCCGATTATTTTATCCCCCGTGCTTGTAAAATCTCATTGTTTTCGGATTATATCTTCTTCCCCTACACTGAAGGATGTGCACACGTAGCTCGTCCACAGAAATAACCGACAACGTTCATTTTAGCAAAGTGTCCCCAAAATTTTGCTAAAATATACGTTATCGGTTATTTCAATCGACGAGCCACATTTACATATTTTTGAGTGTACGAAGATAAAATATTTTTTGAAAACGACGAGAATTTTTAAGTATTTAAGAATAATTAAATGTACGATTTTATAAATGGTATATTTTGGGGACATTTTGCTAAAATAACCGTTGACGGTTAATTCTGTCGACGAGCCACATTTACATATTTTTCAGTGTACGGAAATAATAAATTGTTCAAAAACGACAAGGATTTATAAGTAGTTAGGCATTAATTAATTGTACGATTTTACGAATGGTATATTTTGAGAACATTTTGGAAAATAAACGTCACTAGTTATTTCTACAGACAAGCATAATGTGCACATTCGTCAGTGTATGAGAAGAAAATATAATCCGAATAAGATGGGATTTTATAAGCAAAGAGAATAAAGTAACTTTACGATTTCACAAATAGTATAAAATGCGGATATTTTGCTGTAAGAAACGTTATCGATGATTCCCATCTATGAGCTACATATGCCCATTTGTCAGTGTACGGAAAAAGGATATAATCTGAAAATGATGAAATTTTACAAACAGAGAAGACAAAATAATCATACGATTTCACTAATGGTATATTTTGAGAACATTTTGCTAAAATGAATGTTATCCGTTATTTTTATCGACGAGCAACAATTACACATCCTACAGTGTACGAAGAAAAAATGTTTTCTAAAAACAACGAAAATGTATAAGTAGTTGGGGATTAATTAATTTTACAACTTCTCAAATGGTAAATTTTGGGAACATTTTGCTAAAATTAACGTTAATCGTTATTTTTTTCGACGAGCAACGTGTACACATTTGTCAATGTACGGAGAATAAATGTTTTCCAAAAGATACAAAAATTTATAAGTAGTTGGAAATTAATTAATCGTACGATTTCACGAATGGTATATTTTGAGGACATTTGTTAAAATGAACGTTATCGGTTATTTTTATTGAGAAACAACATGTGCACATCCGTCAATGTACGGGAAAATGATATAATCCAAAAACGATGAGATTTTACAAGCAGAAAAAATAAAATAATTTTACAATTTCACGAATGGTATATTTTGGGAACATTTTGCTAAAAAAAACGTTATCCGTTATTTTTATCGACGAGCATCGTGTGCACATCCATCAGTGTACGGAGAATAAATGTTTTCCATAAACAACGAGAATTTATAAGTAGTTATGAATTAATTAATTAGACGATTTTACGAATGGTATATTTTGGAGACATTTTGCAAAAATGAACGTTATTGGTTATTTTTATCGAGAAGCAACATGTGCACATCCGTCAGTGTACGGGTAAAAGATATAATCCGAAAACGATGGGATTTTACAAACAGAGAAAATAAAATAATCGTACAATTTCACAAATAGTATATTTTGGAGACATTTTGCTAAAAAAACGTTATCCGTTATTATTATCGACGAGCAACGAGTACACATTTGTCAGTTTACTGAGAAAAGATATTTTCCGAAAACAAAAAGAATTTATAAGTTGTTGGCGATTAATTAATTGTACGATTTCACAAATGGTATATTTTGGGGACATTTTGCTAAAGTAAATGTTATCCGTTATTTTCATCAACGAGCAACGTACACACATTCTTCAGTGTACGGAGAGAAAATATTGTTCGAAAAAGACCAGAATTTTTTAGTAGTTATGGATTAATTAATTGTACAATTTCACGAATGGTATATTTTGGGAACATTTTGTTAAAATAAACGTTATCGGTTATTTCTATAGACGAGCCACATTTACATATTTTTCAGTGTACGGAAATAATATATTGTCCAAAACCTATGAGGATTTATAAGTAGTTGAACATTAATTAATTGTACGACTTTACGAATGGTGTTTTTTGAGGACATTTTTGCTAAAATAAACGTCATCGGTTATTTCTATAGACGAGCAACATGTGCACATCCGTCATTGTAAGAACAAAAAATTTTTTCCGAAAGCAACAAGAATTTATAAGTAGTTGGGGATTAATTAATTGTACGATTTTACGAATGGTATATTTTGGGGACATTTTGTTAAAATGAACGTTATCTATTATTTTTATTGAGAAACAATATGTGCACATCCGTCAATGTACGGGAAAATGATATAAACCAAAAGCGATGAGATTTTACAAGCAGAAAAAATAAAATAATTCTACAATTTCACGAATGGTATATTTTGGGGACATTTTGCTAAAAAAAAACGTTATCTGTTATTTTTATCAATGAGCAACGTGTGCACATCCATCAGTGTACGGAGAATAAATGTTTTTCATAAACAACGAAAATTTATAAGTAATTATGGATTAATTAATTAGACGATTTTACGAATGGTATATTTTGGAAACATTTTGCAAAAATGAACGTTATCGGTTATTTTTATCGAGAAGCAACATGTGCACATCCGTCAGCGTACGGGAAAAAGATATAATCCGAAAACGATGGGATTTTACAAACAGAGAAATAAAATAATCGTGCAATTTCACAAATAGTATAGAGACATTTTGAAAAACGTTATCTGTTATTATTATCGACGAAACGAGTACACATGTCAGTTTACTGAGAGAAAGATATTTTCCGAAAACAAAAGAATTTATAAGTAGTTGGCGATTAATTATTTGTACGATTTCACGAATGGTATATTTTGGGGACATTTTGCTAAAAAAACGTTATCCGTTATTTTTATCGACGAGCAACGAGTACACATTTGTCAGTTTACTGAGAAAAGATATTTTCCGAAAACAAAAAGAATTTATAAGTTGTTGGCGATTAATTATTTGTACGATTTCACGAATGGTATATTTTGGGGACATTTTGCTAAAAAAACGCCCGAGTAGAAAAATGATAGGGTCAACTTCATTAAGCGTAAGGCCTCCATAAGGATTATATTAGGATGCCATAAAAAGAGATACCTTACTATTACTACATTAGGGCCTTACAAGGAAATCGTAAATACGCTTTAACTATACGAAATAAGTTTTTGATGAGGAAAAGCTGATAAGGGCCTTACAAGGAACTCGTAAGGACGCCTTAACTATGCAAAATAAGTTGTTGATGAGGAAAAGCTGATGAGGGCCTTACAAGGAACTCGTAAGAACGCCTTAACTATGCAAAGTAAGTTGTTGATGAGGAAAAGCTGATGAGGGCCTTACAAGGAACTCGTAAAGACGCCTTAGATGTATGAAATATCGTATATCTAAGGCATTCTTACTAGTTCCTTGTAAGGTCTTAATTAATTTTTCTATATCAATATCTTATTTCGTATATCTAAGGCATTTTTACAAGTTCCTTGTAAGGTCCTCTTCAGCTTTTTTACAACAACAGCATATTTCGTATATCTGAGTCATATCCTTGCGAGTTTCTTGTAAGAATATCTTAGATATGCGAAATAAATTGTTGATGTGGAAAAACTAATGAAGATTTTAGATTTAATAAAAGTTGTAGTAGGCAAAAATATATATATATACAGGGTGTCCGAAATATTATTAGCAATATTAAAACTGTGGGTAAAGAATCAGATTTGGAGACAAAAAGTCCTTTACGAATTTGTAAAATTCGTAACCATTGTTGAAAAAAAAATTAATTTGTCTAGCGCAAGAGCGACAAGGAAGCCACGCGTGAGTGAGCGCGACAGGCGACGGCGCCATTTCTAACCATTCGTCTGTCGCGCTCACTCACGCGCAGCTTCCTTGTCGCTCTTGCGCTAGACAAATTAATTTTTTTTTCAATAATGGTTACGAATTTTACAAATTTGTAAAGAACTTTTTGTCTCCAAATCTGATTTCCTACCTACAGTTTTAATATTGCTAATAATATTTCGGACACCCTGTATATATATTACATATAATACATCTTTATAAAATTCAATGAAGAAAGGGATTAACTGTAATTTGTTTACACGATGGAAGTTGAAGTCGAACTAACTTGTTCAACACATTTCTTAAAAAATATTTTTCTGTTATAATAGGAGATGTTGTAGAAATACAATTCTACAACATCTCCTATTATAACAGAATGTTGTAGAAATACAATTCTACAACATCTCCTATTATAACAGAAAAATATTTTTTAAGAAATGTGTTGAACAAGTTAGTTCGACTTCAACTTCCATCGTGTAAACAAATTACAGTTAATCCCTTTCTTCATTGAATTTTATAAAGATGTATTATATGTAATATATATATATATATATTTTTGCCTACTACAACTTTTATTAAATCTAAAATCTTCATTAGTTTTTCCACATCAACAATTTATTTCGCATATCTAAGATATTCTTACAAGAAACTCGCAAGGATATGACTCAGATATACGAAATATGCTGTTGTTGTAAAAAAGCTGAAGAGGACCTTACAAGGAACTTGTAAAAATGCCTTAGATATACGAAATAAGATATTGATATAGAAAATCTAATTAAGACCTTACAAGGAACTAGTAAGAATGCCTTAGATATACGATATTTCATACATCTAAGGCGTCTTTACGAGTTCCTTGTAAGGCCCTCATCAGCTTTTCCTCATCAACAACTTATTTTGCATAGTTAAGGCGTTCTTACGAGTTCCTTGTAAGGCCCTCATCAACAACTTATTTTGCATAGTTAAGGCGTCCTTACGAGTTCCTTGTAAGGCCCTTATCAGCTTTTCCTCATCAAAAACTTATTTCGTATAGTTAAAGCGTTTTTACGATTTCCTTGTAAGGCCCTAATGTAGTAATAGTAAGGTATCTCTTTTTATGGCATCCTAATATAATCCTTATGGAGGCCTTACGCTTAATGAAGTTGACCCTATCATTTTTCTACTCGGGCGTTTTTTTAGCAAAATGTCCCCAAAATATACCATTCGTGAAATCGTACAAATAATTAATCGCCAACAACTTATAAATTCTTTTTGTTTTCGGAAAATATCTTTTCTCAGTAAACTGACAAATGTGTACTCGTTGCTCGTCGATAAAAATAACGGATAACGTTTTTTTAGCAAAATGTCCCCAAAATATACCATTCGTGAAATCGTACAAATAATTAATCGCCAACTACTTATAAATTCTTTTTGTTTTCGGAAAATATCTTTTCTCAGTAAACTGACAAATGTGTACTCGTTGCTCGTCGATAATAATAACAGATAACGTTTTTTTAGCAAAATGTCTCCAAAATATACTATTTGTGAAATTGCACGATTATTTTATTTCTCTGTTTGTAAAATCCCATCGTTTTTGGATTATATCTTTTTCCCGTACGCTGACGGATGTGCACATGTTGCTTCTCGATAAAAATAACCGATAACGTTCATTTTTGCAAAATGTTTCCAAAATATACCATTCGTAAAATCGTCTAATTAATTAATCCATAATTACTTATAAATTTTCGTTGTTTATGAAAAACATTTATTCTCCGTACACTGATGGATGTGCACACGTTGCTCGTCGATAAAAATAACCGATAACGTTTCTTTTTAGCAAAATGTCCCCAAAATATACCATTCGGGAAATTGTAGAATTATTTTATTTTTTCTGCTTGTAAAATCTCATCGCTTTTGGATTATATCATTTTCCCGTACATTGACGGATGTGCACATATTGTGAATATCGGTGAATCGACGAACGTTGCGTATTCACTTCCATTCCGTCGTATGCGTAACGTCGATAGAGAGAGAGAGAGATTGTCATCGTCGTCATGAAACCATCAAAGTATCAACCGTCTTGTTGGTGCGAGAACGCGAGTTGCATGAAGGAAGATAAAGCTACGCAAACGGATCCTAGATCGACGGATCACTTATTGAACAGAGGAATGACGTATCGAGTGACACCCTCGGGAAACACAGTGGTTGATGCATTCACGCAAACGGATAAAAAGTCGCGAACCGAACGACTTCAGGAACGCGTGACGGATTTTGTCTCGAAGCATTTAAAAAAGTAATGCGATTTGTAAAAGGAGGGGGAAATTAACAAGACCAATGAATTTGCTCGCGCGTATTCAGTATTGTAACTTCCTTCGATTGAGTCGCATCGTCAAACGTCATCATCATCATCATCATGTCCACACCAACGTTCGTCGATCTACAAGGTTATCCCATTGGACGACGTTTCGTCGTGAAGGAAGCGGCGGTGCTGCGAGGTGGTGCCGTTCTCGCGCATTACGTCTTTACGACTTCCATGTCGTGGGGTGCAGTATCGCGAGATGACAGACGTCTCGTTACCTGGCTGGTACGAAATCATCACGGTATAGCGTGGAAAGATGGGGACGTTCCATACAGTCGGGCTAAACGCCTGATCATCAGAGCCCTACAGAATGAGGAGGACTGCTACGATCACGCCATCGTATATGTTAAAGGACTAGAAAAACGCGATTGGCTACAAGATATGCTCGAAGAGGATTACTACGGCGACGACTATGATGATATCAAATTCTACACAGACAATCTGATCGTCAGGAACATCGAAAAGGATTTTGAAAACATTGAATCGCTCAACGATTTGGACGATTCGAATACTTTCCGCTGTAGAAGACATTGCAAAAATTGCGCCGTACAAAATGTATTTAAATTGTACAATTGGTGGCGTAACCATCAAAATGATGACGTATAATTTTGAATAAAACTTTTTTTGTATCACATACCTATACATGTACGTCTTTCGATTATTTTACCCTCTCCCCAATCACCCCCTCTTTTAATTACCCTCTCCAAAAATTTTTCTAACTGCGTTTTATAATTCCCCACTCTATGCAAATTTTAATTAATGAAAGAGGGGATTTTTCGCAACCGTCCTCGACTCGAGGTACCCTCAAATCGTGCGATCAGTACATTCTTCGCTTTGGCCGCAGCAACGACTGCACACAACGCACAACGACTTCCTCTACGACTACGACTGCGAATACGACGATGTATTACAACGAGAGAAACTGTTACGAAGTGCGTCGATATAATTGCGGTGCTGAAGCCTCATCAAGCGAGAAAAAATTTAACGAGTAAGTTTTTTTCATTCTTATAAAATTAATTACTTCCAATTAATATATTTATATTCATAATTGCGTTTATTTAATTTTCAGCATTTCGCCAAAACGATACGTGACGCGCTTACTCTGCCGGCGATACCCACTGACTCAAACGGGATACAAATATCTCGAGATCGGCGTAAACGTTGGCACGCGTTGTTTTGCGGAAATCATCATAGGTGATAATCGAGGAGATGAATTAACCATGCTCGACACCTGGAAAGAACTGTGCGAGCATCGATAGACAATTCTGAATATGCTTCACGATCGACCGAAGCAACCGTACGACGTTGCGAACATAGGTTCGCTCACAGTACGAATTTGCCGCATGAACGAAATGAAACTTGTACGACTCGAATCGATCGACACACGTATGGCCATGACCGAAGCTATGTTCACGCGAATGCTGGATTTCGATGATTGCGTCTCTTTGACGTTCAACGTACTTAACAAAGTCCTACCGAAAATCGACGATAAATACGAGCGATTTTGCAAAATCGCTTCCGCATCGAGAAATCGCACCGAGGCGGTGAGCGCTATACGCAGCAGCGATTCCTTCGACGAACAACAAATTGTAGATTGCAAACTACTTGCGCTTGTAATAAATGTATAAAAATGTGTAATATATTGTAACGCATATTTATAAAATAAATATATACTTTTGTAATCGGCACGTATCATTTTTAATCGCTTCTATTCCATCCTTCATTTTATTATAATTGTGAGTCCGCCTCGTTCGTATGCAACATACGTATCTGAGTGAGAGAGAAATAAGATAATAAGGAGGAGCGATTAGCCGGGGGTGTACGTGCAGCGTCACCCGCATTCGAATCGTATGAGCGTGTACTAAATTGTTGATAAACAATAGGCGGCGCGAACGGGTGCGAGCGAGTCGTAGTCGATGGTGACGAACGCGTGAACGAGAGCGAGAGGGAACGATAGGCGGCGCGAACGGGTGCGAGCGAGACGGAACGATGGGCGCGCGATCCTTTGCGATCCGCCGCCGTCCCGCCACTCGCCGCCACCGACGCCATGACTAAGACTCGCGTGATCACCCCCAACACCCCCTCCCTTTATCCCCTGTAAAAAATAAGACACCCCCCCCTTTTCCCTTTTGAAAAAATTCCAACCCTTTGAAATTCGCGATGCCGCAGGAAAATACCGCGGCGCGATAACACACTTATCTATTTTTAAAAATATTAAATTACGTAATTAAAATATCAAATTTCATAACTTTTATGTTATTGTTATATTTATAAACAATCTGTTCCGAGAATCGCAGACAAAGGAGCGATTCCTGGAAAAACACCCCTCCCCGCGTGACGTCATTACTCCTCGCCGTAGGTCACACGGACACACTAATACGAATTGGTCTAGAACCGGCCTATATACATCTACTGAAAGGCCAAATAATGGCAATTCTGTATATCGATACAAAATTCGTCAATTTCTGCGCAAAGAGCCTAATTCGAAATAGCAACTTTTCACACGACAAATGCAGGGTCCGTGTAAAAACAGCGTTTTGAGTGCCGTCGGATAGAGAAAAAAGACAGGCACACTGTCTGTCCTATTCTTTCGCGCCGTCGAATTCATGGAAGCATGGTACCGACGTCGCGAAAGAGTAAGACAGAGTGTATCTCTGTCCTTTTTCTCTATCCGACGGCACTCGAAACGCTGGTTTCATATTCATACGGACGAGTCTCTGCATTCGTCCGTGCCAAGATTCGATTCCACGTAGTCGACACGCGCGTGTTTTGTTTTTTTTCCTTTAGTGTGCATCCATTCTTTGTAGGATATAAGGCACAATATCATACGCGTGTGAGCAGTGATAACGTTACGCGATCTGTGATATTGTTTATTATAGTGACAATATTAAAGTGATAATATTGAATTAATATTAAAAGTGACATCAGACTCACAATCAGTGATATCAGAAGTACGTGAGTTAATTTAATATATATGCTACATAATCTTGGAAGGACGTTTTCAAGGTTAAGATATCTTTGGAATGTTCTTCGAATGTCCTTACTTTATGAAATATTAACAATTTATATCTGTAATTGTTTAATTTTAAATAACAATTGTCACTTGGCTATTGCAGTGAATATCAAAAAATACCAAATTGTTGAATTCATTAATGAACACGAAGATGACAATGTTTCTCTAGATTATGTGCCGTCCAAATGGGTAACATACGATGAACAATTGCGTTCTTGTGTCTGAAAATTCATGCCTCCTCCATACACTACAAAAACTCGGATAAAATTAAATAACATCATTAATGAGAATAATGAAGCACCCGAATCTTGGCCGTCATATCCAGTATATTTGAGAGGTGAAGCAGGTAAAAATGATTATTTTAATATTATTTATTTCAAAATTATAGTTTATGGATTTAATCTGTTATTTTATTTTTGTGTTTTTTTTTTCTGTAGAAACGATAGAAGAAGCGAACAAAAAGTTAAGGGCTATCAACAAAAAACAAAATTTTTATTCAACCGATAACGACAACCACGCTGAAAACAACGTAAAACGTTGCACGAAATTTTTTAAGGAAAAGGCAAAAAGGAACAGTGAAAATGCTATTGACAAGATTCAGTATAATAGTGACATAAGGACACGTAATTCTTCTAATGAATCCAATTCTTCTACAACAACTAGTAATATACATTTATCTATTATATATCTCTCTTATTATAAATCTATTATATAAACTATATCTGTCATGCATCAATTGTATTAATTTTATTGTATTTATTTTCAGCAAATGATCAAAGTGAATATACTAATAAACAAAGTAAAACTTTATTAAAAAAAAAAAAACAAAAAGAAAAAAATAAAGAAGAATAATATTGAAGACACAGAAGCAATACTAAGCACTTCGGCAATTAGTAGTAATATAAATAATACTGTAGCGTCCAACATTACCAAACAATTTTTCACTGAAAATGTGCAACATATAGGAAATGATAAAGATGTAACATTTCTTGCAGGTATATATCAATTATTTTAATGATAATTAACGTAAATAACAAGCATTTATCATAATTAATAAATGATTTAATATAGAAATGGTTTATTTTAGAAATTCTTTTGTTGCATAAAGCAATTAAGTCCTTAACTGTTGAAGTATCAATGTAAAATGAGCAGCTAAGACAATTAAAACTGTGTATTGAAAACACATTAAAAATAAAAGTGGATGCAATGACTATTGAGAAATTTATAGAAAAATATAATATAATGCTTAAATTTACAAATTTAGAAGAACTTAAAGATTTTAATGAGAAATTATCTGCAGGTGGAGAATTTCTTTCAGATTTTGTAAGTTAATATTTTCATAATTTTTTAATAATGAACTTTAAAAGATATACATAAAAATTGATCAGATTTACTGTGATTTGTTTTATCTCGGTCTATCATAAAACAATAATTAAAAATAATGTTTAATTTGCAGAAATCTAGTCTCAAATGTCTAATACAAGAGAATATGTATAAAACATTACTTATAATTTTAAAGAAATTAATGGATAGAAGACTGGCCGTACAATGTACTGCAGTTTGAAACGACCTGTCCGCGTGGTCCTCGATTAATGGGCCAGCGAGCCCGGGACGCTCGTCGGATTACAGGATTCGAGATTAAGGTCGAGAATGTACCGAGACTGGATTAAGTAACAAATTAGAATTTATTTCTTAACAATGACGCTCGCTTAGTCAAGCGACGCCGATCGATAAATATATGTACAATGAAGATAACAATGAATATGCATACGGTGGGCGGCTATAATGTGCCGGTGGGTGCGTCGGCCCTTTGATCGCGGATCGATAAAACGCGTGCGCTACACGGATATTCGCGGATGGTCGCGGATGCACCACGTGAGGCGTGGTGGGTGGCGCGAGATCGTGGGCGCGGTGTTCGGCGCGTATCGATAATTTCGGGATCGGTCTTGACGGAAGGACCGGCGGTACGCGGGCCGCGGGCGCGGAAGAGTGGGCGCGGTTACGCCGCGGATCGTCGGTGTCGCGATCGATCCTGCCGGGCGGACCGACAGGATGCGGGGTGCGGGCCGCGTGACGGGCGGGGCCCGTCGTGCTATGGATCGCGATACAATGTATTTCGTGCGGTGGTCGAAATTTACCGATGCGATGGTGGATCGCGGGGGGGCGCGATGCGCGTGGTCAAGATGCACCTTGCCAGGTGTCGTTTAGCCAAGAGTCCTTGGCCGAGGCGGAGATCTCTCCACCCCGTGGATCACGACGGTGCGACAGGATCTTTTATTTCGTTCGAGCCTTTCCGGAGCGCAGATCTAGGATCGAGAGTCCTCGAAGGAGGCGGAGTTCGCTCCACCCCACGAGCTAGTCGTGCGTTCGGTTAGAATCGTACGGAGAGGATGCTGAGCGCCAGGATCTCCTGGCCGAGACGAAGTTCGCTTCACCCCGTGGTTCGTGCTCTAGGACGGATGTTCGCTCGAGAGCGAACGGATCAGGACGGTCCCGCTGAGTCCTGGCGTCGACTTTTTATATGTAAAAAGTGACGGCGCAGGGTTGCCGGGGCTCAGCGGGGTGCGTGACGCGTTCCGACGCGTGGCGCCGAGGCCCCGGGATGCGGCGCGCTCGGAAACGACGGGCCTCGACGTCGACGGCGCGGTTCGGCGGCGCTCGGAGACGCTCGGCTAAGTCCGCGGATGGACTTAGCCGCGGAACGGCTACGCGTTGCCGTACTGTGCCGGCGTATACAATTTTATAAAGTTTGGGGCGCACCGCGCCCCGGGTCCCCGCCGGACGGTGTTGTGTCCGGCGGCCGGCCGTTGTTGTGGCCGGAACGGTGCATCGCCGGGTGCACCGTTACAAGTTCGTATATCAAAAGATAAATATCTTTTCAAAGATACGACATTATATAAAGCTCTTTTCAGTAATTATTTATTTTATAGTAAAAGTGTAACAAATTGTAGTTAAAACATAAAGTTAAATATTTTTTCAGCTTTTATTTGCACTTATTGTGCAGCTGAAGGAAAATCCATAACGGAAAAGAAATTCACCAAAGCTTTAGGCAGCATTTTTAATAATGCTAAGGATTGGGATGGCCAAAGAAATGCGCGTCAACTTGCAATAGTTCGAACAACAAATATTAACACTGAAAGAGAAAATGAGAAAGAAACTTAAATAATGATTCTATCCGAGGGATCAACTATTACTTTAAAAAATGTAGAATAATTTTTTTTTGCCGTTTTTGACAGTACGGTACAATTTATTACAGTATTACCAATGTATTGTTCTTTTATTACTGGTAATGTTATTTTCAATATTCTTGTTATTTTTCTTAATTATTTTCTATAACGTTTGTGGTGCAGTGGGCTGTCACCGCTCTCCTGATACCTAAGGCAAAATTTAGTTGCGCTTAAGACTAAAAAGATTTAAACTCGTGGAAAAAATGTATTTAAAAAAATGTTATTTATAATTAAAAATTAATTTATTATTTTGCTCAGTACACACGCACGCACGCACGCACGCACGCACGCACGCACGCACGCACGCACGCACGCACGCACGCACGCACGCACGCACGCACGCACGCACGCACGCACGCACGCACGCACGCACGCACGCACGCACGCACGCACGCACGCACGCACGCACGCACGCACGCACGCACGCACGCACGCACGCACGCACGCACGCACGCACGCACGCACGCACGCACGCGCACGCACGCACGCACGCACGCACGCACGCACGCACGCACGCACGCACGCACGCACGCACGCACGCACGCACGCACGCACGCACGCACGCACGCACGCACGCACGCACGCACGCGCACGCACGCACGCACGCACGCACGCACGCACGCACGCACGCACGCACGCACGCACGCACGCACGCACGCACGCACGCACGCACGCACGCACGCACGCACGCACGCACGCACGCACGCACGCACGCACGCACGCACGCACGCACGCACGCACGCACGCACGCACGCACGCACGCACGCACGCACGCACGCACGCACGCACGCACGCACGCACGCACGCACGCACGCACGCACGCACGCACGCACGCACGCACGCACGCACGCACGCACGCACGCACGCACGCACGCACGCACGCACGCGCACGCACGCACGCACGCACGCACGCACGCACGCACGCACGCACGCACGCACGCACGCACGCACGCACGCACGCACGCACGCACGCACGCACGCACGCACGCACGCACGCACGCACGCACGCACGCACGCACGCGCACGCACGCACGCACGCACGCACGCACGCACGCACGCACGCACGCACGCACGCACGCACGCACACGCACGCACGCACGCACGCACGCACGCACGCACGCGCACGCACGCACGCACGCACGCACGCACGCACGCACGCACGCACGCACGCACGCACGCACGCACGCACGCGCACGCACGCACGCACGCACGCACGCACGCACGCACGCACGCACGCACGCACGCACGCACGCACGCACGCACGCACGCACGCACGCACGCACGCACGCACGCACGCACGCACGCACGCACGCACGCACGCACGCACGCACGCACGCACGCACGCACGCACGCACGCACGCACGCACGCACGCACGCACGCACGCACGCACGCACGCACGCACGCACGCACGCACGCACGCACGCACGCACGCACGCACGCACGCACGCACGCACGCACGCACGCACGCACGCACGCACGCACGCACGCACGCACGCACGCACGCACGCACGCACGCACGCACGCACGCACGCACGCACGCACGCACGCACGCACGCACGCACGCACGCACGCACGCACGCACGCACGCACGCACGCACGCACGCACGCACGCACGCACGCACGCACGCACGCACGCACGCACGCACGCACGCACGCACGCACGCACGCACGCACGCACGCACGCACGCACGCACGCACGCACGCACGCACGCACGCACGCACGCACGCACGCACGACAAACGACAAACGACGGTGCCATTTCTAGTCATTCACCTGTCGCGCTCACTCACGCGCAGCTTCCTTGTCACTCTTGCGCTAGACAAATTAATTTTTTTCTCAATAACAATTGAGAATTTTACAAAATATTAAATAACTTTTTTATTTATCTCCCTAAGACCTACCTACCTGTATAGAATCTTACACATGGGCTGAGACACCCTGTATATATATATATATATATATATATATATATATATATATATATATATATATATATATATATTTTTGTCGTTTGGTAGATACCAGTACCTTTTCGGAGACTTAACGGTACATATCAGGACATTTGGCTCTTACTAGGACCGACCCGGTATTTCTCACACATATAAAGTAACATGTGGAGTCCGGTACCCGTATATCTAAATACATGCAATGTATAATACCAGAACCGAAATTAAGTACATAGTGTGTATAATAAAAAGACCGGTACCAACATAAATAATATATGTAAAGTATAAAATAGGGACCGACATTAAATTTTAGTAAACTAAAGACTTATTGCACTAGTTTTACTATAAATAAAATTTTTGACCGGTCCAGTCAGATAAAATATTATGACCATACCACTCTTATAATGCAAAATACAAATAATGACAACACTCTCAACTAATATATCTATTCAGAAAAACATTTTAGCGTCAATATTACAAACTCATTTGCTTACACTACGTTTTTAATTAAAACGACACCTCGAATGGTTTGGCAAGTTAATTCTTTAATCACGAATACGAAACTAGCGTAGATGTTAACATGTGCAGATTCAACTACGTGCTCATTCAAAGCATTGAAATTCCTGAAAGAGATATTTCAAGTTCTGTTTTCTGATATTAAATTCTACCAATACGATGCAGACAATAAACTTCGTAAATTACATTACGATAAAGTTTATAAGTTTTAAACGATGTAATGTCACATGCGAGTTCCGTTATCTGCGACGTATTGATAGAAATCAGGACCGGAAAACTAATCCTAATTAATCGGTTTTTTGAGTAATATCAACGCTGTAAATAAGTACGTAGTTCGAATTACACGTATTAAGGCACACACTAGATTCGTATTCGTGACTAAAAAATTAACTTGTAAAACGTTTCTAGATGTCCTTTTGATTGAAAGCGTAGTGTAACCATATGAGCATGTAGTGTTGAATCTAAAATGGTTTTATAAAACGTTATATATGCTGAAAAGCTTGTGGTGATTTTAATTTTACATAGTGAAAATAATGTAGTCATGCAAGTCGCAAATTTTAATAATAATCGGAAAATATTTGTAAAATATTTAAGTCATATTTAACCGGTACCGATATTTGTCGTTACATCTAAGTACAGAGTCCCAGTATGTGACATTAGCACACAGTTTATAAATTAAATCATCAACGTATAGTCACATTCTGGGACACGTTACTTAGATGTAACGACAAATATCGGTACCGGTCAAATGTGACTTAAATGCTCTCAGATCTTGTAAAAATATACGATCTGCGTGACTACAACATTCTCATTATGTAAATCTCAAACCGCCACGAGCTATTCAACATACATAACGTTTAATACAAACATTTTACCGTCAACTCTACATAAACACAACAGTTACACTTTGTTTCAATCAAAATGGCAACTCGAAACCATTGGAAATTAAAATCTTTAGTTACAAACACAAAACTAATGTATGCGTTAAATTGTGCACTCTAAACTACGTGCTCATTTACATAATCGAGATTCCTGAAAAGGAGATTTCAAGTTTTGTTTTCCGACTTTAATTTCTACCAATACGTCGCAGACAACGGACTTCGCATGTGACGTTACGACACAGTTTATAAGTTTTAAAACGATGTAATGTCACATGCGAGTTCCGTTATCTGCGACGTATTGATAGAAATCAGGACCGGAAAACTAATCCTAATTAATCGGTTTTTTGAGTAATATCAACGCTGTAAATAAGTACGTAGTTCGAATTACACGTATTAAGGCACACACTAGATTCGTATTCGTGACTAAAAAATTAACTTGTAAACGTTTCTAGATGTCCTTGATTGAAAGCGTAGTGTAACCATATGAGCATGTAGTGTTGAATCTAAAATGGTTTTATAAAACGTTATATATGCTGAAAAGCTTGTGGTGATTTTAATTTTACATAGTGAAAATAATGTAGTCATGCAAGTCGCAAATTTTAATAATAATCGGAAAATATTTGTAAAATATTTAAGTTATATTTAACCGGTACCGATATTTCTCGTTACATCTAAGTAAAGAGTCCCAATATGTGACATTAGCACACAGTTTATAAATTAAATCATCAACGTATAGTCACATTCTGGGACACGTTACTTAGATGTAACGACAAATATCGGTACCGGTCAAATGTGACTTAAATGCTCTCAGATCTTGTAAAAATATACGATCTGCGTGACTACAACATTCTCATTATGTAAATCTCAAACCGCCACGAGCTATTCAACATACATAACGTTTAATACAAACATTTTACCGTCAACTCTACATAAACACAACAGTTACACTTTGTTTCAATCAAAATGGCAACTCGAAACCATTGGAAATTAAAATCTTTAGTTACAAACACAAAACTAATGTATGCGTTAAATTGTGCACTCTAAACTACGTGCTCATTTACATAATCGAGATTCCTGAAAAGGAGATTTCAAGTTTTGTTTTCCGACTTTAATTTCTACCAATACGTCGCAGACAACGGACTTCGCATGTGACGTTACGACACAGTTTATAAATTTTAAAACGATATAACGTCACATGCGAGTTCCGTTATCTGCGACGTATTAGTAAAAATCAAGACCGAAACCAAATTATAAATTTTAGGCTTTTTAGAAATATTAACACTGTAAATGAATAGATAGTTTGAATTATAATTTTATTTGTTTCCATTACATTCAGTAAGTATAAAAAATATTCTTTATGCAGGAATTAGTTAAGAATAAAATTAATTGATTATTGTGTAAATTTATCATTAAATTTTTATACTTTTAAATGACGTGCTATAATGTTTCAACTTAATTTTTAAATTAATGTAATACAACATATACTGTAACATATTAATACTTATTTTAATACTCTTAAGAAAAATAGATGAAGCAGTTAGTAATGTATTATCGGAGATTATTCTACTCTAAATCGTATATAAGATATTTATTATCACACTAATAACCTATAAAGCTAAATATTACTTTAGTTTTGTTTTGTGTGTGTTAATTTGTCGCGTTGTTCACCCGTTAGATTTAAATATTTTTCTTCATTTGGTTGTTTATCCAGGTTTTAATTGTTGCACAGCTTCTTTCTGCAAATATCGTAGGATTTTCGTCTTTCATTTTTTGAATTTCTTTAAAAGAAGGTTGTATTTTATTTGTAATATTATGGTTGAATATTCCATATGCAACTGTTTTTTCTTCTTCAGTCCAACGACGGCGTACGCATTTTCCAAATGGCGACGCTAAAATATGTAAAAACTATAATTCTCATTTTTTGCATAATTTTATTAGTAATTTATTTCGAAATTAAACTTACTTGAACGTTTTCTTTTATAACTTGTATTTGAAGATAAAGTTTTATCTCGGTTTTCCTCATTGTGACGTGAGCTGTTTTGGTTGTCAAACGAATCTGTATAAGAAAATGGAGTAAACACGAAAGTAATTATTTTCTCATAAATGTATTCTATAATAAATTGTTATTTTATAAGAAATCATAAGAAGTTTCGGTATATTTTTTCTTATTTTTATTAATACAATCGAATTTATCACGTTAAATACAAAAACCTATAGATATGAAAAGAATCAAATGATTAATACAAACAATTAATTTGAAAAAAACTATTTACGCGCTTTTCCGAAGCTCGCTTCATGATACTTTCGGTACGACTTTTACGTTTATTTTTCATGATACACAAAATACTCTTAAGATATCGGAATAACAATTTTTATTTTAAATAATTTTTATTTATTTGTTCTATTATTATTATTATTATTATTAATGTGGGAGAGCTAAATATACCTGTCATATGCGCTGCTTCCTGTTCTATATTAAAGCTAATATTTTGTTCTATATCGCTCACTTCGTCATCGCTCACTTCTCCATGTACAATTTCCAACAATTTAGAAACTTGAAATATTTCTCTACTTAAAATAGGTAACCGATAATGTTCTTTGTGTATCTTGTCAGCGTGACCCATAAAATTAGCCAAATCGGAAACCTCATGATCTTTTAAATTTAAATTCGTACACATAGTAGCTATATGTTTCCTTAAATTTGTTGCTCGTAATCTATCAGAATGTTGTGCTCCGCACGCTTCTGCATATTTTCTCATGAGAACGCAAGAGTTTAAATGGCGATAATCGCCCTTTAATGTACCAGGTGTTCCAAAGAGGTATGGATTTTTTGGATGAATATTTGCCTTTTCGCGGTAGCTTAAAAGCAACTTTAAATTTATTAACATTTGTTTGCGAAGTAAAACAGGTACAGTGCGGCCTAGTTAAAAAATAGTAACACAGACATTAGCTGAAGATACATAATGCAGTAAGTTAATATTTATATTATAGGACATATTATGTAATTTAATAATATCTGTACCAATGTTTTGAGAATCGTTAAACATACCTTTGCTTGCAATTGAATATGTTGTTTCTATATCGTGAGACATCTTTATAGTTTTTTCTGGTTCGCGATTATTATTTTTATCAGTAGATACTATAAAAAGCACAGTATAATTACAAAATAATCCAAACGTTATTTTAATTCAAAATTTTTATAAAATTTAAAGAATACGAGTAACTGTAAGTTCGATAATGTTAAAGAATTGTTTTTACCGGTATTATTAGAAGTTGCAAGCGTATTTATGTCCAAACTAGAGTTGTTGATATTATTAAACAGACCGCTATCTTTATGCTCTTTAATTCGCTTGTTATATTCTCTGCTATTACTATTCATCTTTATATTCTTATTTGGTCTTGTTACTTTTACATTAACCTTTTGATCTACATTTTTAATAAATAAATTTTCTTTGTTGCTCAATTCGGTAAATTCCTTCACCTCTCTTTTATCAACAACGCTTTTAGCTAAAAATAAAAGAAAACACTATTAATTTCTGGTCTTTATACATGCTGTTAAATTTTAAGAAATACATTTAAATTGTATTAATACTTTCTAGATTGTTTTGGAATTTTGATTTTTAAACTTTCAAACTTAGTTTTCATGTTCAACAATTTGTTATAACTGTCTGTAAATAATAAAAAGTAATTCATATAAATTATTCTAAATGTTATAATCATTAAGTTGGAAGCAAATGAATACTTAATAATACTTATAACAGTAGAACTAACTGGAAATTTCTTAATGTCAAGTTAAAACTGTTTTTCAAAGAATGAACATATTATTCTTGTGTTATAGACAATATACATTGAATTAAATTCTTCATCAATAAGAGTTATAGAAGTACAATAAAAAATTAATAGATTATGAAAGTTTTCTTGATACATTTTTATGTATTCTAGGTATATCATTTATTATATAAACATACTTTTTTTTAAAGAAATTTACTTTATAAATAAATTTAATTGATAATATACGTATATAATATGCATAAAATGTACAAACCATTATACGCAACGATATTACCAGCGTACCGTTTCTTATTTTTGTATTTAATGCTGCAACCTGTCTTTCCTTTTATTACATCTGTTTCTTTACAAATATGGTAAGTTCCATCAGGAAATAACGCCAATGCAAACATTTTGAAAATAAAAACCTAAAACTTAATAAAAAACGATTAAAATTACTGTGCTTTCTCAAGAATAGTAGTAGTCACTTTTGAGCCCGTACAATATACATTAATAGATTAAAAGTAAAAGACTTTTTTTTTAATAGAATAAGTACAAAATAATCTTTGCACTGCCAGTAATTGTGATTCCTAATCATTAAAGCATATCGTCGAAGTCTCGAAGTTCACAGACGTATACAAGTTGTTTATTTCCGAGATTTCAAGAAAATATAAAGTTTACTTACAACGATTTATATTGTTTGTTTATGCGTTTGGCCACACAGAATTTTTCTGCAACACGTTCACGATCGAATTAAGTATGTTAGAAAGTAAACCTTACCAATCGTTCTTTTACGAAAATTCTACTGTCAATCTAGAATATACAGTAACACTAATGTGAATAAACAACAATGAAAAAGAGGGATCAGATAAACATCTGATTAATTAATCAACTAAGTCGTCCTCACTCTTGAACGAATTACTTAACGCCAGTCCTTGCAACTCATATACATTATATGTTGATTTTTGTCCTTATAAAAAAAACTCATAATGTTATTTACTTACCACTAGATATGTATATTCGTTCTATATTTCTCGATCGATTGTAATAAGATAGATTATACGAAATAATCGTGTAACACGCCGGTGTAATAATATATAACGCTCGAATGTAGTCTTCCGATTGTCATTTTTATATAGTCCGCTAAATGCGAGTCTAGATGACACAATAAGTAAAAGCTCTGATTGGTAAATTCTTCAAGATCTGAGTTTGACTTAAGCCCCATTCTCAATAAAGTCCACGGAACACAAACGTGCTTCGTTGTGTGAAGCGTGACGCGCTTGCGCACGTATGAGGCCGTCGCCGCAAACCAGAGGAACTAGCGTACCACCGAACGCTACCTATCTTTCTCGCACAGATGTTGGACACAGTTTTGGTATGCGGACGGTATACGCTATCCCCCCTTTTATAAGTTGTATGGTTTTGATCCGATGTCATCTCATAGAGATATTATACATAGAGCACGGGAGACAGCCGAGAATGCTGGTGCGCAATAGAAAGAGAAGGCTATATATATGGGCCCCTGCTGTTTTACTCTAATCGCGCATGCGCGTACATGAATAAATTTATATGTATATTCACTTACATATGAAAAGTACGATCGGATATAAGATTTGCCTCCACTTTACAAATTAAAACAGCTCACGTCACAATGAGGAAAACCGAGATAAAACTTTATCTTCAAATACAAGTTATAAAAGAAAACGTTCAAGTAAGTTTAATTTCGAAATAAATTACTAATAAAATTATGCAAAAAATGAGAATTATAGTTTTTACATATTTTAGCGTCGCCATTTGGAAAATGCGTACGCCGTCGTTGGACTGAAGAAGAAAAAACAGTTGCATATGGAATATTCAACCATAATATTACAAATAAAATACAACCTTCTTTTAAAGAAATTCAAAAAATGAAAGACGAAAATCCTACGATATTTGCAGAAAGAAGCTGTGCAACAATTAAAACCTGGATAAACAACCAAATGAAGAAAAATATTTAAATCTAACGGGTGAACAACGCGACAAATTAACACACACAAAACAAAACTAAAGTAATATTCAGCTTTATAGGTTATTAGTGTGATAATAAATATCTTATATACGATTTAGAGTAGAATAATTTTTGATAATACAAAAGTAACTGATGCATTAATTTTTTTTACGATTATTAATATAAGAATTATTATACTTCAGTCAATTTTGTATTACATTAATTTGAAAAATTTAGCTGTAACATTATAGTACGTCATGTAAAAGTGAAAACGTATAATTTTAAACCAATACAAGGATTAATTTCATTTATTCTTAACCAAAACTTTCCTAAATAATATTCTGTTATACTTACAGCATTTAATAGAAATTATTGATTTTTTAATTCGATGTACCTGTTCGTTTACTTTGTTAATATTTTTAAAAAGCACGGAAATTTAAGTTTTGTTCACCACTCGAAATTTCTATCAATACGTCGCCGACAACCGGCTCTGTATGTGACGTAATGGCACAGTTTATAAGTTTTAAAACGATGTAACGTCACATACTAGGTCCATTATCTGCGACGTATTGGTAGAAATCAGGACCAGAAAAATATTCTTAATTAATTGGCTTTTTGAGTAATGTCAACGCTGTAAATAAACACGTAGTTCAAATTACACGTATTAAGGCACACACTAGATTCGTATTCGTGACTAAAAAATTAACTTGTAAAACGTTTCTAGATGTCCTTTTGATTGAAAACGTGTAACCGTATGAGCATGTAGTGTTGAATCTAAAATGGTTCTATAAAAAGTTATATATGCTGAAAAGCTTGTGGCAATTTTAATTTCACATAGTGAGAATGATGTAGTCATGCAGGTCGCATATTTTAATAAAAATCGGAAAGTATTTGTAAAATATTTAAGTCATATTTAACCTGTACCGATATTTTTCGTTACAGCTAAGTAAAGAGTCCCAATATGTGACATTAGCACTCAGTTTATAAATTAAATCATCAAGGTAACGTCACATTCTGGAACACGTTACTTAGATGAAACGACAAATGTCGGTATCGGTCAAACGTGACTTAAATGATCTTAGATCTTGTAAAAATATACGATCTGCGTGACTAAATCATTTTCATTATGTAAATCTCAAGCTGTCACGAGCTATTCGGCATACATCATGTTTAATAAAAACATTTTACCGTCAACTCTACATGAACATACTGTTACACTTTGTTTCTATCAAAATGAAAACTCGAAACGATTAGAAATTAAAATCTTTAGGACCGAAACAAAACTAGTGTATGCGTTAATTTGTGCACTCGCAACTACGTGCTCATTTACAGCATCGTGATTCCTGAAAAGGATATTTCAAGTTTTGTTTTCCGGCCTTGATTTCTACCAATACGTCGCAGACAACGGACTTCGCATGTGACGTTACGACACAGTTTATAAGTTTTAAAACGATGTAACGTCACATGCGAGTTCCGTTATCTGCGACGTATTGATAGAAATCAGGACCGGAAAACTAATTCTAATTAATCGGTTTTTTGAGTAATATCAACGCTGTAAATAAGTACGTAGTTCGAATTACACGTATTAAGGCACACACTAGATTCGTATTCGTGACTAAAAAATTAACTTGTAAAACGTTTCTAGATGTCCTTTTGATTGAAAGCGTAGTGTAACCGTATGAGCATGTAGTGTTGAATCTAAAATGGTTCTATAAAACGTTATATATGCTGAAAAGCTTGTGGCGATTTTAATTTTACATAGTGAAAATGATGTAGTCATGCAAATCGCAAATTTTAATAATAATCGGAAAATATTTGTAAAATATTTAAGTCATATTTAACCGGTACCGATATTTCTCGTTACATCTGAGTAAAGAGTCCCAATATGTGACATTAGCACACAGTTTATAAATTAAATCATCATCGTATAGTCACATTCTGGGACACGTTACTTAGATGCAACGACAAATATCGGTACCGGTCAAATGTGACTTAAATGCTCTCAGATCTTGTAAAAATATACGATCTGCGTGACTACAACATTTTTATTATGTAAATCTCAAGCCGTCACAAGCTATTCGGCATACATAATGTTTAATACAAACATTTTACCGTCAACTCTACATGAACATACTGTTACACTTTGTTTTAATCAAAATGACATCTCGAAACGATTGGAAATTATAATTTTTTTAACCGAAACAAAACTAGTGTATGCGTTTATTTGTGCACTTGCAACTACGTGCTCATTTACAGCATCGAGATTCCTGAAAAAGAGATTTAAAGTTTTGTTTTCCGGCCTTGATTTCTACCAATACGTCGCAGACAACGGACTTCGCATGTGACGTTACGACACAGTTTATAATTTTTAATACGATGTAACGTCACATGCGAGTTCCGTTATTTGCGACGTATTGGTATAAATTGGGACCGGAAAATTAATTTTAAATTTACGGTTTAATAAATATTTTGACTTTAAAAATAAATTTTTGCTCAAATTTACACCATGAATCGATTTCATTTTTATTTAATGAGTATGATTTGTCCTTTACATATTAAAACAATATAATAAACATTTAAAATGTATTTTAGTCCCATTAAGTTACAATGTATAAAAATTTTTTTTTTTTAATATAATTTTGAATATATTATGTACAAATTATAACTAATTATAAAATATAATGGTTATGGTCGTTATAAATCTATGTATATTGCGTTTTACTACATGTATACGATGTTTGACGAGTTTTTAATACATTTTTTAATGGTACTCATAAGTAACACTAGATAAAAAAAACAAAATTTGTACATATAATTGTATTTTGATTATACATATAAAAAATTATTTAAAAACTTTCGTCTAGAAGTCGATGTATATCAATGTATATCAACGTATACAATATGTATACCGGTCCCGTTATGTACCGAACGACAAAAATATATATATATATATATATATATATATATATATATATATATATTATATATAAAATATAATATATATATATATATATTATATAAAATATAAATATAAAAAAATTTTTAATTTATTAATTTTTTTAACAAACCCTGATAATGTATTCCTTAAAGGCCCTCATATTATTTTCTTGTAAGGCCCTGATATGTTTTCGTTATAAGGCCCTAATATTATTTCCTTATAAGGCCCTAATATGATTTTCTCATAAGGCCCTGATATTATTTCCTCTACGGTACTCTTAAACCAAATGTTTCATTTCTTTTTCTGGCCCTAGTCATTTATCATAACAAGGACCCGATTAATTTTAAGGAAAATTAATCGGTTGTTTATCAAAGCCCTATTATTTTTTCTACACGAGACGTTATCCGTTATTTTTATCGACGAGCAACGAGTACACATTTGTCAATTTACTGAAAAAAGATATTTTCCGAAAACAACAAGAATTTATAAGTAGTTGGGGATTAATTAATTGTACGATTTTACGAATGGTATATTTTGGGAACATTTTGCTAAAGTAAATGTTATCCGTTGTTTTCATCAACGAGCAACGTACACACATTCTTCAGTGTACGGAGAAATAATATTGTCCGAAAACGACAAGACTTTATAAGTATTTGAAGATTAATTAATTGTACGATTTCACGAATGGTATATTTTGGGAACATTTTTGTATAATATACGGTGTCCTCAAAATTCCCATCAAAAACAGTTATTTTTATGCAAAATATTGTATAGTTAGCAAATATATCTATCAGGTGATGTTCTTGGATGTGAACTATACTAAAATATAAAAAAAAATTTTTTATATATATTTGTCCTCAATATAACTATAAAAAATTATATATACAAGTTCTCAAAAGAACCCATTAACATATAGATATACCCATGTCCTCGAAATATATCATATATAGTAAATCGTTTATATTTTGTAGGAAAACGATGTAGATAGCTGTTCAACTATGCTATATGGATTCAGCAGAGTTCGCTGCATCTAACTATATCATTATATGTTCACATTTTTTTATGTCCCCAAAATGTACCAAAGACATATATATATTCAGAAAGATTTATTTACGTAATAATTAACTGAATAAAATTTAAAATTGTAAGGTGTCAAAAAAAGGAGATATTTTTGTCTATGCAAATGTTGTGTAACATACCCCAACATTTGTTTAAGTCGGGGGGTGTTACGTCCTGTAAACTCCACATCTTCTTTTTCCGACACATGGTTGATAAAGTAGATAATGAAAAGTATACCGAATGTATTGGTATCAAAGGAGAGGGTTCTAAGTTTCCAGAAAATTAATTTTTACTGACAGAATATCCTGAATCGCCAGATGTATAAAATAAAAGAAGGAACCTGACACAATTGTGCAACAGATGTTGAATATAAAAATTGAAACAAAAGGATTTGTCAAAATATTCATAAAACATTAATAGCTCGGAAAGATTTGGAATATCTTAAACTAACAACAAATGTCTGGCGGTAGACAAAGGAAATTCTGGAAGAAAAACAATTCTTTAAAATCAAAATTTCGCCGTGGATCCTTGGGATTAGAAAAAAAGGAGGCAAAACGCTTGCGATAATAAAAATGGGATACGCGGCCGGAAACTGTAGAATTCAGGCAGCAATTGCACGCTGCCGATAAAAAAAAGGGTTACCTAAGCATTTTCGAATCTGTTATCTGGAAGCTTGGAAGGGCTGAAGCCATGTGGAGAGGAGCCTATAAACATTTTCTCCTGGACCAATAGATATCGGGAACTCCTTACCAAAAATTAGAAACTAAGGGCAAAAACTTAGAAAATTAAGATAACTGAGAGAAGGGCGACCAATAATTGCGAAGACGGAAAAGTGAAGGAATAAACCTAACGAATAGAATTCAAATTTTGGATAAGACTGAAAATCAGGCGCTGGTCCTCCCCTTTTCCGAGCTTATAAAACCGCGCATTTCGGCGGCGCTCGCTCTCGTTCTGTTTTAGAATTTTACCAGTCAGTTTTTAAAGAAGTGTTCTCTCATTTAATTCTGTCAACTCAGTTAATCTTTTGAACTTTTTAATAAGTGTTCGTGTACTCTACTGAGGCCGAAACAAAGAGAATTTCCGAAGAACTATCCAAGGAACTTCAAGCCAGCAAGTAGTAAGTGTTATCATTCATTTTTCCCCATTATTCCTTTTAATACAAAAACGGTTTCACTAAAATATTTTTATCTTATTTCTTTTCTTTATTAAAATGAAAACCGAGGGAATGGTCAGGGTGCCGTTCATATCTTGCAATTCGCTATCTCTCTTATGTCTTCCCAGTTCTCCGGTAACTCGACCCGCCTTGTGAGCTTTCTTTTATCGAGGGTTACGATATGCCGCCAACAAATGGTGACTATCAAAACCTTGATTTGAGTAGGGGCTCCATCCGGTTAGAGGAACTTTGAGAATCTCTGGAGTGACAACGGGGAGATCCGGAAGAAAGAATAAAACGTGTTGCCCTCCCATTTACTCTCGTTAATTCATTTATTAATTTAATTATTTAAAAACAATCATTTTTAGTGGAATCTAAGAATCTCAGGAGCATTAAGAAAAGTCGGGCTCGCCAAAACAATATATTTATTTAATATTTAATAGAAGAGTTAACGATTACATATAAATCTAATTAATCAAAAACTTTTTATTAGTTATTTGTTAATAAATTTATTTTTTATCCAGCGCTTAATATGCCTGGTCGAATTGGTAAAATCAATAACATAGAAAAATTTGATTCACAATTTTTTTATATATCCACTACTGAAACTCATATAATGGATCCTGCGACTAGAATGTCGTTCGAGCATACTTATGAAGCACTTATCGATGCAGGGATAAACCCAAAAGAATTATGAAATACAAGAACAAGCGTTATTACAGCAATTTCTATATTTGAAACTCAAGGACATATGCTTTTTGATGTTCAGGTAAAACATTTAAATAATATATTATATAAATAAAAAATAAGAATTTTTATTGTAAAAAGTAAAATAATTTCATGCAAAACAGATGTTTTAAATATAAAAGTCTGTACACCTTTGTTGTATATGTTATGTATGTTGAAAGACAAAAAATAAAGAAATAGATTGTGGCGAGGACATAAGCCTCGCCACTAGAAGGGCGAACACCCGCCCTAAACGGCCGACGCCTTCACCCACAAAGTCCTGGGCGAACATCGGCCCAGGCAACACCGAACGCGCCAGGGAAGTTCGTCGGGCGATCACCGGCCCGACGATGGCGCGCGCCGCCAAGTTAAGAGTGGGAGCCCCCCCACTCTCATCCCGGCGGCTATATAAGCCGAGCTCGCGGCAGAGCGAGTACCTTGTCTGGTCCTGATCCTAGTACCGATCACATCTTCTAGCTCCTAAAGGTTTCGGGCGCTTCCAAAGCCTCTCGCATACTCTCCGACTCGGGCGCTCCCGAGTCATCCCCGGGCGCTCCCGATGAGAGTCTTCCGTTGCCTTGGACACTCTTAAGGCAGAGTTCAAACTCAGGTTTTTGGAGACTTTGGGCGTTCCCGAGGCTCCACCACCGAGGCGACCGGATACCGCCGGCGCCCCCGGCTAACCCGGGCTACCGAGATCCATTAGACAGGCGCTCCCGTCTAGGCTTTAGGATCTGTCCTACGGCACGCCGCCGAAGACACCGCCGCGGTCAGGCGTTCCCGACTGCCGCCGATTCCAGGGCACTTCGTGCCAAACACGATCCTCCGGACGGGCGCTCCAGTCCGGCACCGGATCCACTGCGCGACAGCCAGTCACCAGCACCGCCACGGTCGGGCGCTCCCGACCGCCGCTCTCCGCGTTATCCCGGACCACCCTTCGGTTCTCTTGGACGGGCACTCCCGACCAAGTCTAGAACCCGCCGCGCGGCCTCTCAGCCACCGGCATCGCCGCACGAGCGCTCCCGACTGCCGCCATCTCCAGGGCACTCAGTGCTCGCACGATCCCCCAGACGAGCGCTCCCGTCCGCTGCTTCTCGGGTCAGCCCGAGCAACCTCGGTCTCTCCGACGGGCGCTCCCGTCGGCCCAGGCCGCAACTAAAACCGAACTACCGCGCTTCGTCGTAGTCCGCACGGACCCTGGTTCCGGCGAGCCTTAGTCCGGCAAAACTACGCGATACTCAAAATCGCTATCGTTACAAGGTGACAAAAGAACAAAGGATATATATTTCAAAATGTACTGCATGACGGTCGGAGAAGAAATAACTCTCCGAGAGAATGACAATCATGACTTAGGGTACATTTTATTCGCATTGAATGATCGCGTTACATTGTGCTCTGAACGCCATGCGCGGATAGATAAGCGTTCTCGGAATTTTACATTGCAAATATATTACAGTATAAATTATTAAAAATAAAATATTAAATATATTTATTTATTTACTTCAATACTTACAATATATTTAAAAACATATTATTGTTATTAGCTTTCTCAATTACCTATGATTAAAAATCATATGCCAGTAGCAAATGTAATTTCTCATTGGCTCGGCGTTACCGGACCATCACATAATATTGATACTGCGTGTAGTTCAAGTAATTATGCCATAGTAAAAGCTTATGAATTGATTCGAGCTGGAGATTGCGACACAGCTATTGTAGCTTCCTGCAATCTGTGCTTTCATCCTAGAATACAATATCAATTTTATCAACTAGGTATATATTTATTATATTTTAATACATTTCTATTTATAATTTTATTTTATGATGAGACAGGTAACGTTTTTATTAACTTCTTTTAGGAGTTTTGTCTTCTGACGGTTATTGCAAACCTTTTGATTCAGAAGGCTCAGGATATATGCGCAGTGAAACAGCCGCAGTACTATATCTGCAAAAGGCAAAGAATGCTCGAAGAATTTACGCAACCGTTGTGCATGGAAAAACAAATTGTGATGGTTTTAAAGCAGAAGGTATTACTTTTCCGTCATTCGAAAAACAGAAATTGTTATTAGATGAATTTTACGAAGAATGTGGAATCTCACCCGATGAGTTAGCTTATATGGAGGCTCACGCAACTGGTACTATAGCCGGCGACCCCGTAGAAACCATGGCTATTGACCAGTCTTTATGCGCTAAAAGAACTACTCCTTTATTAGTAGGCTCAGTAAAATCGAATCTTGGCCATTCTGAACCTGCAAGTGGCCTTTGCCATGTCGTAAAGGTATATATATTTTTTTATAATAGAAAGAATAAAGAAATTTATATTTAATAAATATATTTAATAAAACAATATATATAAAACATATAAAATAATTTACATACATATTTAATAAAAGAAATATATATTTTCTTATAATACTTTTTATCATCTACTTGCAATTATGATTTATATTATATACAGCGTTTATTAATTATAATATATATTACTGCTAATAAAATAAATGTGGTTCTTTAAAGGTATTACTAGCAATGGAAACAGGTATAATTACGCCTACTATACACTTTAAAAATCCACGAAAAAATTTAATTGGTGTTATTGAAGGAAGAATAAAAATTGTTACCGAACCAACTAAATTGCAAGGCGATAAGATATGTATTAATTCTTTTGGTTTTGGAGGAGCTAATAGTCATGTATTACTGAAATCGAATTCTAAACAAAAAATTAATAATGGCACGCCGGATGATGATTTACCTAGACTTGTAGCCGTGTCTGGACGTACGGAAGAAGCAGTTAAAACCATTTTTAATGATGTAAGTTCTGTTTGTATAAAATTATTCTTTAAAAAAAAATAGAATTGTATATTTTTGTTATTGAATGCAGGTGCAAAATCGGTTAACAGATGCAGAATATATATCTTTATTACATCATATTCATAATTATAACATAGATGGTCATTTTTATAGAGGATACATGATGACTAATTGTAAAAAAATTAAGTCTTATAGCTCAATTAGTAAAGTAAAACATTCTTTACATATAAAAAGGCCAATTTGTTTTATATTTTCGGGATTAGGATCTCAATGGTTTGGAATGAGTAAGTAAATAATTTATTGCAAAATACTTAAATTAATTATGTTTTATACTAACAATTTTATAATTTTAATAGGTCGAGATCTAATGAAATTCCCAGTGTTTGCCAAGGCAATAAAAAAATGTGATAACGTTTTAAAATCTTACGGCATATTACTTACAGATATTTTAACGAGTGATAATAAAAATATTTTTGATAATATTATTAAATTGTTGTTAGGACTCGTTGGATTACAAGTAAGAAAATATTTTCTATTTAATTTTTTACTAATAAAATTATTTCAAATATTAATTCTTTATATTTTACAGATTGGAATAATCGATCTTTTAACATCAATTAGTATTGTTCCTGATTTTATAATTGGTCATTCGATTGGGGAAATTGTCTGTGGATATGCCGATGGATGTTTAACGGCAGAAGAAACGATTCTGTCGGCGTATTTCATCGGCTTAGCGCTTTATGAATCGAAAATATGTAACAGTTCCATGGCTGAAATTAATCTTGAATTTGAAAAAATGAAAAATATATGCCCTTCGGACATTGATATAGCCTGTTATAATAGTTCGTCCAATTTTATTGTGAGCGGACCAACAAATTCTGTAAATGCATTTACCAGCAAGCTACAGGTATACTTATTTGCACATTAATTGTACCTTATTGTTATTTAAAAAATATTATTTGCTTGTTTTATTTTAATTATTTTGATGAAATGCTATTCTTATAATTTTTCTTTATTGTTTCAGAATAACGGTATTTCTGTAAAAAAGCTTTTCTGTGGTAATATACCTTTTCATAGTCGTTATATTGTCTCTGCGGCAATTAAATGTAAGAAATATTTAAATCGTGTATTATCGCAAAAAAAGTCTCGCAGTTCAAAATGGTTAACTACATCTGCTTGTGAATGTGCCAACGTATCTTTACCATTATGTACAGATTATTATATGAATTATTTCTTATCGCCTGTAACTTTTACAAAAGCAATACATTCAGTTCCGAAAAATGCAGTAATGATTGAGATATCGTCTCACAGTATTCTTCAACATATTATAAAAGATTCAATACGCTTCACAATAACAAGTGTAGCGTTATATACACCGAATACCGAAAATAATAATATTGAGACACTTTTAGAAGTCATTGGAAAACTTTATATTGCGGGACTACAACCACAAATTGCAAATCTTTATTCGACGATACAATTTCCTGTAAGCCGCGGCACTCCAATGATTTCTCATCTTGTAAGGTAAATAGAAAAATGCCTTATTTAAATATACTATAATTATATTAAACCAATTTATTAAATTAACAACGTTTGCAGATGGGATCATTCAAAAAACATGTTTGTAATGTCTCATAGCGAAAAGAAAATTCTTAACGAAAGAGAAATTATTTTTAACATCGACACAAATGACGAAGAATTTCTTTACTTAACAGGTCATGTCATTAATGGGAAAAATTTATTTCCTGCTATGGGATATATTTTCTACATTTGGGAAATGTTTGCATCACTAAATAAGAAAGAATATACTGAAATGCCTATTATATTTGAAGATATAAATTTTATTCGCGCTACAGTGTTAACACAACAAAATAAGATCGAATTAACTTTTTCGATTCAAAAAGGTGATCGCGTTACGTTCTTTTTTATTAGATTTATAATATGTTATACTTATAATAAATTTAAATTTATGTTTAGGTAGCAATAGGTTTGAGATTATTGAAGGACACACCACAATTGTTACCGGAAGAATACGAATTCCAACCAGCGATGAAAATACAAGAATATCTGCTAATTCAACTAAATATGCCGTTGATGGAGAAATGAATAATAAAGACATTTATAAAGAATTAAGGCTTCGTGGATACCAATACAGTGGCATATTTCGTGGATTAAACCGTGTCTCAGTTACGAAATCAAACGGCTCCATCGCTTGGGCGTTCAACTGGATAGCATTTATGGACAGCATGTTACAAATGATGATTCTGGGACAGAATACGAGAGATCTTTTGGTTCCAACAAGAATTTGTAAATTAACAATCGACCCAAAATATCACCTACATCTAATTCAGAATACTTCAATTAATAATAGACGTAAGTAATATAAATTATTCAGCAAGTAACATATATGCGTTCAAGCTTTTAACAATTTAATTGTATTTAAAACGTTTCAGAGCTTCCTGTTAATTATTACAAGCATTTAAATGCTATAACATCCGGAGGAATAGAAATTTATGGAGTTGTAGCTACATTTATACCTAATCGATTAAAAACAGTTAATATCGTTCTTGAAGAACATACTTTTGTTGCTCATCGTGATTTAGAATCATCTATATCGCTACAAAATGCAATAAGAATGTCGATACACCTTGCACTTGAATGTTGCAACATGTTAAATGTTAAAATTATCGAATTTCTTGATACCGATGATAAATTAACATCAGAAGATTTGAATTCTCCTCTCATTAATAAAATTCTGAGCGACTTGCCTCAAATTCGACATGAGACCAAACTTGTTACGAATCACAAAAATCTTCAAAATATTTCATTACCCGACAATATTTCTGTAACGGAAATGACTAAATTATCAAAAAATGAAAATTGTTTAATGGTCTTTTGTTTTAATATTTTAAAAAAGAATAAAGAGGAACTATATAAGCAGCTATTGTCTCTGTTAATGCCTCAAGGCTTTCTACTGACTTTGGAAGAATCTACTGACTGTGAATATTCGTATTTAAAAAAAAATAAGTTAAATATTATAATAGAGCGACAGATAAATAACAAGAAACTTTTATTATTAAGAAAAACGCAAAATGTTGAGAAAAATCAGTATCATGTTGTACATGTTAACAATTACGATTTTACATGGGTAGATACATTGAAATCAATTATAAATATGCAAAATAAATCTGATAGCGATAAAAATATAATACTGGTTGCAGAAAAGAATTTTGAAAGTGGATTACTAGGTCTTGTTAACTGCTTACGAAAAGAACCAGGTGGTGAAACAATTAGAAGTGTATTTATTCAGGATAGTAAAGCACCTGCTTTTTCTCTACATGAGCCGTTATATATGAAGCAGCTGCTATTGAATTTGCCAATTAATGTTATACGTTCTGGAAATGTATGGGGATCTTACAGGCATTTTCCATTATCAGCATTGGAACCAAAATTCGTACAGAATGCTTATATTAAACAGAAGGTACAATAAAAATGTTATTGCAAGTTTAATTATAAATAATAATTAATTATATTTATTCGCAACAGGTGCAAGGAGATATGAGTACATTGTGTTGGACAGAAAACAAAAAGCTTGTTGAAAATGAATTTAAAAATCTTGTTAATGTCATTTATGCGTCACTTAATTTTAGAGACATTATGTTAGCGACTGGTAGACTTACAATTTCCACACTATATAATACACCGCATGATTTTGAAAATTCTCTTCTTGGTATGGAATTTGTTGGTTTTAACACGCATAATGAAAGAATAATGGGAGTATGTTCAGACGGGTAAAATATAAAATATTAATACATATAAATTAATAATAATATATATAATAAATATTAGACATAATATAAAATAAATGAATCAACTTATGGTACATTTTAATGTTAAATATATAGATCTAAATATTTTTTGCAGAGGAATAACAAACGTTATTTTGGCTGACAAATATCTCAAGTGGGTCATACCAGATAAATGGACAATGGAAGATGCAGCAACTGTTCCAATTGTGTACAGTACGTGTTACTATGCTTTGTACATAAAGGGTAAAATGAAAAAAGGAGACAAAGTGTTGATTCACTCTGGCACTGGAGGCATTGGTCAAGCTGCAATATATCTTGCGCTTTCCGAAGGCTGCGAGGTATTTACTACAGTTGGAAATGTCGAGAAACGGCAGTTTATTATAAATACCTTTCCATCTATTCCTGAAGATAATATCGGAAATTCTAGAGATACAAGCTTTCAACAGATGATTATGCAACGTACAAATGGTCGTGGAGTGGATATTGTATTAAACTCCTTGGCTGAAGAGAAATTGCAAGCATCTGTTCAATGTTTAACAAACGGTGGTTATTTTCTGGAAATTGGCAAATTTGATATGTTATCCAATACTGCTTTAGATATGTCTATATTTAAAAAAAATATCAATTTCTGTGGTGTTTTATTGGATAAATTATTTTTTGCAACTGCAGAACAGAAGTTAAAATTGTCTAAGAAAATAACAGAGGGTTTAGAAAATGGTGTTATTAAACCGCTGAATAGAAAAGTTTTTGAAAGAAATGAAGTCGAAGCTGCTTTTAGATATATGGCAAGTGGAAAACATATTGGCAAGGTACAATTTTTTAATATATATATACATATATATAAATAATATTTCTTTAATTTATATATTTAAAAAATATATTTAAAAAAATTAATATTATTTTATTTTTTGTTTAATATAAGTAACATTAATTAAAGATTTTTTAATATTACTGAATTATTTAAAGGTTTATTTACTTGCAATATTAACAAAATTAATTAAATTATAAAGTAATATTAAAATTAATAAAATATTAATTATTTACAGATAATAATAAAAGTTCAAGAAGAAAAAGGGTTTTTGAATAATCCTTTACTCGCTTATCCACAATATTATTGCCTAGAACACAAATGTTATATTATTCTCGGTGGACTAGGTGGCTTTGGTTTAGAATTAGCAAATAAATTGATTCATCGAGGTGCGAAAAATCTAGTTTTCACATCAAGAGCCGGAATTAGAACGGGTTATCAACAATCAAGAATAAATCTTTGGCGTTCTTATGGTGTAGATGTGCAGATTCTTACGATTGATGATAATATAACACATGAAAATTGTAAAAAGATATTAGAGTTTGCCGAGACAAAAGGACCAGTGGATGCGATATTTAATCTTGCAGTAGTTTTGAATGATTGTATATTTCCGAATCAATCTGCACAAACATTTCAAGATTCGTTTAAATCGAAAGCATGGATGACGAAGCAAATAGATGAATTATCGAGAATTATCTGCCCGCAACTTCGTCATTTTGTTGTATTTTCCTCCGTCTCGTGTGGAAGAGGAAACGCAGGCCAAACGAATTATGGAATGGCTAATTCCGTAATGGAAAGAATATGCGAAAAACGTGTGAAAGAAGGATATCATGGTTTGGCAATACAATGGGGAGCTATTGGCGATGTTGGGCTCGTTGCAGATATGCAAGAAGAAAATAAGGAATTGATAATAGGCGGTACATTGCAACAAAGAATATCCTCTTGTTTGGATACATTAGAAATATTTCTGCTGCAAGATCGATCTATTGTAAGCAGTATGGTTGTTGCCGAAAAAGGAAATATTAACAAATCATTGAATATTTATGAAACAGTTGCTCAGATAATAGGTAAAATTAATTTAATATAAATCTAAACAATAGTGTAATAGTATAAAAATTATAAAGCGATTGTGGACTTAGAAATTAATAAATATATATTATTTTGTTACTTTATTTCAAAACAGGATTAAAGAACACAAATGCTGTTTCACCAAAAGTTCCTCTAGCTGAAATGGGAATGGATTCAATGATGGCAGTTGAAATTAAGCAAACATTAGAAAGAGAATTCGATATTTCCTTGACAACGCAAGATATAAGAATGCTAAATTTCTCTAAACTTAAACAAATGGCAATTACACCCGAACAAGGAAAAATATGGGATTCAAGTGAAACTGATACAAATAATTTGTTTCAAAAAATGGAAAATTCAGATTTTGTTCCAAATATACTTATAGAACTTGTTACAAAAAAAGAGGTTAATGGAGACAACATAATATTCGTGCCAGGAATCGATAACTGTTCAAAAGTATTTAAATTCACATCATCAGAAATTAAATATACAGCAACGTGTTTGCAACATGGTGTACTTAATATTCCTAATGAAAGTCATTCAGTGATGAAATCAGCCGCTTATTTACTGCCTGTAACAAATTTTGCATTAATTTAAATTTTTATATAAAATACATGTTTTATAATTTATATAAAAACATATAGAAAAACAAATAAATTAAAAAAATTACATTTTTTAAATATTATTGCTACTTATACAGAGTGTCTGAAATAAAACTTCAAATATGAAAACTGTGGGTAGGGAATCAAATTTGGAGACAAAAAGTCCTTTACGAATTTTTAAAATTCGTAACCATTACTGAAAAAAAAATTAATTTGTATAACGCATGAGCGACAAGGAAAATGCGGGTGAGTGAGCGCGACAAACGAATAGCTAAAAATGGTACCGTCGTCTGTCGCGCTCACTCACCGCATCTTCCTTGTCGCTCATGCGTTATAAATTAATTTTTTTCAATAATGGTTACAAATTTTACAAATTCGTAAACTTTTCTCTCCAAATCTGATTCCCTATTCACAGTTTTCATATTCGAAGTTTAATTTTGAACACCCTGTATACTAATTCATATTTATTTGTTTTAGCATGTATTAAAAAAATAAAAATCAGAAGGAATTTTTCATAGTGGGTTATTCATATGGATCACTAATTGCCATTGAATTAGCAAGATTATTAGAAGCTAATAACTTGTTAGGACGATTAATACTAATAGACGGAGCTCCTGATCTATTCAAATTATGGATAAATAAATTTATGCCTGCTACATCATTAAAAGAATTACAAAATCTAATAATTCTTTGGTTATTAAAAGTGTACACTAAAATTGATGAACAAGAGGTAAGTATAAAATAAAATAAAAATAAAAAATAAAGTTCTAAAAAATATATTTAATATTTTATTCTTATTATATAAAAATTATTCATTAAAGTTTATTGTCATTAAGAATTTAATAAATTTTTTTAACTTTAATTGATAAAATGCAAATATTATAAGCCACATAAAATACAAATTTTTTATTTGCAGTTAATGTTGAAATTGAACAAATGTAACACTGTGGAAGAAAAGTTAAAAATATTTCACACTCGTTTCCCGATGGTCATAAATATAAATACATTGACTACCGAAAATCAAAGGCTAATGTATTTTACGATTTATAATCATATAATTGCTATACTAAATTATAATATATCTTCGTTACCTCAAATCACCTATAACATTGTTGAAACCCACATTTCCAATTATTTCATTTCCAGAAGAGGATTATGGTCTGCACAGGGTAAATTCAATTTTGATTAATATTTCTAAGCTAGTAAAATTTAATATACAGGGTGTCCCAGACCAGTGTATTTTATTTTTAATGGTAAGTAGAACGCGTTGAGAAAAATCGAAAAGTTTAATAACACTTTGTAAAATTTTTATTCGTTTCCGAGAAAATTAATAAAATATTAATAAGTTAGAGGGACAAAGAAACTGCAAGCTGTGCGAGCGAGGGACAAGCACCGGCGAGTATTCTGAAGAGAATGGGAGTTAGTGCGTAGAGAGTGAAGCGAGGCGACGATACGCGAGTGAGGCGAAGCGTCGATACACAAGCGAAGCGAGGCAACGATGTAAGTGAGGCGAGACGACGATACGCCGGTGCTTGTCTTTCGCTCGTACAGCTCACAGTTTCCTAGTCCCTCTTACCTATTAATATTTTATTAATTTTTTCAGAAACTGTTAAAAGATTTAATCATTAATTAACTATGCTACCGCCGCGGGGCAGCACCTCGTGGCTTATCGCCCCAAATCGATATCGATCAGTCTATCAATTTCCGCCTGCAATTCTCGAAGGCGTTGCCGGCTCGAGAATCTCATTGTCGTGTGTACTGTAAAAGGATCACCTCGTGTGCAGCCAGTGTGCAGTGTACTATTTTCAAGAATTTTCCACTCATCTAGTTCGACTCATCTCATTGTCTCATAGTACTTACTCAGCAAAATCATCATCACCGTGTGCAACTCATTGTCTAACTTATCGACGGAATCATCTGAAAGAATCATCCGGCAGCACGAGGCGTGTTGAACCTCGTGCTCATTTACTCGCCAGCTTTCACAGTCTAAAGCCCGTATTAATTAATAAAATTATACGTGAAAGTAATCTGTCATAGTAAACGCGGAACGAACAATCAAGTGACAATATCCTAAACTTTCGTGAAACTCATCAGTAAACTCAGTGCGGATCTCATCTAACGGCCACGTGCTTCTCACATGTCTCTGCGTGATCGGCTCTTTTCAGAAGGACTAACACCCTCTTTTTTTGTCATTGTTTCAACCGGCCACAACCGCTCTTACATTTCGGCGGTAGCTACCCTCAAATTAATCATAAGCATTTTTATATAAAAACAAATGAGAATTTTACAAAGTGCTATTAAACTTTTCGATTTTTCTTAACGCGTTCTACCTACCATTAAAAATAAAATACACTAGTCTGGGACACCCTGTATAAATAGCTCTATAACAAGAAATTATTTTTCAGGTCACTGAAGGTAAAATTCAAGTGCATTCCATCGAAGGTAATCATATTACAATAATGAGTAACGATAAACTAACATCAATTATTAATGAGTGGATGAAAAATAATAACACAGACTAATATAATATAAACGTGATAAATACATTACTATAAACATTTATATTATAATAAATAAATAAATAATTATTATATGTATATAAAAAAACTTGTAAAATTATGAATACTTACAAGGATCGTTAAGCAACTCGAAAATTAAAAAAATATGATACTTTATGTGCATGTAGAGTAATTCATGTAATACAAAACTATTTTTGCTTGTGCTAAGTTTCACTTTAAAAGGTGAAACCACTCCTTACAAATGGAAGGGTTTTTGCTTTTTTGATATAACTCGAAAACTATTTAAGATATCAAAAAAAGTTTTATACAAAAGTTTTATAGTAAAAACAACTATATTTAACTGCAGAAACAGAATGAAATGAAAAAAATTTTTTAACAAAATTGTTTATAAAACTACAAAAAAAATTTTTTTTTCTAATTCTATTATTGCAGTTAAACAGAGGTGTTTCTACCATAAAACTTTTGTATAAAACTTTTTTTGATATCTTCAATAGTTTTCGAGTTTTATGGAAGAAAGTGAAAAACCTCTACATATGAAAATACTTTATTTCTGTAAAAATTATTTTTGAGTCGCAACTAAAAATTTTTAATTTATTTGTTACTCTATATGCGTTCGTTACCATATAAGAAACCACGGTTAAACCTACGTGGACCATTGAAAAACTTTGTAACCAAATAAGAATTAACAAAGTCAAAACCACTCCTTTCCATTATTCTGAAATAGTATGTAAGTAGATCCGAAAATCACAATCTATGATTCGGCAAAGACATATAAAGATACAAATAGATATATGCACACTGTAAATTTGTAAAACCATAAGTCCGACTTTACTCTTTATATCAAAAATTGTAAAAACTTGTGTTCAGGAATAAATTTACTCTGGAAAAAAATTATCAAGTTTTCTACAGTGAATTTATTAAGTGACCTTTATCTTGGAGTTTTAACTTCCTTAACCGCAGAAGAACCTTTTAATTATTATTATTTATCATTACATGGTCGAACGAAGTCTTGAAACAACCTCGAGCACTGAAACGTCACACGTCAAAAAAATATTTTAAAAATAGCGTTTTATAGGGCTTGAGTCCGCGTCGAACGCGCACCCCCCGATTCTTCTAGCTTAACTAGAACGTGAGATATTTAGTTTTAAGTTTTTTGTCTTTTTGCGGAGTTTTTTTCAAAACTAAAAAAACTCTCATAACTCGATTTACAGGCGTAGGAAAAATACTATAAAAAAGTGTTTTAAAGGGCTTAAAAGCCCGCGTCCAATGCACCTTTTAAAAATTGTTTAGTTCTACTAGAATGCGAGATATTTAACATTTTCGATAAAATTGATTTTGATCGCTTATAACTCAATCATCAGGCGTCCGAAAAATATTTGAAGCAGAGCGTTTTAAAGGACTTTAAAATTCGTTTTCAACGCGCAATTAAAAATATTTTTAGCTCAACTAGAACCCAAAATATTTAGCATTAAAAAAAATTTTTTTTTTATTTACTCCGATTTTCCAAACGCTCATTAATTAGAGCACAGGCGTCCGAAAAATATTTAAAGTAGAGCTTTGAAACCCGCTTTTAACGCGCAATTTAAAATATTTTTAGCTTAACTAAAACTCGAAATATTTAGCATTAAAAAAATTTTTTTTCTTATTTTACTTCAATGTTTTAATTGCCCATAACTCGAAGCACAAATGTCTAACAGGTATTTAAAATAGAGCTTTTTGTAAGACATATAACGCCACATCCGTGCATCTGTTTCCTTCTTTTGTGGTTTTATTAGAACTCAAGATATTCAGCTTCTTGTAAAATTTGCTCCAATTTTTTTTAACAATTATTGCTTGAAACACAGGTGTTCCTGACTTACGCCAACCCTAATTGATCCAACCCTAAACTACCTCAATTTGAAAATTTTTGCTTTGACCTATCTAAACTTAAATTTTTTAATTCTGACCTACCTCAATTTGAATTTTGTAATCTTGACTTATCTTAATTTGGAATTTTTTTAACGTTGACTTACCTAAATTTTTTTTTTTTTTTATAGTGGGGGAATGCATTTATGTATACTCTCTCCCCTGGGAAAGAGAGAGGGTTATGTTGGGCTCAGGTCTTACGCCGCGAGACTGTCCACTACCGACTAAACCCCGCTTTTGCCCGCATAGGTGCCATTGAATTTGGAGAGGTTGGGGAATCACGAGCGTATACATCCCAATCTTCCCGGCACCGACCCACTCGATGACTTGGGTGGGTTCCCCGCGCTGCCGCCCATAGGACTGAGGGCCGCAGGGCCCGCATTTATGTTGCGGGCCGGCTTCTCTATGTAGTCGCTTTAATTGGCAACAAAACTACATGGGAAGGCGAGACTGGAAAAGGCTCCCCAGCCTCGCTCTTTACAAGACGAGGGAAAGACACCCCCTCCCTGAGCTAACTTAACTCGGCGGGGGCAGACTCATCCCCGTCTTTACTGTCACGTTGGTTCGCCGGAGTTTAAACGTGAACTCCGACGCACCGCTTGTACTTGAGTGCCAATGTCTCAGCCGGGCGGAAGGGGGAGGCTTGCGCCCGTTCCCTACCCCCAACCCGGCGTCGACACCGAGCACCTGTAAAAGAGACTGTCTGCCCTTTTGTAAGACAGAGTCTACTGGGGGGCAAACTCTCATCCTCAACAGAACTTTGTGTAAAAGCCGGCTGGCTATTAGTAGCCGGCAATGCAAGGGGAACAGCCGATCTAGAAGACCTAGGCTGCCCCCTTCTCTTTCTCTCTTCTTTCTCTTTACTCCGCATGACGCGGCTACAAAAGACGAGGAAGGCGTTCCATGCCTCCTCGTCCTCTGCAATTTTTTGCGCCAGCGGAGGGAGGGAAGGACAAGTCGTGTCCTACTTTATAAATGAGCATGTTTCGCTCTTCTTCCCCGCTCGGCACCGTTCTAACGTATGTTGAGCATCGTCTCTTGGTGCCCCGCAGTGGTAACATGTCTCCAACGTCTCCTTTCCGATGCGACGCAGGTATGAGGTGAAGCATCTGTGCCCTGATAACACCTGCGCCGCATGGAAGGAAAGTCCTCTCCGTTTTGCAGCAAGCCAATCACTCAAAATCGGCTCTACTGCACCAATTATTCTTCCGCCTTCCGCTCTTACTTGGGCGCGCAAACGCACCTGCCTTTAACGTTTTGACGCGGTAGTACGACCTAACTCGACTTTGAATGATTAGGGTCGGCCGGACACCGTGTCTTCTGTCATATTTCCGAAGTTCGTGATATACTTTGAAATGTTCCACCGCTGTTAAATCCAGCGGTGGAATGCCTGCTAACACCGCAGCCGCCGCACGCGACACGGTGCGGTATACTCGCGCCGACCTGACATTGATCAGGTGGAAAGCTTTCTCAAAGAGAATGCGACCACCCCTGGACAATGCCAGGTTATTCGCCCATACAGACGCGCCATACATAACTATAGACCCCACCGTGTTTGCATATAATTGCCTAGTCGCTCCACTGGGCCCCCCAGATTATGAAGTATGCCCCGCAGAGCAGTGGCACTAGACGCGGCTTTTGCAGCGACCGCGGTAAAATGTTCGCGGAATGCCCACCGTTCATCTAAGATTAACCTAAAGTACTTGACGGTGGGCGTAATAGTAACCTCCGCTGTGTCTAAAACAACACTGTTATATGGCGAAGGGCCCTAGGCTTCATCGTAAAGCCACAGGGCCTAAATTAAGGTTTGGTGCAAGCACCCTCACTTGTTGTTGCCAAACCACAGCAGCTCTACTTCTTGTGTCCTCCTAAATTTGCCGGGCAATTGAAAACCGACTTCCGAATTATTTATAGTAAAGTTACAGTGGACCCTTACTAGACGGACACCAAAAGTCCAAGGCGTGGTATTCGCTCTCGCCACGGCTCTTTTCAGATGGAAACAGTAAGCCGCCCATACCTACAAGATTGACACTCTCCCCGTGCGAGGGCGGAAAAGGGAAAACTCCAGGGGATGCCCACATTGCTGAGTCCCGACGGACACCCAGCCCCGGACTGATGGCCACGCCATTCCCGGAGATGCTTCGCTTAAGTGCGAACCACCCCCGGCCCGTTCACTTCCGATTTATGCAGAGGGTAAATGGAACCTCTATTCGGCGTTTCATGTTCGAGCTTATGTCCCTGCAAAGCGGCGTATCATAGTCGGCCATGCACCGTCTCCTTCCCGTGTCCCGCCTTCGTGTTTTTATACGTGGGGAAAATCGAACCCCAGTTTGCACATGTGACCTTCAGGTCCGCAGACCGTCAGATCACATGCGCACTACCCGTAGTTTATGTCTGCGGAATTATTGAGGGACAGACATAACCCCTACTTTGGACGGTCCGATGCCACACATTGCCAACCTAAATCTTTAAAGGAGCCGCCCGGCGTTGCGCGACATTAATCCGTCCCCCTACCCGAAACTCCTTTCATACAAGGTGTAAGCTAATCCCTAGCCATCCTCTGTTATTTATCCAGGGTGAGGATGAGACTCCTGTAGCGGTCTTAGTCCTTGGGCCGAAGACCTTCAGCCAGTGTTCCACTCGCGAAGAAACGACAGCCTGCGATTTAAGGAGCAGGCACAACTCCCTGATTCGTTCTGGTCAATAGGCTCTAGGCGAATACCTACCCGAACGCAAACGCGAAGTCTGCGGATTATCGAGAGGCAGAATCGAACCCTCCTCTAGGCTCCGCATTATGGCCGTGACTCATTTTGCGGAACCTCCTACCCGATTCGAAAAACGACCGAAGGCTGACTCGGTGCACCCAGGATTCCCGAATCATGCCAGCGCCTACCCGAGGCTCCCTGCTAACGGAAGCAAAGCTACCTAAGCGGACAGGGCCGTGCCAGGAGCCGTCACGCTGCCAGGGCACCGAAGCTCCCAACCGACCTATGTCCAAAGACAATTTACCCCGAGGGGTGAATTGTCATGGCTATAAACTTATAGCTTTGGGACTCAAGCTGCATGCAGCTATGAATCCCTTCGCCATAAGTCTACCCGGTGCGGGGAGTGACGCTCTCCTGCCTCCGCTCTAAGCGCCACGTGACGGTTTCAGCAGAGATAGTTTCAGTCAAGTCGTGCTTCAGCTTTAAGAACTAAAAGCCCCCGGCCTCACTTCAAAGAGTACATGGCCGTTACTTCAGCCACGACCTACAGCCTACTTCTGCCTCCGATCCGCCGCCCGAAGTTCCACGCCGGTGTGTGTACTCCGCCCGAAGCCAGAGCCCCGTCAACCTCCAGGGCGGTACCACGGAGTTACCGACTCTCACCACGAGGAGGTGGGGTTGGCGCGTGGGCCGGTGCCCTTCTGAGAGTCTTTCTGATCCACTTTAATTTAAACTTTTAACCCTGACTTATTTTAATTTTAATTTTGTAATCCTGACCTTTCTCAATTTAAATTTTGTAATCCTAACCTATTTTAATTTTGATTTTTTAACTCTGACTTAGCTCAATTTAAATTTTTTTTAACCCTGACCTACCATAATTTCAATTTTTAACCTTGACCCACTTTAATAAAATAAAACCCTGACTTACCTCAAGAAAAATTTTAATCTGCTACAACAAAAATTTCCATTGATTTTCGGCCAGAAAAAAATAAAAAAAACAAAAACTCTGACCTACTCCAACAAAAACTCTGACCTATCCTAATAAAAACCTTAACCTTGTGGCGAGGGTTTAGGCCCCACCACTAGACGGCAGACGCCGTCCCCGAGGGGATCCGGGCAGACACCGACCCGGATAACGCCGAACGCGCCAAGCAAGGTTCGTCGGGCGACCACCGGCCCGACGATGGCGCGCGCCGCCGAGGTAAGAGTGGGAACTCCCCCACTCTCATTTCGGCGGTTATATAAGCCGAGCTCGCGGCAGAGCAAGTACCTTGTCTGGTCCTGATCACCGTACCGATCACATCCTCCAGCTCCTAAAGGCTTCGGGCGCTCCCGAAGTTCTCTCTAGTACTCTCCGACTCGGGTGCTCTCGAGTCGTCCCCGGGTGCCCTCGGTGAGAGTCTTCCGCTGTCTTGGGCGCTTCCAAGACAGAATATATCTCAGGTTCCTGGAGACCTCGGGCGCTCCCGAGGTTCCACCACCGAGGCGACCGGATACCGCCGGCGTCCCCGGCTAGCCCGGGCTACCGAGATCCCCTGGACGGGCGCTCCCGTCCAAGCCTAGAATTCGCCGCACAACTCTCAGTCACCGGCATCGCCGCCGTCGGGCCCTCCCGACGGTCGCCATCTCCAGGGCACTTCGTGCCCACACGATTTCCCGGACGGGCGCCCCCGTCCGGCAACGGATCCGCCGCGCGACAGCCAGTCGCCGGCACTGCCGCGATCGGGCGCTTCCGACCGCTGTCCTTCGGGCCAGCCCGAGCAATCTCTGTCTCTCCGACGGGCGCTCCCGTCGGCCTAGACCGCAACTAGAAGCCCGAACTATCGTGCTCTTACGAACTCTGGCTCCGGCGAGCCTCAATCCGGCAAACTACGCGACACCTAGAGTCGCTACGGTTACAACCATCTTCAACAAAAAAAAACGCTGATCTACTTTAACAAAAAATTTTTGCTGGCCTACGGCTAAAAAAACGAGACAATAAAAAACAATAAAACCCTGATCTGTTATATAATAAAAGATCTTGACCTATTTCAATATACAAATTAACCTACCCCAATATTTTTTACATTGAGTTAAGTTAATTTATATACTGACTTGTCCCCCCTCCAAAATTCTAACCCACCTCAATATATAAATTGATTTATTTCAATGTAAAACATTTGGGTAGGTCAATTTATATACTAACCTGTATTAAAAAAAAAAACCCTGACTTATCTCATAAAACCATATTTTACCTAAAAAAAATAACCTTCCTTAACAAATATCTTAATTTTTTTCACAAAATAACTTGATCTTTTATAACAAAAACTCTGATTTTTCTTAACAAAAAAAAAAAATTAAAACAAAAAAAACAACAAAAAAGAACAAACAAAATTAAAACAAAAAAAAAATAAAAAAGAACAAAAAAAACAAATAAAACAAAAATAACATAAAACAAAAAAAATGAAAAAAAATGTTCCGGCAAGTTCTAGGATCGTAGGATAGAGGTGAAAGTGTTAGGAAAAGAAGGTTATTGATTTCAAACGTTCTTAAATTATGCACTTTATTATTTTTCATTAAGTGTAAGACGCTGTACAGAATTTGAGAGCGCGTGCCGCGCGAGTTTAAAGGCGAGCGCACGAAGTCGCGACTTGACAATATACTTAAAAGTGTTAAAAAACCAAAATTGCAATGGGCGCAAGAAAATAGGCACGAAGTGTCTTCGGGCAAGGTTCATTAACGACTGACGACAGTCGGCAAGCCGAAGGCAAGTGCTAAGCACTATCCCTTTGTTCAAGCGGGGACGCAATCCCGGAATTCCCGGCGCTCTTAGAATCCGCAGGATCGTCTTGCGTTGCTTGCCTGAGACTATTGTCTCCAATTTCACGACCGTTCGTGACATTAGTCAGAGATCGGCACTGCATATTAACATTTGCAGATCGTCATAAAACGCAACGCGTGCTTTATCTCCGCCTAATAAACAAAGAAAGGGCTAGCAAGACGATCTCTCTTCAAGTTGTGTAAATGGCGACACGACGGCGCCGGGAAAGCTAGAATTACGTCTTTGCTTTTTAATTATTTTAGACTTATACATTTTCCGCCTGCCTCGCCCTGGCAAGAGCGAAATTTACTCGCTAGGTTCGGATGCTAAAGATAACGGGATTAATATTACAACTGGCCGGACAAGAGTAGTGGTTGCCGTTTGTACAGTTACTACGCGTATATTTCCATCAATACCGGGGTGCGTGGTTATTACACGAGCAAGGGGCTACTGTGAAGAGGCGGTATTTTCGCCTTTAATTAAGCAAAGTGTCCCGATTGATAAATTTTTACTGGACTGCGCCATTTTTTTAATGTTTAACGTGGGGAGGTACTCGGATGACCATCGTTGCCAAAAATGGTCCTTCATTCGTTGCACGAGCTGACATCGCGTTAATTTATTTTCAGCTATGTTTGCGCAGGACGGTTTGGGTATCGCGATAAGCGGTGTTCCGATTAGAAAGTGACCCGAATTTAAGGCTTCTAAATCTTGAGGGTCACCGGTTAAAGCAGCAAGCGGACGCGAGTTGAGGCAGGTTTCAACTTGTGAAAGAAATGTTGTGAGCTCTTTAAAGGTTAGTTTAGAGTCCCCGATCACGCGGTGAATATGACGCTTGGTGGATTTTACGGCGGCTTCTCAGATACCACCGAAATGTGGCGCAGAAAACGGTTTAAAATGCCAGCGGATTCCGTCACTGGCCAAAGTATTTAAAAATTGACGGTCTCGAGTTAATTCACGCATGAAACCGCGTAATTGAGCATCGGCGCCGATAAAGTTAGTACCTCGGTCACTATATAAGTCGGAACACAATCTTCGGCGAGAAGTAAATCGGCGGAAGGCAGCTAGGAAGGCCTCGGTCGTATAATCCGATACGGCTTCCAGATGTATCGCTGGCGTAGCGAAACATACAAAAATGGCAAGGAAGCCCTTGTGGCTTTTCTGGTCTCGTTCTTTAGAGGTTCTCATTAAAATAGGACCGGCGTAATCAACTCCGGTGTTCTGGAAAAAACGAGAAGGCAAAACTCTGGCGCTAGGCAAAGAGCTCATTAGAGGATGAGTTGATTGACCTCGCCAGCGCGTGTAGGCAACACATTTATAAATGTGATTTTTAACTAAGGTTTGTGCGCCGACAATCCAGTATTGTTGTCGGATGGCGGCCAGAGTTAGTTGCACCCCGCCGTGCAACGTGCGCCTATAGCAGGTATCGACAATTAATTTTGTAAAATGAGAGTTGCGAAGTAATAGTATTGGATTTCGGGAATCAGAGAAAATCGCGGCGTGTTGCAACCGCCCTCCAATACGTAGTAATTTTTTATCGTCAAGGGCGGGAGTAAATTTGAGAAGAGGACTTTGACGTGAGAGAGGTTTACCCTTGATCAGATTATCTATTTCCTCAGGAAACCAGGTGGCTTGTATTATGGAGATCCAGTAATTTTGAATTTCTTTAATTTCGTTTGGCAAGATGGGTTCGGATTTTCTACCGGAGTTTTGTAGCAACCATCGTCGACACAAAGCGCAGACCCGGAGTAAGCGCTACAGATTGGAAAATCTAAGCAAGCTGGAACTTTCTTCTGGTGTTTGAATCCCCAGATGTGCTTTAGCAGGTCGTGTTTCTTCTTTGGTTTGGAACGAAGGATTGCCAACGAGCCTGAGCAGCAGGTGGTTTGTAAGTTGCACCCACGCCGGTCCTTTCCACCACAGGGGGTGATTGTTGAATGCAACGGCGGATTGACCACGAGAAGCACAATCTGCTGGATTTTCTTCTCTTGGCACGTGATGCCATTGAGCCTCCGGAAGTGTTTCCTGTATTTCTGTAACTCGGTTGGCTACAAAGGTAGTCCATCGAGATGGATGACCCTGGATCCAGGCCAAGGCAATAGTTGAATCGGTCCATAAATGAATTTTCGCAATTTGAAATCTAGCGATGTGTTTAATATTATTAATTAATTTGACAAGCAAAGCGGCGGCATTTAGTTCTAGGCGTGGAAGAGAAATGATTTTCAACGGTGCTACCTTTGTTTTTGCCTGAAGTAGCCCAATTCTGGAGACGAAGTCGTTATCTTTGACCGTAGTTACCCGAATGTAAACCACAGCAGCATATGCCTTTTCTGAAGCATCCGAAAATCCATGAAGTTCGATTGTGCAATCGATTAAAAAGGTATGAATCCAATGCGGGAGCGAAATTTCTTCTATTTTACGCAATTTCATGCGGAAAGTTTTCCAGGTTTCTTGGTCCTTTATTGATAAAAATTGATCCCAGTCGATTTTTTGAGGCCAGAAGGATTGCAGCAGAATTTTGGCGCGGACGATGATCGGAGCTAGCCACCCGAGGGGGTCGAAGAGTCGCGCGGTTTCCGAAAATACTTGTCGTTTAGTAGATACAGTGTCGGCTGTTGGATAAACCTTGAAAGTAAATGAGTCGGTGACAGGATACCAGTACAACCCCAGAATAGAATGGCCCTCTGCGGGGTGCCATTCAAGCGGATCTCCCTGTCCTTGGACTGAAGGGATTGTTTTTAAAAGTTCCAATGAACTAGCGGCCCATTTTTTGAGCACAAACCGCCCGCCGAGCGGATTTCAATTAGTTGATACAGTTTTTCCTTGGCTTCAAAGAATGTGTCAGCGCCGGTCAGGATGTCGTCCATATAGGTTTCCTTTTCCAAAATCTCGGCTCCGCAAGAGTAGTTGACCTGTTCATCCTTGGCAAGCTGGCGCAAAGTGCGTATTGCCAAGAAGGAAGCCGATGTAAGCCCGTATGTGACTGTATTAAGTTGGAATTCACAAATAGGATCGGAGGGCCAGCTACGCCAGAGTATTCGCTGATAATCTCGATCGGATTCGGATATAAGGATCTGGCGGTACATTTTCTCTATGTCGGTTGTAAGAGCGATTTTATAGCAACGCCAATTATTTAATATATTACCGAGAGGTGCTAATAAATTAGGTCCGCAGAGTAATTTATCGTTTAAAGATCTTCTCGTCGGTAGCTGCGCTGAACCGTTAAATACGACGCGGATCGCAGAATTGTTTTCGGTTGTTTTAAATACGACGTGATGCAGCAGGTAACAGATGGATTGATTTGAGAAGTCAGCAGAAGGTATATGCCCATATAGAACATATGCCCGAGGTCAATGTATTCCGTCATAAATTTTGTGTATAACACCCGAAGTTCAGGTTTGCGCTGGAAACCTCGCTCCATGCGTTCGAGCATGCGCATAGAAAGCTGACGCGAGCCGAGGAAATTATTGTTTTGTTTCCTCATCGGTAAACTAACCATGTAACGGCTGTTATCGAGACGCTTATAATTTTTTATGTAATGTTTCTCGCACCAGATATCATCTGGAGCCTGTGGAACCGTTCTCCCCTCAACCTCCTCCTGCTGCCAAAAACGCATAACTAATTTTGAGAGATCGTGCTCCGTATTACAGAGATGAACAATTACTAGGGAATCCGACGCGTTGCCAGTTGCTACTCCCGAAAAAATCCATCCCAATGAAGTTTTTAGCGCGACAAAAGAGTTAAGATCTTTTTTACGAAGCCCGTCTTCAATAATTAACGCATGGACCGCGGCGCCGAGAACAAGTTCCACCGGATCGGATTCTTGAAAATCCGGGTCAGCCAACTCCAGGCCTTGCAAGTGCGGCCAATGGTTTTGCAAACGAACGGATCGTTCTGAATTAAAAGAAACGCGAGGCAATACAAAAACCGAAACCTTTATGTTGGGATATTGGTTGGTTAATAAATAGAAGTACACAAAAATAGAAAATAAAATGTAAATGTATTTAATGTAATGCGTATTGTAGCACGACATAAGGCAGACTGATCATCGGAGGAGAAGTTTATACCATGGGGACCGCGTCCGCATTATATTATTCGCATGGCTCAGTTTACATCTGGCCTTGTGACGTATCGCTACTTGATATAGAATAAACCTTTAATTATATAAAAAAACTATTCTTTTTTTATAACATTCTCCCCCTGTTTCTTTATATCTTTATATGAACAAAATCTAGTATACTTTCTCTATATATCTTAAACTTATCTGGAACTAAAGGTTTCGTAAAACCATCCGCAACATTCTCATTTGTTGATACATATTTTATATCAAAGCATTTTTCCGCTATTAAGTTTCGAACGTTGTGATACTTAATATCTATGTGTTTCGAGCGATTATTCTCTATTGAATTCTTTGCGAAGCATATGGCACTCTGGTTATCGCATAGTAGTATTGTTTCTTTTAGTTCAACTCCGAATTTTTTACATTCTTGCAAAATATCTTTTAACCATTTTAATTCTCTAGCCGTTTTGGACATTGCAACATATTCGGCTTCCATTGTTGAAAGACTTACATTCTTTTGTTTACGCGATGACCAACTTATCGGTACTTTATCTAACATTATAATATATCCGCTTATGGATTTTCTATCATCGGCATCTGATGCCCAGTTGGAATCTGAATACGCCCGCAAATTACAATGTTCTATCTTTGATAGATTTAAGCGACAATCTTTTGTATCTATTACATATTGAAGAATTCTGATAAGACATTTCCAATGCTTTAAACTCGGACTGTTGTTATATTGAGAGAGCGTTATAACTGAATATAATATATCTGGACGCGATCTAGTTGCTAAAAACATTAATGAACTTATTAACGAGCGATATGTAGAAATATCTTCTAATTCCTGTTCTTTATCCGGTCTCTTAGAGATTCCTGCACTCACTACAATTGGCGTGTTTGTCTGAATTGGACTTATGTCAGGATATTTTACCTCTAATTTAGTTATATATTTTCTTTGATGCATATAAATTTTTCCGTTTTCTTCTTCGAATTCTATCCCGAGTAAAAATTTAACTGGTCCTAGGTCAGTTGTTTCAAAGACAGATTTTACTTTTTCAATTACGTTAAGGATCGTTACATCATTTTTCCCGAATGTAATTAAATCGTCCACATAAACTAAAATTATCGCCTTGTTTTCCAGGGTATATACGCAATTTGAACACTTAATCTTTTCGAATCCTAACTTTTGAAATTTATCATCTAGTTCTAGATACCACTGCCTATCACTTTGATGTAAGCCATAAAGTGCTCTTTTCAAATTAACTATCTCTCCCCCTTTCCCGGAAGGTTTTATCGGTAGTCGCATATACATTTCCTTATCTATTTTACCGTAAAGGTACGCGCATTTTATATCTAATGGGCGATGCTGCCAACCTAAATAGCTTATCATTAACGACATAAATGTTCTAATTAAAGAACAGTTTATAACGGGTGAATATGTCTCTTCGTAATCTATACCTTCTTTTTGTGTGTAACCCTGTGCTACTAAGCGCGCCTTATATTTTACGATCTTACCCTTATTATTAGTTTCAATGTTGTAGACCCATTTACTTCCTAGGATTTTTTTTCGGGTGGGTTGTCCGCTTGTTCCCATACATGTCTGTTGCGAAGTGTCGACATCTCGTTGTCCATTGCTTCGATCCATTTTTCCTTTTGTGGGCTTTCCATTGCTTCTTGTAGTGTATCCGGTATTTTTAAATCCAAGTACATGGCTTCATGTTCATTTTCGCTGCTTTCTTTACTTGCTTGTCGCGATTCGCTTCTCGATTGGCTTGCTTTTTCTTGGTTCGACGAGCTTTGACCTGTAATCGATAAATGTTTGAAGTTAAACAAATCTGGATTATATTCTATATTATTCTTTTCGCAATATCGGCGTGCATCATTTTGCGATCGGATTTTTGTTCCGTCGTTAGTGTAGTAAGTTACATCTATACGTCCCATCTCTGTTCCTTTGGTCCTTTTCTTTGATACACGTCGGAGTTCAATTGTTTCTTGCATATCTTTCGCTCGTAGTTTTTGTGTTGGTTCTGGCGTCTTTTCTCCAGCTTCAATGAACACGTCTTCATCATCCGATTCCTCTTGAATTTGAGTTGATTCTTCTTCATTACAGAGATCGTAATCGATCATAGTGATTCCTGATAATGGTGCATTATCTTTACCTCGTTTATTTTCATCGAATTTGACGTGAATTGTTTCGGTTATCGATTTTTCTTCCGGAATATAAATCCTGTATCCTTTCGTCTTTGTTGAATATCCGATCAGAATTCCTCGCTTTGCTTGTGCGTCTAACTTGCTTCTTTTGAGTTTAGGCACATGTACGTAAGCTAAACAGTCTATGGTCTTCAGGTGTCTTACCGATGGCCTCCTTCCCGTCCATAGTTCGTAAGGAGTACAATTTTCAAGTCTTTTATGTCCACATCGGTTCTTTAAATATACCGCTGTTGCCACTGCCTAAGCCCAAAAATTCTTTGGTAATTTTCCTTGGATCAACGTGCAACGCGCACTTTCCATAATTGTTCTATTTAACCGCTCGGCTACGCCGTTTTGTTCCGGTGTATAGGTGTTTGTGCGCTGTAAATTTATGCTATGTCTTCTTAGTTTGTCCTCAAAAACTTTGGCGCAATACTCTAATCCTTGGTCAGTTCTGATTGCTACGATCTTTTTCCCAAATCGTCGTTCCATTTCTGCTTGATATTCTTTAAACCTGTCGAAGACATCATTTTTATTATTCAGGAAATATACTGTGGCGTACCTGGAGTAGTCGTCGATAATGCTGCAGAAATATCTCTTTCCGCCTAACGATTTTGTTGGAGATGGCCCCCACACATCCATATGTAACAACTGTAGAAGCTCTGTCGTTGTTACTTTCTCTATTGCTTTAAATGAAGCACGAGTTGATTTGGATTGTTGACACATATCACAAATGTCAATTGAGCCTGCTACATTATCCAATCCAATAACCTTCTCGTTTTTTGCCATTTTTTTTTATTGTTCTTTCGTTGCAGTGTCCTAATCTTTTATGCCACAGGTGTATTCCATCTGACGAGTTTACTGCATTCAGCTTTTTTATGTCTTCCTTCGTTTCTTTGCTATCTACAACCAATAACTTGTCTTTTAAATACGCTTCGAATGACCACTTACCTGGCATAAAAATTTTCATTCTATCCGCGTATAAATGGGCTTGTGCTCCGGCTTCCACGATTCGCCTTCCAGACATAAAATTTTTATGTAGGTCTGGAGCATACAGAACTTTCTTAAGTGTGAGCGTCATTTCTTTTAATTATAAGACGACAGTTCCAATTCCTTGTATCTTCAGGTTGCCTCCAGGAACTCGTGCTGATTCATCTGGACATTTCTTCATGTTGGTGAACAGCCCTTTCTCGTAACAGAAGTGATCAGTCGCTCCGGTGTCCACGTACCACTTGCTGCTTACATCTCCGTCCGTCATGTTGGCTTCTATGAGGAATGCTGCTGCCTTAATGCTTGTTTCGTTCCTCGTTGATTGGTTTGATCCAAAGTTTTTTTGCTTGACATCTTTGCTTTCCTTTTTAATGTCACTTTTCGTTGTCGATTGCTTATCTTTTCTTAAGGCCAGTGCGTCAGCTATTGTTCCACCATCATCTAGCTTTTTGGCTTGTATTCATCCGTATTCTGCTAATAACGCTGTCCGTATATTATCTGTGGTGAAGTTTTCGTCACTATACTGATATAGCTGTCTTACTACACCGTCGAAGTCTTTTAAAAGCTTCGCGAGCATTTGATATGCTATTTCGTCATTCGATATTTCTTTTCCGGCGTACCTAAGATCCTGCACTATCTGCATCACCCTTCCGAGGAAGATACTCATCGTCTCATTGTCTTGCATGTGTAAGTTAATAAATTGCAGTCGTAAAGACGCAATTCTTGCCCGAGAACTAGGTTTGTAGGCATCACTCAACATTTTCCATGTTGCTTTGGGATCCTCCGTATCCCCCACAAGCATTTGTTGTTCTTCTTCCAGCAATAGATATATAGTTGCCATTGCTCTTTCTTTACCTCGAACATACTGCTTGTAATCTTTTGAAGTTTCACCTGGATCCTTTTTTGTTTCAGTGACGTATCCAAATAATCCTTTGTCCATGAGCATTGCCTTCGTGCTGCGCTTCCAAATTTGGTAATTGCTGTTGTTAAGCAATGTCACAGGACGTCTAAAATTATCAGATGAATCTGCCATCTTCTTCCTTTGTCTTGTTTCTTACTTTCTTTCTTTGTGCTTCACACTGCACTATAGGCACTTTTGCCCTTTTTTTAGGATTGTGTACTTCAGGTTTAAAGTGTAAATCCTGGGCCCATAACCATTGTTGGGATATTGGTTGGTTAATAAATAGAAGTACACAAAAATAGAAAATAAAATGTAAATGTATTTAATGTAATGCGTATTGTAGCACGGCATAAGGCAGACTGATCATCGGAGGAGAAGTTTATACCATGGGGACCGCGTCCGCGTTATCTTATTCGCATGGCTCAGTTTACATCTGGCCTTGTGACGTATCGCTACTTGATATAGAATAAACTTTTAATTATATAAAGTAACTATTCTTTTTTTATAACACTTTAATTTATAGGCGCTCCGGGTACACAAAGTAATATCGAGTGAGAGGCAACCGTGAGCTTGTCCGGATTTAGTGCCGCCAATATCGAAAATGGCAGTTGTGGCTGGTTGACGTGGTAGCCGTAATTTTTGAGCTAGCGATTCTGAAATAATAGAAATTTCCGAACCCAGATCGATTAAGGCACGCACGAGGATTTCCTGACCATAACGATTCTTAACGTATATTTGCGCCGTTGCTAATAAGATTGTTACATGCAAACTTAAATCGTTACGCAAGTGGAGAACAGTTGCTTCCCCTGGCTGGATTGAAGCGACGGTGGTTGACGGCTGAGCACTTGTCGGCGTCGTCGAGATCGTCGTGGCAGGCTTGGCGCCGACTGTTGCTCGTTAATTTCCGGCTCCGGAGTCTGAAGAGCTGGTGCAATAATATTTTCCTTTTTATCATCTTTCTTTTTTTTTCTTTTTCTATTTTACCCTTCATATTCCTCTCTCTCTCTCCACTCCTTTCTTCTTGGCATCCTCTTAGTTTACCGACTTTTCTCTATCCTTTCCCTTCTTCTTTCCCTCCTCTTCATTTCTCCTGATCTCTTTTTCCTTCCTTCCTGTCTTCTTTTTTCTTTTTAATTTCCTCCTCCTTTCTCTCCATTTCTCTCTCTATTTCCTCCCATCTTATTCATCTTTTCTCTACTTGCACTTTACCAAATCCTCTTTTGATATCCTTTCCTTTCTCTCTTTCTTCTTTCACCCATCTATTCAACTTCTCTTGTCTTTTCCTATCTTCCCATGAAAGATCGTTATCAATAAAAATACTTCCTCCCTTTAGTTTACTTTTTCTTATCATAACTTCCCTCTTTTCCTGACTGCTCCCTAGATTTACCACTACCACTTTCCCATTTCTCCTTACAGCCTTGATCCTTACTTTAATTGCTAACTTCTCTTTTAAAAAGCCCTTCACCTCTTCCAGTTTGATCCTACCTTCCTCTCTCCATCCTTTAATAATTATATTATTTTTTCTCTTCTCGTTTTCTCTTTCTACACTTATACTTTTTTTACTATTCTTTCTATTACTTCTTTACTCATATTACTTTTAACACGCCAGTCACTCTCTACGCTCTTCTTACTTATTTCAGACTTTCCACTTTTCCTTGATTTTATGCTTCCTTTGCTCCATCCACTCCTCTCACTTCTTTCACTATGTTACTCGCTCTTCTCCTCATTCTCTCTATTCATTATCTTTCTCATAGTATCCTCAGTACATATCAATCTACATGTCCTCCATTCTTCTTTGCTTTTCCTCTATTCTATTTATCCTTGCTTCCATTTCTTTTTTCCAACCCTTAAATTCCAGTTCTATTTCCTTCTTCATTTCTAATACCGCCTCACTAATCCACGTTCTAACCTCCTATTTCTCTTCCTCTCTAAAGGTTATTTTTTTTGCCGCACCACTTCTCAACGTCAATTGTCTCATCCCGCTTCCTATTGCCTCTTTTGCCTCTTTCCCTCCTTTCTCCTTTTTTTCTTTATACTGTTACGCCGGGAACGGGTCGGCGAACGTCTCCGCGTTCGCGTCTCTCACACACTCACACACACTAATTCGCGGCGCCTGAGCTCCGCGAAAGAAAGAGACGATTTATAAAAAGGAACGAACAGTTTAATTAGAGCATGCAAAGATACAGCGACTGCACCGATTCAAGGCACGGGCAGAACTGTCATTTAGTCAATAAATAATCTTCGTTCCCCTGGCAACGGGAAACCGAGACTTCGGAGGGAGCCGGTAGCTTCACGCTGCTCCGTGTACCGGGCGTAACACTGCCCCCCCCCTTCCACCGGATTGTCGCCCCGACAATCAGGGGGGGCCTCCGTGGCTTCCTGTTCCACCTTGGACTCCTGTCCAAGTTCTTGAACTCCACGAAGCGACGCGAAGAATCTTCCTCAGCGCGAAGATGCTTCCGTCCTTGGCTCCCAGCCCGATTCCGCTGCTCCTCTTAAAATCTTCAAACAAGGGGGGGGCATAACTTTCTGTGGACCCTCCGACTCAAAGTCTCCCCAAGTTCCTGTTCCGGCATTAGCCCTTCGTCCCATGGAAAACCACAGATCAAAAACCATGGGAAGAACAGTCTTCTTAACGAAAAATCTTCCTTCATCTTGAAACGGAGCGAAACACGTTTCTCCTGAAAAAAATTCTATTTCCTCCCCGTCCAGCTAAACTCCTCCTCAAAAGAGAAAAAAAAGAAAAACAGTTTCCAAAGAAAAATCAATTTTCTCCACCAAAAAAAACAAACACGGCCCCCAAAATCTATTTAATTTTCCCTTTTAAAATACGGAGCCAACCTATCCGCATGAACGACTTTTTTCCTATGTTTAGGCGACTTCTGAATACAGAACACCACCTCCCCTAACTTTTTCAAAATCAAGTAAGGTCCTTCCCAATTACTTTGCAATTTAGAAGCCTTACCTCTAACTCTACAAGGATTAAAAAACCAAACCTTCTGTCCCTCTTGGAATAAAACATCTCTAACATTCCTGTCATAAAACGCCTTAACACGAGAGGACTTAACCGCCATCTTCCTCCTGACTTGAGAATGGATTTCATCAAGCCTTTGTCTTAAACCCCTAACAAACTCTCCTTGAGAAACTGAAAACTGAGAAGACTGAGGAGGCATTCCCCGCGTCAAATCTAACGGTTACCTCAAATCTCTGCCAAAACAAAGCTCCGCCGGAGAAACCTCAGTGACCTCATGCTTCGAAGACCTATAAGCTAACAAAAACATTGAAATCCAACGATCCCAAACCTTTTGATTTTCTGAAACAAATTTTGAAAGATATTCCAAAACCGTACGATGCTGTCGCTCTACCTGCCCATCCGATTGTGGATGTAAAGCAGTAGTCCTAGTTTTTCTATCCCCCAAAAGATTCAACAACTCTTTCAAAAGACCGGACTCAAAGTTTCGTCCCTGATCTGTATGTATTTCCTCAGGAACTCCAAATCTTGAAATAATTTCTCTAACAAAAACTTCAGCTACCGTTCTTGCTCTAATATTCCTCACCGGAAATGCTTCCACCCATTTAGAAAAACAATCTACAATCACTAAAAGAAACCTATTCCCAGAAGAAGATATAGGAAAAGGACCAAGAACGTCCATCTGTAATCTCTGAAACGGAGATCCGACATTGTAAATTTGCAAAGGAGATTTTTCTTTGCCGGAAGGTCCCTTCTTTGAACAACAAATCGAACACGAACGACACCAATCCTCTACATCTTGTTTGCAAGAAACCCAATAAAAACGCTTCCGAATTCTATCTAAAGTCTTATTGATTCCAAAGTGCCCAACCGAAGGAGAATCATGGGCATCAGCCAGCCCCCTTAATCCGTTTACGAGGAACCACTAATTGAAACAGCACCTTCCTTAAATTTGGAGCTATCCATTTCTTATAAAGAATGTTATATCCCGAGCCCTTAGCAACAGAGGCTCGGGAATAACGCCGGAATGTCGCACGCGCGCGACCATTTAGCTTGATCGGCAGAACACCGCCGATCAAGGTAACCCGGCATTTCCGGCCGGGACGCGAAGTCCGAGAACAGTCGCGGTTGCGCGATTCCGCTGATTGCTATGATTTTTGGCATAGCAACAGTAGGAGATATATAGGGGCAGCCGCGGCCCGGACAGTTAGTCGCTAACAAGTATCTCGCGTGGACTATATATTACCAAATATTTAGTGCAAGTGTAAGTCTGTAAAAAAAAGCAGGAAATAAAAGAAATTAATCAATATAACGAGAAGACGACTTTATTCCAAAAAGACTACAATTCCCTCCGGAGAACGAACCCCACGGCACCCTCCCGGTGCAACAAGAACTCCGTTCTCTAAAACGAGAGAATCCCAATATGAATTAAGAACTCTTCCCGTTGTATCTGAAGAAGAAAATTCCGAACGGAAAAGACGTTCCCCAGACTCTTTTGCCTGTATTAAAACATTAAGACTCGGATCCTCCCGCTGATCCTTCTTCCAAAGATCTAACTCTTCTTCTTGGAAGACTATTCGAGCCACAGTCTCCCTCTTTCGGGAAGACTTTTTGCTCAACCCTAAAACAATACCGACAGTTTTCCGCTTCACAAAGCCGTCTCGATAAACCATCGGCATTCCCATGAGAAGACCCCTTCCTATAAGCAATTTCGAACTGAAATTGTTGTAATCTTTCTACCCAGCGAGCTAACTGACCCTCGAGTTCCTTAAAAGACAAAAGCCACCTTAAAGAAATATGATCCGTGCGAATTAAAAATTTCCCTCCTAAAAGAAAATGACGAAAAGATTTGACTGCATCTACAATGGCTAAAAGCTCGCGTCGAGTAACACAATAATTCCTTTCAGACTTCGATAAAACCCGACTGAAATACGCTATAACTTTCTCTTCATCCCCTTGCTTCTGTGAAAGAACAGCCCCGATTCCTATTCCAGAAGCATCAGTATCTAAAATAAACTGACCTTCCTTCGGGAACGCTAACACTGGAGGAGAAGTTAAGGCCCGCTTCAAGGATTCAAAAGCCTCCTGACAATCATTCGTCCAAAAAAATTTCACCAAATTTTCTGTCAAATAATGAAGTGGCTTCGCTATCGAAGAAAAACCTTTCACGAATCTCCGATAATACGAGCAAAAACCTAAGAAGCTTCTCAATTGCTTCTTCGTATGAGGAACTGGCCAATCTATTACTGCTGCTACTTTCTCCTGATCAGTAGCTACCCCTTCTGAAGAAACCACGTGACATAAGTATTTAACTTTCCTACTGAAAAGAACACACTTCCCTGGATTGATTTTTAAATTAAATTTTCTTAAACGAAGAAACACCTCATTAAGATTCTCCATAAGTCCTTCGAAATTTCTTCCAAAAACTATCATATCATCTAAATACACAAAACAACTCTTAGAAAGAAGCCCTTCTAAAACACTTTCCATAAATCGTTCAAAAGTTGCCGGAGCATTTGTGAGACCAAAAGGCAAGACAGTGAATTGCCAAAGTCCTTTTCCTATGGAAAAAGCCGTTTTCTCCTTGTCCCTTGGATCCATCCTGATTTGCCAATACCCACTCTTAAGATCAAGAGTAGCAAACCAGGAATTCCCAGCCAAACGATCTAAAATATCATCTATCCTCGGCAGAGGAAAAGAATCTTTTACCGTAACCGCATTAACTTTCCTATAATCGACGCAGAATCTAATTGTCCCATCCTTCTTTTTAACTAAAACTGCTGGAGAAACCCAAGGACTTCGCGACTCCTCAATTACCCCACGGTTCTTCATGTCTTCGATAATTCCATTACCTCATCCCTCATTCGAAAAGGAATCCGACGAGGAACCTGTCTAATCGGAAGAGCGTCCGCTACATCAATCTTATGTTTCACTAATTCGCAATTCCCTGCAACAATTTCCTCCGAAAATGTCCCTTGAAATTTTTAAAGAATAAAGAAGCTACATTCTTCTGCTCATCATTTAATTCTTTCAAGCTTTCTTCAAAAAGCTTCTGAGGAAAAGAAGAATTCACCCCGGAAGTCTGTTCGACTCTGGCCACCCTCAAAGAATTCCGACAAGAACCAAAAGCTTCGTCAAAAATTTTGGAAAAACCAACCTTCCTCAGAAAATCCGCCCCGAAAAGGCAATCATCCGAAATCTCCTCTACAAACATGCTCATTTCAAGAGCAAACTTTCCTACCTCCATAGAAACTTTAGCTTCTCCTCTAATAGAAACATCTTCCCCTGTAGGATATCGAAATCTTAGCCCCTCTCTGAACGATTGCAAACCTGAATTCCCCTTTCCGAAAAACCTAAAACTCAAAATAGTAATATCAGAGCCCGTGTCAACCCTGAAATTACATTCCCTTCCATTAATTTTCCCTGCAAAACAAAAATCACGTGAAGAATAGCCGATTCTTCTGGAAAATAACTCCCTCGGGGCCCCCTTTACTTTAACCCCCGAAGAGGTCGACTATTCCGAGTTTCCCTTACGGGTAGGGCACTGATTCTGAAAGTGTCCTGGCTTCCCACAAAGCCAACACTCTCCTCGAGCCCCCCCTTCGTCTCCCGAGAAAACTTATTCCCTTTATTCTTCCTAGGATTTACCGAATTTTCCCCTTTTCCTTCGTTTTCCTTAACGTCCCCCCCGGACTTTTCCGAACGAAAAGAATTAAAATTCCTAAAAGAACTCGCGCGCCCCTGAAAACCTGACACTCTCCTATCGAAAGATTCCCCGAAAATTGTCCCGATCACTTTCGATCTCTCGATCGCCTTCTTAAGTGAAGAGATTCCTTCTAATTGTAGCGTTCTCTTAACCCTACCATCTAACAACGCAGAAATAAACTGAGCACAAGCGATCTTGTCCCGTACCTCATAGGGACATTCAAGATAAGCTAACTGAGACAACCGCTCTAACTCCGTCCCGAAAGAAGCAAAATCCTCCCCTTCCTTCTGTCTCCGATTTGTAAAAAGTGAATAATAATTCTGAGAAGACCGCGGTTCCCCGAAACATAACTTGAGCTTTGCTCTTAGCTCCGCGTAGCCCATGCCCTCGGAATCTTGAAAAGAACAGAGAACCGAACGCGCTCTACCCTGAAGACAAGAAACAAGGGCAACAGTTCTCGCCTCCTGTCCCCACTGCATCGCCCGAGCGATCAAATCAAATTGGGAGACGAACTCCCGCAATGGAACGGAACCGTCATAAGTATCTAACTTTAAGTATCTAACTTTAAATTCAACCCGGACACGGAACGCGCATCACCTTCAACCGGAGGGACATCCGGAACAAAACTCGCGCCCCCCTCCGCCGGAAGAACACCGGAGACGCGCGAAAAATTATTGGAGGGACTTAGCTGCAAGATTCGGCTCTGCATCCTCGTGATCGCATCATCACGCAGACGAATCTCGGCCCGCAGACTCTCCTCCCTCTGTTCCTGCTCGACCCGCAGCTGACGCATCTCCTGACGGAGCGACTCGAACGCCGCCGCCTCAGACGAAGCAGGATCCTCCTGACGGGATCGCCTCCTCTTCGCCGCATGCGTAGCCATCCCGGACGAGCCCCCAAAATGTTACGCCGGGAACGGGTCGGCGAACGTCTCCGCGTTCGCGTCTCTTTCTCACACTTACACACTCACACTCGCGGCGCTTGAGCTCCGCGAAAGAAAGAGACGATTTATAAAAGGAACGTGAACAATTTAATTAGAGCATACAAAACGATACAACGACTGCACCGATTCAAGACACGGGCAGAACTGTCATTTTGTCACAATCAATAATCTTCGTTCCCCTGGCAACGGGAAACCGAGACCTCGGAGCGAGCCGGCAGCTTCACGCTGCTCCGTGTACCGGGCGTAACAATATAATATGGTTATTACAAACCCATATGGAATTGTATAAAAGTAGACCTAGGTTTGCCCCGATAATAAAACGTCGTTGATTACAAACCCATATGGAACCGTACAAATGTACATCTAGGTTTGCCCTGATATGATATAACATGGTAATGTAAAAAAAAAAAAAACTTGGCGTTGCGAAACTAAATCTTTAAAATCTCAAATTATAATTTTGCTTTTCACAATGTGCTATGTATCAGATTTTTGTTACCACACCTGATGTATATTAAGAAATATATTTGAAATACATCCGACAGTCCGCAGTCTGTACAATCTTTAAAGGCATCATACAAATAAATATCCAATCCACGTACGATAAATTTTCTAAAAAATTAACATGCCTCACAATTCCTAATATTTCGAACTTTATTCCATCAAAGATTTGTGTGATTCTATCAAAATACCATCAAACATAAAACTGGCAGATCCAGAATTTTATTTACCCCGACCAGTAGATTTATTGGACTTTCGCTTCCGAAACGCGGCGTACTGGTAGTAAAGTTAGTCAGTGGGAAGTGTAAGTGGAGGCAAAGAAAAGTGGAGAGAGGGAGAGTAAGAAAGGGGTGGATAGGATTGTGCGGAGGGGGTTGAGTAGAAGGGTTCATTGGAGAGAAGTGCGTGGGTAAAAAGAGCGAGGAGAAAAAAGGGATAGAATAAGAGAGCGGGATTTTGAGGTTAGGTAGTAAATAGGAAAGTAAAAGGTGTGAGTGAGAAAGTAAAAGTGGGTAAAGAGAGCAAGGGGAGGGCAGAAGGAGGGGAGGGGGGATAGAATAGAAAAAGGGTATAAGGGAAGAAAGGTGAAGGGGAGGTAGAGGTGGAGTGAAAGTAAGAAAACTGAAGGAGTAAGCAGGGAGTGACTAGGAAAGAAGAAAGAGAGCGAGACAAAAGAAAATAAGAAGGAGAGAAGTGAGAAGAAGAAGGAAAGAAGCAACGACAGAGAGAAAGGTATATAACGGGTGAACAAAAGACAAGGTGAGAGACAAGGAAAAAGTAAACCTAGTGAGATAAAAGGTAAATATGGATAAAAGGCAGGAAGAAATATTAAAGAAGGGTAGAGGGAAGAGTGGAAGTATGATAGGGATAGAGGAATTCATAAAAAGGAAAAGGGAGGAAAAAGAAAGGGAGGATGAAAATGAAATAGTGCAAATTAGAAAAGAGAAGAGGGATAAAGGAGTTAAAGGAAGATAACAAAGGAATGAGAAAAGATTTGGAGATATTGAGAAGGAAGGAAAAAGAATGGAGGGAAGAGAGAGAAGCATTGATTGGGAAAGTGAAGGAATTGGAGAGGAAGATGGAGAAGGAAAAGAGAGAATACGAGGAAGTGAGGTATAAGATAGAAAGATTGGAGAGAAAAAATGAAGAGATGGAAAAGAGGGAAAGGAGAAAAAATATAATAGTAAAAGGAGTGAAAAACACAGAGGATAAGAAGAAAATGGAGGGAGAGATAAAGGAGATAATAAGAAAGTTAGGAGTAGAAATAAAGGTGGAAGAGATAAGGAAGTTAAGGGAAGGAAGTGATAGAAAAGGAGGGATAATTTTAGTTAAAATGGAGAATGAGATGGAAAAAGAAAAGATGATGAAAAATAAGGAAAAGCTAAAGGGAACAAAGGTATGGATTCAGGAAGATAGAACATGAGAGGAAAAAAAATAGAAAGGGATATAAGGGAGGTAACAAGAAAGGAGAGAGAGAAGGGAAGGAAGGTGTAAATAAGCGGTAAAAAGATTAATATAGACGGAACCTGTTTTTTTTTTTTTTTTTTTTTTTTTTATAGTCAGGAAATCCTCTTTACGGATACCCGCACCCTCGGGGAAGGGGTACGGGTTATGCCGGACTCGAACTATCTAACGTCCCATACACGGCTAAAACCTGACTTTTGCCCGCTCTGGTGCCTATGGCTGGTGAGGGGGTTGAGGAATCACGGTCGTATACATCTCAACCCCCTCGGCACCGACCCACCCGGTGGCTTGGGTGGGTCTTCCGTGCCGCCGCCCACGGAACTTAGGGCGACGGGGCCCGCACTATTACGGCGGGCCGGCCTCTCTGGTGTCGCCGCAGCGACATAACTCTCGGGTCGGGTTCGGGGCAGTTCCCCTGCTGCACCCGACCCCGTGCCTCGTGGGGCGGGAGGAGCGGAGAAAGCCCCCGCCGCGCCGACTTGGCGCGACGGGGACCCCCCGTCCCCCACCCCTTGCTGTCAAGACGGTGCTGGGGGCGCGCGCGCCAAAAGTCGCGCACTCCTTCGCACCGTCTGGGCGCCCGTGTCCGGGTCAGGAAGGAGGGGGGAGGCTTGCGCCCGTCCCCTACCTCCAACCCGGCGCGGGCATGTGGCGCCCGTTGGGGCCTGTTTGGCCCTTTGCTGATGCGCGCAGCTCGGCGGCGAAGAAGGTGAAGGTAAACGCCTCCCCCGCACCGCGCCGCGCGGTCTCCTCGCTGCTGCTGCTGCTGGTGCGGGAGGAGGGGGGGAACCTGGCACCGGCGGCGCCCTTGCTGCCGGTTGTCCCCTCCTCTCCCGCTCGGCGTCTTCCTTCTGCCGCATAACGCGGCTGCAGAAGACGAGGAAGGCCTTCCAGCCCTCCTCGTCTTCCAGACACTTCCTTATGATGGCCGAGAGAGACAGGTCTTGCCCTGTCTTCTCGGCCATCTCATCCCTTTCTTCCTGCCACGCGGGGCACCTCTCCAGCGTATGCTGGGCGTCGTCACGAGGTGCCCCGCAGTGGAAACATGCCTCTGTGACCTCCTTTCCAATGCGATACAGGTAGCTGGCAAAACAGCCATGCCCTGTAATTACCTGCGCCGCATGGAAGGAGGTCCCTCCCGCTTGGTCGAGCCAGTCCATCAGGACTGGCTCGAGGGCGCACAATGCGCGCCCGCCCTCTTTCTCAATCTGGGCGCGCAAGCGCGCCCTCCACTGCTCCACTGTTAAGGCACGGTGGTGCAGCCTCATCCTCTTTTTAATGTACGGAGTCGGCCGCACCCCGTGCCTCCGCTGATACTCGCGGGTGCTTTTGTACACCCGCGAGTGCTCCGCCGCCGTTAGCTGCAACGGCGGCAGTTTTGCCAGGACCGTGGCCGCGGAGCGGGACACGGTCCTGTACGTCCTGCTTGCTCTGACGGCCACAGGATGAAAGGCCCTCTCCAGGGCGGTTTGGCTCATCCTGTTGGCCGCCAGATCATTGGCCCACACGGGCGCGCCGTACATGGCCACGGCGCGCACCATGTTAGCATACAGCCTTCGGGCTGCGTTAGAGGGTCCTCCCAGGTTTGGGAGGATCCCTCTAAAGGCGGTGGCCAAGTTCGTGACGCGCTCGGCCACCGCCCTAAAATGTCCGTAAAGGCCCACCGTCCATCCAGGTGCAGACCTAGGTATTTGACGGTGGGCCCGGGAATCACCGGGACGCCATCGATGTTGATGGCGTCCCTTGGAGGGAAACCCTGGCCTCGGCCATAAAACCAGATGGCCTCGGTTTTATTGGTGGCCGCCCTCAGCCCGATCCTCCTGATGGCCGCCAGGATCGCCTGGGCGGCCACCTCGGCCCTGGCTTGGGCCTTCCTCAATTCCCCGGCCAAAATCATCGTGTCATCTGCATAGCAGATGATTTGACAGCCGGGGGGTAGGGCCGTATTCAGCACTGCGTTGTACCCCAGGTTCCAAAGGAGGGGTCCTAGCACGGAACCCTGGGGCACACCGCAGTGCAGCTGCCGCCTACACAGCCGCCCATCGCGGTCTGTGTAGGCGCAGCATCTGCCTCTAAAATAATCCCTCACGGCGGCGCATAGGTACTCGGGTATTCCATGCCGCCGGAGGGATCTCAAAATGGCATCCCAGGGGAGGGAATTAAAGGCGTTTGATATATCTATCAAAACGCCGAGTGCGACCCCCCCCTGGGACGTTGCTTCTTCCGAGAGGGACCTCAAATGCGTAATGGCATCTATGGTCGAGAGTCCCTCCCGGAAGCCAAATTGGGTGGGGCTTAAATTTGGCCCCACCTCACTCAAATGCCGGACGAGGCGGTTGGCGATTACTCTCTCGAGCAGCTTCCCCGCCTCGTCCAGCAGGCATATGGGGCGGAAAGAGGAGGGGCTGTCCCCCTCCTTGCCCTTTTTCCTCAGCAGTATCAGCTTGGCTTGCTTCCACTGCTGAGGAAAAACTCCTTCTCTGAGGCACCTGTCTAGCAGGTGCCTCAAGTCCTCTCGGACGGCCTGCAAGGCCAGGGTCCACACTTTCTTGTGGACCCCGTCGGGTCCTGGGGCCGTATTACCCCTGAAGCTGCGGCCCGCCGCAGCCAGGAATTCCTCCTCTTCCAGAGGAGGAATATCCCGCTGTATCTGCAGTAGGCGGGGAGGCTCTTCTATCCCCAGATCCAGGGGGGGGCGTCGGGGAAGAGGGTGTTTATCACCTCCCCCACTACCCCCGGATCCAGGGTCTCCGTCACCGAGGGGGCTGCTGGCCTTAGCTTCTTGGTGACTATCTTGTAGGCCAGCCCCCACGGATCCTCATCCAATTTCTGGATGAGCTCCCCCCACGCCTCCGCCTTAGCTTTAACTATGGCGGACCGCAGCTCCTTCCTGGCCTCCTTATAGGCTTCCAGGGCACGTGTCCTGGTCGGATCGTCCCGGGACCGGGCCACCACTCTGCGCCTGCGAGTCGCCTCTCGACGCAGCTCCGCGATCTCCTCGCTCCACCAGTATGCGGAGCGTCGCGGGCTGCGCCGCACTCTCCTCATAGAAGCGTCGCAGGCCGCGGTGACCTCTTCCATTAACTGGTCGACCTCCCCTTGCACTGGTAAGCGTGCGGGAGGCCGACCGTCCCTGTTCCATCCGGAGACTTCAAGGGAGGCTTTGAAGACATCCTCCCTTATGCTCCGGATGGCCCATCTCTTTTCCACAATGGGACGATCCGTACCATTTCGGGTGGCGCGGGGCCCGAGCTCCACAGATATATATCTGTGGTCTGACAGATGCTCGAGCTCCGCCGCCACCCTCCAGCTGCTAACCATGTTAGCGGCCGCAGGGGTAGCCCACGTAAGGTCAACGATGGACTCGCCCCGCGGTCTCACACACGTGGACACGCTGCCCTGGTTAAGGAGCGCCAGGTCCCTGCAGGCCGCCCAGTCTCCTAGGAGACGTCCTCTTACATTGGTTTGCCGGGAACCCCACGCTGTAGACCAAGCGTTGAAGTCTCCGGCAACCAGAACGGGAAGTGGCCGGAGTCTGTCGATACAGGCACCGATATTCTCCAGCCACTTCCCGTATTCCTCCGGGGAGCCCGGTGGCGGCAGGTAGACACCAATAACCGCCACGGGCCCCCAGCGGACCGCGGCGAACCTTTCGCCGCGCTCCAGCGATGCACATGGAGGTGCGCCGGGCCACCACCTCCATGTTATCGCCACCGAGCCCAAGAGGTCACCCGTCCACAACGCGTGGTTCGGGGGAATGTGATTGGGCTCGGAGGCGATACCCAACGTATAGCCGCTCTCCGCCAGCGTGTGCAGGAAAAGGTCCTGCGCTGGGCGGGAGCGGCATAAGTTTCCCTGGAGGAGTTTCAGGGCCATTACTTGGCCCTGTTACTTCCCTCCTCCAGGGGCTTCCTCTTTGGTCCTGTGGAGGTGGACGGTGCTGTGTCCACCTCCATAAGTACTCCAGCGGCAGGGGCGGGAGGAGGGGGATCCTCCTTTCTTCTCGCCCGCCACGATCCTTTTTGTTCTGGGTGGTGCATGTTTTACCACCCAGAACGTGGTCAGCCTTCCTCCCAATGTCCGTACAAATCGGGCATCGGGGGGAGGCCTTGCATTCCTTTGCTAAATGCCCGGAGCCGCCACACCGATAGCATTTATCAGACCTGTCCGTAGTGCTCGGACAGGTCTCTCTGGTGTGGCCGCGCTCCAGGCATCTGAAGCAGCGTAGAGGGCGGGGGTCCAGGAGGACTATCTTGACCTTAGTCCATCCAATTCCCAAGACCCCGCCCTCCGCAGCCTTCTTGGCTATGGCCAATGGCATTTTCAGCCAAAGGCTGCCCATCTTGCCGGCAAATGGCCTTATCTCCCCGACCTGGATCTCCCGGGGAAGGCAGGCGCATTTGTCGGCCACAGCCTCCACTACCTCCGCCTTGGTGAGAGAAGGCTCAAGAGGCCAAACTCTCACCTCGGCGGAGATCGAGGGGCGAGAGATTTTCGCATCTCGCTCCTTTAGTGCCTCTCTCATGAGGCCCGCCAGGGCATCCGCCTTAGAGTCGCTTTCCGATCCGGGGGCCTCAATTAGTATGGCCCCCGTGGCTGTTGTGCGCATTTTAACCTTGTCGGTAATGCCCACCTCCGACAGCTTTACTTTGGCCCGGACCTCGGCCATTAATTTATCGTAGTCTTCTCCGGGGGAAGAAAGAACTACGGCCGAGGTCCTTGGGACCCTTCTCCTCTTCTTCTTCCCTTGGCCCTTGGTTTGGGCCGCGGGATTAGTAGTAGGGGGGGAGGCAGTTTGGACAATGGGCCTGCCACCCTTTTTCTTCTCCTCTTCCTTCTTTTTGGAAGGAGGAGCAACAGGCTGGGGCTGACCCGCCTTTCTCTTCTCTCTACGCCCCACGACTTGAGACCATGTCTCCGTGGGGCGTGTGGGAGGGCGATCAGGTGCCCTATGCTCCCGAGAAGTGGAGGGTTCAGGCTCGCCTGCCCTCCTCGCAGCTGCCTGTTTTGGGGCAGACAGCCGCGTAGCAGGGGGAGAAGCCTTGGCTACTTTAGCCTTCGCCCTCTCCCCCCGCTTTCTCTCCACCTTGCCTCCCTCTTCGGGAACCGGGCGCCTCTTGGTGACGTCCTTCGGGACGGACGCCACGGAGGCGTATGACCGGGCCCCGTCGAGGGAGGATTTAGGCTCGGGTCGTGGAGCCAGGGAGGAGACCGCTCGCCGTATCTCCTCCCTCATGGTGTCCGCAAAGCTCGAGAGCCTGTTGTTAATTAGGCTCTCGACGCTTTGCTGTTCCCTCTTCTCGCTTGCGACGAGGGAGGGCCGATTTTCTTTCCTCCTCCTTGGAGGTGGAAGCGTTTCACTGCCGCTGTCACTGAGTATCTTACTCACCCCTTTGAGCGGGGGCCTGACAGCGGTGGGCCAGTCTTTTTTAGGAGGTAGGGTGACCTTTGGGGTGTCAGCCTCTACCTCCATTTGTTGCGGAGCCTCTTCCGGCCCATCCGGGGGAAGAGGCGCCGTGCGCGCGCCCTCCCTGGCTCTAACTTGAGCCAGTTCCTCGCGCAGGCCGCGCACCTCCGCCTTCAGCGCCTCTATTTTTTGCGCGAGGGCGTCGCCGCTCGGGAGCGCTTTTTGGGCCATCGCGTCCGCGCTTACCTCAATCTTAAGGGCAGCCTCCCTCAATATACGGACAAAGCCGCCCTTTAGATTGCCCGACTTAAGGGCAATTTCTTCCACCCTCTTGGCGGCTTGCAGAATGTCCGCCGCGAGGGCTCCTATCGGGAGTCCGGCAGACTCCTCCTGCAGCCTTTCGGCCATTTTGGACCGGCTCCTTCCTTTGTATGCCGAGGGGTCGTAACCTCCCTCGGCAATCCTTTTCATCTTTTCAACGTCGTCCTGGAGGGCTCGCAGCTCGCGATTCTTCTCCTTGATTGCGAGAATCGCGACTCCCTCGTCAGTGACGACCGGGCGGTCTCTTTTCTTTATAATCCTCTCCTTTTCGAGAGGAGGATCCATGTCCAGATCCTCTACCTCGCTAGAGGAGACAGAGAAGGGTGACCGCCCGCGCCGAGATTTGGCGCAGGACGGCTCTCCGCTTCTCTTGCTCCTCTTGAAAGCTCCGGACGCCGTGGAGCGAAGCGAAACGTCCGAGAGCTCTGAGTCCCGCGCGGTATCCGTGCAGCCATCAGATGCCTGCACGGACCGCGCCGTGATGTCTCCCTCGGTCGTGCACGAGGGAGCTCCGATTTCGGACTCCGGCGGAGGTGGCGAGCCAGCGTTGGGTCTTATTGACCTAAACGCTATTGGCTTATTAGAAGCCTGGTGCGTCTTGATCCGCAGACCAGGTCTCCTCCTCGTGTTGTCCTTAAGGGACATCTTGTCAGCGGGTTTGACCACCCGCATGCAAACGACACGGGGAGTTTGAAAACTCTCCGTCCGTATCGCTCGTAAGGCATGATGGCCCCACATCAATCCTCTTCTCAGGGGTGTCGGCCGCAATTTCTTGAGCGTCTTTAGCGCTCTTGTCACGGGCTTCCGCTGTGCAGGCGGCGCCCTTCCTCACCGGCGACGAATCGCCCTCCATCTCCTGAGTTTCCTTTTGAATTTTATTTTTGAAAGCCATATGTGTGTAGTATTTATGCTGGGTTCGGCCATCATGGCAGGGCAGAGCGCAGGTGCCCCTTTCCCCAGTTAAAATGCCCTAAAAATGAGCACGAAAACCGCTAATCGGCTTGTCAGGCCGACCCTGCCCTATCCGTGCTCCCCCGGTTTTCCCCCCACCAGCCCGGTGGTGGACGCGTTACGTATCCGAACATCGCTCATCCCTCCACCGGCGCTGGGTTGTTAGGGCACACACACAAACCCCCCCCAACAGGGGCTATGAGAGGACGGTGGCCCGCCGCCCCTCCACACACCCGCCCGGATGTGCTGGCTTCAACTCCTGGATTGGCTCCAAACGGCCCAACGGGAGCGGTACTTCCCACGTTGAACATGTGGTTTCCTGCGGTTTTCGCCAGGACTTATTGGCACTGCCTGGACTTACGCACCCGCGTAGTACGCCACAGAGGTCAGGTACTGACATCACCGTGGGCCACGGTCGGGGGGCTACTACTCCCCCCTTGGCTAGTCTCCAGGAAATATCCACCGGCAATCCGGCCGGGGACACATACACACGCACACATTCATACATGAATGTGTGGAGGGCCGCAAACACACGTGCCCTCCACCCAAGAAAAATAGACGCGTCACGGGCCCCGCCTCGGAATACGTCCGAGCGGCCCCGTGGCGGTCGAGACGCCCCCGGGTGTCCGGCCCCGCCTCGGATCCTCCGAGCGGCCCGGAACACCCTCTGACCGACCAACCGCCAGGCCCCGCCTCGGAATACGTCCGAGCAGCCCCAGCGGATGGTCCTCGTTGCGGCGCGCCGAGCTGCGACCCCGGATAGACGCCGGGGGCGCTACACAGGCGCGCCGATACCCCTGGGGTGCCCGGCCCGCAGGCCTGAACACCCTACGCCCCCGGAATACCATGGGGTCACACCCCTGGCGTGCAGACTCCGGTGCGTATTCTCATACCCGCCCGAACACGCACCACGTACGTGCCGGAACGGGTAGAGGTAATCTCATCCCCTCGGCGGCGGGAAACACCCGCGTGCAATGCCGAGACGATGAGATCTACTCCCACTGTCAGCACAAGGCCGACGGGAGGACCTCCACCCCAACCCCCCCCGTGGCATGGTGAGGGACTAATGTCCCCCTAACGGCTCCAGCCAGCCGGGCGTTTGTATTCAGGGCCGCCAACCCCTACCACATCGGGGGGAATAAAACCACCCCTACGGTGAAGTGGGCACCGGGCTCAGGTCCCTCGGGGTCGCCACACCCCGAACCACGGATCTACTCCTCCCAGGAAAAGTGGGAGGCTCCCGTGGCCCTGAGGTCCCCCTGCGTGGTGGAGGACTAGTGTCCCCCTAACGGCCCCAGCAGGCCGGGCGATTGTAGTCAGGGCCGCCTACCCATTATCACCTTGGAGTGATCGAGTCACTCCTTTCGGCAAAGTGCGTGCCGGGCTCGGGTACCTCGGTGTCGCCAGACACCCGTACCGCGGGTCTACCCCTCCCACCGAGGTGGGAGGAGCAGATCCGCGGCCCCTGAGGGATAATATAGACGGGACCTGGTGGTGGTGGAACCAACATAAGGAGGACTTGGTTAACGGAAGAGGAGACAGAAGAAAGAAGGAGGAACAGGGGGAAGGAGAAGGGGGAGGGAGAAAAGGGTGACATAGAAGAAAGGAAGGAGGAGAGGAGTGAGAGGAGGAAGAGGAGAGGAAATGAGAGAAAGATGAAAGAAGAGGAAGAGGGAGAGGGAGAGAGAGAGGATGAAGGGGAAGAGGAAGAGAGGGAGGTGTATAAAAGGAGAGATAGGCAAAACAAATGGAGTATAGCATATTGGAACGTGGCGGGATTGGAGAACAAGGATAGAGATTTTTGGGAGAGGTTAAAAGAATGGGACGTTATGTTTCTATTGGAAACGTAGATGGAGGAAAAGAGATGGAAGAGAATTGAAAGGATGTTGCCGAGAGAGTATATATGGAGAAAGCAATGGGCCAGCAGAAAGAACAGAAAAAAGAGAGCGAAGGGAGGAATAATAATAGGAATAAAAAAAGAAATAGAAGTAATAAATGAAAGGAGAGGAGAAGGGGAGAGAGAGGAGATTATGGTGAAAAGGATAAAGATCGAGAATAAAATATGGAATTTAGTTGGAGTATATATGAACGAAGAGGAGGATGAAAAATGGGAATGGATAAAAAATTGGATGGAGGAAAGAGAGGAGACAGGGAAAACAATAATCGGGGGAGACTTCAATGCGAGAACGGGAAGTGAGGGAGGGAGGATACAAGAAGAGGGGAAGGAGAAGAAGGAAGAAAATCGTTGGATAGGAAAATAAATAAAGATGGAAGTAAAATGATAGAAATATTGGAAGAAACGGGATGGTTTATTGTGAACGGAGGACTCGAAGGAGACGAAGAAGGGAAATGGACATACGAGGGACCAAGAGGAACATCGGTAATAGACTATGTGCTAGGAAACGAGGAAACATGGAAGGAGATGCAAGGAATGGAAATAGCAGAGAAGATCAACTCGGATCACTTCCCAGTGGTGGTGAAAATAGAAGGACGGAAAAAAGGAGGAGAGGGAAAAAGAGGGAAAAAAGGAGAGACAATGAAATGAAGATGGAGCGAGGAAGGGAAAGAAGAATTTAAGGAAAAAGCAAAAGGATTATGAAGTGAGGAAGGAGAGATGGTGGAGTGAAAGAGTATGAAGAAAAAAATTAACAAAATAGTAGAAAAGGGACAAGACGGAAGAGAGCAAGCAAAGGAGAGGATGGTGGGACGAGGAATGTAGATAAGAGAAAAGAAAGGTAAGGAAGGCATTAAGAGTGGAGAGGGGAAGGGGAAGAAGAGAGGAATACAGAGAAGAGAAAAAGAAATATAAGGAACTATGTGAAGAGAAGAAAAGAAAAGAAGTAAAGAGATGGATAGAGGAAGTAAAAGAAATAAAGACGGAGAAACAAATATGGGATCTATTAGGAAGAAAGAAAAGAAAGGGAGGATTAGGAGGAGAGAATGTGGTAATGAAGGATTGAGGAAAATACTTCAGAAACATAATGGGGGGCGTAGAATACAGAGTGGTAAAGGGAAAGAGGGGGAAGAGAGTAGAAATGGAAGAGAATGAACTAAGTAAAGAAGAAGTGATGAAGGCAGTAAGGAAAATAAAGGACGGAAAAGCGGTAGGAGGGGATGGAATTCCAGGAGAGGTGTGGAAATTTGGGGAGGAAAGAAATGATAGAATGAATCTGGAAAATGAGTATGAAAATATGGAAAGGAAAGGAATGGATAAAGGAGTAGAAAGAGGGAATAGTGGTTCCAGTGAAAAAGAAAGGAAAGGGAGACAGAGTGAAAGATTACAGAGGAGTGACGATTATGCCAACTCTATAAAATATACGCGACGATATTGGAAAAAAGAATAAAAAAGGAGGTGGAAGAGAAAGAAATTTTGACAGAAGGGCAGATGGGTTTTAGGGAAGAAATGGGAACACTGGATAATGTAAATATTATAAACTATTTGATAAATAGACAAGTAAATAAGAAAGGAGGAAAATTAACGTTATTTTTCGTGAACTTAAAGGCAGCATTTGATGGGGTAAATAGGGAGGTGTTATGGGAGTGTATGGAAAAGGAAGGAATAAGCGAGGGTATGATAAAAAGATGCAAAGAGCTGTATAAGGAAACGAGATGCAGAGTAAGGGTGAGAGGGAAGAAGGGGGAGGAGTTTTGGACGGGTAGGGGAGTGAGGCAAGGATGTCCTTTGAGTTCACTTTTATTCAACATATTGATAGCAGATTTGGAAAGGGAATTAAAAAAAGGAGGATAAGGTGGAGTGAAGATAAAGGGAGAAAGGATATATTTAATGAGTTACGCGGATGATGTGGTGCTAATGGCAGAAGAAGAGGACAACATGAGGAGCATGATGAGTAGGTTGGAAGAATATCTGAGGAGGTAAGGATTGGAATTAAATGTAAAAAAATAAAAAATAATGAGATGCAGAAAGGGGGAGAAAGAGAGAGGAAAGTGTATTGGAGATGGGGAGAGAAACCGGTAGAGGAAGTGAGTGAGTATAATTATCTGGGATATATATTAATGAGGAATGGAAGACAGGAAAAACAGGTGAGAGAGAGAACGAGGAAGGCGGCAGCGGTGATGGGAGGAGTGTGGAGCATGGGAAGAAGAAAGTTTGGAGGAGACTGGGGGAAAAGGATGTGGCTGTTCGACAGGTTGATTTGGACGGTAATGGCATACGGGGTGGAAATATTCGGATGGAAGGAAAGAGAAAAAATGGAAAGAATACAGGAGAGATACATAAAGTGGATATTAGGGGTGGGAAGAGTAACATCAGGATATACGGTGATGGAGGAGATGTAGAGGGACAAATTAAGAACAAGAATGAGAAAGAGGGCATGGGGATTTGAAAAGAGATTAGAAGGAGGAAGAGGAAACGTGGTGGCGAGAAAATGCTGAGAAAAAATTAAGGAAAGGGAGGAGAGAGAGAAAGCAGAGGTCGGATGGGAAAGAGAAAGAAAAGATTTTTATGAAGAGAGGAAAGAAATAGTGATAAGTATGGGAGGAGGAGGGGGAACGGAAGGTGGAACGGAATGGTTGGATGTAATTGTAAAGAAAGACAAGGAGATACAGAGAAGGGAGAGATGGGAGAAGATAGAAAACTCAAGATATAATAAGTGGTTTGCAAGAATAAAGGAAAAAGGAATTCCAAAATACTTGAAGATAGATTGGAAGGAGAGAAGATGGAGAAGAATGGCTAGATTCAGGTTGGGAGAAGAAATGAGGGGGAATAAATATTGGGAGAAAGAGGAGAGAAGATTATGCAGGGTATGTGGAAGAGAAACAGAAACGTGGGAGCATGTGTGGGAAGAGTGTGAAAGATGGAGAGCGGAGGGTGATTGGGGGGATTGGGTGGAAAAAGTGTTGAGCGGAGATGGAGAGAAGGAGAGATGGTTAAGAGACATACAGAGCTTCAGAGGAGAATTAGAGGGTGAGAGGGGGAGGGATGCGGGTCGGAGACGGAGAGGGAGGGGGGAGAAAGAGAGAGGGCGGGGAGAGGGGGACGGAAGGGGAAGAGGGAAAGTGGGAGAAATTGGTAAGGGAAGGAATAGTAAGGAAAATTAAATTAAAGGAAAGAAGAGAAAAGAGTAAAAAGAAACGAGAGGGTTTTGGAAGCGAGGGTCCAGGGAGAGAGAAAAGGTCGAGAGAGAGAAGATAGTAATTTAAGGATTAATTTTAAGAAAGCGCTAGAAGGTGATAAGGGGCGGAGAGAGGAATGGGGGGGAGAGAGAGCGAGAGACGGGCATGAGAGGAAGTATGGATTGAGTGCGTGAGGAGGTAGGAATGGAGGGATGAGAGGAACAGGATGAATGAGTGATGGTGAGAAAAGGAAGGAGAATGGACGAATTGTAAGAATTGTAACCCTACGGGGAACCAATAAATTATATACATACATACATACAGTAGATTTATTAATCAGATCCGGTGCAAAACTCGCAATGTTTTTCGTCGGTCAGATCAATTTGTCACAAAACGGTCATGAGTTATTTTTACAAAAGACGCGATTAGGTTGGATAATTACCGGAGACGCGTCGGCATCAACGAATTTAAAAATATCTTCATGCTATTCAATTAGCTTAGAAGATCAAATAGCTAAATTTTGGACAATAAAAGGAGTTCAGACAAATATTCCACGCTCGAAGGAAGAAACCGAATGCGAAGAATTTTTTATTAAAACAGTATCACGTTTGCAAAACGAACGATATTCAGTGCGTCTTCCTTTTCGTAATCCAAACAAACGTAGCTGTAGAACGTAAATTAAATACTAATCCAACTCTAATATCTGAATACAAAGGATAATAAATGAATATAAAGATCAAAGACACATGTCGGAAATAAAATCTTGATGACGATGGCTTTTACATACCACATCATGCAGTAAAACAAAATAATCTTGGCGCTGCAAAACCAAATCTGATGCGTAGCACAACGCAAAAAAATTATAATTTTTTTCTTTCTTTACATTACCACGTTATATCATCGGAAAAAACCTAGGTCTACTTTCGTACGGTTTTACATGGTTTGTACTGTTTAAAATTTTCTAGTTTCTTTAGGTTCTTGACGCAATTATTTGATCTCATAACTTTAATAGAGAGTATTCAATATTACAGTAAACATTTTATGGTCTTTTGGGGGGTCTAGTTTTGGGGGCAATTTTATTCATTTTGTAGTAATTTTAATTTCGCGCGCTTATACTTGGTGCTTTTTTATACCTTTTTTTAAAAAAAGATAATTTTGGGGGTGTTACGTCCTGTAACTCCACATCTCCTTTTTCCGACACATGGTTGATAAAGTAGATAATGAAAAGTATACCGAATGTATTGGTATCAAAGGAGAGAGTTCTAAGTTTCCAGAAAAATAATTTTAACTGACGGAATATCCTGAATCACCAGATGTATAAAATAAAAGAAGGAACCTGAAACAATTGTACAACAGATGTGGAATATAAAAATCGAAACGAAAGGATTTGTCAAAATATTCATAAAACATTAATTGCTTGGAAAGATTTGGAATATCTTAAACTAACAATAAATGTCTGGCGGTACACAAAGGAAATTCTGGAAGAAAAACAATTCAGTAAAATCGAATTTCGCCGTGGATCCTAGGGATTAGAAAAAAGGAGGCAAAACGCCTGTAATAATAAAAATGGGATACGCGGCCGGAAACTATAAAATTCAGGCAGCAATTGCACGCTGCCGATAAAAAAAGGGTTACCTAACCATTTTAAATATCTGTTATCTGGAAGCTTAGAAGGGCTGAAGCCGTGTGGAGAGGAGCCTTTAACACATTTCCTCTCGGACCAATAGATATCGGAAACTCCTCACCAAAATTTAAAACCTAAGGGCGAAAACTTAGAAATTTAAGAAAACTAAGAGAAGGGCGACCAATAATTGCGAAGACGGAAAAGTGGAGGAGTAAGCCTAGCAAATAGAATTTTAATTTTGGAAAACTGAAAAATCAAGCGCTGGTCCTCCCCTTTTCCGAGGTTATAAAACCGCGGGTCCCGGCGGGACTCGCTCTCATTCTCAATCCGATTTTCGCATCACAGTATTTAGCATTGTTACCAAAGACTTAAAAGAAAGTGTTTGTGCATCTTTGTGTGGGCGGAAATAAAAAGAAGTTTCAAGGAGTCAGTCTACGGAACTTTAAAACAACAAGTAGTAAGTGTTATCATTTATTTTCTCCTCACCCTCCCCCTAAAACCAAAAATGGTTCCACTAAATAGATTTTTGCATTTAATTTTGAATAAATAAAAATAAAATGAAAACTGGGGAAATGGTCAGGGTGCCGTTTGTTTCTTATAATTTCGTTATCTGTCTTGAGTCCCCCCGACTCTCTAGTAACTCGACCCACCTTGTGAGCTTCCTTTCGTCGGGGGGTTGTGATATGCCGCCAGTAAATGGTGATTATCCAAACCTTGATTCGAGCAAGGCTCCATCCGGGTGGAGGAACTTTAAGAATCTCCGGGGTGATGACGGGGAGATACAGAAGAAAGAATGAAACGAGTTGCCCTGGTATTTTTCTCGTTAATTTCATTTATCAACTTAATTATTAAAAAATAATCATTTTTAGTGGAATCACAAAACCTCAGGAGTATTAAGAAAAGTCGAGCTCGCCGTAACAAGCAGCTGCGAAATTTGAAGAATCTCCTCGAGAGTTTCTTCGTTCAGTATTTACTCGCGGCGGCGCCAGGGGAGATTAAACCCGACCCTCCCCGTAGAAGAAGAGAGAGGTCGTGGACGCCTCAACCTCCTGCTCTCCCGAATTTGCCGGCTCCTGAAGAGGTTCCCCAGGAGGCGAATAATTCCGGAGAATCGGCCCGCTCTTTGAGTCCCCCTCACGTTAATGAGCCCGCAAGAGAATCCGAACCTGAGTCGGAGCAGTTCCGCCTTACGACTTCTTCCTATTCACCAGATATTTCCGTTCACTCTCCAGGAGCTGCACCTAGAGCATGCTCCTCTCCTATCCCGTCCCCGATTCCTTATCCTGGGGAGGCAGAGGAGGTCGGCTCCTTCGCTGAAGACGATACCGTCTTCTGGCAAAAGTCTGACGGCCCGGAGCCTTCCCCTTCCCCCGCCCCGAGTGTGGAGTTCCTCGGTGAGCAAGAGGAACCTAGAGTGATCGTAGATCCTCTCCTCGAGCTTCTCCTGAGGACTTGCACTCCGTGGACGGATTCCGTCCCAGAAAGGGCCTTCACCATAGACCCTGATTCCTTTGATCCTGAGGAGATCAGGAGAGAGGCCAGCAGGGCATCTCCTGACCAAAATATCCTCATATTCTATCCCGGGGTAGAACACCCTTTCCTAGCTCCGATCAGGTTGATCGATCGGGTATTTCCGAGATCTTCGGCCAGGATCTCGGAGATCATCGAGATAGACCTTGAATAATTTGTTTATAAATTCTTGTTTTTTTTTCTTTCTTTAATTCAATTTAAATATATTTTTATGTAAATTTATTCCAATTACTTTTGTCTGTACATCTACCTTTCCAATTAAAATATTTATTATGTTGCTCAGAATAAATTTTTCGTTTTGTAAGTTTGAAATTTAATTACTTGATCCTTTATATCAATTGATTTTTTTTTGTTTTAAATAAAAAAATGAAAAAGTTAGATTTTAGTAATTGTTGAATATCCCCTTTAGATCCATTTGTTGCGAAATCATCTCCGGTTCTTTCCCTGGGAATAAGAAGAACATTCTTTCCTTCAAAAGAACCATAAATCGCGCTAACTCAAACCTACGGTCTTTTAAATCCATTACTAGCGCTTAATACGTGACGCTGAACTGTGCTCGTCGCGCAAGGCTCGGCTGTTACGTCATACTCCTAATCTTTCCCGCCTCCCTACCTGTTCTCGAGTCTCTACCTAAGCTCATGAAAAGAGGACAACCAATCTTGAAATTATTTTTCCACCCCTGACGTAACGTACAGCTGATTTTTGGGGGCTCGTCCGGGATAGTGAGCGTGGTTTTTCGCAAATGGAGACCAGAGCAAAATCTGATAAAGAAGAAGTAGATAAAAACTATAAAGCTGCGGTAGAACAACCGTCTAAACCAAAACAGACACAAACTCAGATACACACCTCGACACCTACTGTGTCTAAAAATCCACAACCTAAACAACCTACTCCTTTACAAACCATCACTGAACGCGTATCTACTCCTTTGCCTGATATTTTCGAGGTAACGGAAGGATCCACAATTAAATTAGACGATACCCGAATACCCCTGGCGCCAAAGCGATTACAAGCGTATTATAGTAAAATCGAACCTGTAGTAGAACCTAAGAAAATGGCGAATACAAATCCGTTCGCCACATTAAAATACGCGGTAGAGGCGGTTCCCTTCTTTGATGGCAAAAACATCTCCATAAATTATTTTGTGGAAGGATGTGAGGAGGCAAAGAATATGTTGCCTTCCAAAGCCGAGGAACAATTCGCGAAAGTAATTAGAACGCGGATAACAGGCGAAGCTCGACAAACGATCCAGGGGGTAGAATTTGATACCGTGGCTCAATTAACCAAATTTTTAAAGAACATTTTTGGACAAGATAAAAATGTTTATCAACTACAGGGGGAATTGGGTAGAGTATATCAAAAAAACGAAGAAGACGTAATCACGTATGCTAACAGAGTGAGACTTCTAGGAAACAGAATAATGGACGTGCACAAGAGAATGATTGATGATTATGAGCAACTAGCTGAAATTAGGAATACTTTAGAAAAAGATGTATGCAAATGTTTTATACGAGGATTAAAAGCAGAAATAAAACAAAGGGTAAAAAGAGATTTAAATGTGCATGAAACCGTTAAAGATGCTCTGAATATAGAAAGAGAGCTACGTGAAATTACCGAAATACGACACGGTAAAGTCTCAGCCACCCCTAAATCATCAAATATAGATCGTTCGCGGGAAATTTGCCAGTTATGCCTCAAAGAAGGGCATGTTGCCTCAAATTGCAGGAAGTTAACAGTACAAGCCGGGAACCATTTTAATGACCCAAACGAGATTTTAATTTGTCAAATTTGTAAAAAACGCGGACATAGTGCCAAAAAATGTCGGTTACGCGAAACAAATAACTGCCGGTTTATAAATTTAATACAAGAAAATAAATTTAATTGCCAAATCTGTAATAAACCCGGTCACAATGCAAGAAATTGCAGATTTAATAACAGCAACAATAATAGTAATAATCAAATTAGAACAACGTTAATCTGCCAGTGGTGCGACAAATCGGGGCACACCGCAAATAATTGCTGAAAAAAACAGCAGGAATCAAGAATAATTGAGCATAAAACACGAATAACATGTCAAATATGCGAAGGGTTCGGTCATTCAGCCAAAGAATTCCGAAATAATGTGGGGCAAAACAGCTCTAAAGAGGTAGAGCATTGCCGCTATTGTAAAAAGGAAGGGCACACGTTAGATAATTGTGAGTTAAGAATTGCTAACAATAAAAGGCGTGAAGCAATAGGTGCGGGAAACGCCAGTGGCCCCTCAAAGATGGGTGTGCAGCAGGGGTCCGGACGGATCTCACACCCAGTGGTAACTCTCCGGAAATGAGTCAAAGAATAGAGCCCGAAATTCGGCCGGTCACTGTAAACTTAGATAGGCATAGTCATGTACCTACAATTCAGGTAAAATTAAATAATCAAAGTCAAAACGCGACCTTTATGTTAGATACAGGTTCAGGACCGAATATAATTAAAGAAAATTTAATTTCCGACAAAATTAAAATTGATTACGGAAATATCTTAAGATTGAACGGTATAAATGATTATCCAGTATATACTCTCGGTAGAGTAGTAATTCCATTATTTAAAAAACAAGTAATCTTTCATATCGTATCAAAAAATTTTCCCATTTCTCAAGCTGGAATATTAGGTAATGATTTTTTCAAACAAACAAATTCGCGAATAGACTATGCTAAAGGACATTTAAAAATATCGGGGGAAAGAATTTCATTTTCTACTTCCGAAACAATTACCGTTCCACCGCAGGCCGAATCTCTATTCTTTGTACAAATTTCAAATCCAGGGATTGAGGTCGGATATGTACCGCGAATGAAAGTCGTCCACGGTATTTATCTGGGAGATACCGTCGCCACCAATGAAGACGGAAAAGCTTATTTAAACATAATCAGTACACTGAGCGAACCAATCGAAGTTCAGGTACCTACAATACAGCTATTACCGTTAAGTGAGATGCAGGTAGGAAACATCGAGAAGAATAATAAAGAATGGCAGACCGTTGAAATGTCACGAGACTCCGAGGTCAATAAAACCTGTGACGGAGTAAATCACGATAGCAACGATCTCTGTCATCAAAACTTCATCGATGGAAAATTTCTCGAAGACAAAATCCAGAAGAAAATTAAAAAGAGAGAGGAAAATAAAATAAAAATTACACAGGAGAAGGATGCTAAGACATCGCCTGGTAAAAATATTAATAAAGGGGGAAATTTCCAAACCCCGTTCAAAAATAAAAAATGTAAAAATTTAATTGCCCAGGAAAAGGATGCCAGGACATCGCCGGGAAATATAATAAATAAAGAGGTAAATCTCCAAGCCTCACAAATAGAATCTAAAATTTCCAAAGATTCTACTCCTGTTAATCATGAGGAGGGAAATTTCCAAACCTCACTACGTGATCTGACCTCCTGCAGAAATTCTGAAATGGATCCATTGAAAAAGATAAAAGAATTAAAATTTCCGCGAGTCAAAGAACCCGGAAATAATGAAAATACTCCCTCTCATATTACCTTCGAAGAATTAACGAAAAAATTACATTTATATAATAAATGTAAAATTAATAATAATAAAAATCAACTAATAACAAATAAACCGTCTTCAAGAATATCAGCCTCCATGGAATAACAATCACAACAAATAATAGAAGAATCCATGATTATCTGTCCGAATAAAAGAGAAAGAAAAGATAAAATTAGTGCGCAGTGTTTAGCCATAATTAATGAGCAGGAAAATAAGCGCCTTTCTGAGATAATGAAATTACTGCGCTTAGAACATGTAAGCGCCACCGAAAAGGAAAACGTAACGGATCTCATTAAAAGGAGCCAGGACAGATTTCATATACCCGGAGAGAAGCTCACCTTCACTCAGGTACTGCAACACCAAATACCCACAACGGATGACCAACCGATTAACACCCGGCAGTATCGCTTTCCACAAAAACATAAAGAGGAAATAAATAAACAAGTGGACGAACTGTTGAAAGGAGGAATAGTAAAACCTTCGCAGTCACCGTATAATACGCCCATATGGATCGTGCCAAAGAAGGACGATTCACAAGGAAATAAACGATGGAGAATGGTGTTGGATTTTAGAAGCCTCAATGAGAAGACAATCGGAGATGCTTATCCATTACCTAACATCGTTGATATACTAGATCAATTAGGCGGTGCTAAATATTTTTCCGTCTGTGATCTAGCTTCCGGATTCCATCAAATAAAAATGGATCCGAAGGACAGCCATAAAACGGCTTTTACAACTCCGTTCGGGCATTATGAGTTCGAAAGAATGCCCTTCGGATTAAAAAACGCACCTGCCACTTTCCAGAGATTAATGGATCTCGTGTTAATGGGACTGCAGGGCCGAGAATTATTTGTATATATGGACGATATAGTCATATATGCAAAAACATTAGAAGGACACGAACGAAAATTGAACCAATTAATACAGCGGTTGCGAGAGGCGAACCTGAAATTACAGCCGGATAAGTGTGAATTTTTGAAATCAAAGGTAACTTATCTCGGTCACGTAATTAGTAAAGACGGCGTAACACCAGATCCGAAGAAGCTGGAAGCCGTCAAATCATTTCCACGACCAAAAACGCCTAAAAATATTAAACAATTTTTGGGCTTGGCGGGATATTACCGCAGGTTCATACCTAACTTCTCAAAACTAGCTAAACCATTAACCGCGTTATTAAAAAATGACACAGTATTTGAATGGACTTCAAATCAAGAGGAAGCATTCGAATCGCTGAAGCAAAAATTATGTGAAGAACCCGTGTTACAATATCCGGATTTTTCACAACCGTTTATCTTAACTACGGATGCTTCAGGAATAGCTGTAGGAGGAATTTTGTCACAGGGAATAATAAACAAAGATCAACTCGTGGCATATGCATCACGAACATTGACAGAGAATGAAGTAAAATACGACACATACGAGAAAGAGGCATTAGCGATAGTCTATTGTGTGAAACATTTTCGACCATACCTATACGGTCGAAAATTCACTTTAGTTACGGACCACAAACCATTGCTTTGGTTTAAAAATGCGCAAGATGCAAATATGCGCATATTACGATGGCGGTTGAAGTTAGCCGAGTATGACTACGATGTAGTATACAAGGCCGGAAAAACGAATGCAAACGCGGATGCATTGTCAAGAAATCCGGTGGAAGAAAAACAATGCAACATAATTAGGCCTATGAAAAAATTAAATCTGAACGATCCTAAGGATGCCGAATTAATCGCTCAAATGCTAGAAGAATCCGATAATGATAGTGAAGAAGACGACGATTACAAATTATATTTGTCAGATGAGGAGAAAATCGAAAAGGAAATTAATAAAAATGAAATAAGCAAAAATGATTCAATACCATTTACGGAACAGGAATTAAATGAATCATCACAGGAAATTGTAGAAAGAGCGTTAATTCATGATCCACCAGAGGAGCATCGAATACAAACACGAAGCCTTACAGCAAAAAGACAAGGACAGAACTATTAAAAGACAAGGAAATCGAAAAGGAGGACGAGCAGGTAGATGAATCTGACAAGGAAAGAGAAAGCGACAGTGGAAGTGAAGATGAGAGTAAGACAGAAGAAAATAGAAATTTACCCGTTTTTACAGATATTCAGGATGTACCTAACAACATAATTGAAACACGTGATTTACTCTTCTTACGAAAAGACAATATTGCATACTTTACTGACACCGAGGGAAATCCTTTGGATTCCGCCTCACAAAAATTATTTGAGAGAAACGAACTACCGAAAATTAAAACACTTGCTTTAGGGGAAGCGCAACCGATTAAATATAAGAAATATTATCACATTATTTTACCGATCAGCGAAGGAGTCCGGGAAGGACCAACTTTAACTTTGCAATACATATCTACAGCCATAAAGAATTTGCGAATATTCTCCGACGAACTAAATCTGCAAACAGTTAGCATTGCAAAAACCGACTTAATAAACAATGTACCCTGGGGCGAAATTAAAAACCTGCTACATATAATTTTCTTAAACTCACCCACGAAATTAATAATTTGCAACGGATCAATAAAATATCCTCCCAGAGATCTCCGATCGTCAATAATCGGAGAAATGCATTGCTCACCAACGGGGGGACATCGCGGAGTAAATAAAACGTATAATAGAATTAAACATAAATACTACTGGGAAAATTTAAAACAAGAAGTTCAACTATATATTCAGCAATGTCTACAGTGTCAGTTAAAAAAATTAGTCAGGGTAAAAACTAAACAACCCATACTAATAACTGACACACCGGGAGCATCTTTTGACAAAATTGCCATGGATATTGTAGGACCTCTGCCAAGAACTGACAGAGGAAATGAATATATTTTGACCATGCAAGACCAGCTGACAAAATTCTGCATGGGCGTACCATTACAAAATCAGACATCCGAAACAATAGCTGAAGTATTGGTAGACAGATTTATCTGTGTATTGGGCGCCCCAAAGGCAATTTTAACCGATCAAGGAAGGAATTTCGTGAGCGAATTAATCAAAAAGGTGGCGGAAATATTTAGAATACGAAAATTTCGTACGACGGCATTTCACCCGCAATCAAACGGCTCGTTAGAGAGGTCTCACCATGCTCTTGGCGAATATTTAAAGCAATACGCCAATGAACAAAAAGAATGGGACAAATGGGTCGGACTCGCCATGTCCAATTATAATACTTGTGTACATGAAGCGACAAAACATACACCATACGAACTAGTATTTGGAAAAATAGCCAGAGTACCGACGGACGAACCACTTGGTCCGGAAGAAAAATTAGCCAATTACGATGATTATTTGATAAGCTTAGTTAGACAAATCCATAATTTGCAGGTTAATGCCTTCAAAAATGTAACTGAAGCAAAAGAAAAATCTAAAAAACATTACGACAAGAAAATAAATCCGAAAATTTTTAAACCCGGCGACTATGTATTTTTATTGAAAGGGCCAAAGCCAGGAAAATTTGGAGATCAATACACCGGACCACACGAAGTGCTCGAAATATTGAATAAAAATAATGTAAAAATTAAAATTAAGAAAAATACAAAGGTGGTGCATCCAAATCGACTGAGAGTCTCGAATATCAAACCTAATTAGAAAAAGTAATAAAAAAGAGAGAAAAATATATAAATAAAATAAAAAAAAAAATAAAAAAAAATATATATAAAAAATTTATATATATATATAAAGGAGCAACACAGCAAAACAAATATAATAAATAAATAAATAAAAATACATACATATACTATAGTAGGTACATGTGAATTTTTCACACTATTTCAGATGGGACAAACGCTTGGGTTAATCCTAGCGATCCTAAGCACAATAATTTGCAAAACGAGGACCATAATAGGATACGATTGTGGTTCTGCTGCTGCCAATCTGACGACGCTCTCCTTGATTGATGTCGAAGAGTGTGATATACCACCCAAGTATACCTACAACTATTGCAAATAGATAATTTTAAAACTGTAAAATACAGTGTAAAGTGGAAATAGACCGCACAGTAAGGAGATGCGGCATGTTCTCACATACGAGTGATGTGCGAAATGGCAAATTTTCATACATCCATGAAGTATCGCGAGACTCATGTAAGCGCATGCAAAATGACGGATTACTCATTATCAGCGGAACTTTAATTACGAGGATAAGAACGAACTCTACAGTCAGCCGTCCGATAATATTAGCTGGAAACGTAGATAGCGAGGGAGAATGCGCAGGATCTTCATAGTCCGATCCTTATGGCACTTACAAGGAGAGGTTCCCAAGTGCCAACGCAGTTTTTGAATGAGCTTTGGCATGGTAGTAGAGAGGGAAAATATAAGATTACGCGTCGACGATTAGGTGCAGATACGCAATAGTTTTTGAGAAATCAAAGTTTAAAGTTTTCCGAGCGCGTTATGTACAGATGTTACGACGAGTTTTTCAATAGTGTTCGGTTGGTCGTACGGTGAGCGCCTCAGACTCACAGTTCAAAGATCGTGCGTTTGCGTCCCGTAATGTTACTTTTTTGAAATTTTTTTTTTTTATTTAAATAATTGTATTTTTTTTTAACTTTAGATAATTAATTTTTTATGTCTTAAGTAATTTAATATTTACATTGTTAATTAAAAAAAAATAAAAAAAAATTTTTTAATTAATAAATTTTCCCTTAATCAATTTTTGTTTCTAAAAATTATTAAATAAAATTTAACCGAAGGTTACATCTTGCTACGACTTTAAACTTAAAATGATAGCTGTTAATAATTGTTTAAACCAGTTTATCTAGGCGGGCCGATCGTAACCGCCTGTCTCGCCCCGCGCGCCATCACTTTTCTTATCAATGATCGAGAACGCAAAGATTGGGGACTACCGATAGATAGAGCGTCTCCGCGCGGTGTGGGGGGCAGTAAGTTCCGCCCAAAAGACATAATTTTCAATAATTATTATCTCGCTTAATATTACTCGGAATAAAAAATGATAAAAGACTTTTCGTCTTAAAATGATGAGATCTACCTAGTTCCAAAGTTTGTCTACATGACTTTGGGACACCCTGTATATACAGGGTGTCCCAAACAATGTGTCACTCTTAAAAACTATGGGTAGAAAATTGAAATCTAAGACAAAAAGTCAAATGCAATTTTTAAAAATTCTCAATAGTTTTCGAGAAAAAAATTAAAATATATAAAATGTATAGACGTAAGAGTGACAAGGAAGCTGCGCGTGATTGAGCGCGACAGACGACGGCGCCATTTCTAACCATTCGCCTGTCGCGCTCACTCACGCGCAGCTTCCTTGTCGCTCATGCGCTAGACAAATTAATTTTTTTTTCAATAATGGTTACAAATTTTACAAATTCGAAAAGGACTTTTCGTCTCCAAATCTGATTCCTTACCCACAGTTTTAATATTGCTAATAATATTTCGGACACCCTGTATAAAAAAGAATATTATTATATTTTTTTTTTTTCTCTGGGAATTCTGCTTATAGGCTAGGAGTATCACTCCCTTGAATTCTATCGGTATATTCTCCACAACCCATTTTAATGAGTAATTCGGTTAGATCGCGTTCAGCGAATTCGCTTTCCTGGTCGATAGAAGAAAACAATATTATTAATTCTTATTATCGCATATTCCTGGGTGGTATTTGTCATAAAAACATGTACATGTAATTAATAAAATAAATAACTTTATAAAAAAATATATTATTACATTTTTAATTATTTTTTCTTTTTATATAAAATTATAATAATAAAATAAAATGTATAATTATTAAAGTTTACACCAAAATGTAAAAAAAAAGAAAAAAAATAATTAAAAAAAAAAAAAATACGTAACGTGAATCAAACCAGTGATTCCGCGCTTACTAGACTTGAGCCGCCCGCTCTGGACTACTACGCTGCTTCGAAAGTAAGTATAACTGTTCTGTACTTATAGACATACGAAATATTTAAACTATCTTTTCTCTCTTATTTTTGAGTAGTGCGTCGAATGGCTTTACCAAGTATCTCTAGGAACACCAATCTTCAAACCCTGCAAGTTTGAAGAAAATCGGTGTTCCGTTGAGCGCGACCTCCCCTTGTTAGTAAGAGCCTCGATAGTTCTGTGGGTGCGGATTTGCCTGCACCTCGACAGATGACGGTACCGGTATCACCTGCGGCCGGCCGTCGGCGCAAGCAAGTGATAGTGCCGCGCACTATCTTCTCCCTTGCCTAGCAACAGCCCGGCTTGGCAACGGGACCCTGGACCTTATACCTTCTAGAAGCCTTTTTCGTCAGCTTCCGCTGACGCAGCATTGCATCAGCTCGGATGATGCACCGGGAAGTCCCGTCTTTAACAAAGGGCTGATAAGCCACAAAGAGACTTCCTCTCGCGCTTCCTTGCTGGCGACGCGTCGGAGCGTCAGTCCAGCACTCGAAGTCGTTCCGCGCGCACGCGACGAATTCTTATAGTTTATATTGAGTCTTTGTATTCCTTTTTACTTTGTCATTTTCTTGATTCCTTTTGTATTGATCTTGAATTACACTTTATTGTTATTTTCTATTTCTTGGGTTATTTTGCTACACATCCTGCGCGTTTCCTATCCCGCGAATTAGTGAGATTTCCCAAATTGGTGACCCCGACGTAATCTGAGTGTTCCGTCGCCCAAGTGACAATTTGTTTTGACTTGACTCCAAGTTATTTGTGCGCGAGTTCGTGTGAACATGGCCAACATGCTCACCCCGTCAAAGGAGATGTCCTCCGCTGAATCGGACCAGCCTGCGACAGGCGAGGCTGCCTCGGCCGATTACGTCGACCTGACTCGTAACGACGGGCCAACGGCTTCCCCTCGTGCGGCTCAATCAACGCCTCACGCGGCGCCTCCGCCGCCGCGCGTGCCTGGCACTCATCCGGAGGAAACTTCGGAGCTGGCAGCTAGCTGCCGACTTCCGGCCTTTTGGAAGGACAACCCGGAGTTGTGGTTCTTCCAGGTGGAAGCCACCTTTCAAATCCACCGCATAACCGCCGATAGCAGCAAATTCAACATGGTGGTTGCCAAGCTCGACGTCGACAGCCTCCAGGAGGTGGCCGACATCATCAAGAAGCCTCCTGCCTCCGGCAAGTACAATCGCCTTAAGGCATCAATTCTTGACCGCTTAAGCGATTCCGCGGATCGCCAGTTGCGGAAACTTCTAACTCAGCTAGAGCTGGGTGACAGAAAGCCGTCCCAGTTGCTTCGCCATATGCGAACTCTGGCTGGCGACAGGGCCACCGAGGCCGTGCTACGCGTCAAGTGGCTCGATTTACTTCCGGCTAGCTCGCAGAGACTTTTGCGTATTTTTCACGCGTCAACGCTCGACGAACTCGCGACCGCGGCCGACGAGATGATGGACAATGGCTCTCAAGTCATGGCCATCTCCCAGCCTCCGAAGAAGATTAAAACCGAAGTGTCAACTACGCCTGTTTCTACGTTCTCCGAAACTCCGTCTCCCTCGTCCGAACGCAACCGCGTGCGATCCGAGGATTCGCCCTCCTCTGCCGCCGATCTGGCCGACGCGATTCACGCCTGTCGCGTTTCGCTCGCGAAATTAATTACTTTGAATCGCAATATTTTTGACCTAATGAAGGCCGATCCTCCTGCCGAGCGCCGCTCTCGCTCGCGCGAACGTCCGCGATCGCGTTCTTTATCATCTTTGTCGACGCCTCCCAGCACGCGCGTGGACAAAGTGTGCTATTATCATCGGCGCTGGGGAAAGGCCGCGAAAAACTGTCAGCAGCCTTGCGATTTCCAGGCTGCCTCGTCTCCGGTACCCTCGGGAAACTAAGCTTTCCAACGTCGCAGGCGGTCCACGTTGGCAAGCTGAACTCTGAAAACCGCCTTCATGTGCTAGATCGTCGTTCGCGTTTATTCTTTCTGGTGGATTCCGGTTCCGCCATCTCTCTTCTGCCGCGCTCGTCTTGTGAAGACTCGCGCCCGTGCGGACTCAAACTCTTTGCGGCAAACGCGTCGCGCATCGACACCTTCGGACAAAGACATTTGAATCTCAATCTCGGGCTTCGTCGCGACTTCGAGTGGGATTTTACGATAGCTGACATCTCTACGGCTATCCTGGGAGCGGACTTTCTCTCCCATTACGGACTCATCGTGGATTTAAGGAAGGAACTTCTGCAGGATCCGCTGACATCGCTGTCCGTCAAGGGATCTCAGCTTCCGGCCTCCTTCTTCAACATTTCGCCGATTTCTCGGGAACAACTGCCGACCGGCTCCATTGCGCGAGACTACGAGAAGCTCATCTCTAGTTTTACCGACCTCACGGCGCCCTCTTCCGTCGTCTTCGTGGACATCAAGGAAGCAGTGCAGCATCACATCTGCACCCAGGGGCCCCCGATCTCAGAACGACCTCGCCGTCTGATCGGTGAGAAATTGGCCGCAGCTCGCAAGGAGTTTAATACCCTCCTTGCCAGGGGCATCATCCGTCCCTCGGCTAGTCCTTGGGCGAGCCCGCTGCACCTTGTGCCCAAAAAGACTGGAGACTGGAGAGCTACGGGGGACTATCGCAAGATTAACTCCGTCACAATACCAGACAGCTACCCGCTGCCCATCATAGAAGACCTGTTGCAGGAGTGTCACAACAGCACTGTCTTCTCCAAGGTAGATTTGCAGCGGGCCTACTACCATGTGCCTGTGGCTTCAGAGGACGTCCCGAAAACAGCGGTGACAACGCCTTTCGGACTGTTTGAATTCCTGGGCATGCCGCTCGGCCTGCGGAATTCTTCGCAAACCTTTCAACGCCTTATGAATCGGCTGCTGGATCACCTGCCTTTCGTCAAGTGCTACTTAGACGACGTTTTGGTTTTCTCCAAAACTCATGAACAGCATCTCGTTCACCTTAAGGAACTGTTCACTATTCTCCGCTCTGCCAAGCTTGCAATTAACTTGGAAAAGTGTCTCTTCGGGAGAAACAAAATCGATTTTCTCGGTTTCACCATCTCCAGTAACGGATACGAGCCTCCGGAGGCCAAGGTTCAGGCAATCAAAGACTTCCCTCGGCCAGAGTCACTTGAGCAACTCCGGAGATTCCTGGGAATTCTGAATTTCTACAGGAAATGCATTCCACATGCGGCGGATCATCAGGCACCTCTCACCGAGCTTCTCAAAGGAGCCCCTAAAAAGTGCAAGAAGCCTATCGTCTGGTCTACGGCTTTGGACGAGGCTTTTCAGAAATGCAAGGAAAGCATTTCTCGTGCGTGCAGGCCTTCGTTCTTCAACCCCGAAGCACCTCTTCGCCTAACAACGGATGCTTCAACAACTGCGATCGGATCTTCTCTGGAGCAATTTTCCAGCGGCGCCTGGACTCCGCTGGGATTCTTCTCCAGAAAACTCAGCCCAACAGAACGCAATTACAGCACTTACGATCGTGAGCTCCTCTCGATCTTTGCTTCGATCAAGTTTTTCCAACGCTTCCTGGAAGGACGGAAATTCTCGATCAGGACCGATCACAAGCCTCTGGTGTACGCAGCAGCGCAACGTTCGGACAAGGCTTCGCCTCGGCAAGTCAGACAGCTAGACTTCATTCTTCAATTCAATGCGGAAATTTCGCACATCAAAGGAGAACTCAACCCTGTTGCTGACGCCCTGTCACGGACTTGTACCATCTCTATGCCTACTCGAATTGACGCTGGCACCATCGAACGAGCTCAATTCTGCGACGACGAGCTGCCCACCATTGAAGAGACTACTTCACTGAAGCTTCAAGATCTCACCATCGACGGTCACAAGATAGCTTGTGACGTGTTCAACGGCATCGTTCGCCCTTACTTACCTGAGCCTCTACGTAGAACGGCATTTGAGGTGCTTCACAACCCGGCACATCCGAGCATACGAGCTACCACAAAATTGCTCGTTTCCAAGTTTTGCTGGCCCAACATCAAGAGAGATGCCTCTCTCTGGGCGCGCTCCTGCGAGGCCTGTCAACGCTCGAAGATAGGAAAACACAACCGTACCGCTCTTGAAGAGTTCGATTGCCCGGATAATCGATTCGAGCACGTGCACGTCGATCTCATCAAGCTTCCTCTGTGCCAGGATTTTCAATACTGTCTTACTATTATAGACAGATTCACGAGATGGCCCATGGCTATTCCGCTCAGGAATATGACAGCTGATACTGTCGCGGATGCCTTCTTCAACCATTGGATCTGCCAGTTTGGAACTCCGCTGACCATTACCTCGGATCAAGGGACGCAGTTCGAGTCATCCCTCTTCAGCTCTCTCGCTCGGATCACTGGCTCCAAACGGATCAGGACAACGCCCTATCATCCGCAATCCAACGGGATGATCGAACGCTTTCATCGGACCTTGAAGGCGGCCCTGATGTGCAACAATCAGCGGCCTTGGCCAGAAGTCCTCCCAACCGTACTTCTTGGCTTGCGGACTGCTATCAAGAAGGACCTCCAGGCTTCTCCATCGGAGATGCTTTTTGGGACGACTCTACGCGTACCAGGAGAATTTTTCACCTCTCGTTCTCTTTCTGCTAATCCCCGTGTCTTTCTCAATAAGTTTCAGAACCTCATGCAGAATATTCGCCCGGTTCCGGCTTCAGACCATTCTTCAAGACGCCCGTTCCAATTTCGAGACTTGGAAACCTGCTCTCACGTCTTCAAGAGAGTGGACACCATCCGGCGACCTCTTGAGCCTCCTTACACCGGACCGCATCCAATCGTCTCTCGCCTCAACCCCAAGGTCTTTGTCATCCTTGTGGACGGCGTTGAGAAAACAGTCTCAACGGATTGCCTGAAGCCCGCCTTCTCTGATGTCGGCGACGCTGAAAACGAATCAACCTCCGCGGATCCGGACAGTGCCTTATCAGCTCCTTCACCACCTTCAAGGACTGTGACTTTCGCTTCTCCCTCGGAGCAGCTCTCTAGGGGCGGAGTGGATGTGGGTGCGGATTTGCCTGCACCTCGACAGATGACGGTACCGGTATCACCTGCGGCCGGCCGTCGGCGCAAGCAAGTGATAGTGCCGCGCACTATCTTCTCCCTTGCCTAGCAACAGCCCGGCTTGGCAACGGGACCCTGGACCTTATACCTTCTAGAAGCCTTTTTCGTCAGCTTCCGCTGACGCAGCATTGCATCAGCTCGGATGATGCACCGGGAAGTCCCGTCTTTAACAAAGGGCTGATAAGCCACAAAGAGACTTCCTCTCGCGCTTCCTTGCTGGCGACGCGTCGGAGCGTCAGTCCAGCACTCGAAGTCGTTCCGCGCGCACGCGACGAATTCTTATAGTTTATATTGAGTCTTTGTATTCCTTTTTACTTTGTCATTTTCTTGATTCCTTTTGTATTGATCTTGAATTACACTTTATTGTTATTTTCTATTTCTTGGGTTATTTTGCTACACATCCTGCGCGTTTCCTATCCCGCGAATTAGTGAGATTTCCCAAAGTTCTGTCGCAACCGGGGGTCGCGAGTTCGCGTATAGCGCGTACGAAGCTCGGGACTCAACCCAATTAAATTTTCTTCGCGTTTCCGTTGGTCCTTGCGAGTTTTCGGCGCTACTGGATTCGGGATCCAGCCGGACCTTCCTCGGGGAGGAAGCCGTGGGGGCGCTAGAAAAACGCGAAATCAAAATTGGCGGAAAGACCGGGAATCGAGTGATCACTGCCACCGGTCAAATCGCGAGCGTCCAAGGGGAAGCCGCGATACCGATCACTTTGCGGGACGAGACGCGGCAATTGAGCGTCTGCTCGTTAGCGTCATTGGCGTTACCGTGCATTTTGGGCACGGATTTCTTAACGGCATTCGGGTTGGTGATAAATTTCGCGACGCGAAAATGGCACTTCGTCAATAATACCACAACGAAATATCGCTTTGAGCAGGGCGAGGCGCCCATGCTCGTGAAACCATGGCGTTCCTTGGGAAGGAAGCGGCCGAACGGCGGGATTCGGGCGATTCCAGGGGAGTCGCACCGAAAGTCGGGAAACGCAGCGTCTCCAGCTGATTCGCGGGGGCGAACGGTATGGGTTCCTCCGAGGCGGGGGAAAGAGGCGCGAGCGGATGCGGGTTTCGCGTTATGCTGTGGTTTTAGCGAGTTCTCGCCCGACGAAGGGAAGATGCTCGCCGAATTTTTGGCTTCCGAGATCCAGGGAGATCCGGAAAGGCCTGGTGCCACGACGCTCGTGGAACACAAAATCGACGTCGGGAATAACGCGCCGATAAAACAGCGATACTATCCGGTTTCGCCTAAGATTCAAGAGGCTATTTACGCGGAAGTCGATAAAGTGCTCGAAGCGGGAATAATAGAGCCGTCAAAAAGTGAGTGGTCGACGTCGATAGTAATGATTAAGAAACCGAACGGTAGCTATCGATTCTGTTTAGATTTTCGGAAATTAAATAGCGTTTCGAAGAAAGACGCGTACCCATTACCGTACATGAACGCGATTCTAGATAAATTGAGAGCCGCGCGTTATATCTCAACGATAGATTTGAGTCAGGCGTATTTCCAGCTTTTGGTCGAAAAAGAAAGTCGCGAACTTACGGCGTTTATCGTGCCGGGACGTGGATTATACCACTTCACGAGGATGTCGTACGGATTAACGGGAGCGCCTGCGACTTTTCAACGTTTGTTAGACAAATTAATCGGGCCGGAAATGGAACCTCACGCGTTTGCGTATTTGGACGACATCGTGGTTGTCACACGAACGTTTAAAAACCATTTAGTGTGGCTCGGAAAAGTTTTCGCGAAGATTCGTGAAGCGGGACTTACAATAAATCCCGAGAAAAGTAAATTTTGCCGCTCGCAGGTAAAATATTTTGGTTTTTTGGTGCAAAATGACGGTTTGAAAGTCGATCCGGATAAAACGGAAGCCATTCGGAATTACCCTTCGCCGCGAAATATTAAACAATTACGGCGTTTTATCGGTATGGCGTCGTGGTACCGGCGCTTTATTCCGCAATGTGCGACCGTTCTCGAACCGTTGACGCGTCTTCTCAAGAAGAACAACTCTTGGGGTTAGGGGGATGCTCAAAAGGCGGCTTTTGAGCTAGTAAAAGAACGGATTACCACCCCGCCTACACTCGCGTGTCCAGACTTTTCGGAACCGTTCGTGTTACAGACAGACGCGAATTCGGTAGGTCTCGGGGCCGTAGTGACGCAGGATATCGACGGAATAGAACGGGTAATAGCTTTCGCGAGTCGTGCATTGTCAAACGCGGAGACGCGATACTCTACAACCGAACAGGAGTGTTTCGCGGTTGTGTGGGCCATAAAAAAATTTCGCCCTTACTTAGAAGGATATTCTTTTCGTGTAATAACGGATCATAGCAGCCTCCGGTGGTTGCATAATTTGAAAAATCCAACGGGAAGGCTAACGCGATGGGTCTTAGAACTTTTAGAGTATGATTACGTTGTCGAACATCGTAAAGGCGCGATGCACCACGTATCGGATGCATTCTCGCGAATTCCGGAAAGAGACGGAGATCTCTGTGCTGTCGCGGTCGAAACGGACAAGTGGTACGACGCGAAGAAAGCGGAAGTCACGGCAGAGCCACAAAAACATATCGGGTGGCAAATCGCAGACGGGGAATTATATTTTCGGAAACCTCGCACAGAGATATCGCAAGCCGTGACGGACCTAGATCAGTGGAAATTTGTGGTACCGCAAAAAGATAGGATCGAAATCATTCGCGAAAATCACGATCCACCGCAGGCGAGACATCTCGGAATCGAAAAAACGTATCGTCGAGTCGCGACGCGATACTACTGGCCTCGCATGCACAAAACGATCGTGAATTACGTGCGTAGGTGCGATACTTGCCAGAAAACGAAAGTCGAACAAGACGTACCGGCCGGATTGATGGGACGACGCGTTATAAAAGCCCCGTGGACCGTAGTCGCCGTGGATATTATGGGACCGCTACCGATCAGTAAATCGGGTCAGTCGTATGTGCTCGTATTACAGGATCTTTTCACGAAATGGGTTGAGTGCCGACCACTCCGAAAAGCGACAGGACCAAAAATTCGGGAAGCTATCGAAAATTTAATTATCTTTCGATGGGGCGCACCGCGCGTATTACTCACAGACAACGAAACGGAATTTAATAATCGAGATATTAAAGAACTCACAAACAAATACGGCCTCTATCATTCAACTGTTCCGCCGTATTATCCACAGGCTAATCCGGTCGAGAGAATAAATCGCGTTTTAAAAACCATGATTACCGCTTATTTAGAGAGAGATCACCGCGAATGGGACGTACATATTAATGAATTTCGTTTCGCATATAATTCGGCGCATCACGAATCGTTGCAAACTACGCCCGCGTTCCTCAATTTTGGGAGGGAACCGCAACCGGTAGGAATTAGGCTCGGAAAAACCGAAGCGGACGTACAGGTTGAGTCTACAGAGTTCGAAAAATGGAAAGAGCGCATGGAGCGCATTCAACTTTTACGGGAATGGATTATTGAAAATTTAGAAAAGGCTCAACAAAAGCAAGCGCGATATTACAATGCTCGGCGTAAAGATCGCCAATTTAATATCGGCGATCAAGTTCTTAAGAGGCAACATGTTTTATCGTCGGCCACGCAACACATTGCAGCCAAACTCGCAACCAAATTTCACGGCCCGTTTGCCATAACAAAAGTTTTGTCGCCTGTCATTTATGAACTCGCGGATCAGTCGGGAAATGTAGCCGGAAAGATTCATGTTAAAGATTTGAAACCCTACGTACTCTCGTCTACCCTTTAGGCCAATAAAAAACGATAGCTACCGGACCCGCCATGGAGGACACGGAAAAGAGAGGACAACAAGCCGACATAATATACCTGATGGTACAGGTACTGGGAAACGAGTCGGGGTTCTGGGAGCGCCTGGAAGAGGTGGTTCTACAGCACCGGGACGGCCGCCCGTTGTACCCGGGCCCCGGAATACTTCGCTGGCTGGGACACACCGGGGTGGTGAGCCTGCGGACCAATAGAGTGGGGCCGGTGAGCGCCCGAGTGTTGGGTGGCGTCGGCGAGGGCGAGACGCAGACGGAGGGCGTCGGTATTCCCGTCGCCACGCAAACTCCTCCGGAGTGGGGAGAGGAGATTGTCCGACAACGTCCCCGGACGATTGGGGCACTCACAGTAGCGACGCAGGTGGGTGAGCCCTTCAAGGACCTGCGAGAGAATCGGGATCGGGGAGGACACTGTCTCCCCGGCGCGCCGAGAAGACCTGAAAGAGTGTCCACCGGAGGAAGAAAAACCCACTTGCAAGGTCGAGGACAAGGAGAAACGGAAAGGCGACCAAAGCCCAACCCCAGGAGGCTCCGGGATGACTTGCCGTCCTAAGGAGCAAGAAGCCACGGAAGATGACTCCCAGAAGGCGCGACGCCGTTCACGCTCGGTACCGGGGCGGGCACGAGAGCGATGCTGGAACTGCGGTTCCAGGCATCACTTTATGCCCCGGTGCCCTCAACCCCGCGCTACCGGCTTCTGCTATCGGTGTGGGCGACGAGACGTGACGGTGAAGGATTGCCCGGACTGTGGACCCGCATGGAAGGCCCAGGGCTCCTACGTACCCGGACAGAGCAACCGAGACGAGAACCCCACGCGTCCGCGAGGTGGAAAGCCGGGAACGAGAAAGAGCGGCGACGACGTCGGACAGGAACGGTCATAGGAGGGAGGACCGAAGAGAAAAAACGGAAGAAGATCTGGCTGCGCCACCAAATATTTTTTTTTCTCTTTCTTTCTGTCCCCTTTTCGTTCTTTGCCTGCGTCTACGGAATGCGGAGTCGACAACGACGACATTTGTATCGGGCGTAATGCTCAAACATTACGAGGGAAAAACGATCATCTTTTTTTTTTTTGATTTTTTTTTTGTTTAGTTGTCGGATAATAAGCTCGCTTAATTTTATTTTTGTCGCGTGACCGCTTTAAATTCTCCCTGTCGTTTTGTATTTTTTTTTGTGTGTGGTCTATTATATTTTTTTTTCTTTCTTCTCTCTCCTAATTACTTCATTTTGTTTGTGTTTGGCGGCTTGGGGGTACCATTCATTGGGCATAGCCTCCGACATCTTGTAAAAGGTTTTTTTTTATTAAATAAAAGACTCCGAAGGAGATATGCACTTGGGTACTATTCCTTTCTGTTAAAATACTGGGTCTTAGATTAAGCATAATTTTGGTGTAAGATAATCTCCGGAGACCGCCTGTTTTCCACGGCTTGAAAGTATCAGGCGAGAAGCGGGGGGTTGCGGGTGGAGGACCCCTGATATGCTCCCTCTTGGCGTGGGGGAGTTGTGACGTGGCGGCTTTGGCTGCTTTGTCGCAGCTCCCCGCGGCCGTCACAAAGCGCGGCGGCGCTGGACGAGCCGCGATAGCATAGAGAGCGGAAGGGGGTCGCGGGAATCTCCGGAGGGTCTTTATTTTGTTTTAAGGCGATAATTAACAATCGCGGTGATGAATTTTTGTTGCTACCGTATGTTGTCGAGATTACCGACTACCTTTACCGCGGAAGGAGCGAGAGGAGCGGACCGTATGCGGAGGCGCGAACGGCGGGGTTAGATGATGACCGGATACGAGCCCGGGATGGGAGGCCACCCATTCTGAGGGCCTTGGAGGAAACTCGCCGCCTACGCATCTCCGCGCCGGAAAAAACCCGCGAAGAAATTAACACGACCGCGAACTATTTGAAGCTCGCGCCAAACTATTAGTAGCGATAGGGCTCTGTGAGGGCAGCGGCTCCCGCGGGAAATCGGCAACGTAGCGCGCGAAAAAATCCGCGAGACGCGAGAGTGGGGATACGCCGAGCCTCGTGCCGAAAATTCGCGCGGTCCTCGCTCTCTTCCGTGTAGGCAGGCAGCGTAGGCGGACAAAAAGACGATAGCTAGGGCGAGCGAGAGAGTGTGCGACAGCGAGATTGCGAGTGAGAGAGCGACGGCGAGAGAGAGCCTGTGGGAGCGAGCGAGGACGGGAGAGGGATCGTACGAGGCCCAAGCAGCTTTTCATCGGTGAGATCTTCCACCCGCATTGCGGAAATATTATTTTGTGAAACCTTCCGCTTCCCGGGGAGACCGGCGTAGGCTCAGATGAGACCTGGCCACGTAGAACGGGCACGCGGGCCCGCTAGAGTATTTGGTGGATCCTTGTCGTAAGGCAAGGACTTAACGGTAGAGAGTGGCAGCCGACGGGCGTCTGACGGCCGGTGTCCGAACCCCGCGGGAAGCACCGGTACCGTTTATTTGCGTGGATTAATTTTATAGTTTGTGAGGCTGTCGTACGTCGCGTCCGCACGGAGAGCTCTCGGCAGCAGCGGAGGTCGGAAGAAATATCACGCGATCTCGTTTACGACAGGCGATCTTACGCGTAAGTTCTTGTGTGTCGGTGAGTCCCGCGAATACACATCGCGTGTACAGGAGGCGCGTGGCCGGCACCCAAAACAGTCAGGGCCGACGCGAGAATTACGGGAAAGTAAGATCCCAGGGAGATACTTGTGGCGATCTAATAGCAATTCAAAACCAAAGCCACGCTCTAGGTGATCGCGCGAAGATCGAGCCCGCTCACGATTACGATAATTTTGTTATTTTTCTTGTTATTCGTCATAGTTGTCTCGTTCCGTTGAGTATTAATAAACGGACTGAAAATTGTACTCGCCCTGTTCGCGTACTTATCATTTTGTGCTGTCGTTTTCGTCTGTCCGAAGAATTCCGCCTGTGATACCCCGCCCCTCTCCGTTCGGATGAGCTAGCCCCCGCGCGTGACGGCCGTTTGAGTTTGCCGTGAATTATTAAGAGAATAAAACATTTGTGAATAGAATCGGCACGGCTGGGCCCGTGCCTGGCGCCCAAAACTATCGCGTTATCGGCTTACGCCGTCCCGCGCCGGGGTACGGCCGAGGTACCGCGACCCCTCCTCCCTCCCTTCCCCTCGTGTCACGACGGTACACGGATTTTTCGTCTGTACACGGCTGTCTCTTTTTGTTCGCGACTCTCCTCCTTGCGGAGGAGAAAAGATATCGTGACAATATATATACATGTATATATATATGAAGAAAGAAACACACCAAAATAAAAAAAAAGGAAAGAAAAAATATAATAATAATAATAAAAGGGGGGTGAAAAATAAAAATTCAGTAAATAAAAAGAATGGGGGAGACACAAAATATAACAAGGGGAGAATTATATAAAAAAAAAAGGAAAACAAATAATCAAAATATATATACAAGGAAATATATACACTCAGGAAAAACTATATACCTACTTCAATCACTGGCACGCGCCACACAGAAGGCTCGGGTAAATGTGCGCCCACATAAACAGAAAAGGAAACCCCGCTGAACTATGACTACTTAACTCTAGCAGGAATAAAAGGAAAAAGGAAACAAAACAAGTTATAAATTCAACTTATATTCATTACAAAAATACACAAATTACATTTATTATTTAAATCTAACAGAAACAAAAGGGAAAAGAAACAAAACAAGTTATAAATTTAACCCATATTTATTACAAAGAATATACAAATTACATTTATGTCTAATCCAAAAGTCCTGTTAATAAGGCAAATTGGATAGCCGCATTCGATAAAATTTTTTCGAAATTTAACGGAGCTATAAAAGGATGACGTTCCCCAGCCTCAAAAATTATTAATCAAGTCGTCGGAGGAAGGTGTTTAGCCGCCAACGCCAAGTTATAAAAACCGTACGGCCTCAAACTCAGGATGAATGCATTCTCCGGCACCTCGCCCGTCCATGGTGGAAATTTCGCCCTAAGATAATGAGCCCATATACTTTCCGGTACTGGACTCATGAACAGCAGGCTGTTCTCGTTGGCACCCGTATCTGAGAGAGTGAGGGAACTAGCACCCGTCGAGGGACTGGGCACCGATTCTCCCACCGGCGAAGGAGAATAAGACAAAGACATCGGCTGGTACTCCCTCCCAACCGAAATGTTGCTCCCCGCAGAAAGGCTCTCTGGTGACACCGCAAATCCTTGCGGCTCCGAAGAAATCGCCAAGGGAGCCGAAAACTCCATTCGGGGATCCACCTCACCTTTCATCCCCTCTGGTGTCCCTTCACTTATGAGCCGCTCCACTAACGAGAGCTGCAACGATCCCATGCGACACCGATACCTGTCACTTGGACTGGCGTAGCCATACTCCACTAAGAAAAACCAAAATAAAAAAAATATAAATCTTGAGTTTCGCCACAAATAGCACAGAGAACTTACTTTGATTCGTGTTACAAGAAAAAAAACTTATGAAGCAACAGACTAAGAATTTATCCTTATATACTTACAGTTAACTACTCCCACGAACCCTTATTTTGGGCGCCCCATTGCCCCACCTTTGATCAGAGAGCCACTGAATCTTCACTAGCATTTAAGCCCCTCTAACACTCCTTGTCCAACGGAATCAATTCCACCCAAAAAATGAGGGAAATGTAAAGAAAATATATATATTTTTCTTTTATATATATATTTCATTTTAAACAATTTAAAATTGAAGGAAAATGCTACAAGCCAATGAAAAACGAAATTTTTAGAGTTAAAAATACTTGTAGGATTTCTTGCCCAGTGCCGGCGAAACGAATTATTTCCAGGGCAAATATTATGGACAGATGAAGCTTTGTTCACCCCAAACGGGATTTTCAACTCTAAAAATTTCGTTTTGTGGGATCACGTCAACCCGCGGGCCATTCGCCAAGGCGCCTTCCAAATCCGGTGGCAATTGAATGTATGGGCAGAAGTAATAGAAAGTCAAGTTGTAAGTATTTTTAATACGTGAAAATTTATTTCATAATTGAAATTTGTAAAATTTTTATTGACCTATTTCAGATCGGGCCGTTCTTTCTTTCTCCACGCCTTAATGGCGAATTAAACGCCGAATTTTTAAATAACAATCTACCATTATTATTAGAAAATGTTCCGCTAAATTTAAGAATTAATATGATCTTACAACAAGACGGCGCTCCGCCTTACTTTTCAGGTGCGCGAAAAATATTTTAAATGAACATTTTCCGGACATGTAGATGGGGCGAGGGGGGCCAATTTCGTGGCCAGCACGTTCCCCGGACATGAACGTGCTGGACTATTTTGTTTTGGGCCACATTAAGGCCACAATAGAAAATGTGCGCGATCGTACAGTTGAGGAAGTCCGCGATGCAATCATAGCGGCCTTCCATACGATCACGCCTGACATGGCGGAAAGAGCAACGCAACAAATTGTTCGGAAAGCCGAACTGTGCCTACAAGCACAAGGGAGGCACTTCGAACAATTGTTGCGTTGAGCTTTCCAGGTAAATTAGGCCTATTGGGGAGATCACATTAAAAAAAACTCACTGAGCTATCTACCTCAAAAGGTAGTGTGGAAACGATAGCGTTTTTACCGTAAAATTATTAAAGAATTAGACAAAAAATCGGAAATTGTTCTCGTTCGTGCGTATTCATTTACACTTCGCTCGCCTATATCGTCGCCTCGCGTCGCTCGCGCATTGTCGGCTCGCCTCGTTCGCGTACATCGTCGCTTTGCTCGCCTATATCGTCGCCTCGCATTGCTCACGCATCATCGGCTCGCGTCGCTCGCGTGCACTGAGGCCTCGCCTCTAGCCCAATCTATGCATCGCGTGGGGAAAAGGCACCGATGCTCCGCCCCAAATTGGTAATAAAATACCAAATTTTTATACGCTGATATCTCGCCTATTATCGCAAAAATTTTAAAATGGTATGGGACTTTTCGATTTGTCTTGATGAGACCTACCTACCATATTCGGGAAAGTCCACTGATCGAAAACACCCTGTATTATGCCCGCTCAAGCACCAAGCCTAGAACTTGTATTTTGGTAAAAAGATGCAGTTTTAGTTCCACAGATCAGCGACGGAGACCAGACGGTGATACAGATCGGACTTTGCAACATCGACGAGAGGACCAGGGAATTGTACATCGGGTCAGTCTACATGCCCTACAACTCCCCGGAATTACCGCCGCAAGAAAGTGTGAGTAAACTGGTCGAAATAGCCAGGATCGAAATACTCTTGGGTTGTGACGCAAACTCCCATCACTTAAGTTGGGGGAGCACGGATATCAATCCAAGGGAAGAAAATTTACATGAATTCATTGTTAGGTCAGAGTTGATCATTCTTAACCGAGGCAATGATTTCACCTTCATGGACTCAAGAAGACAGGAAATTATCGATATAACGCTTTGCACGGGTGATATGGCGGGCTTGATGAGAGACTGGAGGGTCTTAAATAAACCTTCGGGATAGGATCACCGAAGCATACGCTACACCCTGCAAGCGGAAACGGAGATAACATGGGAAAAAAACCCAAGGCAGACCAGGTGGGAAGACTGCAGGACGGAATTAACTGCCCAGGTAACTATAATCCCAACCAGATTCCACACTAAAAATAATTTAGACAAAGCAGCACAGAGCCGTAGGGTGATAATAACCAAGGCTTCTGAAAACAATTGTTTGGAGAGACAAAAAAGTGGTAAGACTAGGGTCCCATGGTGGAACCAAGAGCTGGGAAGGTTCAGGTCGACTACAAGATGTCTTTTCAATAAGGCAAAAACCACTGGACAAGCTGCCCACTGGGAGATCTTTAGGCAAGCCCAAAAGGAGTACAGCAAAGCCATTATTAAAGCCAAGCGCAAAAGGGGATATTGGGTTGGAGGGAATATTGTGAAAGTATCAAAGGAACAGCAGAGGCTTCGAGACTAAGCAAAATCCTCAGCACAAATGATAAATCGCATCTGGGCTGTATAAAGCTACCAAATGGCGAATTTACAGATAACGTGGAAAGTACATTAACACACTTAATGGAAATCAACTTTCCGGGCTTCCAGACGAGTCAAAATAAGGCAGACTGAACAGGAGAAAAGCCTAGGGACATCCACAAGCCCAGGGAATGGTCACTGGCAGCCAAGATCGTGTACCCCAAGAGAATAGAATGGGTAGTAAACTTATTTGGCCCTTATAAAGCAGCGGGACCAGACGGCATATTTCCGACTTTATTACAAAAAGGTTCGGGGATGCTGATGGAACCACTAACAAAAATACTCAGGGCTAATATAGCTCTGAGATACGTTCCAAAAGCATGAGGAGGAACTAGAGTAGTTTTTATACCTAATCCGGGGAGAAACGGGCACATAGTTACCAAAGACTAGAGACCCATCAGCATGACCTCCTTTGTTTTAAAGACACTGGAGAGGCTAGTTAATGGATATCTGAAACGAGGGCCATTGATCCAACACTGGAAAATAAAGGCTACGCATTAGGAGTCTTCTTGGACATTGAGAGAGCTTTCGACAGCACTTCATATAAGATGATACAAGAAGCACTGACCAAACATGGAATATCAGTGGCACTGATTGACTGGACCCAGTGTATGCTTGCGAACAGGAGACTGAACGTTGAGCATGGGGGAGTATTAGTCCAAGGAACACCCACAAAAGAATGCCCACAGGGAGGAGTGCTTTCTCCTCTAGTGGTAAATAAACTGCTGAGTAAACTAGAAGCAGCGGGAGTCCTCACTTATGGCCATGCAGACGACATAACCATAATAGCAAGAGAGAAATTTCTTCCAATTCTTGGGGAGCTCATAGAAAAAGCACTCAAGATCACATAAAACTGGTGCCAGGTTAAGGGACTGACGGTTAACCCCGAGAAGACCTCAACCATAATATTTACCAGAAAATACGAACCGGAACCCATCAGGCCTTTAAAACTGTGGAGGAAGGAATTAAACTTTGTAACCTCGGTAATATACCTGGGGGTTTTTACTAGATACGAAACTGAGCTGGAAACTCCATTTGGATGATAAAAGGAAAAAGTTCTACACGGCCTTTTGGGCCTGTAGAAAAGCACTAGGAAAATCCTTGGGCCTTAAGTCGAAGGTAGCACTATGGCTGTACCAAGCCGTGCTATTACCCAGGCTTACATATGCAGCAGTGGTATGGTGGCCCAGAGTGGTAAAGGTGAAAACGAAGAACCTACTAAAGAGCCTACAGGGAAGTTATTTGAGGGCTTCAGTAGGGACTCAAAAAACGACGAAGCGAAGGTGCGCCAATAATAATTTCTTAGCGTTCACTCATGCTTTCTCTCTCACACGCACGGGTCGCGAGCGGGATAGAGCATAAGAACGCCTTCCATCAAATTTTCCCCCGTTTTCTCGCTCTTTTCGGCGTTCCGCGCCTCACGTACGCGATCCGCGGTGAGGCCTCATGCACACTACTCCACCTAACGCGCGGGAGCCGCCGTCGCCGCAGTGCGACAGGCCATTATTGCCGGTCACTGTACATTTACCATCTGTCTCAAACAACTCTGCTAATATTCTCATACAGGAAGATGATCTTTCTAACAAAGTCATTGGGGATGCAGAATTTTCAAGGTATGATAATCTTAGCACTCCTTCCAATAAAAAACGATTTTCGGATTTCTCTGCTGCCAAGACGCAGCAGAAACTTTACAATCAGCCTGCTGCTAATATAAATAAGAGACAAGCTCAAGATATAAATGACAATAATAGTCCCTCAGTTTCAACTCCTGCATTGAAATCTAAACCGGTGTTAAAATATTCAGCTCAAGATAAAGCACCCTTCACTCTCATGGTAATCTCAAATAATAATAATAACGATAACGTTCATCCATTACTTGTCACACAATCACCTATTAAATCAATTTATACTAATATTAAAGTTTGCAAAAAAGTTGGCAAAGGCAAAATTTTAATAGAGTTACACGATTATACTTCCGCAAATAAAATTCTTGATAATGTTAAATTAAATGATCTGGGTCTTAAAGCATTTATTCTCTCGTATAAAATTTCCAGATCTGGTATTATCAGACATGTGCCTCAGGAGATTTCTCTGGAGGACATACTCAGGTATATTGAAAATCAGACATTAAAATCTGTGGCGGCCGAGATGACAATCGGACAATTGACACTCGGCGCGCCACAAGATAGACATTTAATGTGAGAGGCGCCATCCAAAGACGGTGTCTCGTGCGACCTTGCTACTAGGGCATACGCAACTTCACATCCACCATTTATCGAAACCGGCCCCGAGCCGGGCAATGGAAAAATTCAGCAGCGTCCGTGGACTATTACGGAAATGGACAGTTTGGTCACGACCTGCGCAGCTTGCCACAATCGGCACCCTATTCCCACCCACTCACGCAGTGAAATCACCGCGCTTACTACACCAAATCGTGTCCACGGGGGACCACGAGGACTGTCCACCAGCACCAAGCCTGGTACTCGCTCTGACCCTGTTGGGATAAAGGAAAGGTAAAGGTTAGGAAATGGTCAAGAGACCATTGGTCGTAGGTTAGGACCCTACCTAATAATCCTGGCAAGGATTCTACGGCCTCCAGGATTAAAGAAGCCAGTGCGGCACTCATCTTTAGCTATTAGAGTGGAAACCGCAGCTGGCTAATTTCACGCCACCTAGCCTCACACGGCCTCCACGTATATTTCTCGCTCCAAGAGACATCCGTATCTGGAGGTATACAAGTCCTTGGTGGAATGCGACGTCAAGCCTACTCTCGCCTATCCCACCAACACCACCGGTGCGGATAGAGCGAGGAGTACAGGTCGGTCCTTGTACCACGGAGAGAGTAATCCAACACGCTCCCGTGGTAACAGATTCAGGGACGCAATATGACCTTTGGGTCACCACTTCCTCATCGGACGCTGAACTATTAGTATTACCAAGAGACGATAAATGGGGCCCGATAAAAGTAACCCTCACGGCGCCTCATATCTTTTATAGAGAAAGGAAATTGTAACCACGCTACGCGCAAAACTTTTGTAAAGCACCAGTGGGTGCGATTTAAACTATACACAAACAACCTGTACATATACCTGTAAATACACACTGTAAATAGTTGAAACTCGGCGTCATCTTTATTCAAGCCAAAAATCTATCCGCAACGATAATGCCTACAAAATCCTTGAGGTACATAGGCTGAACAGGAGAATTAATTCAGAAGAAGGTATAAAATATGTTCCATCTAGAAATATTTGTATCAGGTTCAGCGGTCAGATTCTACCACACCGAGTCTTTTTATATAAAACCTCTCATGAAATAGTTCCATTCATTCCTAAATCTAAAATTTGTTTCTCTTGCTTCAGACTTGGGCACGTTGGTAAAGCGTGCAAGAGCAAATCAAGGTGCCTTTATTGCGGAGGTGCTAAACACACTGATAATATTTTTTGTTCTGCATTTAATCAACCCCCCAGTTGTCTCAATTGCAAAAGCGCTCATTTGGCCACTTCGAGAAATTGTGCTGCGTTTATTCTGCACCAAAAAATACAAGCTCTTGCCGCAACTAAAAATATTTCTCTTTTTTAGCCAGGGAAAAATCTCTTCTTGCTTTTCCTTTAATGGTTTATTGGATCTCAGGTTTGATTTAAAAAATTTTCCTCAATATAAAACCTCTGAATCTCCGTTCTCTACCTCAAATTTGAATTCCTTTAATAGATTTTCTATTTTAAATTCGTCTGACATTCCTCAAGAATTTTCTTCATCTTACTTTTCATACTTTGAGATTTGCTTTAATTTCATTTCTGCTCTAAAAAAACCTTCCAAGTCTTCCTCAATAAAATTAATTTCCTTCGATGCAAGGACTAACCGAAATAAAAATGTGATTAAAAGTCCTGCTTATAACTTTACCTTCTCTTCAAAGAAGAAAAATTTAGTTTTATTTCCTATTTCTAAACCCGTTTATTATTTTAATTCTTCTCTTTCTCCTCTCCCTTCACTCGCTTTTTCTTCCCACTCGGCTTTCCATCCTCATCCTGCTCCACATTCTCCGTTTTCAAATTCTTCTTCCGCTTCCACTTCGGATTCGCCTTCTTATACTTCTTCCTTTTTTTCTCCCTCTTCTCTTACTTGCCTTCCTTCCAACCTTTTTTCACCTATCATTATTGTTAATTTGATTAATTCCATATTACATAACCTTACTTCTAATCCACATTTAGATGCTCCTCAACATCAAATCATTTTAAACTCCTTTAATTTCTTATTTTCATATATTAACTCTATTAATCAAGTATCTTCTAACAATAATAGGAACTCTGCTATCTCTTCTTCTCTTAATTAGTTTCCTTTCATCTCCTCGGCCTTCCAAGTTATTCTATCTTCTATTTTTCTCTATTCATTCAATTTGTCATTCTTTAGTAATATTTAATTTGATTACTTGATTTATAAAATGTCTAATAATTCTTCTCCCTCTTTAAAAATTCTTCAATGGAACTGCCGAGGTTTTTATAGCAAACTACATATCCTGCAACAAATTTCTCAAGTTTAGGACATCATTTGTCTCCAAGAATCTCTAATCTCTTCTCGTAAGCACTTTCTTCTCAAAAATTTTTAAACTTTTTTGATCCCTTCCTCTGAACCAAGAAGCAGTGGTGTTTGTACTTTAGTTAAGGTAGGCTTTGATAATTTTCATATTGATTTATCTTCCTGTTTACACAAGTCCATAGAAATTATAGGAATCGGTATCAAAGATAACTTTAATAATCAATTAGCGATCATTAATATTTATAGGCATTCTGGTACCTTTACCCCTTCTCATATTTTTAAAGAAATTTTTAATTTTCGGCTTAAATATAAAAACATTTTATTTTTAGGAGATTTCAATTCTCATCATTACCTCTGGGGAGATATTAGAAGGTCTGCGGTGTATGATTATTTGACTAATGCCATTGATTCTAATGACTTGTTTATCTTAAATAACTCCTTTCACACTTATTTAAATGTCTTTAATAATTACTCCTCAACTATAGATCTCTCAATAGCATCAAACGACATCTCTTTGTCCTGCGAGTTTGATATTTCCGATAACTTATTTGGCAGTGACCACTTCCCTATCTTTATTAAAGTTAATTCTTTCATTCACCCCTTTTCCAGATTTAATTATAAATTCAAATTAAATAAAGAAGAAATTGTGTAATAGAATTAATCTAGTTACGGTGAGAGATCCTAGATCTTACGGGTAGCGCGGAAAACTTATCACGCGAGAAGCCGAGTCAACCTGATGGCCGGAATGGGCCACGTGCCACCAAGATGATTGCGTCCGCGAGCGTCGACTATTCACACGATATGAGCGGTCCTTGATTATTTAAATGAGCAATGAGTAAACCGGCGCGGTGATTAACACAAACGAGTAGTCTTAAGGAAATAAGACGTATTCCGCAAAATAAGCGCGCATAGCGAGAACGCCGTGAGCATATGCTCGAGCACGTTGCTACCACGTGCACGGACAGTGAGGCTGAATCCGTACTTTTCGTGAGCCGACTGCCTTTACAATGAATGAGATAGATTCTCGCACTTCCTGACTAACATCGCTTGATCACCGGTCACTTTATGAATTGAGCTAACACCACAAAAACTATGAGAATTCAGAGACACTTCGAGAGCCGTCCGTACGCACTGACATTCGGAACAAAAAAAAGCATTAGAACCAGCAAATGCCGCACATGGCGCGGATTATCGATAAATTGCCGGTCTGCGACGTGGTGCCATCGCGTAATTATGCGCGACACTAATCAAAAGCGCGGTCTCTCCGAGTCCGTTAAATCGCGAACAAATTAAATCGTTAAGTTATTCACTAAAAATCAATTCTCCGGCCTTAATTGAAAATTATTCTGGCAATCCTTTCGTTGATTTCAGCTCCTTCTCCAATTTTTTGGAAGAAAACATAAATTGAGTTTTCGAAAGACCTCAAAAAAAACAGGGTTCTTATATTTTTCGTTCAAATTTCAGCCTTGGCCCTTGGTGGAACAAAATTTGCGAAGCAGCTGTTAAAGAAAGAAAACAATCTCTAAAGGCTTTCAGGTCAAATCCTTCTATCTCTAATTTTAATAATTATAAAAATGCAAATTCTCGTTGTAAAAAGGTTTTAAAGAAACAGAAGACTTTAAGTTGGCGGAATTTATGCTCTGACTTTAATAAATTTATTCCTTCCGATTTCTTGTGAAGGTTGATTAGAGTGTTTAGGAATAGGAAATTTAACGCTTTGAGTGCTCCTCATTCAAATTTCATAACTGATTGTGAGGCCTCTATCTCTTAGATATGCCCCTCCTCATGTAATCCGGATTTTGAAAAGGCTCTTGCTGCTCCTCAGGTGTTGGATCAATCTAATTTTGTGTGTCAGGCATGGGTGGATGAGGCCATCTCTTTGGATGAATTTAAAATATTTCTTAAATCCCTCAAACTCAATTCGGCTCCTGGTTTTAATAGATTCGATAACAAAATTATAAGTGCAATTCCTAATTCTGTCCAATCGGTTTTGTTAAAAATTTTTAACCAATTCTTTGATCAGGGTATTATCCCTCATTTATGGAAAACCTCTCTTATAATTTTTATTCCAAAGGCAGGTGGTAAAGGGGTTAGACCTAATTCTCTCCTGTCCTGCTTATTAAAATTATTTGAAAAATGTATTTATCTCCGTTTAAGGTGGTATGTAGAGGCCAATTCCATTCTGCCTGATTTTCAGTTTGGTTTTCGTCGCTCAAAATTTTGTCTAGATAATCTTGTAACTTTGACAAACGATGTTAGAGCAGCTTTTATTCTTGGCAAGAATACGGTATGTGTATTTGTCGATATTGAAGGGGCATTCGATAATGTTATTCCTAGCATCCTCATTCAAGATCTGCAGAAGATAGACATTCCATATAAAGTCAGGAAATTTCTTCTTAACATTTTGACTAATAGGGAGATTCTTTTTCTGATTAATGGTTCAGTGTCCACTTCTTTTCTTGCAAACAAAAGGACTCCCCAAGTCTCTATTCTCAGCCCCATACTTTTTAACATTTATTTAAGAGAACATGGTGATTTTATTGATTTGGACACCAAGATTATTCAGTACGCTGATGATATTGTTCTTTAGTTTTTCAGCAAAGATTCCATTTTGGCCGCTGCCTCTGTCAATCGCTACTTAGCAGGTATCTGTAAATTTATCTATCTAATAATCTATCTAATAAACAAATATCTATCTAATAAAGGTTTATCTTTCTCTCCCAATAAATCTAAACATATGTTTTTTTCTAGAAAAAATCCCATTCGTCAGATTATTTCTCCTCTATCTATTAATAACGTTATTATTCCTTTTGTTCACTTAACTAAATTTTTAGGAATCTTTTTAGACTTTAAAATGCATGGAAAATTGCACTTTGAATTTAAATAATATAATTTCTTCTCTTGCAAACACCTCGTGAGGAGCTCATCCTCAGTCGCTTTTAAACATTTACAGGTCCTGCCTCAAAAGCATAATTGAATACGGCAGTTTGGTATTCAGAGTTTGTAATAATAAGTGCGTCCTTACTGCAATTCAAAGATCGCAATACAGAGCAATTAGAACCGCGCTAGGTTTCAGGAAGTCTACTCCGATAAACGTTACTCTGGATATAGCTAAGGAAACTCCCTTGTTTTCTAGATTCAAATATCTTACCTCTAAATATTTATATAAACTATTTTCGTTCAAATACAGTATTACTCTTAACAGCTTATATGGCTCTAAGCACAATCTTTATTCCGTGGGTAAAAGGACCAGAGCTCGTAACAAAATACCGATTTTTGATTTATTTTGCAAATTGGAATTTCAGAGAAATAATGTGTTTAAGTCTGTCTTTCCTCCTTCATTCAATTATGAATATTCTGCCTTTAGTTGTTGTATTTCTTATTCTGCCTTGAAGATTAATTCACTTCCAAGTGATATCTCTATTAATAAAATTTTTAATTTTGCCATCTCTCATCTTACAGATAATGCCGTTTTTTTTTACACGGATGTCTCTAGGGATCCTTCTATTCCTGCTGTTGGCTCGGGTATATATTCTCCAGATCTCAATTTCAAAATCCTTCACAGACTCCCCTCAGATACCTCTGTGTTTTCCGCCGAAGCATGGGCTATCTATCAGGCCCTTCTATTTATTATTCAGTTAAAAATTGCTAAAACTGTAATATTTACGAACTCCAAGAGCTGTCTCGACGCACTATCCTCTCATCATATCATCATATCAGGACAATTATTTAATTACTCTAATTAAGTCTAAATTTGTACAAGCTAGGGATCTTTCTTACTCCGTTTCTTTCTTTTAGATTCCATCTCATGCAGGTATTGCAGGAAATGAAATTGCAGACTCCATTGCAAAATCTGCTTTACAATGCCATTTGCTTTCATATTATAAAATTCCATATTCTGATTTACATGCAGTATCTAAATCTATTTTAAAATTTATTTTGAAAATTTTGTGATTGAATCATCTCTGTCTAAGGGCATTCAATATTTTAATCTTTACCATAATAATTCTGTTAAACCCTGATATTATAATGCAGCATATACCCGCCCTATGATGATTGATTAACAGACTTGGTAGTGGCCACTATAATTTAAATTTAAGCTTGTACAAGAAATCTCTCCACTATACAGATCTCTGCTCCTGTGGTTTCGCCTTTCAAAGTATTGATCACGTTATTTTCAATTGTGATCTTTATGAATCTAATGCCCATTACTTGCGTTTATACATAGCCAAATCATTTCCTGACGACTTCATCCAAAAAACCATAATTAATATTATTGCTAATCCTACAGTCAAGTTTTGTCGCCTCCTGGTTTCATTCATCAAGTCTGCAAACCTTTCAATTTAATATTTCCTCTGGTCCACTTGTCCAACATCATCATTGTAACTGGTCGTAATATCCCGTGGAAGGGATAGGAGCCATTAATTGTAGAAGAAGAAGAAGAAGAAGCTCATGGTGACGTTGATCGAGTTGCACGTTTGCTCAACAAAAACGTTAAACCGTTGCCTGACAAAGTACGTCTTTCTGACTGAAATTCTTACGTAGTCATCACACACACACAAAACAGCTAGGGTAATTTGTTAAATTTTTTACCACTTTATATAATTTATTTAAAGCAGACATATAAATAAATAATTTTGTTAGCTTATATATTGTAATATATTCTGCAATCTTTTATTATTAATGAGTTTTATGCCAATAATTTTTTTATTTTCTAAATTACATAAATAATACAAAAATATTTTAAATAATTTATTACGTCTGAAGCCGTTTCCTCGAGCAGTTGCTTCCTCAATAAACGCTACTTTAATAAAACTTTGACCAAAACTAAGGTCCACGGACACAGAGATAATACACTATAGCAAACGGAGGCGTCATCAATCAAAATTATTAAAATGAAATCTAGGGGGAAGAAATTTTTCTTATAATCGATGAGGTAACCCGTCCAGTAACCGGAAGTAGACAACTCATTTCGACTAATAATTCGGTCGTAAAACTTCAATTGGTCTTAGTGTATTTATCGCCTTGAGCAGTATGCTTTTGGCTAATCAGTGAAAAGTCGTAAAACAAAACAAAGGCTCTCGCAACTGCTGACACTTAGAAAAGCTCTCCTGCATAGCGAGAGTACGGTCACTGTGACTCCCCCCCCTTCAATTTTATTATTCTGGATAAAGAATACAGAGAACTTGTTTCTGCCATAAAAAATATTAAGAGAATAAAATCAGATAAAGACATACGATGGATCTGTCTAAAACTAAAACATAAAGAGATGCCGAAACAAACCGACGTTGCGCAACGATCACCAGGAGATATAATATATATTGTCACGTTATCTTTTCTCTTCCACGAGGAGAGAGTCGCGAGCAAAAGAGACGGCCGTGCACGGACGAAAAATCCGTGTACCGTCGTGACACGAGGGAAAGGGAGGGAGGACGGGTCGTGGTTCCTCAGCTGTATCCCGGCGCGGGACGAACTAGTTTTGGGCGCCAGGCACGGGCCCAGCCGTGCCGATTCGATTCACAGAGGCTATCTCCTTTTAATGATCTCCGATAAATTCCAACAGCCGTCGCGCGCGGGGGCTAGCTCATCCGAACGGAGAGGGGCGAGGTATCACAGACGGAAGTTCTCGGACCGGCGGAAACAACAGCACAAAATGATAAGTACGCGAACAGGGCGAGTACAATTTTCAGTCCGTTTATTAATACGCAACGGAACGAGACAATTACGACGAGTAACAAGAAAATAACAAAATTATCGTAATCGTGAGCGGGCTCGATCTTCGCGCAATCCCCTAGATCGTGGCTTGAGTTTTGAACCGCTATTAGGTCGCCACGAGTATCTCCCGTAGCTCTCACGCCGGCCCTGACTGTTTTGATGCCGGCCACGCGCCTCCCGTACACGCGGCGTGTTTTCGCGGGACGCAACGACACACAAGAATTCACGCGTAAGATCGCCCGTCGTAAACAAGATCGCGTGATTTCTTTTCCGACCTCCGCCGCTGCCGAGGGCTCTCCGTGCGGACGCGACGTACGACAGCATCACAAATAATCGAATTAACCAACGCAAACAAACCGTCCCGGTATGTCTCGCGGGGCCCAACCACCGGCCTTTAGACGCCCGTCGGCTGCCACTCGCTAACGTTACGTCCTTGCCTCGCGACAAGGGTCCACCAAAATAATCTAACGGGCCCGCGTGCCCGTTTTATGTGGCCGGGTATCGTCCAAATCCGCGTCGGCCTTCCCGGGAGGCGAAGGGCTGTACAATACAATAATTCCGCAATGTGAGTGGAAAATCTCACCGAATAAGCACGCCTTGACCTCTTGAGACGTCCTCGCTCTCCCTCACTCTCTCTCTCCTCGCTCTCGCTCGCCCCGGTCGTCTTCGCTCACTCTCGCTATTGCTCGCTAATTCTCGCCGATCGCCCGTCTATTACGCCGGTCTACACGGAAGAGAGCGAGGACCGCGCGAATTTTTGGCACGAGGCCCGGCGTATCCCCCACTCTCGCGCCTCGCGGATTTTTCCGCGCTGCGTTGCCGATTTCCCGCGGAAGCCGCTGCCCTCACAGAGCCCTATCGGTACTAGCCGGGTGGCGCGGGTTTCGGATAGTCCGTTGTCGCAACAATTCTCCCGCAGGTGGTTTTCGGTGTTGAAACGTGTAGGCGACAAGCCTCCTCCACGGTTCTCGGGATGGGCGGCCTCCCATCTCGGGCCCGCATCCGGTCACCCCTTTTTCTGGAAGTTTGCGCCTCCGCCTATGGTCCGCTCCTCTCGCTCCTCCCGCGGCAAGGACAGTCGGCATTCTCGGCAACATACGGTAGCAACAAAATCCACCAACGCGATCGTTAATTACCGCCTCGAAAAAATAACGCTACATCCTCCGGAGATTTCCGCGACCCCTTTTGCTCTCCTCGCTATCGCGATTCGTCCAGCGCCGCTGCGCCTTTGTGACGGCCGCGGGGAGTTGCGACGAAGCAGCGAAAGCCGCCACGTCACAATATATATAAAAATAATACCCAGCAACAGCTAAGAAACGTCAAGGCGACTGGTGTCGTAAAAATTCCAAACAATAAATCAGAATTAGAGCAGAATGCGGAAATCAGAAGATGAGACAATACTCCCTCCCTTTGATTTTTTCGGCTATATAAGCCTCGCGCTTTTAGGGCGAAAGCACTACCAAATTTAGAAGCAGAGTATTAACATCGTGACTCTGCCCGATTTCTTCGCGAAAGAACAAGTAAAAAAAAGAAATCTCATAGAAGAACTCCATGCAACATCTGTGGGTCAGAGACTCAATGCCTTCACCAACTTACTTAAACAGAAAATACGAAACTGTTAAAAGATTTGAATATGTTAATTAGTATTGTCACCGCCGCGGGGTCAGCACCTCGTGGCCGATCACCGGCGACAGATCGATATCAATCTGTCGTTCGATATTTTGCCTCCGATTCTCGAAGGCGTTGCCGGCTCGAGTATCTCAATGTTCACTCAGCTGTGCCTAGCATCGTCTTGTGGGCAACAAAGTTCTCGAAACTCTAGAAGATTACTCATAGATCGACTCATCTGGAAGACTCAAGCTATTGTCTAAAGTGCAACTCAGCCAGTGCATCTTCGCCGTGTGCAGATTCGGCGAATTGACTGGCAGACATCATTTTGCAGCACGAGGCGTGTTTAATCTCGTGCTCAGTTACTCAAAAGACTTAGCAGCGTCTCAGCGTTAGAATTATTATAATTTTGATTGCAGTTACCACTCAGTGCAAACTCTTACTAACTCTTGACTCAATAGTAAACTCAGTGAAACTCATATTAGCATCAGTGCGGATCTCAACGGGCAAACACGTGCCCATCGCGTGCCGCCGCGTGGCTCTAAATCGAAGGACTTCCATCCGCCTTTTCGTACGATCTCAAACCGGCCACGATCACGTAACATCCCCGCGGCGTTCGTATAAATTCATTTAAAATTTGTAAAGCCTCATTTTTATACAGAAACCATCATTCAGCCTACCTCGCTCACCCCTGAGGAAGCAGCAACAAAGACCGCCAGACTCTAAGCCGCAACCACTAGAAGTGAGTTAATACATAAATCTTAAAAGAAAGAGAAGACATCACAACATTTAATAAAACCTCCCTGAAAATTATAGTGTCATATTCCATGAATTTAACGCGTCAACAACCTACCGAGAATTTGCGACCTGTTCCATCTGGACCATCAACACATCTCAATTTAACTAATTCGACCCCTTCGCGCTTATTAACGAATACAATTACTTACACTACACCGGATATCACTCAAACGGCGCCGTGCTGTAATAAATTCATTCCTACAGTTTCTCAATCTAATAACAGAGGTTTAATCTATCCCCCATTCGAAATTGATTCGCATCTATTCCCTTCTAATTCTCAACCTTCTTCAAAATCTAAAAATTATTATCCGTTTATAGTTTTAGATTTTCTTACCTCGATATTCCGTCAACCTACCGTTATTTCTCACCCCAAAAAAAACTCCTCTACCTACGTTCCCGATAACAATCCACCAAGTTCCCGTTTTTATGAAACCAAAAATTATCAATATCCTCCTAACCGAAAACCTCCAGGGTGTTGCAATTGTGAATCTCAATTACCACACTGTGCCTTTCATATGTGTGGTTATCAAAGCGGAAGGAATACCGAATTTCGTACACCGCTTCCTTGCTCGTCATGCTCATTTTCAATCGAACAGCTTGAAAGAAATTGTATTTGGACAGGCTTTCATTATATTCATTATAACAACAGAGCAGAGATAAGCAAATGTCCTTTCAGGTCAACCCATTCTCCATCCTTGATTCCTAGAACCTCTCATTTTTCCCAATTATTCCCGTCCTGTCGACACTCTCATGCACACTGCCATTCACACATTCATCAAGAAAACCATATGTAAAGTCACTCATACCGAAAAATTGTACACCCGCGAACATACACAAACATCTACAATAATATTTTTATTTAAAGCAAAAGTCGAATATAATTGTAAATTACATTCATCTATTTAAGCAATAGTCTACCGTCAAAGTGTAAAACCTTTTCAATTTAAATAAAATCAATTACCATTCACTTACAAACTGGTTCTGGTTTTTTTTTGCTTAAAGCTTGCGCGGCTCTATCCTAATAAATAAGATTAAATTCTTTTATTAAAAAAGGGCCATAGGCCGCACGCGTTTCGGAAATGGCGTCAAAGCGTCTATTAAGGCGTTGACCCAAGGTTCAAAACCTTGGCACGTGCGCCTCTGCCGCAACGATACGGTCCCTTCCTTTGTATCAGCGGCAATAAAAGTTTTTGCTCTGTTGCATCGGTAACCTTCCGATTTTCCTGAATCTCTCTTGACTTCAGGCTTCGAACGTAACATAATTAATTACTTCACAAAAAGAATAAAGTTGAAAAAAATTGGATAAATTGATTAACATCGTCCAAAAACTTCAAGCCTATCGTAAAGCGTTAAATTGAATTCCGCTTTTAATTGCTCGCGATGCTGACTGGAAAGCTTTATTAACGGCTTTGAGAGCATCTGACAGCAATATATTAATTTCATCTATTAATTACTTACTTCACTATTGTATGCGGTATGATCCTTATAAAGCGTGGCACGTGTCGCTTAAATTGAATATGTATAGTATATAAATAAGTTCTCATAAAATACATTTATTTAAATCACACATATACATATTGGAAAAAATAATGAATTATGAGGAAAAACTTAGTATATTCTTTATTTTAAATGTATTTTATTCTAAAAAATCTTAATTTATAATTAAGTTATAAAACTGGTTTATTGTAAATCAAGAGACCATATAATAAGAGGTCAAGGATAAAAAAACTAATCTTTTATTTTTATTAATACAATATTTGAAACTTGCGGTATGAACTTGGGGTAATGTATTTTTTAGTTTTTTACTTAAGACTTAATTTGTGATAAAAGATTTAAGTGTGAGAAAAACCTTTATGCGACATTAATTTGTACTGAAGAGATTAAATATAGTTAATAAAGAAATTTTATCAGACATTAACAGAAGAGATTTTCAAGTATTTTTGGTGCGCGGCTCTTAATTAGTAAGTTTTATCGGGTACGGTTGCGCGAAGAAATTCAGAATTTTTGTCGTGTTTCAGAATAGCCGGGGGCCCTTATTGCTCGCCGCAGCAGGTGGTCATGTGGAAGTGTGTGAGATCCTGTTGCTGCAGGACGTCGACGTTAGCAGCGTTGATGATGTGAGTAGTGTTGCATAAATTCTGTTTTATTAAATACTTTACATAGTCTAGAATATCAAAAATGTTTTTTTTTCCCCGTTAATTCTAAAAGCGTTTATTAGATTACATAGATTTAGTTAAACTTTCAAACGTAACATTTTTGGAAAACTTCAATTTTTTTTTTAAACGTTACCAACAATAAACGAAAGATTTTTATGATAGTATTACCGATATACTTTCACACATTGCATTGTAGTATTCGTCTTTGCATAGTTGTTTATACCTTTCCAAAAAAAGAATAAAAAAAAAGATTATACCACCGTGACAGAATTCGAGCCTGCAATCTTCGGATCCGAAGTGGGACGCCTTATTCGTTAGGTCACACAATCTGTAAGGAGTAGTTCCCCTATACATGAAAATCTGTGATCAACTTTTATGAAAATCAATATCTTTGACATAATTATTTAATTTTTATATTTACATTCTTATTTGTGCTTTGTTTTAAAAAGAAAAATAATTTGTTATTCAATGATTAAAATTTCGATAAAAAAAACATGTGTGTGAAGTTGGCATCTCAACTGTTGTAACACGGTAATTTCGGGTCCGGAAAGCTCGTCGGAAGCCAGAGTGCGAGTGTAAAGAACCGAGACTTGGTTAATCGTAAAATAAAGGATTTATTAATAAGAAATAATGTAGAGTCAAAATAATACACTTAATCTAATAATTGAAACAAAGGAATAAACAAAGTAATAAACTAAAGATGAATTGAACAAAACGGCCACCCGCCGTGAGCTGGATTCCAGGGGAACGCTAGTGCGGGTCGCTTTGGGACGTATTCTAGGTAACAGGCCGTATCGGGCATACAGGCTTCCGCGGTTGCGAGTAAGCGACGCGGGTTACAGGACGGGCCGCTCGGGCCGTATCGATCGTACAGGCTTCGCGTTCGCGAGTCGGCGGCGCGGATCACAAGCCAGGCCGCTCGGGCCGTATCGGTCGTACAGGCTTCGCGTTCGCGAGTCGGTGGCGCGGATTACAAGCCAGGTCGTTCGGGTCGCATCGGTCGTACCGGTCTCGCGTTCGTGACTCGGCGGCGCGGAGTACAAGCCAGGCCGTTCGGCCGTATCGGGCGTACAGGCTTCGCGGTCGCGAGTCGGCGGTGCGGTTTACATGCCAGGCCGTCTGGGCCGTGTCGGTCGTACAGGCTTCGCGTTCGCGAGTCGGCGGCGCCGCGACTTAATTTGCCTACGAGACGGAACGCGTGAGAGAGAGAGAGAGAGAGAGCCGGGAGCGCCCGGTCGAAGGAATGCTCGGGAGCGCCCGAGTCTCGGAGATGTCGGTATCGAGGACGGCCGGGAGCGCCCGGTCGAAGGAAGGCTCGGGAGCGCCCGAGTCTCAGAGATGTCGGTGTCGAGGACGGCCGGGAGTGCCCGGTCGAAGGAAGGCTCGGGAGCGCCCGAGTTGTGTAGAGCGAAGTCGGTTTCGGAGGCCGGGTGAGCCCGGTCGAGGAAGACTTGGGAGCGCCCAAGTCCTGGAGGATCGGATGCTGGGGTGCTCCCCAGCGCGGAAAAGGTGCCTTGTTTGCGCTCGAGGCAGCTTATATACCCGTGGGCCCGGGAGTGGGGGACACTCCACTCTCGAGCGGTCTGTGGCGGCGCGCGGTGTGGGCGGTTGGGCGGCCCGTGTTACCCGCTACGGTAATCCGCGCTACGCGCTGCGGGCGGCTGGTCGGCCCGCGCGTAAATTAAATTTTGGCCGGGGCCGCGCGAAGTCTTTGGCGAACGGTGATGGTCGCGGCGCGGGGTCTGGAAAGTGCAGTTTTCGTGGCTTAGTGCCACACTGTTAGTATCTCATAAATAAACTTTATATTTTCTTGCATCCAGCATAGTTCTACAGTTCTTGATAAGTTTTAACAATGGTTCCGCAGAAAAAAAAAATTAAAATCGATTATTTATAAATAAGATGCTAACTTCCGATTACATCTTGTAGCATCTCATCGTATTTCAATTCATTGATCACGAACAAAGAATAAGAAGTAAAGTTCCACTACTTAGAAACGTTTTGCCAATAGTTCTGACGATTCCGCGGAGTTTTAACATCCATTATCGTCGTACACATAAGTGTGAGATACTGTGTATTTCTCGAAAGTTTTGATAATTCTATTACAATTGTAATGTAAATTTGCATCTCTACTTTAACTTTTCAAAGAGTTCTAACGTGTAAAATTATTATAAAATTTTATAGACAAACTTTATTATTTTACACTATCATCTTCAAATATATGTTTGAGATGTTATGTAATTTTCGAGAGTTTTGCTTAATGTAAACTAGTTTTTATATAGTTCTGTGCTAATTGCTTTTCTAAAGAGTTCTGATGATAACGGCAATTAAAAAATTTTTTTAACATTTATTTTGTTACAAAATCTCATATTATTACGTGTAAGGATAAGATGCTGGTCGTAAAACGACAATTTTGGCGACATAAAATAATAATTCTTCTAAAATTGTCATATTCTAACATAGTTCTGGATACTATTATTAATATATTTTTTAAACAATTTAGAACTATTTTATTTGGCAGATTAATTTTTCTTACTCTTTGCATTACCCGGAACCAACGACTGGGACGTGGTAAAATTTGGCTCCATTTTTTCGTTTTTTTGGGGTTTTTTGTTATTTTTTGTTTTTTTTTTGTATTATATTATATTTTTATTTTATTTTATTTTATTTTTTAATTTTTTGTATTTTATTTTATTTTTTGTTGTTTAATATTTTGTAATTTTTAATATATTTTTTGTTATTTTTGTTAATAATGTTAACTTATACCTAAATATTTTATAATTTTAAGTGTTTTTTTATAAACCTCGGTGGGGAGATATCACAATTACTTATCGTCTGAAAGTACATAAAACATTAAATGTGGTTGAATTTTTTTGCTCAAATTAACGCTCTCACAAATTGGACCAAGATCATCATATTCGTGCCAATGTAGACCACATTTTGCGTAACCGATATAGTGACCTGGCTTCCAACCTACAACCCCGGCTAATGTATATGTTCAGCTGTTAACAATGATTGTTTGCGCTATTGATCTGTTACATTAAGAAAATGATTATTTAATTAATTAGATGTTCGGAAAAAATCCTCAGGAAAGATATTCGTGGGTAAGGTAGGAAGTTGACGTATCACCGAGTTTTGCGTGGGATTCGAGATCCGAAACCACGCAATTTACGCGCAAATATATTAGTCAAGTATTTCAAATTAAGATTGAGCGCGTAGTTGGTTCTTTTTTAGAGAAAGGAAGTAAATCCTTATTCTCTGGAATAGAACCGGCAGTAGTCTTTCGCAAGTAAAAGATCATTAGGTTATTTCAAAATAACTAGTTCAGGAATTTCAAATATAAAAATTAACAAATTTAATATTAATCAAATACATCTAAAATATAAAAACAAATTTAAAGAATTAACGGAAAAAATAATAAAATACGAGAAAGGAATGAGTCTTAGCAGCAGATATAATTTAAACATATTAAAAACTGTGTGTATTTACAATATGAATGTGTGTGTAATTTTGAATGTGACGCAGAATTATTCTAGTGTGATCTTCTCGATCTCGCACACCCTCACTGTTGACCGAGGAAAAACGAGATCAATCAGTCGTATCGGGGCCAGGAAAGAAATTTCCACCCCCGGATAATAGATGAAAAAGTGAGAGTCAGGAGGAGAGCGACTCGCCTGCCTCCTGATCTCTTCTAGCTCAATGGGGTCAGGGCCGATGGAGAAGGCCCTTTCCGGAACAGGATCTGTCCACGGAATATAAGCCTTACAAAGGAGCTCCAGGAGAGGGTCTATAACCTCCCTTGGTTCTGGATGCTTCTCGAGAACCTCAATACTCGGAATGGGAGATTGTGGTTGATCGTGAGAGTCTTTCTTTTGGGAGAGAGATAGAATTATCCTCGCCCAGAGAGTCGACTTCCTCGGGAACGAAAGGAAAAGGAGGCGGGATGAGAGGAAAGGAGCAGGCGCGAAATTCATCTCCAGAACACTTTGAATCAAAGATGAGAGATGAATCTGGGGAGTAAGACGAAGTCGTGAGGCGGAATTGCTCCGATCCCGGCTCCGTGGACTAATTTGATAAGTCTAGGTTGTTGTCGCAGGTTTCGTCGGGCGGGAAATAACCAAAGAGTGGCTCCGAGTCTCCATGGATGGATGATGGTGGTGGAGCGCCCGGTCGTGGGAACCACGGTCTCTCCTCGTGACGCGAAGGAGTCATGAATATCTCTTTGTTTGGCGCCGCCGCGACCTAGTATTGTAGGAAAAACCGACGGACCAATTCTCTCAGATTTTTTATTTGCTTGTTCCGCCGCGCCCGGCTCTTTTTCAACGTTTTCTTATTTGACGATTTCATTAAAAATTTACAGTTTGGTTTTAATTTTTATAAGAAAAGATTTAACGAATTTAACAAAAAAAGCGTCGAAGGAGACTCGTCACCGACGATTTCCAGAGCTTTCGGCTCGCCCATTAATGAATCTCCGCGGTTCATCTTAAGCAAAGCTCGTTTCCCGTTTTCTTGAAGCCGTGGATAGCCGCCAAACTTCCAGCAACATTTCGCGGCGTGAACCACAGTAAGTCGCTAGTTATTTGACGGCATATCACAGCCGATATTCAGGAGCAAATCTCTTCGCAAATTTGAATCGTCATGAAGTCTAAAGAACATAATCAAATCTCCGAAACTCTGACTCAGACAATCCCTTCCCTCTTTTCTTGAATTTAATGAAAGGAACACTTTGAATTAATAAACATTTAATGGAATTAATTTTAGTTCGCGGGATAACGTAATTGTTTGTTGAGACTTACTTTTTGGAGATTTTCTGGAGTCTTCTTCTCAGATTTTTTAGCAGTCTTGCACAAACAGGCACTCACAATTTGCTTAATTAAACTTGTGCGCTGGATATCTGGTGAGTAAGAGAGCGTGCTCCGCCAGAACACAAGATTTTATAAGCTCGGAAAAGGGGAGAACTATTGCCGAATTTTCACTTTTCCGAAACTCAAAACTTTCATTTGCTGAGCTTGTTCCTCCACTTTTCCTATTTTACAATTATTGAGCACTCACGCCCTATCCATTCTCTGTTTCTTAAACTTCTAAATTTTTCGCCCTTAGTTTCTAGATTTTGGTGAGGAGTTCCCGAGATCCATTGGTTTTTGAATATAAAATGTTTATAAGAGACTCCGCCTCAGCGAATCATCCCTTCCGAACCTTCCAGAATGTTACTAACATTTTTAGAGAAATGGTGGGAAAACTTTTACTATCGATATGACTTATTGTGTTGCTTGAATTTTATTGCTTTTGTTCGTACAACATACTCCGGTAATTGCGGGCCTCTTGCGCCCTTGGTTTTTCTAAGGCTCAGGATCCACGGTGCAATTACATTTTAAAAAGTTTTTTTTTTTCTTACGATGGACTTTCTAATCAGAGTTTGAAATATTTATGAGCCTTTAGGTTTGATTTTTTTTTGTCATATCCAGACAAATTCCTTTTGTCTGGATCTCGTTGGCGTCCGTTTACAATTTGTTGCATGTTTTTTATGTTTTCACGCAATAACCAGTACCGGAATATGTTAGTTTTAAGAATTGTCTTTCTGGAAGGTTGTGGCCTGAGGCCACGTACTTCAGACCCCGCGCCGCGACCACCACCGTTCGCCCGAAATAATCGCGCGGTCCCGACCACGTTTAAATTACGCGCGGGCCGACCAGCCGCCCGCGGCGAGTAGCGCGGACCTACGCAACGAGCAACACGGGCCGCCCAACCGCCCACACCGCGCACCGCCACCCGACAGCTCGGGAGTGGGAGCCCCCACTCCCGGGCCCACGGGTATATAAGCTGCCTCGAGCACAGACGAGGCACCTTGTTCCGCGCTGGGGAGCACCCCAGCATCCGATCCTCCAGGTCTTGGGCGCTCCCAAGACTTCCTCAACCGGGCTCACCCGGCCTCCGAAACCGACTTCGCTCTACACGACTCGGGCGCTCCCGAGCCTTCCCTCGACCGGGCGCTCCCGGCCATCCTCGACACCGACATCTCCGAGACTCGGGCGCTCCCGAGCCTTCCTTCGACCGGGCGCTCCCGGCCGTCCTCGTCACCGACATCTCCGAGACTCGGGCGCTCCCGAGCCTTCCTTCGACCGGGCGCTCCCGGCCGTCCTCGTCATCTACATCTCCGAGGCTCGGGCGCTCCCGAGCCTTCCTTCGACCGGGCGCTCCCGGTCGTCCTCGACACCGACATTTCCGAGACTCGGGCGCTCCCGAGCCTTCCTTCGACCGGGCGCTCCCGGCCGTCCTCGATACCGACATCTCCGAGACTCGGGCGCTCGCGACTCTCTCTCTCTCGCCCCTTCGCGCCAGCACGGATCTAGCGTTCCGTCGCATAGTCGAATTAAGTCGCGGCACCGCCGACTCGCGAACGCGAAGCCTGTGCGTCCGATACGGCCCTCACGGCCTGGTTTGTAATCCGCGCCGCCGACTCGCGAACGCGAAGCCTGTGCGTCCGATACGGCCCTCACGGCCTGGTTTGTAATCCGCGCCGCCGACCCGCGAACGCGAAGCCTGTGCGTCCGTTACGGCTCGCACGGCCTGATTTGTAATCCGCGCCGCCGACTCGCAAACGCGAAACCTGTGCCGCCGATACGGCCCTAGCGACCCGTCCTGTAACCCGCGGAGGCCTGTATAACCGACACGGCCTGTTACCTAGGATAAGTCCCGAAGCGACCCGCACTAGCGTTCCCTTGGAATCCAGCTCACGGCAGATGGCCGTTTTCCGTTGCAATTTATTCTTTAGTTGATTACTTTGTATATTCCTTTTGTTAGACTAAGTGTAATCTTTTGACTCTATATTCTTTCTCCCTTTTATTAATAAATCTTTTATTTTACGATTTAACCAAGTCTCGGTTTTCTTTACACTCGCACTCTGGCTTCCGACGAGCTCTCCGGACCGGAAATTACCATGTTACATAGCGCCCGAACAGGGACCTGACCAGACCGAGACTTGAGTTAACGCGAATGAAGAGCTGGATTTACAAACTGTCCAAAAACGATTTAGCCGAAGAATTAGCGCGAATTCACATTGACAATAGCGGTCCTTGTAGTCAATTACGACACCGACTTCGAAGGTTTGTGGAGGCCAACCCCGACTATAAGCCCCCGATGGCCCTTAACAGAACCGATCCATTGAAACCACCGTGCAAATCACAGACAGCCATCATCATGGAAGTACCAGACGACGAACTGCACGCCTCAAAACACCTAGATGCGTTCGCGGCTGGCACACCGCAGCACCAACCGCTCCCAGCATTCAGCCACGTGGAGGAACTCTTACCATTCCACGCCCCGGCACCGGAGGCTCGGATGGAGGGTGCCGCCATCAGTCGGGCCGAAACGAGTTCCCCTCGTGAGGACGAATCTGTCAGCCTAACCGATCACGCGAAAGTTATTAATCAAATTCGAAAGTGGGGCGTCCACTTCGATGGAAGAGACCCGTTCGCATTTCTCGAGCGTATCCAAGAACTACAGCGAGCATACGGCTACCCGGGGGACCTCTTGCTACTAGGGCTACCCGAAATGTTAAAAGGAGATGCTTTGCTCTGGTTCCAAATTAACCAGGACCAGTGGAAACGTTGGGCCGATTTTCAGGACAGCTTCCGGAACTATTACCTGCCCCACCGATACCGAGCCCAGCTCACGCGAGAAATACACGGCCGAGTACAACGAGCGGGAGAACCGTTCAAGCAATACGCCACCGCATTGCTAACCATGGCCCGTCGAGCTGGGAACCTTTCCACCGACGAAGTCCTGGATTGAGTCTACGAGAATATGAGGCCCGAATACAAATTATACATCCGAATTCGAGACGTGAACAACTTGGAGGACCTCACTAACCGAGCAGCCGAATTTGAAGATATCAAACGCCAGGAGAGGGAACATACCGAGAAACAGCACGCCAGTCGGCCACCGGCAGTGGCCGCCGCCGTCGCCTATAGCCGAGAAGAGTGCTGTTGGCGCTGCAAGCAACGAGGTCACACTCGAACCAAATGCCGACGCCCCGCCGTTAAGTTTTGCTCCCGTTGTGGCAAGGACGGCGTCCTAACGAGGGATTGCCACCCGTTGGCGGGAAACGCACAACGGGCCGGAGGCGTCGACCACGCCGACCGGCCCAGCACCAGCCAGAGTTAAGGTTTCGGCCCCGGCCGCACCTGCCGATCATGCTCGGAAACAACGAGATTGAGGCATTACTCGACTCGGGATCCGAGCTGTCATGCGTCAATGCCGACGTAGCAAGGTTGGCCGAAGACCTGGGCCATCATCGCCAGACGAATCGACAGCAGGTCAGACTGGCGGACGGGGAAACCACGGAGACCGCCGGTAGCCTGCAACTTCCGGTCCGGTACGAAGGGAAGACGTACCAGCACGAGTTTACGATCATGCCGCACGCCCGCACGCCCATGATCATAGGGATAGATCTCTGGGAACGGATCGGTTTAACTCTGCGGATCCCACCCGGCAGTACACGACTGAAACAAGCATGCGGTTTGGATGAGGCCGGTTTAGCTACACAAACACCAGAAGAGGAGAATCGCCTCAAGCATTTTCTCGAGGTAGAACTTGGCAAGTTCCGAGACGTGCACGGGCCTACCGATAAAATTACTCACCGGTTACGCCTGAAAACCGATCAACCAATTAAACAGAGATACCGCCCACGCAACCCAGCCATGCAGGAGGTCATAAATCAGGAAGTCAACCGAATGGAGCAAGGCGGAATTATCGAGCCCTCCCGTGGAGCGTGGAGTTCGCCAATTGTACTCGTCAAAAAGAAAGACGGCCGGTATCGTTTCTGCATCGACTATCGGAAAGTCAACGAGGTCACCGAGAAGGACGCATACCCGCTGCCACAGGTTAACGCCACGCTCGACAAATTGCGAGGAGCACGATACCTAACTACGCTGGATCTCAAGGACGGCTATTGGCAGGTGCCGCTGGAACCGGAAAGCCGACCGGTCACTGCATTCACGGTCCCCGGCCGAGGCCTGATGCAGTTCAAAGTCATGCCGTTCGGACTGCACTCAGCGCCGGCCACGTTCCAGCGGCTCCTGGACGCAGTGATCGGTCCCGAGCTCGAACCGTGGGCATTGGTTTACCTCGACGACATTATCATCCTCAGTCGTACGTTCGATGAACATCTAGACCACTTAAGAACGGTTTTCGAGCGCCTGCGTGATGCGAAGCTGCGCCTAAATCCAGGGAAATGTTATTTCTGCCGACCACAGTTAAGATACCTGGGACACATAATTGACCGCAGGGGTATACGCACCGACCCGGAGAAAACGTCAGCCGTAACCAACTGGCCACCACCAACAACCCTCCGCCAAGTACGACAGTTCCTGGGCATGGCTTCGTGGTATCGCCGATTCATCGAGAATCTTCGGCCTGAAAACCGCACTAACAACCGCGCCAGTACTGGCCTGCCCGGATTTCACCCGCCGCTTTGTGCTCCAAACGGACGCCAGCACCAACGGCCTCGGAGCAGTATTGACGCAACACTTGACGGAAGGAGAACGGGTGGTTGCGTATGCCAGCCGCACACTCAACAAGGCGGAGAAAAATTACAGCGCCACGGAACTTGAGTGTTTAGCGGTTATCTGGGGTATACGGAAAATGAGAGGATACCTCGAGGGTTATTCGTTCACGGTAGTCACTGACCACCAGGCATTGAAATGGCTGCAGCGCCTGGAGGAGCCCTCTGGACGGCTGGGGCGATGGCTGTTCGAGCTGCAACAATTTGATTTCGACGTGCGTTACCGACGAGGGGCGGCAAATCAAGTGGCCGACGCACTCTCCCGACAGCCGATCGTGGCCAGCACCGAAGCATTATCCTCCGATAACTGGTACCGACGCATCCTCAACGGAGTACGGGAAAACCCAGCGAACTTTCCCGATTACAGAGAACAAAAAGGACGCCTGTTCCGTCACATCCTACACGAATTAGATTTTAAGGAGGTCGACCCAGCGACGCAGTGGAAACAGTGCGTGCCCAAACCAGAGCGACCACAGACGATAGCTCGGCATCATGAGGGCGTTAACGCCGGACACTTCGGCACCGCCAAAACCATTGCCCGCATGGCCAGGCTGTTCTACTGGCCGGGCATGTTTCGCGATATCACCCGCTTCGTAAGACAATGTAAGAATTGCCTCGCCTATAAAGTATCACCCACGAAGCCAGCCAAAAAACTACACACGGCACCAGTATCAGCACCATGGCAACAAGTCACCATGGATCTGATCGGACCCTTGCCCCGCTCTCGGAAGGGCCACACGTGGCTATTGGTCATGCAGGACCGATTTTCAAAATGGGTGGATCTCCAGTCGTTACGTAAAGCGACCGCAGGGGCAGTGGTCACCGCAATAGCAGAAAAAATCTTGTACCGGCATGGGTGCCCTGACCAAGTTATTTCAGATAACGGTACACAGTTCAAGTCTCACTTACTAAAACGGCTGCTGGCGTCCTGGCACATCCAGCATCGCACGACGCCTATCTACACCCCTCAATGCAATCCGGTCGAGCGAACTAATCGCACCATCAAGACGATGATCGCGCAATACACGCAACGACATCACCGGCGCTGGGACGAACAATTGGGGCCCATACAATTCGCGTTTAACACTGCTCAGCACGATGCAACCGGATATACGCCCGCCTTTCTGAACCATGGACGCGAATTAGCGTTTATGCATCCCGACGACCGCCGGCACGCCACGCCAACGACACCGCACCGAACTGAGCGCGCGCTGCACGAGGCTTTTCAAGTAGTCCGGATTAATCTAGCTCGAGCATTTCAGCGCCAAGAAACCACCTACAATCTACGACGACGAGATTGGCGGCCCCAAATCAACGACGCCGTGTGGAAAAAAGAGCACCCACTGTCGCGGAAAACCGACGGTTTTAATGCGAAACTGGCGCCAAAATATTCAGGCCCGTTTACAGTGGCCAAATTTCATTCGCCAGTGATAGTGGATCTCCGCGACGCCCGAGGGCGTTGGCAGCGGCGCATCCACATTCAGGACCTCAAGCCGGACTCCCCACCATCAGTAACCGACCAATCCGCGACTAAGACGGCCCCGCAGTTAGGATATATAAAGCGCTCACGACCACGGCCATCATCAGTCGACCGAAAGCAGCTATGGCAAAACAAGAGAAAATACACGAGCTCTTCGGAAGCCTCAGTGAGGAAAGTGAGTCGCCACCAGCCAGCCCACCGCCAGGGGCCTGGCCCCCGCCGGTCGACCCGAGCCGCCGATATCCGGTGCCGCGCGTTGGGACAAGCGTCCAGCAAGGAGACGGCAGCCAGCGGAGTCACACCCGTTGGCTAGAAGAGCTACCACCCGCTCTTCCTAAAGCGCCCCGAAAAGGCCAGGGGCGCCCTCGGGCTCTGCCGGATCCAACAGCCGGTGCGACCGAGACCACCACCGCTCGGTCAGGAAAAGGGCCAGGGCAAGCAACCACGACAGGCCCGCAAGGATCAACCAAAAAGTTGCAGCCCACCAAAGCAAGCTTCACGTCCAGCTCGGACAGCCGCAGGACCGACGGCGGCTCCGCCAAAACAACGGCGTCCAAAGTCCATCGAGGCGAGGCAGAAGACCCGGGCACAAGTCGACCGCCAAGACCGACAGAACCGGCCAAGACACCGACGATGCGTCGTCAAAACTCGCCGCCACGCCGAGGGCCAACAATTCGGGCCATGGAAGTTCTCCAACCAGCCCGGCGCGAGCCGAAAAACATTGCTGGGATCGAGATTAGCATGCCCGACAAAAATCAGACGGGGCTGACGGCCACACCAGGGGGACCGCCGGCTCACGGCAGGGCAGCCAGGCTGAAAGCACCGCGCATTCGGCCAGCCACCGCAGCCACAACGGCCAAACCAGCAACAGCCAGGACACGAGGAAGAACCATAAGCTCCTTGACGGCGGCCAGGTTTCCAACCACAGCCAACACGCCCGCGGTCCTGCCACTACCGCCATTCGCGCTAGAGCTCAGGCGGGCCACGGCACCGCCGGTGGCTCCACCACCGATGCCACCAGTGGTCCCACCGACGACAACGTCCGCGGCTCCACCACCGACATCGCCAGCATCTCCACCACCGCCATCGCTGGCAGCTCCATCGCCGACGTTAGTGGCAGTCACATCACCGACGCCACCCGCCTACATCCGCGAGAAAGGATGGACATCGAGGCCAGGCATCCCACTCGCCGTGCCAGTCCAGCTCCCGAACGGCGAAATCACCTCAGTACCGATGTCCGCCATCCGCCACAATCGGAAGTGGCGGGCCCGGACCGCAACCGGAAAATGGTTGCTGCGCTTCGCCCCCGACGGCAGACTCACCATGTGCCGGAAGATCCAGGGGAGGCCTTCGATTAAAGAGGGGTGATGTGGCCTGAGGCCACGTACTTCAGACCCCGCGCCGCGACCACCACCGTTCGCCCGAAATAATCGCGCGGTCCCGACCACGTTTAAATTACGCGCGGGCCGACCAGCCGCCCGCGGCGAGTAGCGCGGACCTACGCAACGAGCAACACGGGCCGCCCAACCGCCCACACCGCGCACCGCCACCCGACAGCTCGGGAGTGGGGGCCCCTACTCCCGGGCCCACGGGTATATAAGCTGCCTCGAGCACAGACGAGGCACCTTGTTCCGCGCTGGGGAGCACCCCGGCATCCGATCCTCCAGGTCTTGGGCGCTCCCAAGTCTTCCTCGACCGGGCTCACCCGGCCTCCGAAACCGACTTCGCTCTACACAACTCGGGCGCTCCCGAGCCTTCCTTCGACCGGGCACTCCCGGCCGTCCTCGACACCGACATCTCTGAGACTCGGGCGCTCCCGAGCCTTCCTTCGACCGGGCGCTCCCGGCCGTCCTCGACACCGACATCTCCGAGACTCGGGCGCTCCCGAGCATTCCTTCGACCGGACGCTCCCGGCTCTCTCTCTCTCTCTCTCTCACGCGTTCCGTCTCGTAGGCAAATTAAGTCGCGGCGCCGCCGACTCGCGAACGCGAAGCCTGTACGACCGACACGGCCCAGACGGCCTGGCATGTAAACCGCACCGCCGACACGCGACCGCGAAGCCTGTGCGTCCGTTACGGCTCGCACGGCCTGATTTGTAATTCGCGCCGCCGACTCGCCAACGCGAAACCTGTGCCGCCGATACGGCCCTAGCGACCCGTCCTGTAACCCGCGGAGGCCTGTATAACCGACACGGCTTGTTACCTAGGATAAGTCCCGAAGCGACCCGCACTAGCGTTCCCTTGGAATCCAGCTCACGGCAGATGGCCGTTTTCCGTTGCAATTTATTCTTTAGTTGATTACTTTGTATATTCCTTTTGTTAGACTAAGTGTAATCTTTTGACTCTATATTCTTTCTCCCTTTTATTAATAAATCTTTTATTTTACGATTTAACCAAGTCTCGGTTTTCTTTACACTCGCACTCTGGCTTCCGACGAGCTCTCCGGACCGGAAATTACCATGTTACAAGGTTCTAAAGTTTTTTCCTTTGTGTTACAATGGAGTACGGTATACGTTTCCCTTAATTAAATTTTCTAATACGTGTGGAAAAAAAGAGACGCGGAGTCGGAGACGTAACAGATCCAAGTGTAGGATTAAGAATTTTATTTGGAATCTCGTATCTATTATCTGTTAAGACTGTTGTGTTGATAATCATATGCGGTCCATATTTGTTTCTGTCTTCAATTAGTAAAGAACATTTTTGACATGTTCGTTTAGTTTTGTGTCCATTGTCTATTGCCTCTTGCATTTTATCGAAGCCTTGAGATAGTATAATGTCTACGTTGATACCGAGAATAACGTTTTGCCCCTCGAAGTTATAGCCGCACTGACAGAAAACTTTTACATTGTAACTGGGTAAATCACTAAAAACGTATTATGCTAAGTGAGCTACATTACACTCGGTATCCAATCGTTTTATTGTTCTGGTGAATAATTCTATTTTAAATAATCCTAAGTGAGACAATATCTCCGCTCTCTCTCTCTCTCTATAATCATTCGCCATTATTTTTTGTTTGTTAGTATTTTTACTACCAATCGTATAGTTTTGTTATCAGATTTATTATTATTTATTAAAACTATTATATTATATTTGCTTGTCTAATACATGCGATACATCATACTAAAAGATTTTATAAAAATCAAATTTTTTCTTTTACATCATAATTTTACATTTAGATATTTAAATAATTTATATATAAAATAATTTATTAATTATTTTTAAATTTTGTATATAAAAATCAAAATAATATATGTTAACTTTAAAAACTGTCTTGTTTTTAAAAATTGCGTGTCGTACGATATGCACGGCACCAGTATATTTGTGGATGAAAACAAGTTTCAAAAGATTAGCGGTGGGAATGTAACTGAGTGGAACGGTCGCCGCAGCGTTTACGAAATGATTAAACGGTTTCAGCAAGTACTTGATATGCATAATGGTTGGCGAATTCATTCTGCAGGCGGTAAACAGATTAGCCTGGATGAACATACTAAAAGTCCACAAAATCAAAGGATATATTCGCAGGGTAATAACATTTTTTGAATAACAAAATACGGTAGGATTAAAATTACAAACCCATGTGAAACCGTAAAACGTAGACCTAGGTTCGCCCCGATGATAAAACGTAATTAACATTATAAACCCATGTGGAACCGTAAAAACGTAGATCTAGGTTCGCCTCGATATGATATAACATGGTAATGTAAAGAAAGAAAATTATATTTAAGCAAAATCAAGACTCCCCCAAAAAAAGACTTTCATCAATCAATATCAAATATTCTTTATAAAAATAATGAGATCAAATAATAGCGCCAAGAACCTGAAGGAGCTAGAAAATTTTAGAAATAACAAACCCATGTGAAACCGTAAAACGTAGACCTAGGTTCGCCCCGATGATAAAACGTAATTAACATTATAAACCCATGTGGAACCGTAAAACGTAAACCTAGGTTCGCCCCGATATGATATAACATGGTAAAATGTAAAGAAAAAAAACTTGGCGCTGCGAAACCAAATCTTTAAAATCGAAAAAACATTCTTTAAAATTTCAAATTATAATTTTTGCTTTTACGATGTGCTATGCATCAGATTTTTGTAACCACACCGGATGTATATTAAGATTTATAATACATCCGACAGTCCGCAGTCTGTAAAAGTGGGACGGCAAAAAATTTGCTGCATTGCGCATTTTCAATATATTTTTATTTTATATTAAACATATTTTTTATGTCATCACCCTTCTTGTTTTTTCTCCTCATCCTCTTTCCATCTTTTTTAAGGAGGTAAAAATTTGTTGCATTGCTGAATTTTAATATTTTTTATTAAAATTCTTTACTTTTATTATTTTTTTTTTACATTTTCTATTCAATATATTTTTTTTTATTTTAAAGATTTGGTTTCATAGAGCCAAATTTTTTTTTTTTTTGTTTTTTTCGATTTTAAAGATTTGGTTTCGCAGCGCCAAGTTTTTTTTTTCTTTACATTTTACCATGTTATATCATATCGGGGCGAACCTAGGTTTACGTTTTACGGTTCCACATGGGTTTATAATGTTAATTACGTTTTATCATCGGGGCGAACCTAGGTCTACGTTTTACGGTTTCACATGGGTTTGTTATTTCTAAAATTTTCTAGCTCCTTCAGGTTCTTGGCGCTATTATTTGATCTCATTATTTTTATAAAGAATATTTGATATTGATTGATGAAAGTCTTTTTTTGGGGGAGTCTTGATTTTGCTTAAATATAATTTTCTTTCTTTACATTACCATGTTATATCATATCGAGGCGAACCTAGATCTACGTTTTTACGGTTCCACATGGGTTTATAATGTTAATTACGTTTTATCATCGGGGCGAACCTAGGTCTACGTTTTACGGTTTCACATGGGTTTGTAATTTCTAAAATTTTCTAGCTCCTTCAGGTTCTTGGCGCTATTATTTGATCTCATTATTTTTATAAAGAATATTTGATATTGATTGATGAAAGTCTTTTTTTGGGGAGTCTTGATTTTGCTTAAATATAATTTTCTAGTTTCTTTAGGTTCTTGGCGCAATTATTTGATCTCATTATTTTTATAGAGAGTATTTGATATTAATGTACACATTTTATGTTCTATTTGGAGGAGTCTTTTTTGTAGTCTTTTTGTAGGAGTTTTTTGAGAATTATTTTTTGGAGAAGTCTTTTTGAGAGGAGTTTTGGTTTTCGGAGTTTTTAGGGGGGTTCTTTTGGGAAATCTTTGTTTGAGGGAATCTTGATTTTGGAGAAGTCTTTTTTGGAAGAGTCTTGATTTTACTTAAAAGTTTGTCGAGAATGCTTTTCGCGCGCTTATACTTGGCGCTTTTTTATACCTTTTTTTTAAAAAAGGTAATTTTGGGGAGATTTCATTCATTTTGTAGTTTATAATCAACAATATTAATGTACACATTTTACGTTCTATTTTGTTAAAATTTTTTTTTAGTCATTTTGTAGTTTTTTTGTGGATTTTTTTGGGGGAAAATTTTTTTTTGGAGAAATTATTTTTTGGGAGTATTATTTTTGGTTAAAATACACATTCTGTTTTATTTTGGGAAGAGTAATGTTGAGGGGTTATATCAATAGAGACACGTTAGTATTTTGCGTTTTACATATAACATGCAGCAAAACTAACCATGTTATTACACTACATGTCATTTATTCTTAGCTATCTTGAGATTTTCGGATTTTAACAACAATCCAACCAATCGCTTTCTAAATAGGTTCCGTTTAAAGCTTGTATATTATTGATTGATTTTTTTCCAGAAAATTTTTGACATATATAATAGAATGGGCCCCATCCAACGCCCATTCTCGTGAGACGCACCAAATTAATACTTTTCGTCTCTCCGTTGCAATGTTACATTTAACACCTCTAACGTTTTTATAAAATTATTGGTCTCAGGCGCACAGCAGCCTTTTGTCGGCGCACAGCAGCCTTCTGTCTGCGCACAGCAACCAATATTTAAAACCAACGCCCATTTTTGTGAGACGCACTAAATTAATACTTTTCGTCTCTCCGTTGCAATGTTACATTTGAGACCTGTAACGTTTTCATAAAAATAATGGTCTCAGGCGCTCAGCAACCTTTTGTCGGCGCACAGCAGCCTTCTATCTGCGTACAGTAACCAATATTTTAATTATTTCGCAAAATTTCCTATTCAAAGATATTAATATTTTCTCATTCCATCATTGTTATTAATCATTACGCAAGGTTTCTTATTCAGAGCTATTGAGATTCTTTTTTTTTAGCAAAATTTTCATAAATGTCTAAACTAACTATCAATCAGATTTTATTTTATTTTTTTTTAATTTAATAACTTATTGGTCCATGCTTGCAATTTGTTAAATAAATTTATTTTTTATCAATCTTTTGTAAAAAAAGTATATAAAGATCTTTAGCACCTCTGGGCCATTGTCTTTTTTTAATTCGCTCATTATCTATTTCAATCCAACTATTAGATTGTCTACAAATACTTCTATAATTTCCTTCTTCAATACTTGAACCAAAATGAAATATAGCATTCATAACTTTATATGATTTTTCAGCTATTAATACTGTAGCCGTTGGAATCTGAGATATATTACATCTACGTTTTGCTTTTACGATTTTTTCGTTTTTTAACGAAAATATTGCAAAATGAATAATAATTATATCTTTTGTCAACGTTAATTCTTTTTTAAACAATACACTATTTCCTGTACAATTATCACAAAATCCGTTATCAGTTTGATACCAATGAGAGTATGTAACATTAAATAAATCTTGTAGATTATAGCTCTGTTTGTTAAAATTAATAATAGGTATCGAAATAAATAAATTATTAGAACTAATTGTTTTTGTATATTGACACGTAACACATCGAATAGTAGAAGTTATTTCATGCTCTACTGACTCTCTTATACACTCGTACCTTGTACACAAAGTTGTTAAAAACTTGATTCCATCTAGTTTTATATTCATCGAAAACGATTCTCCTAAATCTTGTCGAACATCATATGTATTTAAATTACTCATTCCATATTCATACCTATGCATTAACATACGTAGAATATTTGATTTATCACAATTAAGCAGTTGCTTTCTAATAGGACTTAAATGAAATAGACATTGTATAACCGTATTAGCGTAACATACAACATTTTCTGTATTTTCAAAACCACGTAAAACCCAAGTGGTATTTATTTGTAATATTTGATTTTGCTGACCATTCTCTTGAACGGCTTCGACTAGTTTAGATTGTATCCATAGAATATCTTTCACTTTGATACGACGTTCCTTTTGCATAGTAATTATTTCTGCCTCTGGTTTGTACTTATATTTTAGTCGATTGTACTCGTCAATAGCTTTTTCGTCAGCTGTCACTTTGGAAGGATCAAAGTTAATCAAATGCAATCCTTCCACAGTTGTTACTCGAGACAATGCAACGTAAGATTGACCACAATTAAATATAGAATTGCCTATATCAATAACAGCAGTCTGTAAACTCAATCCTTGACTTTTATGAATAGTTATTCCATAACTCAGACACAGTGGAAATTGTTTTCTTACAACAAATGCTTTATCCACCACTTCAAATTTAACGTTTACTCTTTCTATCAAATATTCTAATCCTGAAGGTAAAAGCAATTTAATTTTTTCCACACAATCAGTAGATATATCTCGTACAACTGAAACTACTGTAGCTATTGTACCGTTCACCAGACCCAATGTAGCATCGATATTACGCCTTATCATAACTTTTGCTCCAATTTTAATTACAATTTCTTTTGAAAGTCCAGCAGTTTTAGAATTATCATCGTCATTATTCGATAATACTTTTAATACTTTTTTTTTTAAATATGAAGTACAGTCAATTGTATCTTCAGCAATTAGTAATATCTCTTTTGAATCAATGCGACTTAACATAGCTGTATTGAGAGCGTCACACATATGACGTGCAGGTAGTAGACAAACAGCGTCCGATGAACACTTATTAATAAAATCGCATAATTCCTTTAATCTGGATTCCAAAGAATCACCTTTAAAAATTATTTTTCTATTTTCAAGTACGACACGATCAGTCGTTGTCAATGTACCAATACGAATTCTTGACAACAATTGCCTATATGTATCGTCTTCTCGCTGACGCATATTAATCGTCAATTCATCGTAATGAAATAACGTAGACCACAAATTAATAGCAGTTATAGAACCAATGCATTTGTTAATTTTATCATTTGATAATTGCGCAAAAATACAATCTTCACGTACAGGAGGCAATTGAAGTAAATCGCCAAATAAAAGAATGTGTTTTTTACCGAACCAACCATCTTCAACGTCATTTGTATCAAATATTTCTGTCAATCGAAAATGTATATACATTAAAACCAAATTTGATATCATTGACACTTCATCAATTACAAAGAGAACAACTTCTTTAAGTTCACTTCGTAAAACTTTTAATACATGATTAGACAATGGTTTATACTTTGAAGTCTGACCATGTTCAACAGGTAATTGAAGTAATCTGTGAACAGTCAAACCATCAATGTTAAACGCTGCTATACCAGTAGGTGCTGCTAAAGCGGTATCTTTGTTGAGATTATGTTTAATCCAACATTTAATCGTTTTAATTAAGAAACTTTTTCCAGTTCCACCTTCTCCACTAACATATAAACGTAATATCGAATCTTTCGACCTTACCGTATCAATGACTCTATCAAATACTCTTAGTTGATCCGCATTTAATTTTGCTATCATTTCTGAAACATCGATATTATCTATTTTCTCACCAAGATCTCTAAAATCTTGCATCGCTTCACCAGCTTCTATATTTTGAATACCAATCGGATTATCAGGATCATCCTGAGACACATTCTTTTGTTGTAATTCTTCATCAACTTGCTGAACCAACTGTTTTGCATTTTCAAATGCTTTTTGCAATTCTTGTACTTTTTCATGATATTGCAATGCCCCTGTAAGATGTAATTTTGCTTTTTCAAATGCTTCTGCATAAGTGTCACAATTATCTTTAAGATCGTTTAAATTTCGCCATGGTTTAAACATAAGCAGTAAAGAAAAGAAGTAATCTTCGGGCTGTGTTTCAACATTGTATTTATAGTGATTAATAAGACATGCACATCGTCGTCGTTTAAGAAAATGTTTATTATCTATTTTATAATATTCAATTAATTTATTCTTTGGCTCCGTTGTCGTGACATCATACCACTTTGCAAACTCGTAAAGAGACACTGATTCCAATTTTTCCACTCTATTTGGATAATAATCATCTACTAAAGCCGGACAAAATAAATCTGTGGATTCTTCATCTAGAGCTTCAATCTCTTTACGACTTTTTAATTTTTTCTGTCGTATACGATTAACGTTCAACCATTTAATAGTAGTATTACGATCAGTTCCATATAAAGGAATACTTATTAATGTATCTGCAGCTTCAAGAGCTCCACATTCCCTATTAGTTATAGATCGTAAACCATAATTCCACAGAACACTGGCCAATGATTTATTTTTATTATTTTTAAAACTCTCAAGATCGAAGTTAGATAACTCACTTTTACCCGCTTTATTTACATACTTAGTAACATACCATGTAAGCAAGGTCGACTTTTCACCAATAAATTGTATATCCATATTTCCTTCCCATGCAGTAAGAAGCACGGGATTATAATCATTAATATCAACTTCATCTTCTGTTCTAGGAAGATCATACAATCTACTTTTATGTTTCAATTGCTTTCTACCTGCTATTGCAGTTGCTACATCTCTCATATACAATGTTTCAGTAACAGGTCGTGGAAATCCAAAACGACACCTACGAATAACTTTTCGTCCTACTTTTTTCGATCGTAAACAATAATCATTATGTCTGTGTCGTTGATGTTTATCAACACGACCGTACAATAATGGTGCAATATTTTTATCTGGCTTTTTGCAGCTAATGTATTGCGAAATAAATTTTAAAACTTCTTCTACAGAAGATTCTCCAAAAATTGGTGGATTTTTTATCCAAATTAATAAATGAAAATGTTGTATGCCTCTACTTTGATATTCTCGTCGCCAAAAATAGTGCGTTACTTCTCCGATCGGAAAATCTTTCGAACAAATAAAATCTATCATCGCTCGAAATTTATTATCAAGAAATCTCGACGTTGATACAGGATCTTTAGCAACAAGTACACTAGTATTCAACGAAGAATCTTGCCATCCATTAACTTCACGAATATATTCACCTAAATCGTCCCATAACCATTCACTAGGACTTAACGTTAAGAACCATGTTGCAGGTCCGTAGTGTCGAGCCATACAATCTAAATCGCTTCTTGGTCGACGCCAATATTGCTCTGTATTTCGAAGTACGGAAAATATAGTATTTAAATTGGACTCCAACAGTTCTTTCGACATAGCTTCTAAATATTCCGCAGCCGTATAACGGCTTCGTGGATCAATTATATTCATTTTATGATAAATTCCACGACTTAACTGACGAATATTTGCTCTATTTAACAAATAAAATAAGTATTGTTGATTCAGTCTAAATTGTGGATGCTTAGACATCAAACGACATTTAATAAATTCATGTTCTTCAAGTTTGTTTGGTCTTTTTTCATCATATTGTCCATTTTTACCGAATGGATATAAATCTGGAAAACACATCAAATCCAAATTCTTTTCACGATTATCCAAAGGTACATCTTGAATTTTTAACATTTGATACAAAGCAGTTGCAGTTTTATTTTTTTTTTTTCATATAATGGATATATAGTATATTGCTCGTAGTAACTCTCATTGTCATCTTTTTGAGTCAACATAGCCTTGCGCTGATGTAATTGAACTTCATCATCTGTCATCTTTTGCGTTTGCAAATTGGAATTATTTAAAACATTTTCTTCATTAAATGGAGCTTCTGCATCATTTTTTGTTTCTTGTGCCTGAAATTCTACGTTATTAAGACTTCCTAAATTTAATTGAACATGTGTTATGGGCAGTACAATGCCAGAATATAAAAAGTTATGAACTTTCAACCATTTTAAAGCTTGATATATTTTTTTTAAATCCACTAAATCTTCCCAAATAATTTTTGATTTAGTTGGAATATTTCTAACTAAGATACATAATTCGTGATTTAAATTTATTGGATCAATTTTTGAACATAATTTATTAAAAGTTTCTTCTAAAGGAATTGGTAAGTGAAAAGTTGAACCTTTAACTTTTTGTATTTTTTGTCTTTCTGGAATTACCTTATGAAAAACTGTTCCCATTTTAACTACAGTCTGAAAAGCTTTAGCTCTCTGTATAAGTATTTTCTCAAATTCATTAAGAGAAGATATACACTCCGGTACATCATTTGCGAATAAATTATTTAGAATACAATAAGCAGGTAACAGTCCGCTACGAAATTTCTTATCACAATAATGACATATGTATTCAGGATTAATTTTTTGTTGATTTACATATGCCATTAAATCGTTCCAAATTGGATTACTTCTACGTGTTTGAACTTTATTATTATTAACTTTTGAAATATTTTTCTTGTAACAAAGTCTTTCACACGATATACAAATATATCGTGGTGTATCAAAAGAACGTTTCTTCAAAGCTTTAAACGCATTTTGATATTTTGAAATAACATCATCATCACTCATAATTGTATCACTTTGCTGATGCTTGTATATATCCGCTAATTCTTGTGCTGAACGTATAATTTCCTGTAGTTTATCAACTTCACCACAAGTTAATGCTTCGTCCAACTGTAACATTTTTTGATAAGAGCTATATAGTTGGTAAAGCATACGTCTAATATATCTCACTTTTGGGAAATGCGGTGATAATAATTGAACTGGAATAAACATAGCTTTACAAAGATTTAAATTAATGTAACAGCTATGTGCGTGACCCTTTTTAGCATTTTCTAAATTTTTGTAAAAAATTGTTACAGTGCAATCGTAAATTCTTTGCATTAGTTCCGGAATTTTCCTCAAAGTACATTCATTTATAGCTTCTAACAATTTTTGATATCGTTCGATTAGAAGCGGATCATTAACTTTACATAAAGTACCGCATAACCACGATTTTTTTGCTCGAGCTTCTACCAAAGGTAACGTATTAACGATTTGTCCTCTCGTGTTTAACATTAAAGGTTCCGTTACATTAACTTTGGATGAATTAATATCACAATACGTCGAATCAACGAAATAATTTTCAGACGAAGCTGTATGTCTAGATATACCACAAAATGCACTTATTTTGTCATCAACTGTAATACATTCTGCAGCAACAGACAAACAAGTTTCAGATCTATTTTTGAGTTTAGCTAATATTTTATACATATCACGAACAAAAGTATCTCTAATATTGAAACACCACCGAACAATTTGTTCTGCTTTCAATCTTTTTTCAATATAAGATTTATTACTATTAGTAATACCTTGTTTGTATAAAATATGTATCACATATGTCTCAAAAGAATTATGAGTTCTTAAATAATTTGTGGATCTAAATTTTGCATATTTTTTTAAAATATTTTTGACAGGATTACACTTTTCCACTGCAACTGTGTACTCTAATATTTTTTTCTGGTAGTATTGCTTATTATAAAGCCACTTACGCTCTGAGTGCAACCTGTAGAACGCTTTTTGTTTTTTGCACATGCTCTGAATTGAAAAAAAAAATATTCGTTTTCGTAAATGTTCTTTTTCTTTATTTTTATGTATAGACATTGTTTTTTAAGCGATAAATTTCTTTTTTCGTGCATAATTTTCTCTCCGTTTAGCAAGCTTATATTCGTTACTATTTTCACAGTCTTCTTTCTGTTTAGCTCGTTTATTTTTTCTCTTATGTTCACATGGTTTTCTCTGTTTAACAATATTATTAACCGAATCTTCTTCATATTTACGCCGCTTTTCAGCACCTTTATTTTTTTTATCTTCATAATTTTGACAGCGTTTTTTAGCACATTTCTTTAAATTTTTTGCATAATTCACTTGGTCATTATCATGTACATTGTTTTCTTGCTGACATTGTTTATTTTTATTAATATTATTTAATTTTTGTAATTGCTTCTTATCATATTGTCGTTTTATACGTTTCTTTGTTGCGTCTAACTCTTTTGCTCTTACTACAGCTAATGGTAACACTTTCTGTGTTACGCCACATTGCAAATCTTGTGGAAAATGCTCTATCATATTAGTTTCAAAAATTTTTAATAAATGCGAACGCATTTTACTCCAATCATACTTTACTTTCTCGGGTTTTATATTGAATAATAACGACACGGCGAAAGCTATGGCAAAAACACCGCAATCGTCACTATTTGGTTGTTTCTGAACAGAAGGAAATATAATTGAATTCTTTTTTTGAAAATCATATGTTGGAAACAACCTTGATAACATTATTAAATGATCTTCATGTACATTGTTTGAATTTAATGAATCATAAATAAATATACGTTTTGTATTGTAATAACTACATACCCAATGTTGTTGACTATATAATATTTGTATATGTTTTTTGTTCGGAGAGACAGGATTTATTGTTTGTGGTAATTGTATCCGCCACGTTGAAACAGGTTTATAATCTGAATGGTTTTCCAACAGATTGTTAAAATGATCCATATGGACATCACTTAACCAATCTCCCCGAGTAATTTCATCTTTTTCTTTAAGTTGTAAAATGACTTTTTTTTGTTTTGAAAACATGTTTATATTACAAATTTGTATTTATAAACAACAAAGCAATCGTTTTGTGCAGGCACACAACGGTCTGTGTTTTTTGGCACAAAAGCAGACTATGATCTTTGGTGCAGATACAACGTATAATCTTTAGTACGGAAATACCCTATGTTTTGGCACAGAAGTAGCCTATATTCTTTGGCGCAAATAAAGTATATATTCTTGGATACAAATGCAGCCTATATTCTTTGGCGCAAATGCAGCCTATATTCTTAGGCGCAACTGCAGCCTATATTCTTTAGCGCAAATGTGGCCTATACTCTTTGACGCAAATGCAGTCTATATTTTTTGGCGCACAGCAGCCTACGTATGTAAGCGCACAGCAGCCTACGTATGTAAGCGCACAGCAGCCTACGTATGTAAGCGCACAGCAGCCTACGTATGTAAGCGCACAGCAGCCTACGTATGTAAGCGCACAGCAGCCTACGTATGTAAGCGCACAGCAGCCTACGTATGTAAGCGCACAGCAGCCTACGTATGTAAGCGCACAGCAGCCTACGTATGTAAGCGCACAGCAGCCTACGTATGTAAGCGCACAGCAGCCTACGATTATAAGCGCACAACCGCTTTTATTTAAAAAAATCCTCCAAATCGACCTGACCTTCAAATAGACCTAAAAAAGAAAGGAAATTACATTCTAACGTAAAAAACGTGACGTGTGGAGAGAACGGAACGTATGGAAAGAATAAATAAAGAGGAAAGATCGAAACATGTAAAGAACAGAGCGTACAAAGAGAACGAGGGTAGATAGCGCGAAAACAGAGCGTACGGATCATTAATTGCGTAAATTTACAACCAAAATGCTACAACCGCGTTTTTTGATTAATTCAACCAATCAAAAGCGATTCAGCCAATCAGAAGCGCAAAGTACAAAAAAGCGATAGAGAATAGATAACAGTCAACAAGAAACGAAAGAAAATACATAACAATCATTAATTGCGTAAATTTACAACCGAAATGCTACAAGCGCGTTTTTTAGTTAATTCAGCCAATCAGAAACAATTCAGCCAATTAGAAGCGCGAAAAGTACAAGAAAGCGATAGAGAATAGATAACAGTCAACAAGAAACGAAAGAAAATACATAACAATCATTAATTGCGTAAATTTACAACCAAAATGCTACAACCGCGATTTCTGATTAATTCAGTCAATCAGAAAAAAAGAAATATAGAAAATAGATAATAGTGTTAATCAGCCAATCAGGAGCGCGAAAAATACAAGAAAGTGATAAAGAATAGATAATAGTCATTAATTTACAACCAAAATGCTACAAGCGCGTTTTTGTTAATTCAGCCAAACAGAAGCGATTCAGCCAATCAGAAACGCGAAAATTGCGTAAATTTACAACCAAATGTACAACCGCGTTTTCTGATTAATTCAGTCAATCAGAAACGCAAAAAATACAAGAAAGTGATAGAAAATAGATAATAGTCATTAATCAGCCAATCAGGAGCGCGAAAAATACAAGAAAGTGATAAAGAATAGATAATAGTCATTAATTTACAACCAAAATGCTACAAGCGCGTTTTTTAGTTAATTCAGCCAAACAGAAGCGATTCAGCCAATCAGAAGCGCGAAAAATACAAGAAATGATAAAAAATAGATAATAGTAATTAATTACAACCGAAATGCTACAAGCGCATTTTTTAGTTAAATCAGCCAATCAGAAACGATTCAGCCAATTAGAAGCGCGAAAAGTACAAGAAAGCGATAGAGAATAGATAACAGTCAACAAGAAACGAAAGAAAATACATAACAATCATTAATTGCGTAAATTTACAACCAAAATGCTACAACCGCGTTTTCTGATTAATTCAGTCAATCAGAAACGCAAAATACAAGAAAGTGATAGAAAATAGATAATAGTCATTAATCAGCCAATCGGAGCGAAAAATACAAGAAAGTGATAAAGAATAGATAATATTAATTTACAACCAAATGCTACAAGCGCGTTTTAGTTAATTCAGCCAAACAGAAGCGATTCATTAGAAGCGCAAATACAAGAAATGATAAAAAATAGATAATAGTAATTAATTACAACCGAAATGCTACAAGCGCGTTTCTTAGTTAATTAATTCAGCCAATCAGAAGCTATTCAGCCAATCAGAAGCGCGAAAAATACAAGAAACTGATAAAGAATAGATAATAATCATTAATTGCGTAAATTTACAACCGAAATGCTACAACCGCGTTTTTGATTAATTCAGCCAATCAGAAACGATTCAAATCAGAAGCGCAAAAAGTACAGAAGCAATAGAGAATAGATAACAGTCGAAAAGAAAGAAAAAAATACATAACAATCATTAATTGCGTAAATTTACAACCGAAATGCTACAAGCACGTTTTTGGTTAATTCAGCCAATTAGAAGCGATTCAGCCAATCAAAAACGAGAAAAATCAAGAAAGTGATAGAAAATAGATAATAGTCATTAATTGCAATGCTACAAGCGCGTTTTTTAGTTAATTCAGCCAATCAAAAGCGATTCAACCAATCAGAAGCGCGAAAAGTACAAGAAAGCGATAGAAAATAATTAACAAGATAGAGAATAGATAAATCAACAACAAAAACGAATCTTTAATTGCGTAAATTTAAAATCGACATGCTACAATCGCGTTTTTGCTGATTCAACCAAGCAGAACCGAAAAAGTACAAGAAAGCAACGAGAAGAGATAACAGTCATAGCGAAAAAATAAGCGAAGATTGCAGGAAAAAGCGAAAACGTATCTTACCCTGGTTATCACTATATGCACGACGAACAGTCCTTGCACGACGAACAATCCTTGCACGACGAACAATCCTTGCACGACGAACAATCTTAAACCCAAATCTATCTCACAACTCACAAAAAACACGAACAATACTTCACTCTCATTGTAGTGACAGCCGTCACAAACTATGTAAATATACGTTACGAAACTCACCGTAATTACTAAACTACAAACGCATTTTAACGCAATTATTGAAAACTCGTACTAAAATCGCGATCGGCTTTTATCCTTCCCTCCAAATCCACATAACGCAATATGGCGCTCATAAGTAACATGGACATGAATTGACAGCATATGACAAAAAATTACAACACATACATTACACACATACACACACACACACATATATATATATATTTTTTTCAGTATGATGGAAATCGAAAATGAGCGTCGGCGACAAATCTCGCAACAGCAGCCCTCTTCTCGTCCCAAGAAGACGGCTGCACAACAGTTAATTGTCGTAAGGCGTGACGAAACCGGACATCACGCGGTGCTCGAAGAGCCCGCACCGGCCGAGCCAACGAAAGAAGATTTATTAAAAGAATAAAAGAACTAGAAGAGATGGTGAAAACGTAAGTAACAACAAAATTAACATCATATTAATAATTAATATTTTATTTTATTTTTTAATAATATTTTAATATTTTATTTTATTTCATTTTTATTTACAGCACCACGTTGGCATAAAGGAGGAAGAAATAGGGGCCGGGGCCGTGGTCGCGGTCGCGGACGTGGTCGTGGGCGTGGCCACGGCGCCGGCGCCACGGTCCATAACCAAAACTTATATTTTTACTAAAATCATAAATGTAAATTATCACTGTATATCGACTGAATAAAAATATATTCTCCCAAAAGTTCTTCGATTCCATCATCTTTATCAGAACTATCTTGTCGCTGAACTTTCATTTTATAGCCTAATGCTTCTAAAAGATTTATATTAAAATAATAAGTTAAATTAATTCCCGGTACTAAGCGTTTCAACTCTTCAATTGTTGCACAAGCTTTTTCAGTATCGCCTATATTGGCGTAATGTTGTGTGATCGTCGCGAATAGATCGCCACGACGTACCGATTGTTCTAAATTGGAGCCTTGAGAATCGAGTAAATGACGAACTTGTTGCATTGCAGTCTCCGTTTCATTTCTATCGAACAATCTGTTGAAAGAAAAAAATACTTGAGATGCATAGATTATATATAATTAAAATACAATTAATGTAAAAACAAAATTTATATAAACTGTTAAATAAAAATTAATATAATACGAAGGATACGCTAAAGATACAAGACATTCATAATTAAATTAACTGTTTCACTTTTTACTTTGTTTAAAATTTATAAATATCGACTGAATAAAAATATATTCTATTTAAATATTTTATTTAATTCTTCGCAAACACTTTCACATTGCCATTGTTATTATCCCAAATTTAATACTAATTTTTAAAATTTACCTTTTAATATCTAAATAGCGTTTGATTGCTGACATTCTATTGTTCACTAACTCCACTGCCCGACTGTGAATATCTGGATCTCGCGGTGTCATTACTTTAGACAAACATCTGCTCGCTTGATTCAGAGCGTCTAATGCTTTTTCGTAATTCTGAAACTCGTCGATTTCCACTTGCGCGCATGCCACATAAAAATTTGCCAACAGATCCATAGCTTTACCCTTGGAGTAGAAATTAATTATGTTCTGTAAAATTTCTGGTTGGTTTTGCCAATCCAAAGATTGTAAGTAATTGCCTGCCATAATGTAAATTTCGCGATTTCTTGAGACCTGCGCGAAGAAACAGATCTTTTCGGTGTCTCCAGACTTAAGCAACGCTTTCATAGCACGTAGTTTGTTACCGGCCTGCGTAAATTTCTTAGTCGCAAGATGATAGTTCCCCTGATCAAAGGCGATCTCCGCGATTTTTTCAAGTGTAGAAATTCTCATACGCTCGCGATCCGTGTTATCGTTGCTCACTTTTTCAATCGTCAGTTTGTCCGCGAGTTCTTCATTCAACACAACGTTATGTTGCTGGATTAGATTTAAGGCCGCCATATAATCTCTGCCAGTTGCAAGTAAATCCACTGCTTTGTCGATCTGGTCATTTTGCATAAAATAATCGGCACACTTACGAATCAGTGCCGGATCAGAATCTGCATTTACATCTGTAATAATCAATTGCAACGCACTGTATTGCTGTGTTCTGAATGCGACGTCCAAGGCTTTGTGTAAGAGACCGGCTTTATGATACAGCAGTACTGCGCGATCCGGTTGATTATTGTCTTCGTAAAATTTAGCAACGTCTATCTGTGAGTGCCGTGACGCCAGTATAGCTAATGGCCACAATTCTTCCCGCATAAAATGTTCCTGCGAATAACAAATATCGTAAAAACTCTTGTCAAGTAAATCGAAATGGGATAATTAAACAAGATATAAAGAATCAGTTTTTTAAAAAAATTAAACGTCTTACCTTACATAGACGTATCGCATTGGTATAAGCTTTGGCGACCGTATAAAAATGAATTGCTTGCATCACGTTATTTTTCGATTCGTAATGTGCAGCTAGATGATATGCTGCTGCGGCGTGATTTGTTCTAGTTACTAATTCACATACTTCATCGTCTCTTCCGAAGTAGCAGAGCAGTCTCGTCATTGACAGAGTATCCTTCGCTTGCTCGTAAAGATGTAGAGCAGTCTCCATATCACCGGTTGACTCAGTATATTGAGCGTGCCAATTTTTAATTTCCCTATGACAACATCAATCGTATTATATAAAATATTTTACAGTAAAAGAAACACTTTGTATTATAACGATTTTTTGATCGACATATTTGATTAGTATTATTAAATGATGTAACTTACGATTCTTCTGAACTGTTCAGATATGTGAGTAACTCTCGAGGTCTCATTAAAAGCATTCTGGGAACTTCAAACCGGTGGCAATCGGCTTTCGTATACATATCAATAGCCTCCGCTACTTTACCTTGCTGCTCCAATGCACGAGCGTAATTGTAATAGCTTTTTTTTCACGGATTTTGTTTTCATTATTACCTAATTGAATCGCCTCCTTAAATTTATTTCGCGCCTCGTACAGCCGTCCAAGTAAATCGAGACGTTTTGCTTCCCGGAATAGACGTTCAGCATCGGTCTGCAATTTAATAAAAAACGTTATACGGTCTTAATCTTTCCTCTAATTTTAATATCAAGTATCGTGAATAATCTCCGATTGTTTTCGTGACTACACATTAAATAAACACTTACATGTAAACCAAGTTCGACGGCTAAAATTCCTACTTCCAAATTTAATGTATCATCTTGCATTGCTTCACGTAAAGCACGTGCGGCATTAGCCTGTTTCATATGACCGAGGCAAAGAAGAGCCATGTTCAACTGCTTCGTTTTCACACACATTTTAGCCAAACTTTTCCAGACAGCCTCATTCTTTATAGATTTAATAGCTTTAAAAGCTTCTTCCATATTCGCCACGCTAATATGAAAACTAAAGTCCATTACTGCTTTTCTGGTAACAGAGTCACATTCACCGAGTTCTTCGAAGTCTCTCATTAATAACTGCACTATCTTGCTACTTTTATCCACGCTTTTAATTTAAAATAACAATATGTGGTGAATGTACACCTAGCAATCGGCAATTTTCGTCAGCGATTGGTTTCACGTCCTGTATGACAATGCCATGATCTGATGTCACGAATAATGATACTAATACTACAGAAGCTTGTTCTGCAAAAAAAAATTATTTATTAAATGTAGTCACTATAGAATATATGTACAGATAAATTCAAAATGTAACTATAAACAAATTAGTAGATATTACCTGATCATTTTCTTTAATAAAGCTTTTAGAATCATGACTTTCTAATCGTTGAGCTCGACATACTAATAATCTGGGTTCTTCCACATCCCAGCAATGCGCCGTAATTAATCTTCCTTTGCACTGTGCAGCTCTGAAAATGCCAAAGTATTATTATCTTTGCGTATTAATATACGTTAACGTTACATTACTGAAAATCATAAATTACATTCGATATGCAATCGATACTTTGTTTGGGGCTGGTATTACTCGTTTTCGATGATGTGTTTAAAGTATCTCCATCGTATTGATTATTATAAGACTTTTTTCCTTAGCCAGGAACATAAGTTTCATTACCAGTCGCTTCAAAATCTTCTCTATCAGCAGGATGCCTCAAGGAAGTTTCAAAAACTAATTGACCTTTCAATTTTCAATCGGAATTAATATTGGTGGATGTCCTAGTGGTTGTAATCGAAGTTGTTGATACCGATCCTGCACTGGTAACGCTATCAAGATCTTGTCATTTCTTGATCACTTGGAAATTGCGTTACGTGATTTACCATCCATCCATTTCAATACCTTAATATGACCTTTTCGAAACGCAGCCATCAGACAAGAAACCTAATCATAAAATATATTTTGTTACAGATTTGACAAACAAATTTTTGATAATTACCTCGCTATTTAACCATTAATTTTTACCTTCTTTAAGAATTTGAGCCATCTCTGAAATATAAGATTATTAATAATAACATTTAAATTATATTTGATATAATATAATATATATACTATAAATAACATTTAAATAATATTAGTCACACTTACCTTAATTAACGGATCACTGCGGATCACTAACCTCACACGTCAATCAACAAAGTCGATAATATTATCAAACTGTCGATAAATTAATCCGCACCATCTAGCGACGCGAAAACGAAAGGACATTTTTGAGACGTAAAAATGACGACGGAGAATCTTAATAATTTTACTCTTGTAACCAAAATTATAATCGCGATATCTTTATTTATAGACCACGCAGCGAAATAATAAAAAGACTTTTATTATATAAGTCGACCATAATCAATGCAATATGCCTATTAAGAAAGCGATTGGTTAAGCCGTTATTGAGATCCGGTAATCTACGGATTTCTCAAAACGTCGTCTCGCGTAATAGAGGCACGATAGTGCCTCGCTGCGCCTATACTTGGCGCGAGGCACTACCGTGCCTCTTGATAAAATGAGATCGTAGAAATTAATGTAGTTTAGTACAATTGCGAGAAAAAAAAATTGCCCACTTTAATTGGATTAAAATATTGACTATTGTAAAATGTCAACTTTACATATATTGATTCGAATAATCTATCCTAATCGATATTATCAGATAATAAAATGTCGCAGATAACGAAAGCAAGAGCAGCAAAAGAGACGACGACGACAATCGAAAAAAACAAAGAGAGATGAATGATAGAAAAGTTATCTCCAAAGATGTACCTTATGACAGTATTGCGAGAATGCCGTACAGATAACGCAATCCTGTGTACAATCCAACATTACCTCTGCACGATACACATAATGATTCTGGATACAGCACCCACATGTATGGCTTTAGCAAAGGTGCATCACCCTCTTTGTCGGGTAAGCTGGCGAAGATAACTGACTGAGTCAACACTTTTTAAATATATATTTATTAAAATTATATATTGTTGTAACCCGCTACGCCACGCAGGTCATTGACCACCGCGTGCGCTAAATTTTTACGAAAAACTCAGCAAATTGCCAAATCGTTAGAATCTGCTGAGCCTACGATGCAGTCTTGTCAGTCTTTTCGACATCACGCACTATCAACAAAAGGCAGTAGGGCATTCGGCCATTTTCTTCTGCAACTTCGTTGACAAGACTAAAGTAAATAATATAAAATGCACGTGCAAGTCATTAAGTTACGAGCTAGCAACCCGTAACTCGACCGCCGACAAATATAATTAAACACCGCACGAAGAAAAGAATAAAGATTGTTATATTTGTAATATTTGAGGGAATAATAATTATCAAAAATGTTCGTACTGCAGGGTTCCTCGCACAGAGCAGGAGAGACGCATCTTTTCCAGACTCTATCTTCTGGACTGACGAGTCGACGTTTACGCCAAACGGCGTAATTAATTTAAGGAACCGCCTTTACTGGTCGGATGAAAATCCTCATGTTATTAGACAGGGAGCTTTTCAATATCGATGGTCCATAAATGTATGGGCGGGACTCATCGATAATCATGTGGCAAGTACAAACGTAAAAAAACAATTATTTTATTAAATACTCTGTAACAAAAATTTTTTTTTATTTGTATTAGATTGGTCCATATTTTCTTCCGCCACGTTTAACCGGCGAATTTTATGAATATTTTTTGGACACCGAGCTCCCTGGTCTTCTTGAAAATATTCCGCTAACAACAAGGAGAAACATGATTTACCAGCACGACGGGGCACCGGCTCATTGGAGTCGAAGAGTACGCCGACTTTTAGACGCACGCTTTTGCGACAAGTGGATCGGTCGTGGTGGTCCAATTATTTGACCACCACGATCGCCAGATTTGACTCCGCTGGACTATTTTTTATGAGAACACATAAAAAACTTAGTCGAGCCTCAGCGAAACGGCACTGTAAACGAGGTATGCGAGGCCATCGCTGCGGCCTTCGCTACCATTACGCCGCATATGGCCCATCAAGCGACGCAAGACGTTGTTCGAAGGGCCCGACTCTGCGTGCAACAAAGAGGAGGGCACTTTGAACAATTTTTAAATTAAACAATGACAGTGGATTAGGCCTACCGGGGATACCACGATAAAAAAACGCACTATGCTATCTACCGCTAAGTAGTGAGGAAATGATAGCACATCTTAATATTAATAATTTCCTAATATTAAAAGTACGTTTTATTTGATGTCCGAAATCCTAAAGACAGCATAATATGTTAATGTTAATATCGTGCTTTCGGAAGCGCGGAAACATTTAATTGTTTGTCGGCACGGTATCATATGATCGCGAGCGCATTCGTTTCATCTTTGCCGCAAAGACTTCAATACGTGATTGTTTCTTTCTAAGTTGACTCAGATTATATCTTTAAAAACACCGTCGCCGCCGCGGCCGCGGCCGGCTCCTAAGTTACTTAGAGCTCATTCGCCGAACCCGCTCGCCAATCAGTATTATTCGACTCGGCTACTTTCTGCAGAAAACGAAACAATGCCATCGCCGCGCCCAGCTCTTAGATTTCTTAGCGTTCATTCGCCGAGACATAATAATTTTTATAAAATCAACGGTTACGAATTTTGCATAATTGTATAAAACTTTTCGTCTCAAAATATTCTTGTCTACCCCAAAATTTCGGGAGTGACAAAACGAACCGGACACCTTGTATATATATACAGGGTGTTTGAAATAAGGTTTCCTTCCCGGTAACTGAAGATAGATATCGGGAATACAAATCGAAAAGTCAGATATCATTTAGTAAAATTCGTAACCGAGTAAGAAATTACTGAATTTTGACGAATTAGCGCGGAGCACATAATAAGTCGGGCGCGGCAGATGAGAGCGAGTGGGCTTTAGGGAGAGAACGGGGGTGAAACGCCGCGCGACAATTATCTATCACACCACGCGTTGACTCCTCCCACCCCCACCCCACAATTGTCGCGCGGCGTTTCACCCCCGTTCTCTTCCTAAGGCCCACCCGCTCTCACCTGCCGCGCCCGACTTATTATGTGCTTCGCGCTAATTCGTCAAAATTCAGTAATTTCTTACTTGGTAACGGTTACGAGTTTTACTAAATGATATATGATTTTTTGATTTGTATTCCCGATATCTATCTACAGTTACCGGGAAGGAAACCTTATTTCAAACACCCTGTATATATATTTATACAGGGTGTTCCGTAAGTCAAGGTCAATCGCTCGGAAGATGAAAGAGAAACCAAAAACAAGTTAATATAAACATAAGTACAAAAATGCCTCGTTTCCAAGTTATCGCCAGCTTTAAGTCGGTCGCGCGCGCGCGCGTGTATGAATCTAAAAATTATACAAGATGTTTGAAATATACAATATAACAGCAACACCCACACAATAATCAACCACAACTCATTTACCTTATGCACAGACAATAAACCGTGGAATTCAAGGTCGCCGAGGAATAATATAACCAACAGTGGTTGCACAAATGAAGCTTGCGGCACGCGCAAGAAATCATAATAAATCTTGTACAATACCTCGTGAACTCGAACAAGCGCTTAGATATTGATTGTTCGACTAGGAACGTGAGCACATTGTATTTATCAGCCACAACAAAAGAAATTTGAGTAAAGTTCTATCGCTTCACAATAAGAATTTGTTCACGGAGAAAGAAAGTTTGATAAAATTAAAATTTAATTATCTGTAATGGATTGTTCAACCGTTACCGAATTAGTTGACATGCATTTAATGTATGGTCTTGCTCAAGGTAATGCTACAAAAGCAAGAAGGTTGAATATTGAAAAATTTCCTCGGCGATGCGCACCGAACCGACGATCTTTTCAAAATATTGATAGAACGTTGCGAGAAACTGGGCCGTTAACACAGCGTCGAAAAGAAGGTAGGCCTCGAATCAACGCTAACACAGAAGAAAAAATTTTGAACGCATTCCGGGTTGACCCTTCTACTAGTATCAAAAGCATCTCAGGAGTATTAGGTCTGCCAACAACTACAATATAGAAATCTTTTAATAGAAATTCCTTGTATCCCTATCATGTACAACGTGTTCAAGGAATTACTGAAAACGATTATGGTCCACGTATCATTTTCTCTCAATAGTTCGTGAATAAATGAAAACAAATGCCTAATTTCAGTGAAATAATTCTTTTTACAGATGAAGCAGCATTCGATAGAAACGGTATTACAAATTTTCATAATACACATAAATGGATGAAAGCAAATCCCCAAACAATTAAAAAAATCAACGACAGTTCAGTTGTTTGGTTTGGGGAGAAATAATTAACAATTCACTTTGTTACGTCAGAAAGGTTAATTTTGTTTAATTAATTAATTGGAAGGAATTCCTCGGGATGGACTTTGCCGGTAAGGTAGGAAGGTGACGTACCACCGAATTTATGTGTAATTCGAAATTCGAATCTACACGATTTTACGCGCAGATTATTATTCGGATTTCAATTGAGCGCGTAAGTGGTTCTTTTTTAAAGAAAGGAAATGAATCCTTATTCTTTGGGATAGAACCGGGCGTGATTGATCGCTTAGACAGGATAGTTTAGGGCAATGATAAAATAATTAAGTCACGATTTTAATAACACTAAATTAACAATTTAATAAAAAAAACAAATGACTCTAATTACAAAATCAAAAGTAATCCATACATGACAAATAAACAATTTAGAAAATTCATACAGCTCGTTTAAAATATAAGAATAAAGTGAAAGTTTTTACTGAACAAATCAAATAATAAGAAAACGGTAGTAGGCGAATGAACAGATATAATTTTAACATGGCGGAGTTGAGTATTTACAGTATTTACATGAGTGTAAGCGTGTGCGTGTGTACAATTATTAGTCTAGAGTGACCTCCTCGATTTCCACCACCCTCGCCGTGGATCTCGGGAAAACCAGGTCTATTAATCGCATCGGAGCCAGGAAAGGAAATTCCACCCCTGGATAGTAAATGAAAAAATGAGAATCAGGATCAGACCGAGCTGCCTGAATCCTGATCTCCTCTGGCTCGAAGTGGTCAGGGCCGATGGAGAAGGCCCTTTCCGGGACAGGATCTGTCCACGGAGTACAGGCCCTGCGGAGGAGCTCCAGGAGGGGATCTATAACCTCTCTCGGCTCTGGCAGCTCCTCAGGATCTCTACTCGGGACTGGAGATGGGGGTGATCGGGAAGTCTACTCCTGGGAGAGAGATAGAGTCATCTTCACCCAGAGAGTCGGCTTCCTCAGGTTCGAAGGGAAAAGGAGGTGGTGAAAGAGGAGAGGAGCAGGCTCTTGGCTCATCTCCGGGAAACCGTGGCTCGGAGACGAGGGAAGAATTCGGGGTATAAGAAGGAGTCGTGGGGCGGAATAGTTCCGATCCCGGCTCTGTGGACTGAGATGAAAGATTGCGCTCGTCGGAAGGATTCGTAATAGAGTTGTCTCGGCACTCCTCTTCTTCCGGGAAATAGCCGAATAACGGTTCCGGATCGCCGTGGATAGGAGATGGTGGCGGAGGGCCCGGACGAGGAGACCAAGGTCTTTCCTCGTGGCGCGCGGGAGACACGAAAACCTTCTCACTTGGTGCCGCCGCGAGAAGATATTGTATGAAGAAGCGGCGGACTAGCTCCCTCAAATTTTTGATCTGCTTATTCCGCCGCGCCCGACTCTTCTTCAACGTTTTCTTATTGTGAGATTCCACTAAAAATATTAATTGATTTTAATTAAATCTGAATTGAATTTTTGGAAAGTTTTTAATAACAATGGAGTGAAGGAGATTCGTCACCGACGAATTCCGAAGGTCTCGATCCGCCCATGAGAGTTTCCGCATAATCTATCTTTGGCGAGAGTCGCTTGCCGATTCTTTAGCCGAGAACAGTCGCCAAAGTTCCAGCAATATTTCGCGGCGTTAACCACAGAAAATCGCTAGGTATTCGACAGCATGTCTCAACCGATGTTCGGGAGCAAATATTCTCACACATTTAACAGATCACAGGAACAATCAGAACAAAATCAAAACCGCGGAGCCTCGACTCGGACATTTCTTTCTCTCAGACAACACTTGACTTTGATTAAGATAAATAATATATTAGTGGAATCGTGTTTTTTCGCCCAGATATTAAATCGTTGGAACTTACTTGTTGGAGATCTTCAAACTGCTTCTTTGATAGATTCGGGAGCTGGCTTGCACACTCAAGGCACTCACGTAAGGTTTTAAGTAAACTAATGCGGTTGTAGCTGAGATGTAAGAGAGCGTGCTCAGCCTGAGCACAAGATTTTATAAGCTCGGAAAAGGGAGTGACTGAATTTTCATTTTTCTGAGATTCAATTCCCACGGTGAGCTTATTCTCCACTCTTTTCCTTTATCTCTCAAAAATTATTGGGCATTCGCACCCATCCCTTCTCTTATTTTTAAGTTTTCACCTAGTTTCTAGATTTTGGTGAGGAGTTCCCTGAAACTACTGGTTTTAAGGAAGTAATATGCCTACGAAGCACCCCGTCAATGAGTTACCCCTTCCGAGCCTTCCAGAATTTTTTCTATCATTTCCATCGAGATGGCAAGGGTAATCCTTACTTTCCATATGACATATGGTTACCTGGGTTTATTGCCTTTGCCTGCGTCACATACTCCGGTAATTCTGGCCCTCGCGCCCTTGGTTTTCTTTAAAGCTCGGGATCGGTACGCAATTACAATTTTAAGAAAAAGTTATTTTTCTTTTCCTATGACAGACAGGTTATCAAAGTTGAAATATTTATGAGATCCTAAATTTGATTTTTTGTGCTATGTCTAGACAAATCTTTTGTCTGACATCCGTTGGTTCGTTTGCAATTTGTTGCATGTTTTTTATGCTTTCACGCAACAAATTGTCCCGGAATATGTGGACGTCTGTGGAATTATTTTCTGAAAGGCTCTGAAGTTCCTTTTTTTTATTACAATGGACTACGGTCTACCTTCCCTTAACTAAAATTTTAATATACGTCGAAAAAAAGAGACGCGGGAGTCGGAGGTAACAACTTGTTGGACCACATTTTTTGAAAACAGATTAAATGGAGAAACTTATGTCGAATCCTTATGTCGTCTTTTTGAACATACGACATAATATGTGGTTTATGTACACGGGCCAAATTGGCGAGCAGCGTTCGGCGGTACACTAGTCTCTCCGGTCTGCGCCGACGGCGGCGTGCGCGCACGTGTGCCGCGAAGCCGCGAAGCGCCGATATAACAAATTTTTAGAATCTTATTCCTGAAAAGAAATATGTTTTATTAATAAAATTAATATTTTTAATTCATCTGTCTTGAAAAAGACAATTTATAATTTCGGTTGCCGTCTTGAAAAAGACAAGTAATACTTTTAATGTTGTCTAAAAGACAGTTTGAAGTTTATGTCTTGAGAAAGACAATTTGATATCCCCTGAGTAGGCCGATCAATCGTAAATATTTGTCGGCCCTGAAAAGGGCCGTTTGTGGGCGAAGCTGCGGAGGAAGACCTCAATAATCTGTCCAGTATCCGGACCGGTCGATTACTTGATTGAGACGATTAGGAATCGAATCAATCAAGTTTGCGAGAAAGTCTGGTTGGAACCGAAGTCCTTCCCAAACTTCCTTCGCATGGTCGACCAATGCTGCTATCGTCCTATCCCTTCGTGGTTCCCATGGGCGCTGAACCATTTGCGCCCAAACGTTCTCTATTAAATTCAAATCGGGCGAACGAGCTGGCCAGTATCGATCAAAAGAATCTGATGGTCCCGGAACCACGTTTCACGTGACGTATGGACAGCGGAATTATTCTGCACTACCGGATAATTGGCATATCCTCTTCAGAGTATATTGCGCGTACTGAAGGAAGAAGAACTTCTTCCAGTATGCGAATATACACTGTCGAGTTCATTCTCTCAGGAATGTGTACCACCTCCGATTGCAGTACCGATACCCATCCCCACATCGCACACGATTTCCTTCCACTTCTGTAGAGAGGCACAACGTGATTCAGGGTTCAACCGCTCTTGGACGCCATACGTGTGGCCTGTGGTCACACGATACGAAGACCTTTTCATCGGTCCATATTATGGATTCCCATCCACGGCTCGTCGCTAAATTCTCTAACGCGAACGCGATCTGTTGCTCCTGATGACCAGGAGTCAACGGAATTTCAGGGCGGGACGATATAGTATAGCCCGGCTTCGCTTAAACGTCGCCGGGCGGTACTGCGGACACTGGAATCTCCGCTGCGTTGATCGCCTCTTGACGGTGCCAAAAGGACGATCCACAACGCGAGCGACGATGTCTTCGTCCTCTGCTGTAGTAACTGAGGACGACGATTTTACGATGATCATGCAAAGCATGATCCCCGTCTTCAGTAAATCGTCAAAATCATCGCGTTGTGGTTCAGAGCAAGGAATATCAGCAGCAATTTCTGCCTGATCTTCCTGCCTGCTACTGTCCGACAATTCGCCCCTCGAATTCTGAGCACAAGATTGGAGCCATTTCGTTACTACTATAATTCACTGTTACAATAATCACTTCGCATCCGCTTCGCTTCGCAAAACCACGAAAAGTGACAAACAATCGTAGCATGTTTAACAATTGAAAATCGCGAAGCAGCACACACACAAATTCAAGAAACAGTTGAGCGAATTTCAGGCACTGCTTTTAGTTTTTCTCAAGACAGTACCGTCAGTATATTACATGGCCATTTTAATATATAAATTATTAATTTTACTTAAATTGATGATAAATCATCTTAAATCTTAATACATTAAATACAAAAATAAACAACAAAATTAATTTTTATGTTAAACATTTTAAAATTATTTTAATTTTAATTTTAGTTTAAGTAAATAAAAAACATATTTTCTTTCAAAATATGTCATTACTAAATGACTCTTACTTCATTACATTTAAACGCTATGTCGGTGCGCGGTGCACGTGAATATATTATTGTTCGCGGTGTATACGGAAAGAAACAGACAGCACGTGGTGTAGCGCGGAAAGAACAGACGAAACGCTAGCGTTCGAGCAGCATATATGTTTGTCCTTAACGCTCGCATCTAAACAACGCGTAAGTGAGCGAGAGCGATATTGTATACCGCTTTATCCCGTGCATAACCTATAGCGTTCTTCTCCATCACGCGGTTCTCTAAAGGATGGAGCATCAAATCGCTCTACTCACATTTTCCCCCGTCCTCTCAATCTCCTCGGCGCTCCGCGGCACACGTGCATGCTTCATTGTGTGAAGCGTGACGCGCTAACGCACTTATACCGCCGTCGCCTCAGATCGGAGAGACTAGCGTACCGCCGAACGCTATCTCTGGTGGTCCGTGTACGATGGTGCACCTGCATATTTCAGTTTGATTGCTAGACAAGAATTGAACGCAAATTGGTCGACGATGGATAAAGCATGGAGGACCTGTACGATGGTCTCCTAGGTCAACCGATCTCAACCCGTATGATTTCTATCTTTGGGGTTATCTGAAATCTTTTGTTTATAAACGACCAGTTAATAACGTCCATAAACAAAGAATAACTAATGGATTTAGAAACATTAGAAAAAGTCCCGAAGTGCTACAAAGAATTGCTGGGACTCCTTAGAAAGAAGACTTAAAGCATGCATTAATGTAGAAAGAGGTCAATTGAACACCTTATATAATTTAAGATCCATACACACAGCGCGCGCGCACGATTTAAAACTAGCGATAACTTAAAAACAACGCCTTTTTTGTACCTTGCGTTTATATTAACTTTTTTCTTGTTTTTGGTTTCTCTTTCATCTCCCGAGCGATTAACTCGACTTACGGAACACTCCTGTATATACAGGGTGTCCTGTTTTAACTGTTCACTCCTGCAAATATTTCCCTTATTTCTTGGTTTTAGGGAAAATGTTTTAGACAAAAGTTAATTGGTTTAAAAAGGAACAACCGATGGTAATCTCGTTTTTGACTTTGAGGTCGAATTTGTAGGTCATTTAAAGTGAACTTTAAATTCTTAAATGGAAACCCCAACTTGTTATTGCAGACTTATTTTTCATCGAAAAATATGTAACTTCTTCTGTCTGAAACATTTTTCCGAAAAATGTCATGTTATTTCTCAAAATAATTTTTTAGTTAGGTATGCTGCAATCCAAACTGTAACTCATTCTTGCAACAAACTGGATCAATCTCGGAGTGTAACTTGTCTTGTAAACGCGTTTATTGATTGTTAGTGTCAATTTTTAGCATGATTAATGTTAGGCGTACGAAAATGACCAAATTCTTCCAACACTTGTCAGTCATTGCAGGTGTTACGTCCTGCACCCACATCTCCTTTTTCCATAGCTAATGTTAATAAAGTAGATAAAGAGAAGTATACCGAATGTATTAGTATCAAAGGGAGGGGGTTCTAAGCGTCCAGAAAAATAATTTCTAATGACAGAATATCTTGAATCGCCAGATGTATAAATAAAAAAAAAAAAAAAAAAAAAAAAAAAAAAAAAAAAAAAAGGAACTTGTAACAATTGTGCAACAGATGTCGATAAAAAATTGAAACACTGGGACTTGTCAAAATATATAAAAACATTAATAGCTTAGAAGGACTTGAATGTCTTAAATTAACAACAAATGTCTGGCGGTAGACAAAGGAAATTCTGGAAGAAAATAATTTTTTAAAGTTTTGCCACTTCTCTGAAATTTTTACGAATAGTGTTTTTGTAGATTAACTTGTAAGGCGAAATAAAAGGAACCTCTCAAGGAATCATCCGAGGGAACTTGAAGCCATCAAGTAGTAAGTGTCATCATTTATTTTATCCTTATCTTTCCGTTAATATTGAAACGGTTCCACTAAAATAGTTTTTTAATTATTTTATTTATAAATATATATATATAAAATGAAAATTGAGGGAATGGTCAGGGTGCCGTTCATATCTTATAATTTCGCTATCTCTCTTAAATCCTCCCAGTTCTCCAGTAACTCGACCCCTAGTGAGCTCCCTTTTGTCGGGGGTTGCGATATATGCTGCCAATAAATGGTGACTATCAAAACCTTGACTTGAGTAAGACTCCACCTGGTTAGAGAGGGAAATGAGAATCTTTAAAGTGACAACGGAAAGATTCGAAAGAAGCAGTGAGACGTAATGCTCTGGCATTTTTTTCTCTCAATAATTTATTTATTAATTTAATTCATTAAAATGATTTTTGGTGGAGTCATCGAATATTAGAACTATTAAGAAAAGTCGGGCTCGCCGTAATCGGCAATTACGGAATCTGGAGGAGTCATAGTCCAAAGTTTTTTCATCCAGTACTTGTTCGCGGCGGCGCCAGGGGAGATAAAACCGACCCTCCTCGTAGAAGAGGAAAAGCGGTCATGGTCTTCCTCAACCACCCGCTCCCGAATTCACCGACTCCGAAGAAGTTTCCCAAGACAGAAACAATACCGCGGAACTGGCCCATCGGAGTCCGGACACCTGTAAAATGCCTCTTCGAGCGAATCTGAGCCTGAGTCGGAGCAGTTCCGTCCTACTTCTCCCTCCTTTTCTCCCGATTTTTCCGTGAATTCTACCGATCACTCTCCTGGAGCTGCTCCTAGAGCATGCTCCTCTCCCATCCCGTCTCCGATACTACATCCTGGGGAACCCGAGGAGGTCGGCTCCTTCCACCGAGGACGATACCGTCTTTGGCAAGGGCCGACGGCCTGAACATTCTCCTTCCCCGCCCCAAGTGTGGAGTTCCTCGGAGGGCAAGAGGAACCGAGAGTGATCGTTGACTTTCCTTGAGTTTCCTCCGAGGACTTGCACTTCGTGGACGGATCCTGTCCCAAAGGGTCTTCACCATAGGCCCTGACTATTTCGATCCTTCTGGAGGAGATCAGGAGATAGCATGGCATCTCCTGGATCAGAATATCCTCGTTTTTTATCCCGGGGTGGAACACCCTTTTCTTGCTCCGATCAGGTTAATTGATCGGGTCTTTCCGAGGACGACGGCCAAGATCTCCGAGATCATTGAGATCGAGTTAGATTAAAATACTAACTCTCTTCGTTCCCTTTGTATATATTTTGTTTACCGTATATGCATATATTTTTTATTCTTACATTTATGGTTGACTGTTGTTTGTTATTTCATATTCGCGCTTTGTATTATTCACAATTGATAAAATTATCTATTTCTATTTAAAAAATTAAAAATAATTAATATTTTTTCTAATTTCCTATTCTCTTTGTTTTCATTTTTTGTATTAGTTCGTTATAATAAATGTTTAATTTAAAAGTTGCAAACCCAAATTTCTGCATTTCTTAAATAAACCTTTGAAATCCATTTGTTGCGAAACCACCTCCGGTTCTTACCCTAGGGAACAAGAAGTAAAATTCTCCTTTCCCCAAAAGAACAAGAATCGCGCTAATTCAAACCTTCTGTCGTTTAAATCTATTCCTAGCGCTTTATACGCGTAGCGCTGAACCACACGCGTCACGCAAGGATCGGTAGTTGCGTCCATCTCTTCTTCTTCTAACTCTTTACCTGCTCTCAAACTATTTCCTTAACCACCGAGAAGCGGTAATTCTCCTTTAAAGAATATTTCTGACGTAACAGCAGGCATACCTAACCGATTAGTACAAACGGCAGACGGATATTGCATCCATTGACTTTTTCTTGGTAAAACAAGAACTTTCAATATTTTGTCAAGTCTTTTTTTATTTTTAAAATATGGCTGGTTATCTACCAAATAAAATTGTATCATAATCCGCATTTTGGGTGAGGCCAGAAATAATTACTCAGCAGCAGAATGGCTTTATGCTGACAGATTTCCAGACCGACGCCATCCTGACAGGAGAGTAATAAAAACTTAGCGATAAAGTTGAGCAGGGTTTTCTTAGAAGAAACCGGCGAAAAATCGAGTCCTAATGAAATAATATCGTTGACTGTTATAGGTGCCGGTTTCAATTTAAATGGCGTTTTATATGCAAATGTTAATTACATAACTACTCCGAGAACTTTCAAATGACCTGTTATGTTTGTAAATTTTAATAGTCTCTACAATTGTGTGATAAATGTACTGTAACGGAAGTGACAGCGACTAAAGTATAAAAATTTAAATAAATTGCAATATTAATGAAAAATATAACGCGTGGAAATACGTGTTATAACACTGAAAAAACAATAAAATTAGAGAATCAGGTAGATTTGATGTAGTTACACTCTAACTTTAATCTTAACCATTATATTATCACACCAGGACTGTTAGTGATTTTCTTTCTATTTATTATTGGTACATATATATGTATATAAATGTATTATATATATATATATATATATATATATATATATATATATATTATATATAATTTTAAATTTTTTCTTTTTATCTAAAATTGTAACGTATGACTTTGTAAAATAATTAACATTTCATATAGAGTATATTTCCTTCAAAATAAAATTAAAATACTATGAATCGACCGACACCGGAATGCAGCATCGATGCAGAAGAAGAAATCGTTAGATATTTCGGTATTGCGGGTCGATTTCCTGAAAGTGTTAATATACAAAAATTTAAAGAGAATCTTATGAACAAAGTGGATCTTGGTTCGAGCAATCATGGACGTTGGAATCATAGTAAGAAAATTGGCTTTTTATGTTAGGATATATTTGATCTAAGTATTAAAAATGAATTAAAATTGAATTTGAATTGAGAAAATTATATACAACTGATTATTATTGTAGTATAATAATTGTGTGAACTTTGTATTTCTTTTCCAAATTGATAAAATATATATTTATTGAATATTTAATAAAAGAGATAACGATAAATATAAATCTAATTAATCAAAAACTTTTATTAGTTATTTGTTAATAAATTTATTTTTTTATTCAGCGCTCAATATGCCTGGTCGAATTGGTAAAATTAATAACGTAGAAAAAATTTGATTCACAATTTTTGATATTTACCACTGAAGCTCATATAATGGATCCTGCGGCTAGAATGTTGTTCGAGCATACTTATGAAGCGACTTATCGATGCAGGGATAAACCCAAAGAATTATGGAATACAAGA